>NC_133581.1:5816646-6488574 GCF_964106895.1 Numenius arquata
TAACCAATATTCACAGTAATTACTAATCAGCCTAGTAATTACTGACTAAACACAGTAAGCAGTTACCTGCTGCCCAGTTCTGGAAGGGACAAGAGTTGATCATGATGCCTACAGAACAAAAGGATCTTGGAACGAAAAAGAAACTAGTAACAAAATCTGTTTGGCAAACATACCAGGACAATAAGGAGGGCCTGGTATGGAGAACTGCAAAAGAAAATACAAAACAGACAGAGATTGACAGCAGTAAAGCAGATAAAAGCTCAGGACAGTAGCAGCAGAATCCCTTTGAAAGAAAACCCTTTAAGCTTTAAGCTTATTCCTGCCAGGCCACCCCCACCTTCTACAAGGTCCTGAAGTGGATGACAACCTACTGTTGCTTTCATTTAGCCCGTCAGCTAGTCTGGCAGAAGCATGTTATATACTTGAAGGTCGAGCTTGGTGATGATTCAGTCAACACAGTCCAATTTGATCTTTAAAAAGTCTAAAGAATTACAGTGTCAACAAACATGCTCAAGAAACATTAAGGTTGTCACGTCAAGCAGTAAAACAAAAAAATGGCAAAATTAACACTGGTTGTGCAAACTTAATGCAGCCCTCTGGGAATATATTTATGCATATATGTAAAAAAAAATAAATCACTGTACAGTTTAACATGGTAGTTTGTATCACCTAGTACCTAGGGACAGACTAGCTCTGGAATCAAAGGAGAGCTGAGTACTGAAGGGTATTTATCTGTAAAGAATCAGACTCACTAAAGTAAAATTAAGCACGGAACAAGACAGGCAATTACAACCGGAAAAGAAAACAGCATCCTCTAGAGACAGCGGCAGCTGCTCTATGGAAGTGGATTCTGCCCCATCACTGAGTTGCACAAAGACTGGGCAAAAATCAGTTAACAGCACTCCTCAGCACAGCATCCTCCTTCTGGCTGCTGGTGCCTACTCAGCTTGAAATGCCAACGGGAGTGTTATTCTGAATGTACAAAACGCTATGTAATTGTAAGCACTCAAAAAATCTAGGCATCTCAAATCAGTGTCCTAAATGCAGAGGTTATTTTTACCCATATCTCTATCTCAGCTGCCCTCTTGTAAACCGAGGGCTCTCCTCCCCTTTTCTCCAGTTCTGTATAAAGATTGCTTGTGAAGAAAATTTCAAGAGGTATTTGCTAATCCTGTGTTCAAGATGAGTCTTGAGTATCCAGCTGTAAAACAGGCCAAGGTTAAACACTGAACAACAACAATAAAAAACCAAACTTCAGTACCAGCTCATTCAGAAAGCACTGTCTACTCAGGTTTTCATGAATTTACCAAGTGTATTTAAACGATAAGTTTCATTTTATCAGTTGCAGTTACAAGCCATCAGGGATAGCAGTAATAAAAAAAAAAAATATAGTAATAATTAGGAAAAAAAAAAAATCAAAGTGAAAGACAAAAAAGATTTGGGAACTAAAAGTGCTAAAGAGTAATTGCAGCCCAAAATGAAGACTCAAGGGCCCTGAGGGAGTCTGAAAGCACACCAGACACCATGAGGAGAGAAGCCAGTGGCAACAGAAAGGGTCTCCCTACTTGATTAATAGCAAACTGGAATGGGTCCTACATTGACATTATGAAGTAATTCCTTCTACCCATTGATTTCACAGAGAAGGTAACTCTACAAAAGGCAGCTTTAACACCCTTTAGCTGGTGGCGAGCACCCTCCACTGAAAGCTACTCTGCAAGTGCAGTGTATTTTTGTGCTGGTGTGCTCTGTTTCTAGTCCTAGTGCCAGCATCTCTACTGCTAAGCCCAACACAGCAGCGAAGTGACATTCATAAAGATTTTACAGAGTTAGAAAGTCCTGGTAGGGATAGACCTTACTACGCCTAAGGAGAGAGCTGCTCCTGACTCCAAGGTGATTCTCCACTAGAACGTGCCCAAATCTTTCCCAAGTTTTCAATTAGCCAACTTGCATGTCCATTGAGAAAAAGAATACATGAAAACATCAGGTAATAGGTTTGTGATGATCAGGAAACCAAGGCTCCGGCCTAGTTACACATAAATTATTGCATGCTTTTATTTTCATAGTCATTCTTGCTTGAACCCCTTAGCCAGATTTTCGAGGCAGTGTAAGGTAATCTAGGTTTACTGCTTAAACACAACTAAAACTATATATAAGCAGTTCTCTGATCATTACATATTATGTCATCCTGCGTGCTTTTTAATGTGAATTTTAACTTTTACTACAAGAATCTAGATAGAATCCAGGGAAGAGACTACACTATATGCAAGTAAGAAAATGTTTCTAAAAGAATCCCAGGAACTTCATACAATATTTAGTAACTAATCTAAAAAAGTAAGCAACTGCATTTCTGTAGATTAACTGTAGAATTAGTTTTATTACTGTAACTTCATTTTAAAACATACAAAGTCTTAATTTTTGACTCATTACTCTTCCAGTTATTGCCACATTTAAACACGTTTGCAAGAAAAATACTGAAACAGACCAAACCCCAGTTAAATGTGTGTTTAGTAGATCCTTGGAAGAAGCACCAGAAGAAAGCTTGTTAGATGACAAATAAGGAAAAACAAAATCATTAAGACGTGCTCACCTGGTAAAAATACTAGCACACTTCCACGTTCTGACGTAACACTCAAGTTTTTTTCTTTCCTAAAAAGAATATGCAGTTTCATTAGTTCTACCTCAGTCTACTTTATTACCCCAAGACATTTTATTTTGAAATAACAGCAGAACTGCATGGTTTTTGTAATATATATTATTTAAACTTCCTGAAGAAATGGAATTCAAAACATTATTTGCAACTATGCTTTCCAAAAAACACAATATATAAAAATTTGAACTAGGTCATTAGGTTTAGTTTTGGCTTCAAAATTATGTTAAAATAGAAACATTCTTATTTACCAAGGAAATTAATCAAAATTAGGTTACCAAAGACCTTAAAATGAAAAGGCAGTATGCTACTGTCGAATTCTAAGCAAATTTATTCAGTAATTTCTCAAGTATACGTAATACGCTTGTATTCTAAAAATATCACTAGACACCTTTAACAAAAGCCTAGCAAATAATAAAACTAACCATTATCAAGAACTACAGGTCATGACATTAATTGAAGAGGTCTCCCTCTAAGATTATCTGTTATGAGCCAAGAAGCTAAAATCACCTTAACGTAATATAGAACTCATCTTTTTGGTAGCAATCATTCCTACCACAAAGTATTTTCATTCATCTCGAAACTCTTTACTCCTAAACTATATAATGAACAGAAAGTATAATTTTCAGTGGAAGGTTCATAACAATGGATGTTCCTAATAGTCTTTTTGGTATTTGAAAGCAGAAATGCTAATGCCTTCACATTTGCTTATAAAAGGTAATTTATTAGTAAAAGGTAGTTTAATTTCACTGTTTTAAACTACAGTCAACAGCTTAATTGAAAAGATCAAAAGAAATCATCAAGAAAAAAAGCTCAGAAGTTACTATATATTGTGAAAGAGTTACTGCCAAATGTATTGTATTCATGTACCTCCATCAACACTTGTGCTTCAGTGGTTCACATAAGAAATGCTCAGGTGATCTTAAGTAATGCTTTCTTAAAATTCCAAAGTTTACGCAATGCTAAGTTTGAAAAAAAATTAAGCTTACAAAAGAAAATGATTATAAATGATTAGAATACACGGGAACAAAAACCATTCCTAAAGTAAATATGCACTCACTGTTAAACAAAGATGTAGAAGCAACTCTACATTTTCAGGTACTAAGCATCAATTTTCAAAACACAGAGAACAAACAAATTATTTACTTATTTCAAAAGACAGCAAGGCATTAGTTAAGCAGCCAGTGAAAATTAATGCCTAGTTTGCATTCTTTTTTCATGGCTTAATGTATGTTTCAGTTTACAATACAAAATAGTATTTCTGGTTTTACTCTTCATATAAATAATATTCAGCTCTGGTCTGCAGCAAAGAATCTAGTTTCCATCTGACATGGCTGGCCTGAATGGTCACTTACACTCCAGGGCATGAAGTGTATTTCAAGAACACAGGGCATTCAGTAAGACCTACAAGCAGTCTTAGTGTGACTAACCTGAGTAGAAATCACACAAATATATAAAATAAAAGCAGAGATGCACAGAAAATTAAGTTACCACTAATAACTATAATACATGGGCTGCTGCTGTTCCTTAATTAGTGTCTCATTTCCCCAAAGAATGACTGATTCCAGATCTTGAACTATACCTTACCTATTGCTCTTCATCTCCAATTCATCAAATGACTGAATCAAAGACACTGCTACTTCATACATTTCCTTTACTATCACTGGTTCCTCAATTCTTTGAGAAGGAAGCTGTGTGGAAGAGAAAGTATTGATGTTAACAGAGTGTAACAGGCTAAAAGACTGTTGATCACGTAGGTGTGTTGATTAGTTGAGAGCTTTTCAATTAAAACTGATCCAGCACAGACGCTGTACAAACAAGTAACTTCATCTGGAGCACCCATTACCTTCTGAATAGATATTTTCTTTCAAGCATCTTACCATTCTAATGATGAAGAAATACTTCAGATATTTACCTACTTAAGATAAGCACTAGCCCACACACCGTCCCCAAACGTTTGCAGGACACACTCCTTAGTCTCATGTGCATAACACTTCTGGATAAGTGCAACCCATGGGAACAGGATGACAAGAAGATGATAAATTTGTGTTAGACAGGCACGATCCTTCTTGCAGTTGCTATAACACAGGTCTCTACCTGATTGCCAAATAAATCATGTACCTCTGTCTTATTTAAATTATCTTTGCATTTAATGCCTTGTGTTTTAGGTTATACCCTGTCAGAGAACTATGGCCTGATGTACACAATATACCCCTGATGAGTCGTATCTACACTGTTTTCAAGTATTCTGTCACAAGCTTGGCTTTAATATCTAAGAACACGAAACATCAAGTCTTCAGACCAAAGACAGTAACTTAATCACGTTTTAGTTTTGAAAATTAAACGAACTAGAAATACTCTGGGAATGGTCTACAGCATTACATATCTTTTTCCTTGTAGGGAAAACGGCTTTTGATCATTGCTCATCTTTCATTCTCAGGGTTTCTCCTCATTCTAGTGGAAACTCTTTACTCAACTAACTGCTATCTTTAACTTTGCTGGAATTGTATTACAGCGTAATCTGCCCTCCACATACTTCACATATTTAGAAATCCTCAAGTCAAACTGCACCTTTCTACCTCATATTATGCCTTTGAAGTTCTTTCCGCTTCCCTCCCTCCACCGTCAAGTGAAATATTTTATGTACTTTTATGCTGAAATCTAACAGTTTAAGTCATCCAAGATTTTGCCAAGAAAACCAATAGGTTCAAGTGATCAGTCTCTACATTCTTTCTCTGCTGGTTGTGTGTGCATGTCTGTGTATGCTTTAAGAAATCATGTATTTCCTTACTAGTTAACAAACCTCCATTTTTACATTTATGCTCAACCAAGTATTTCTCTTGGCCTATTAGGCACCTTCACCTGCTGCTTGATACACTACAACAGTATTTCAACATTAAAATACACCTTTATTTAGGCTTCATCTTCTCATTTTCACTTTTATGGAATGGTCCTATAATTGAAGGGACAGTGAAAACTGAGCATTTGGGCTTTAAGCATAACATTCTTTAAGAACTAGACTGCAGAGTAAGAATCCAAATGCAGTAGTCAGTAGTAATTGGTAAATACATGCGGATAAATACCAACATAAGATAAGATGCAGCCATAGCTACTGACTTCTAACAAGGATATGTAGTGTAAGGAAAAAACTACCCTGGAAAGAAATTCAAAATGGAAGCTGAATGGTCACGACTAATACTTGAAGGCTTCTACAGTAAGATATTCCAGCTTTCCCTGTAAAAGCAGCAGAAAGTAATTACCCCATTGTTGTTGTCCACATTTCACAGGTCTTAGATTTTAATCAAGAACAAAATTAGGATTACACAGTTGTTCCAATTCAGTTGTCATATAAGCAAGAGAAGATTCTGCAAAATTTTCAATGAGCAAAAAAAAGCAATTGAATGATATACTGAAAGTTGGAATGCATCATATGTGTACTGATGAGTATTATTCACATAACGTGTCTTTCAACTGTCTGAAGTGAGATGAAATCCACTAGGACAATGTGTAAACCTATGTATCCGAGGATTACAAATTTTGGATACAAGCAGATGGTGTACTGCTTGAAAATAAAGAATCACCTGGACCAGCTACTTTGATCATAAGAAAATAGCTGTCTTCAAATGGAATGCTGCTCAAAGGCAACTTTGAGGGTTGTCAGGAAAGGTCATTCTAAGAGGGCGATGTGTTGGTGACACTGCACAGAACTGACCCCCACTCTAAAGAGATCCAAGTCCTGTCAAAGTCTTCAGCCAGCAACTTGCCAGCCTTTGAAGTAAAAGACCTCTTGAAGCCAACAGGTACTCAGTTTGTGATGCTGGGGAAACTGATAGGGACTGACAATACACCTGCATTTCTTACCAAGTTTTAAAGGGATCAGCCGAAACTTGAACAGAAGCAAATTATGACCATTTGAACGACCAGAAGAACAAAGATACTTTCTTGAAAAAGGAGAATAGCAAAGACTTACCTTACCTAACGAAACGAAAGCCAGAAAGAGATATTACTACTACTTATAAACCTATCAAGAGTAAATAAGAAGGTGGGAAGGAGAAGTTATTTTAATCTTAAAAAACAAAGAAAAAGACTCGTAGAAAACCCCACACCCAAACAAAAAACCGCACAGCGCTGGCTCTAAACTTTCACAGTCTCCCCAGGTGTTCTTAGGAAAAAAGGCAGCAGGAAGCAGAACTGTCCATTTGCTTGCTCCTTTCCCAGCTCCAGCAGTGGGATTGCATATCCACATCAAGTTCAAGGTTCAGTACCAAGATAGTTTTAACCTGATCCGAAATCCTTTGCCTGCACACGTTTGCCCAGGTAGAGATGTTCCAGAGAGCTAAAAGCACAGAAAACTGAAGTATTAAAATGAAGTTAGTTATTTTTCTATCAGTTTCCCTTTTTGAAGCAGCTCATGATGGAATCACAAAAGCAGCACTGCTAACATTAATTTGGCAACAGCGATTTAGATCAGCTTTTGCTACTGCAACCTCAGTCCTCAGCTTTTCAGCCCTTACCAGAACAGCCAACCTGTAACACTACATCATGTCAACCCCAGGTTGCCTTGGAGTCTGCAGAAAGACTCCTCTCTCAAAACCCTGACAAAATGATCCTACTTTGTTCTGGTAGACGATGGATTGGAGGATCAAAAAAAGCCAGCTGTAAGAACCTGACAATACACTTTCCACTTCTCTGACCCCCTTGAATCAACTAGCCAGGGAGACTTTTCAGGTATGCAACTCTGTTAATCCCAGAACTTCTTAACCCACTATAGTAATGCTTTTCGAATGAAGCTTGATTAGTCCAATGAAGCCAAAGACCACATTTCCAGTAGTTTTGATAAGTAGCACTTTTTTCCCCCCGATATATGTGATAAGCTAAGGAATTTATCTTTTCTTGAACAGAAGATTTGTTTTTACATTATCCCTGATCAAGTAACTGTCAAATTTGTCTTTCCAATTTTGTTACCAATTGTACCTTCAGTATTCTTTAACATGACAAGGCTGCCGCATCACTCCTAATAAAAGGTAACGATGTGACAAACAGCAAGTCCAAAAGCTCAGTCAGACCTGACCAAAATAATACAACATAATCGGAATAGCTTTTGACAGCAGTTCACTACTTTTCATCTGGACTCTGACTTCAGTTCCAGGGATACGGAGGAGTTTTTACATTTGAAAGCCAAAAATGGGACTCTCTTTTTTGCCTTAGGTAAGAAGTAGAGACACAGGATTTCACAGATCTACTGCCAAAAACTAACATCTAGACCCCCTAGTTGATTACATCTTTAAAATGTGCTCACAGAATTAACTAACTATACAATTAGTGTGCATTTGGTATCTCCAATACTATACTACTGCAACAGGTAAGCATTTACACAACTAGCTTTAAATTTGCCTATAGATAGAGCCTTCATGCATTTTTCACCAAAACTTATATTTCGCTAGTTCCTTGGGGCTTAGAGGGGGCCGATATGACAAAATAACGATCCAGTCAAATATCCAGAACAACGTGTTTATAAAATGATCCAGTTAAATATCCAGAACAATGTGCTTACAAAGGCCATTATGCCAAAAGAAAAAGAAACTTCTTTTTATACATTCATTTATACAGTGACATCCTATTATTTAAAGATCTTTTGAGAAGGGACAAAGGTTCATATCTCACAGCAAACAAGGCGCTTACAAAGGACTAAACTGATTCCAATCAATTTATGTGATCTGATTTTAGTTATTAATTTTAAAATCAAGATGAAGCGTGGGGAAAAAATATGCTTATCTAAAAAGCAAATAATTTTTTTTAACTTCTGTATGCTTTTACATTAATTTTACAGACTTTTATAGGCAAAAATAAAATATTTAGAACTAAAGCCTGAAGCCTGTACCTGAGGCAGCTGATTTTGATTTTAGCGTGATGAAAGATGTGCCCCTGGCTTCCATATGGCAGCGTTAACTCATTAATTGCCTTAACACTCAGGCTCTGCTTTCATATTTATTAGGACATTACAGAGATCTTCTTGGACTCTTCCATGTTTTTAAGTATTTTTTAAAATAAAACTACTATTCAGAGAAAATATCCACATGTAGCTCTATAAGAAACAAGACAAGAAACCCAAAATGAATGCTTTCTAATTAAATTTCTTTTTTTCTTCATACATATTTAAAAATAATAAAAAAAAAAATATTAAGAGCGCTTATGTACTTCTAGGTTGCCCTAAGATACAAATAACTTCTTGGACAATCATACTCCCCTCCTACTAAACAATTGAATGGCTATAAATAGAACAACACATCATAACCAGATGAAAACTTGAAAAAAAAAATAATCAAAGTTAAATGCTCATATACACAAACAAAAAAAAAATAATAGGAAAGCATAAGCACTGAAAGCAGTTCCTTTTCTTCACAATCTTTGAGGTGAAAGGTGGCAGCTGACATTTAGCTCCAAGTGCAGCTATGACAAATGCAACTTGACTTTACAAGTAGACTTCTTACTGAATTTCTTGGTTATCTTTTTGTTGTCATATATCATCAAAAATCTTTTACAAAAATCATATATTACATAATCTCCTTCGTATTATCTGACTACCATACTAATGTATAAAAACTGACAGGCCAACTACTATATGCATTTACTTTATTTTTTTGGCTGCACTGAAACTTCAACAGCTTTATTTAAGCCTTTTATTTTAGCTTGTCTGTGCTGAGGCATAACCAATGCCTGTGCTGTGTACGCTATAAGCAATTATTTTCTTCTGGCTTTCCCAAAAACTACCTGTTTGTTTTATTTCTCTAATTTAGTTTCCGCAGAATCGAGGGATGAAACCTGAAGAATAATTTAGGTTGGACTAGACAATCTTAAAGGTCCCTTCTAACCTAGACAATTCTAATAACAGTATGTTCACATACTGCTACTTTTAAGTGCACCCCGTTTTCTTCATTGTATTAAAATTATAACAGTGTTTTGAATTATCAAAATTGACCAATAATTACACCCATGCTCCAGTTATTTTTAAAGTGGTTGTCACTATTGAAGTCTTAGTGCATTTGTTTTACTTTGCTTTCACCTGTTGATTTTGCCTCAGACTGTAATACTGAAAGAGTTCAAACACTCAAGTAAATTCCTAGGCAGCTGTTTTTCAACGGTAAAACAAACTCCTATTATAAAACCCCAGATACCAGATTAATTCAAACTTACATTTATTCCTTCGTTATCTGTCTATGTAGATACATGCTTTACAATAGCACGCCAGGAGCTCTACAAACAAATATGCTGTGCAGTTTATAAGCTAAAGATTAACACAGCAAATGAATCTTCAACCATTACTACCCTCCTTAGGCATCAGAGAAGCAACTCCCCAGTGCAGCCATACAGGCTGTTAAGTGGCCACCAGTGATTTAGTGCATATCTATTATTCTAACATAGTTTGAGTTTCTCAGCTGTATTCAGACATCTATAAATCCTCACGTTACCTTCTGCACAGACTTTTACACTGCTCATCTTGGATGAGAACTACTGAACAAAATGCCACATACCACTTAATATTCTCAGCCCTTTACATTCAATTTCATAGAATCATAGAATGGTTAGAGTTGGAAGGGACCTTAAAGCTCATGGAGTTCCAACCCCCCTGCCATGGGCAGGGACACCTCCCACTAGACCAGGTTGCTCAAAGCCCCATCCAGCCTGGTCTTGAACACCTCCAGAGATGGGGCAGCCACAGCTTCTCTCGGCAACCTGTTCCAGTGTCTCACCACCCTCACAGTAAGGAATTTCTAATATCTCATATAAATCTCCCCTCTTTCAATTTAAAATCATTACCCCTAAATTTCTGTTACATGAAAGAAAAACTAGGCTGCTGGTAAGGAGACTCCTGTTTTATCATCATACATTAATTCTTACGTAGAAGTGTAATGTCAAATTGGCTATTTGTAGTTTTATTACACAGCTTTCCATTGACTATTCCAATTTCTTTCTTATGATGTCCAAAGAAATAAAGTTATATCTACAATACCTTGAACTGAACAGTGTGCTGCAAATCATCAAGATAATATTCTTCAACTGCATAAGGTTTGCCTTCCATCTTAAGTATGTAGGCTGGATTCAGACCATTAGGAACTGGAAGCGCAAAGTAATCAGCAAATTCTTTACAGTTGATGGAAGCAGACATCAATATCACCTGTTAAAAAATTGCACAGCAAATATAAAACATTAGTTTTAACACAAAATGCCATGCTACGCTTCAATCTCCACTCTTTTTTTATGCTAAAATGGTCTAATTTGGTTACTACAGGTATGTATCCTAGGCATATTTAAGACAATCGAAGCTAAACGCTTAAGACTCCCCAGGTAGCATATGAAGAAAGGAGAGCACCTGTAAGAGAATGGCTCAGGCTAGAGGCAAGATGCCTAGGGCAGACAACATGGGAAACTTTATCCTGTGATAAAAGTTCAACCCAGCAACATAGCGTTCTCTTTCTTAAGCTTATGAACTCTACATGGTCCTCAAAAGAAAAAAGTGTACGCTATGTATTTTCAACTCCTGTTTTACTAAAGTTAGCTTAGATGTCAGTGCCTTTAACTTCATCAAAAGATGGGCTTACTCCTGTAACAGCAGTAACTGTAATTGTAACCCAGCCTTAAAAATGTTACTATAATGATTCTGAAATATGCCAAGTAGGTTTTCTGTCAGTTTCCATTCATTTATCCAACTTAAAACTCTCAAGGATCACACTAAGTGCCTCCCTCTGCTGACTCTGCCAAGATTCTTAACCTGTACTCACCTAAACAGAGAATAAAAATCAGACTTGCTACCTGGAGACACCTTTTCTTTCAGTTATTACAAAATGCAAATTTACAGGTATGCTGTTTTCTCCCAGGTTAGACAGCGTGATATGTGCAGAACGAGGGGAGAAGGATGAAGTAACTTAGTGGTTATGGTTATTTACCCTCTGCCCCCCCCTATTTGGAACGTAGTCCCACTGCTCAGCGCAGCCAGCTGGGGAAACTAGAGCTTCAGCTTGAAAAAGGACAAAGAGCCAAGGAGTTATAATGAACTGTGTAGTGTTCAGCTTCTTTATCTTCAGATCTCCTGAGCCACTCTGAACAGTACATGCAAACTGGGATACGGTCCATCGTCTTTCAGTTTCCTGACACCTTATATGAATTCAAAAATAGAAACAAATAAAGACATCACCACCCAAAACAAAACCGCAAAGAAATACAAGAGCATCCCCCTACAAAGTGGGCATCGTACCATTGTGCTTAGCTCCAAAGCATGTATGAGGGCACAAGGAATACATGGAGAAGGCAGACTAAATCATGAAGTCATTTAATATAATCCTGAAAGGAGAAGAAATCTGAAAGGACATAATTCTGCATATATTTTATGAAACCTGTCCCACTACACCATGAACTGCCTCACGGCTTAATAGACAGTGGCTCACCTATGCTAGGAAATTAGGCTACAGGTAACCTTGCTATTGAGGCTACCTGGGCAACCTGTTCCAGTGCCCCACCACCCTCACAGTAAAGAGTTTCTTCCTAATATCTCATCTAAATCTCCCCTCTTTCAGTTCAATACTGTTCCCCCCTTGTCCTCCATGTCACATTCACTCTTGCCATCCTGTTAGTTGATCCTGTTGAATTACCTACTACTTCTGAGGTCTGCAATGTCCAGATTAGGAGACAAACACTTCGTATGTATTTCATATCACCCTGAATTGTAAATACCTTTTTTTTCCTCCACTTAAATAGGCACCCTTGCACCCTTTTATTTCCCTTCTCCCCATGATAAAAAATTCAAGGGAGGAGACATACCCACAGATGTAAGATTGTCTAAGATTTAAACAATATGAAACTGTCATCCGAAGAACAAACTTCTTCGGATGTAGAGGAGATGCAGAGAAGGATGTAAAGGAGATCAAGTTTTTCAGTAACAGTTTTGAGAGATTTAGTCAGAACCAGAGAGACCTACACAGAAAAGATGATGGGACCTGCAGGGATTCCTGCCATTGACACCAACCAGACATTCAGCATCAAGGGCAAACTTTACACCAACTGAGTATGATGAAATTGTTTGGCACTCGTGGGAGGCAGACCCAAGTGCTAAGAAAGGCTGAACGGCTTCACACTACTGTCTGTGAATTTAAAGGCACTGAGTTTGAATCAATGCAGTGAACTGCACAGAAGAACAGATTCCCTTCCAACAGCCACAAAACCAGCCAATGGAGATTCAAGCTATGTCTGTTTTGACCAGAACAGTTTGCATTAACTGAACAATTAACTGAAGCACTTAAGGGACACGTACAGTCTTGCTAAATTTCTGCAGTTCCAAATAGCTGCACAGAAATATTCCAAGTTAGCCTAAATCTATCATCTGTATTTAATTTCTTACAATTCAAGAGTCCATTATTTTGAGACCACAGAAACTAAGTATGTCATGGTAAATCTCTGTAAACTCTCTGTAAATTTAGTATAAAGCACAATTTCCTGACCTGCAGAGAAAAATCCCGGCCACATTTTACTATCACAAATTACGATATAGCATTTCTGGGTTTTGTTATTTTTCCAAATATAGTGTCCCATTTAAAAAAAAAGCTCAGCATTTCCAAGAGTTAATTCTACCATATTTAACCAAGGATAAGTACTGCCCTCAATACCCAATATGTAATTCGAGTCAAATATCCATCTTGCATTTTTTAGCCTTAAGCAGACTTTAGAAACTAATGCATTTTAACATGTGGAAAGAAAAAGTCGCTCAGAACACATTACTGCAGCCAGAAAAAGAATGCCCTTTAGCTTGCTTGCTTATGAAGAGTGGCAAACTAAATAATATTTTAGTAAAAAATGTTGACACATTTTAAGGTAAGTTATTTCAAACATGCCCTTTGTAGATCAAAAACATGTAAAAATTTATTCTTGGAAGGAAAAGAAGCAGAATATACTTTGAACCTACCTTTACAGATGGTGACTTTGCACGCAACAGCTTACGGATCATCAAGAGCAAGAAATCCATTTCTTCTGTACGCTCATGCACCTGGAAGACATTATCCACAATTTAATTTTCATTAATTCATGCTCTTCTCTTTGACAATCTCTTCCTTTGCTACTCCATGTTTTATTTTTGTAACTTGGACCAATACATTTTCAGAGAAGAAAACACACCTTTAAGGTTATGTGTGTTAATCACATTTTAAAATCCCAACACAGCTGTTCAGACAACTACAGCACCCCTTGTGAAAATCATATGCCACTATTAAGTCATGAAGACTGTAGAATAATGATGAGAAAACCAACGGTGAGCTCTAGCTGCTGATTCTACTAGAGCTGACAAAAACAGCTGAAGTGCTCCTGAAGTTGGGTAAGTCAACTGTACTGGTAAGATCATAAAATGATCCAGGCAGGGACTCTTGGCTTGTCTCACAGGCAGAGCAAATTGAATGGACTCTCCTTGTTCCCAATGGCTTCTACCTATGATCAAAATACACAACTGTTCTCTAAAACATTATTTTCCACTTAATTCTTTATATATCCTAGCACCTGACTTTTCTGGCTGCTCCTTGCAGTTCAATAAATACTTCTTTTCAACATTACCAAGGAAAGAATATCCCTTTCTTGAATTATTACAGTTTAAATATATTAAGTTCAGCAGCTTTTTCCAGAGCTCAACCTTCAAAGGTCAACATTAATTCCCTGTGAGGTAATTAGCATATTTTAACATAATGTAAAAATATATTTATATTCAGTTTTGCCCCAAAAAGATTTAGTTACGGCAGTTTTCAGGCTGACAGCAAGGTCTTGCTGTGAGAAATCATGATCTTCAGACCTAAATTCGTTTAGGTATGTTCCTGAACACCCGCAGAACCCTAACAGGGCTGAGACCTGCAATTAAGAATGAAGGGGAGGAGCATCTGGTTGCTAAATCATAGAACAGTTTGCATTGAAAGGGACCTTTAAAGGTCACCTAGTCCAACCCCCCAGCAATGAGCAGGGGGACATGTTCAAAAAACGGTTACTCTTGGGTCAAGATCACAATTTATGAGGTAAAGGTGGGGAAAAAAAGTGGCATATGGAGAACAGGAGGGAGTGGAATTTTGGTTGGGGAAGCAAAACACACGTACAGTCTTGAAAGTGAGGAGCTGCTGAAAGAAGTGGTACAAGCTGATAACATCAGTTCAAATCACAGCACCCAAGCGAACAAGGTTTTTCAAACCTCTGCATAAATCTGATCTCCTGCGTAAGCGGCCACAAAACTTTACTCATTCATTTTCATACCTAATAAAGGAACAATCTAACACTTCTCTACAGAAGCAGCTTGTACTGTTAAATTTCTGCATCTTACATCTAAATCTCCATTTCCTTATCTTAGGCTTAATAACGTTAAGGTTTGCAAGACCCTGCTAATATATTAGAGTGGTCTCAGATCTTCCCCATGACGACAATGGGCACAATTCCTTAAGATTTGGGGGTGGTTTTTTTGCTTCTTTTCATCTGTTTGAATGAAGTCCTAAAGCTTCTTCACACAGAAGTGTAACTATTTGATTAATATTTTCCAGTTTTTCAATGTTGCATTTCAAGTGCAGTCACAACAGCCTTCATTATTGTTGTAATGATCTAATGGTACCAAGTACTGTCTCCCTGCTCCTCAAATATCCAAGAAAGTAAGTCACTCTCAGCTACAATACTGTAACGGAATAAAAATGAAACCGGCATTAGAAGTCCTTTTCTGTGCCACTACATCCCAAGATTTAGTTCTACACCTTTCATGTGATTTACACCCATGGTTTGTGAAAGCACAACTTCACATCTGACAACTTCACATTTAACAGTTAAATAGCCCAGAAAATAAGCATAAAACCACATAAAAATACACAAATTACAAAAAAAAAAAATCCTACAAGTATATTTTCTTTAGCTTTTTAGTGAAGTGACAGCAATAACGACGAATCCATGTGAGTGGACTTTAAATCTGGCCAGAAGACAGAGAATTTTCAGAGGGCTCTTTTATTTTTCAGGACATCCCTGAAGAGTAAAGCCTCTTTCTAAGGACAGTAACAGCAAAATGTAAAAACCAGCTGCCTCCTCCTCATAGGCCTAGCCAGAAAGGTTCTTGAAATCCAGGCAGTGGATTTCAGAACACGTTTCAAGGCATTCTTACCAAAAGCTAAGCACCCCCACACCCTCAGTTTTAAACTTCATTGCCCAAAGAAACACCGAGACAAGAATTGTTTGCTGGGAAAACTTCCACAAAGCATCTTTACAAACCGATGTCTCCATTTTTCTTTCCCTAGCATGGTAAGAGAGACAAAAAAAGAAGGTTTTCTTAACATGAATTTTAAATTTATTTCTACCAACTTACTTCATCAATGAAAATGTGTGTGAATACATCCAGGCTTTTGGCACCAGCTATTTTTTGAAGAAGAACTCCAGTTGTCATGTACAGCAACCTTGTATCCTTTGTGGAAACGTTCTCTAAGCTTACCTGACACAGTGAGAAAATATAGATGGGAACTGATAGTTAATGTATTTACAGGAATTATGCATCTGAAAGAACTCTCAAAATGAAAGACAGTGTAAACACATGACAATTATTCAAACTTGTAAAAGCCTCTGTACAAATGTATTTTTAAAGCCCAGAACCAGTTAACTCGGGAAGCAAACATTTTCTTTGGAAGAGATTAAAAAAAACCCAGAAGTTTACAAAAAGAAGGATGTATTCCTCCCAGCAAAGGATTCCAGAAGCAGACAACTCTCCATAAACATCCTCTCACCGTCAACACCAGCATGAACCCACTGACCTTAGGACCCAGAGGAGCCACTCCAGAGAGACAGCTATTGTCAAACTACCAGTGAAACAATCACAGCAGTTTACTGTGGTTACTGACAAAGAGCTGATTAAAGCACCAGTATCCGATTAAAAGATGAAAGTGGCATCAAGTTTATAAATGGAGGGATAGAACTGAGTTTGAAGCTGAGTTTGACAAAACAAAAGGAGGAGGTAGATTTACAAGGGAAAACTAGGACAAGTTCTTCTACATTAAGAAGAAACAGCAGGACACTAACAAAAGAGTCTGGCCATAAACACATGAAAGCATTTACCAGTCAGCTGTGTCAAAAAAGTCAATCAAAACAAGTATGTTCATTTAGGAGTTTAAAGGAAAAGTGACAAAATATAGCTCTGCAACAATCTCAATGATAATATAGATGTGCCCAATTATCAGAATGCAGACAAATATTTGTTGGGAGTCTCACTAGCATTTATAGTTGTTCAACTTTAAAGCCTTAAACATTTAACTATGAATGTTTCAGACGAAACAGCTCGAAACCTGCACTTCCACTTTAAAAGCAGATTCTCTAACATTTCTTCAGTACGCTAGATAAGCTTAAAAGTAATCAAGAAAGAAGATACAGTACTTTAAAATGTATTTTTAAATAAAATTTGAAGTTTTCTTATACCTGGTATCCTACAAGTCCACCTAGTGTCCACGATCGTTGCTTGCTAATCCACTTGGCAATGCTGCTGGCACCAATTTTCCGAGGCTGGGTAACAGCGATGTTGCAGTAGATAGATCGCTTAATGCAATAATCCAAAATATATTGTGGAACCTGTGTACTCTTACCGCTGCCAGTTGCTCCGTGTATAATCACAACTGAATTGCTTTCTATCAGAGACACTATCTGAAACGATTTTTCAAGAAAACTCATAAGTCTACAAAACAACTCAAAAACAGATTTCAAAAATATTTGATATACCAATAGCTTCCAGGCCACATATCAAATCTCTGTAAAACATTCTGCTATATTTTCTATCATCTCGTAGGCATCTGTAGGTAACTGGACTTCTAAAACACATCAGAAGATCACAGAAAAGAACATGGGCACACATTTCCTTACATACTTTCTGTTTACAGGTATGTATGTAACTGTTTCTTCCTTCATTGTACAACAAGAATTTGTATACAATGGTTTTGTACAATAAACAAAGGTTTTCTACAATACTTAAAACAGGAACAGAAGTTTCCTTCTGAAAACAAAACAAAAACCCAACAAAATCAAACAGAATACAATTTTCAGCTTTATTCCATAATGAGAGAAAGTACAATGGAATTACCTCTTCCCTGTGTTTGACTACAGGCATAGCCACGCATTTCTGGTTAGCTAGCGGTATAGAAGTCAAATCACTTGATTCACACTGGGACAGTGAAGTATCTAAGCATAAAAATAACCAAGAGGAAGTTATTTTAATACAGAAAGGGAAAGACCAGTAGGAGAATATGATCACAGTATTTGGAAGCCTAACTTCTACCAAATTTGAATCATATACTTACGAGTACTCATAGAATTAATACTTTTTAATATTAATAGATTGAAGAGATATTCTGTGTTTATGCACCTGCTGTTTCACTGGCAGTAGCTCTGGAAGACATTTCTTCTGCTTATAAGTCACTGTCAGTGTCAAGGATGCCTACAGTTCTACAATCCTGTAGGTATTTCTCTTAATAATAAAAAAAAAAACCAGTATTTTTGCATAGTTTGCATCACAGCTGCCAAATCTACCTGTTTCCAAGAACTTTTTTGACAATACTGAAAAAAATATCCCTCATTCATGTACCCACGTGCTGTTTTCCGTAAAGCCTATTGGATCCACAGCACAAAATAACCCATACTTTGATACAAAGACCACTATATTTCTAGCAATTGACATTTAAAACAAGTTTGGTAACTATCATGATGATCTTTCAATGTGATGCTATAATCTGCAGCCTCTTGGCAAGAGTTAGTCACCGTTAGCACTGGAAATACAAGACACAAATTTTACAGTGCTTCCTGGTCTAGTGGGAGGTGTCCCTGCCCATGGCAGGGGGGTTGGAACGAGATGATTTTTAAGGTCCCTTCCAACCTGAACCATTCTATGACTCTACGACCATGGATTTCTGCTCAGCCGCCTGCTCTCAGTTTGACCACGAAAAGCATAAAAGCAGCTGAGCAGGTGTGGAGGCAGATGTAGAAGGCAAAAACCAGGACAAGACTTTGGTAAGCGACAATTTTGAAAGTTACAACTAAACAATTTGGCTAAAAAAACCCACTGTACTGAAATCCAAAATGGAAATGCTTTTTATTTCAAATGGGTTTCACCAGGTATTACAGCGAAATTTACTTATTTGCATAAAAATAATAAAAACTTCAAGAAATACATACAGTAGTGGGAAAAACATCTAGTATTCTTTTTATAAAGGAAATATTTCCTGTAAAATAAAGTCTATAAACTAAATAACTGACTACACAGTTACAGCTTCCCTTTGGAGGGTTACTAAAAATCTTTGCAGCAGTGAAGCAGAAGCAGGTGGAACAATTTCTTTTGTCTCTGTACCATACCTGAATGTGCTCCAACCCCCCAAATTGTCTTCAAGTGCCAAAGAATACAAAATGAGTTATTCCCACATTAAAACAAACCCCCAAAAGCTGAAGAGCTCATTAAGACAGTTTCATAAAGCACTAAATAAATAAATAAATAAGAGTTCTCCTGAAGCCACACTCTCCAACAGATTCTGTGTAATGCAACAGTTACAGGTTACCATTGCACAGTGATTTACTTTGCACTACTAAACACACACGAAACAGAATTTAATATCAGCATCCCTGGAAAATATTAACTGTCCTTTTTAAAACACTTTTGGTCAAGTTTCTAAATATATTCCCCAGGAAAATTCATATATAGCATTCTGTCACAGCAACACTGTACAAAGGCTGACTGGCTTCCCTCTGGCACAAACATGTCACTACTGAGACATCAGGAGCTTTGCATGATTTGACCAATGCTGGAAGAAATCTCAAGCTGCTGGGGAAAAGATCCTGGTGTCAGCATATTCCTGCTAAAGCACCACAGCCTTCCCACGTTTAGCAGGTTTTCCATGTAACAGTTGCAGTTTTGAAAAATGTCTTAGGAGTATACAACAGCAGACAGAAGCAGTCCTATAACAGTGCTTATAAAAAAGGAGGGACCAAAAAATTTAAATGGTAGGATTCAAATTTAAGCTTCTCTCACTCAGTGAAAACCCAGTGTATTAATAAGAAATAAGTAACCTAAAATTCAATTAAGAATTTTATTTAAAAAATACAAGGGAACAAACTGGAAACAAATGAACAACCACCGGTATTCATGTACCTGCTGAAGAATCTCTTTTTTTTCATTGATGAAGCATATCTTTTTTTGATATTGCTTTTCATATGACAGTTCTGTGACAGCAATAGCTTACCTTCTCCTAAGCACAGAAGTCTGGAAAAAAATTCTAGCAAAAGCAAATGGTTATCTAACATTAGCCACCATCAATAGGCAGAGTCTGAGAACTGGCAGCCATATAACCATTTAGTAGATGCTGCAAGTACCAAGAACTGTATGGTTTGGTTTTCTTCTCTGTGCTTAAACTGAAAGAAACATTACTGAGTTTGCCTTGGGAACTAATACCATGACAACCGTGAGACTTCTATCTAGAGCAGACAGTACAGTCTTGGGCCACAGAATAAACCTGCGATTTCAGACGAACGCTGATGTGACCCAAGCAGCCATCAAAAGGCCCACTCTAACAAACTGAGGATACAACCTTTTTCTGAAATCCAGTATGATTATTAGTGAAAAAACAAAACTGAGATTAGGAACTTTGGCAACCACCTTAGAAGACATTAAGTTTTTGCCTTTTTTTTTTTTAAATGAAAGGTGGGTTTTTTGAACAATGAAGACTCCCTGCAGAATAGAAATACTTGAATATACACCCATATGAAAGTTCCAAGGTTACTCTACTCATTTAAATAACCATTCAACTGTGGACTCTATAACACACAGTGTAATTACCTTCAACTGTTATTTGGTTGGTATTTTTTAGTATCTGTTTATGTAATGAATCCCAGAATGAGAACCGGTCTTTAGAAAAATAGATCACTTCTGCAAATACAGAGGCATCTAGAGAAGGACTACAGACTTTTCAGCAAGAAAGGCAAAGTTCCACTTTTTCAATTGCTTATACTTTTCTGGAAAACATTATTAAGACTAGGACAACAAACGCTGGTGATGCACACCTTTTTAAGACCTGATGCTCAAACACGCACCTTGGATTTTAGAGACATGGTTTAGTGATGGCTTTTATCAGAGTTAGGTTGATGGTTGGACTAGATGTTCTTAAAGGTCCCTTCCAACCTAGAAAATTCTATGATTCTACGATTCTGACATATAGAGAACGCAGGTCACTTCCCACTTGAAAATGGTAAATTGAGGAAGCACACAGCTGGCTCACCACACTGCTTTATAACAAGCAAAATATTTCTGTGTCCAAGAATCATTAATACAAATCCAGAATAAATAATGATATTAATTTCTCTATTCGGTGTCTGAAAGAAACTGAAAACTCAGTTATGGGAAAGATGAATTTGCCTGCACACTTCCTTTTCAGTTATTATTAAAGTTGTAAATACATTGACTGCCCTGACTAAAACAGTCTACTGCCCACGGAAAGAGCAATTTTCCAACATCTCCATTACTGTAGCCCATATAGCAGATGTATTCCTGCTGGTACCTGTTTCCTCAATGGAACTTGAAGAGATCCTTTAAAACAAAATTTGATTTTTGTATTCACCAGTTCTGAGAGAAGAGATTGTGCAGCTGGATCTTGGTATTTGCCACTAAGCAAACTAAAATGAGATGCTTAAAAAAAAAAATAAATACTTGAAAGTACTGGTTAGGTGAGTCAAATGAGATGTTTACTATGTCACTGCTCATCCTACCACTGAGCAACAAACACATGAAGTGATTACAGTCAGCAAGGACGCTCATGGGAAAGGAAAGCCCCAGGAAACAACCAGGCCCCTACCTGAGCCACAAAGCACAAGGACTTCACAGTAAGTCACGCTATTACAGTCATAACACAAAAGTACAGGAAGTTGCTGCTGACTGAGCTCTGAAGAGCTTAATCCAGAGCCTGGGCAAAGCAATTATCCTTCCCGATTTGGGAGAACAGGCTGACAGTTTTCTGTGTCTTGAAGTGTTGACTGCTGAAGGATGCCCCCAGGTAACATCAAAATTCCAAAGCCTAAGTACTGCAACTAATTAGGCTTTGCTCCTGAGGCTTCTCTTCTCCATTGCAATCCTCCTCAACTTGCACATATTTTGAATACAAAAGGTTTTGGGGTGAAATCTGCACTATGATTAATTTTCCTGGCATGTATCTGTTCTGAATCCCAAACATTTATGGAACTCTGTAACTTAAGGGGTTTTTTTTATTTCAGAAATCTAATCAGAAACAAATGTTTACATTGCTTCTTCTCTGTAAGCACTTACTTAGTGCTAAGCACTAGGTCACCTGGGACCTAGAAGATCCTCACCCTCATTTAATGGTGTGAAAATAACGAAGATAGAAGAGGAAAAAAACCTGCCATCCATAAAGCTGCATGAAAACATCGATATCCTTCCGAAAAAAAACCAGGGGGGAACAGTGGAATTACTAAGGACTTTAGAAGTTTTTTTAAGAGTAAAACTCTTGACTATGATTGTACTCCACACAGCTAGAGTGGTAGGGCCTGATCTAGATAAATGGTCTTGATCATTTTGGTCTCAATCATTTATGCCAATTTTTCATGTTCTTAAATAGAAAGAACATGGACTTCCAGATTGATACAGCTGAGAGCCACAAACAGGTCTTGGAGCCCTCAAAATCTGCATGACGAACATACTGCCATTTGAGAACAGCAATCTCATTAACAACATACACACCTATAATCCATAAAATCAACATTACAAGTCTCACGCTCGCTCACTGAGCTTCTTTATTACATTATCTTAACATAATATTCATGAATTTGTCTGTAAGTCAAAGCTGACAGCATTAAGAACCAGGATTTTCTGAAGTGGTGGGATTTGAAAGCTCAGACTCAGAATGCTGCAGGTATCTTCTAGTCCCACCACTATCCAGTCTGCTGAGAGTCCCCCCCACCGGATCACACACAGCTGGGAGTAGAGTACCGGCCAGAGGAGGCATCAATGGTGCATGGAACAGCTCCTGAAGCAACTGAGACTCCAGATCATGACACAGACAAAGAATAGGAAGAGGGGGGGGAAAAAGGGACAGAGGAAAGCATCTAATAGATTAATAATAACAGAGTATGCATATACTAATATTTTAGTAATTTTTTTAGGTTGTTTGCTAAGTAGATGCTGTTTAAGTAAGTTACAACTGGAAGGCAATAATAAATATTACAGGCTATGAATTTCAAGGACAAACATTTTAGAGTAGACCAAGAGAAAACAGGTATTTATAAAATAAAGTACCGGGATGACTATGCAGAAATATTTCCTAACAAACCTGAAGTATAACCCCGTTTCATTTACAGGAGGAACATTGCTAGCAATAGTTCCATTCAAAATTAAGGAGGCCACCAGCGCTGCTAAATTAAGTTGCAAGCCTACCTCAGACAGAATTCTGATTTAATAGCTGAATGACATTAAATTTTACACTATTTCCCTGAAATAATCAATACCACTATACTCTAAAAGAAACACCTAAGAAACTTACAATTAGTCAACTCATTGCTGGCCTTCCTTCACTAGGAAAGCACATGGAAAACTAGGGAACGCTACATTCCTGAACTACAACGTTTGAAGCTTCTTCCAGTCCTTTATTCCCCCATTTTCATCTTTCAGTACCTCCTCCTTTCCCATAAATTTTGTGTAATGCCTAGTGAAGAAGAGATAGTATTTTGTAGTTAGGACAGATGGTCGATGCACTGCACATGCTGGATGAACCAATTGCATCTACTGCCTCTCAGCTGACGACAGACCAAACAAATGGCTCCAGCACCTACCTGAGTTCCAGAGGTCATACCATTTGCAGAAGCACTGAAGGACAATAATTTCTGGAAAATTTTTCTGTTTGTCAAATTTTGGTACGTCAGGCAAAGGGATACAAAAAGCATTACAGAGAATGACACACAGAACAGACAAAACACATAAATGTCCTTTTCTTGGGAAATCAGCTACATTAACAAATTTGGAAATTAAGAGGCACAGTAAGAGTTTGAAGCTGAGCTGTCCTGACAAGTGAGTCAGCCTCATACTGCTTTTACCAGAGCTCCTAGGAAAGAAGTGCAATCAAATTTCTCTTTAAAGGCAGTTCAAAGCAACCATCAAGTACACACAGAAATAACATGGATAGAAAATGGGAAAACAGAATAAAAACATGAATCCAATTAGTGGTATCTTTTCCTTGCAGGCACATTTCAATCATATACCTACAATAAACCAGATCTATGCACGTATAACTATGCAACAGCATTATACACTGTGGTTTCCAGAAAATAAGGTGTTTACTTTTTAATACAAACACACATACAGCATGAAACAAACAAGAAATACAGTGTAAGGTTTCATAGTTTTGTTTCAGGGAGGAGATGGGTGGAAAGACCACAGGGAGGAAAAAGACAGGTATATCTGAGTTTATAATAGGAACCAAATATATGTATTTATTTTTTACCTGGTTTATAGACAAGCTGATCATTTCCAACTACATCTAGCTCTTGGATTTCTGCTTGTCTGTATTTTTCAGCATACTCAGTTCCAACACGCTCTGTGAATGGCAGCCTGAAGAGGAAAGAAATGACAAATCAATAAATGCTTCCTAATCTAACAGCCATGGATATCTCTGGGAATGACAGCATTATACAGTAAGTTCAGAGTCTCTACGTCATGCAGTAACTACTTCAATGAACAAACTTCAGAAGTACTTTTTTTTCTCTACAGCTAGATACTGGCCTGAGGAAAGTGTCACATGAAATCTTTTTATTCAAAAAGATGGAGCTCCCAAAATAACATCCTTTAAGTTTTTAATAGCTAGGAATTTCTCTTCTAATGAAAGTCTACAATTTCTTCCGAACAAAGATGAAATAGCTCTGTTTCACCAATTCTTGACACAATGCAATTAAGAAAACACATGCAATTCTTGCATAATTCTCTGGAGACAGGGGAAGTAGACATGAATCAACACAATCATCTCACTGCTTTAAGGAAAGAACTTTTGTCTTTGAGCCAAGAAATGATGGTGGCCAGGGGAAAAAATTAACACAATCACATCATCAGTGAATTTTATGGAAATTTATTACACACAGACAAAGTCTGTCCATGACATACAAAGAATGAAATGGGATAAAAGAAATTTCTCTTCTACATAAACGTACGAAGAAAACCACATGAATAAAGCAGCATATATACAACGATTGTATGATTATTAAATCATAAACCAACTTGAACATAAGAGTTTCGGACACATCAGAAGCCCCCTCTTTTTGTCTTTTTTTTCTTTTGTAAACAAAATACAAACTAGAAGTCAAGACTATGGATTTGCACTTTGATTTAAGCTCTGGGCCCAGTGGAAGCTTTTGTTACACAGTGCAGAGCCCGTTTCTCAGTAGCTGCATCTTTGAGACATTTTATAAAAGGATACTGCTGCAGAAGTATCTATTTCTCGACTGAAATAATAAAGGACACTGACTCCAAAAACAATTAAGCTGAAAACAGCAAGAAATTTTTAACACGTCACTGTCACACAGCTCTCATCATAGATTAATTCACATATCTTCATGCCACAGAGCACCCACCTTCTCTGACAAGGCAAACCCTGCGCCAGCTTGGCTCTGCTACAGACTACTCATTCAGATCGCTCATTATTTCCTCCTACAGGAAATACCTATTTTATTTATCACCTACTGCTGGTAACAAACCAAGAAATGGCTTCTTATCCTATTTTAACAGTATTTTAGGCATAGAGTTACGGTGATTTTTCCCTGGATCTCAAGTATCTCTTAATGCAGGGTTCAACAGGACTGCAGGTATCTGCACAATCGCCACTTGAGCACCAGCTGCCTACTTTCAGGAGGCAGAGTACAACAGTTTTGTCACCCTAACTCTTCTGAAACACCCAGGACAGGGAACACTCCATGACAGGCCTGAATCCGAGGTACGATTCGGAAAAGCTCATACCCATCACGTCAGACCACTTGCTAAGGAAGTTATTCCACTTCAGTATATTAAACAGTGACAGTATATTAAACACAACTAAAACCCAAAAACATGATGATGGTATCAAAGTCAAGAATCCAGTAGTTGAAAATAACATAATTAAGCTTGGCCACACAATCCCGATTTGGCAGCATTGTATGCACATACTATACAGGTTTTAGTGATATAACCAATTATTTTTTGTTTGCACGAGACTGCAGCCTCACCAAGTGCACCAGACACACATCTTTGACAACAAAACCTGCTTATGCAGTAAATACAATTTGTCCTTCAGTCCTCCACAAGAAAAAAAGCCATCTGATTAAGACAGCAATCTTGGAGAAGCAGGTACTACTCGACCGTCAGAGCCCTGAGAAAGACTAAGCAAATCACTTCAATAAAAACCTTCCACTGAGGGGCGGGGGCTAAGGGTGAGAAATGTAGGACTGTGTCCCTTGTTTGCTGTAAAGACCTTGCAGAAGCATCAGATTTTAAGCAGCAGCTGAAGTCAGATAAGAAACAGTTTTATATAATACCAGATATATTCAACTAAATGCTCCTGGAGATGTACATGCTTTTTTGACCTTTGCCTGTACAGCTCCAGGAAAACGAGGACAGTATGACCTCAGTGATTTGTGAGAATACATTAATTTCTTTGGTTGGATACTTGGATATTTCCTTTCAGATATTAGGTTTTCTGTCTTCAGAAAACAGCACACAGTAAATAAGCCTCAGGCTATACAATGAATAAAGAAAATATTTAATAGCCAGTCATTAAGAATGAACATTGCTCACTCGATGCACTGAATCGGGCTACAGTCCTGGGGAAAATCATATGCAATTAGAAAACTGCGTACGGGCATATGAAATGAAGAAACAACCTTCATTACATCATTTCTCAATGTTTGAATGCTGAACCTTGCAGCTTTAATCTTTAAGCTTTTTATTTTATTAACGTTATTTTTTTAAAGAAAAATCTAAAAAAAACCAAAAAACAATCAAATCATTATTTTGCGCCCTCTGGCCCTTTCCTAAGTCATCAGAACGATACAATCAAGTAATCATTCAATCCTTTCAAGTAATCATTTCAAGCCATCAATAGGAGGTATCCTCCTATATATACCTGTACAAACAGAAACGGAGAGAATATTTTTCTAATGAGTTTCAATAAACATTTGCTGACAGCAGAGAATTGACAAGATCGAGAAAATTCAAATCCATTCCAGGCTAGGAAAGGACAACACTAATGAAGGGGTTTTTCTGGATTCTACTTACGAAGCGTGTGTCTGTCCAATACACCAGTTATTTCTTCCCCGTTTCTATTCCCTCTGACACAGTGAAAACTCACGTTTCAGTACACCTGCCCTGTTATAGCTTTAGGCTTTCCAGATTCCAGCCTTGGTGCTCACCTACTTTGAGACTTCCCCAGGTCTTTCGATCCCCCAAATACATTAAAACATTGGCAAACAACAACTTTTCAGCTGCATATATGAAACACATTCAGAATTTTACCAAATTAAGAGGCAATCAAAAGCATTTTTGTGACTAACACAATTGCTGAAAATTGAAAGTCATCGATTTAAGGAAATTCAGGAGATTTTAGATGTTATGTTTTTTCTTCCTTGCCCCTAATTTAAAAAAGGTGAGAGTTTGATCTTATTTAAATCAAGGGCATGTTTCATCCTCAAAAGCAGCCAGATTTCTGTGGCTGAACGTGCAAATGCATGACATTGTGCCACCGTAAGTGGGCGAAGGCAGACAAAATTCTAAAGCACTGAGAACACCATCAACCGGTCACGTCTCTCAACAACAAGTAACTCTTGATACATCCTAGCATCTGTAAAACACAACACGTCAGCTGCCTATGAAGGTGTACACATCTCAAGACCTACCTATTTTGGAAAATACTCTCAGAAGTAGCAGACATGGGAACTTTGAGCCTGAAAAACAGTGGCATTGGAAGCTTTCTACACAGGTAAAAAGGAGGTAGATGGCATGCCTCTTTTTGGAAGAGAATTAACACGGTTTCTTATGATATAATGGGATACTGTCCTTACTCCTTTACCATATGGTTCAACTACTACAACATTTTTTTCTGAAGTGTGACTGATAGTGGCACATATGACTACTTAAAACTAATTTTGAGCACTTGATTTGGACATATTTTTTAAAAAATATTTCTTATTTGGGTTTAAATTCAGTGTCATAAACATAAAATTAAATACAGCTGCCACTTCAGGGGAATTACTAGAAGGGAAACACAGTTTAACACCAGAAATTGTTCACACATCCAATTGTAAATGCTCTCAAACACACTGAGGGTGCCTTTCTTTAAATAAATTGAGCTGGAGAAAGGTCTTCCTTTTCTTCAAGCTATAGAATGACCTCTAACAAGTCAACAAGGCCATCATCACAGAGTACACTTGGGAAATTTTTGTATTTGAGCATTTGAAAAATTAACGAAAGCATTTTTGCATGCACTTAGTTATCAAAAATAGAATCAATTGCCCAATCTCAACCACAACTGTGACAAGTAATGTATGTGGCTCTTTTCAATCACTTATATGACAATGCCAATACATACACTGAAGACAGTTAATGTCTCTAGATGCAGTGCTCAAAAAAAAGCCTTATTCGATGAACAGATACATACTGGCTTATTCCCTGGAAAAATAACACTGCTTATGCAGCAAACCTGATTGTATAAAGAAAATATTCAGGTATGTAATGACATTCCAAGGAATAAAATGCTTGCTTATCCAATTTCAGATAATTTTCTATTAACTACATTTTGGAGTAGAAGCTCCTATTTCAAGGCCATGAACATTTCCATCTTAGGGACAAACAACTGAAAAAGCAAAGTGTTCTATGGTTTAAAAAAAAAAATAAATCCTTATAGATGTACTTTTTGCTTATTTATGTTCTGGTTCATTTGACATGAAAATCCCTGTTCACATGGGACTGGGAGTTGAACATAAGACTAGTGTCACTCATTTCACAGATCACAAGAGAAGAACTGCCCTAAGTCATGGCCTCTATCACACACACAAGCTGTCCACCTACTTAGGGATTTTTGGGGCGGAATCACTTGAAAAAGCACTTAGCCTTATAGCATACAGAACAATATTTCACTGTACAATTTTAGTACGATATATACAGTAGACTGTTTCAAAGCCTCTTTTCTGAAACTAAAATAATGTGACACTTTACATAACTGAACATTTGCCGTGACAGTAAATAACCTTCCACTGGGTTTACTGAAGGACATACTAAAAATTACTTTCCTTTTAACTGGCAGCTGGTGTTCCATACTTTTAAGAAGACTTGTTTTACTTGCAGGAATACACTAACTTTAAAGAAATTATGTACTGCCATTCAAAAACCATAATGTTTCAGTCACAAAAATACAATATTAGTAATCGAATTCATAACAAGTTAAACCTATTAAATACTAAAATTCAGATTTTACAAAGCGATTTACAGATTATTTTAAGAGTCTAATAATCAATGAGGTGCATACTTTTTTCCACTCCGAGCTGTTCTAAACAGGTAATTAGCTAGATTTAGTGATGAAGTCTTCATATATGGGCATCTTAAAGGCTTGCACTGCTCTTCCTCACAGGAGTTATTCAGAGGTCCTGTTTTAAAACCTTAACTAGCTGGGGAGGAGAGAGGCAGTGCACTAAAACTACTTTGCAAAATCCTGAAAAACTCAAATGCAAACGTTTGAATTTGGATCGACTATGTAAACTCAACATCTCAGAAATACTTCTTCTATGTCAAACTAACAGCTCTGTAAGACCTTCCATCTTCCACCTTACCCACAGTTGAAATAACAACCGTAAATGGCAGGATTAAATATGCTCAAATTTACTGTCTACTGCTCTGGGATTTTATGCCAGCGGGGAAGACTAGGATGAACTGCTGGACTTCAAAGAACTGGACTCTTCGTAGAGATGATCTCCTCTTTCTGCAGCCATAGCTCAAATAGGGATATTTGGAAGGGGGCAGATGGTGACAAACCACACAGCAACTCTACCTCTCTACCACACACGAAACAGTTAATTTTGTAAATTAGTGGTGTTATAAGTAGTTATGAATTAGAAGTTACATGGGTTTTCATATTTATTAACTTAAACCAAAAGCACAGTTCCTCTATAAAACATTGTTCCTGATGGAAACAGGAAAATGGAAAGTTTGGAGGAACGTCTTTACTTTGAGGGTGGCAGAACACTGGAACAGGCTGCCCAGAGAGGTGGTGGAGTCTCCTTCTCTGGAGACATTCAAAACCCACCTGGACACATTCCTGTGCAACCTTCTGTGGCAGGGGGGTTGGACTAAATGATCTCCAGAGGTCCCTTTCAACCCCATATCATTCTGTGATTCTGTAACCCTTTAGCAACATTCACAAAGCATCTATACTCCTTAAAACTTCAAAATTCATCACTTCCCTCTAACCACAAAGGCAAGGAACTTGGACAAATAGAAAAAAAAAATAAAATCCCCATAACAAGAAAATTAAAACAAAAGCATTTGGTTATCAACTTGGTAAAAATCTACCTTAAATAAATCTGAATAAAATACAATGCAGGTAAGAGACTCCATTGAATTAAAAAATGCCTGTGAAGACTAATATCAAATGCAAGACCCCCTCAATGTCAACCTGATGCCTGTATCTCCTCTGACTGTTACTCAAGTGTCACCAGCACCAAAGACATTGATGCTACAGACAGTCCAACTGTAAGAAATCGGCTTCAAATATGTCCTGATTTTATTCATAACTGCAACAGAAGTACTATGATAGCTTACACAACTTTCTGTCAGTTAACACTGTTAAAAGAGAAATTATTACTGTTGTTATTGTCAAAGCAGAGGACCAAACAAGGAGTCTTACCAAGCGGCCTCTCATGTAGGCTGTGGCAAGTTTTGTTCATAGTTGTTAAAAAGCCAAGCAGTAGTCAAATGTTGTCTGAAGAAATCAGGGGAGGTAGACTCACCATCTGCCCGCAGCCTGAAAGAGCTACTACAGCGAGTTGTTCTGTCAAATCAAAAGAAAAATGCCCTGCAAAGTTGATCATTAAATCCAAAGAGCGGGGCTGCGTTTATAAATGAAAGCAAATCATTCAACCTGCTGGCTACGGATAGCTACAAAAATGAAATCTTACTTTTCTCGGATGACTGGTAGCACTGGTAAAACTTTCTATGTAAATGTACTCAGCCTGGCTGGGACAGAGTTAATTTTCTTCATGGCAAGCAGCTCTATGATGCTATGTTTTAGATTTGTAACTAAAACAATACTCCTAACACACCAATGTTTTAGTTACAGCCTCAGTTTGTCACACTGCCCCCCCCAGGGAATAGACTGGGGGGCGTACAAGAGGTTGGGAGACGACACAACCTGGCAGACAACCCAAACTAACCAGAGATATTCCATGCCATATAACATCATGCTCAGCATTAAAAAGGGAAAGGGGATACATAGACACGCACACACTCCAGTTAGGTTTGCCACCTATTGCTTGGGAACTGGTCATAGAATGGTTAAGAGTTGAAAGGGACCTTAAAGATCATCTACGTCCAACAGCACACTCAATCAGCATCAGTAAGTATTGAACTTGTAGTTCTTTCAGACAGGCATAGTAGTAGCTCCAGGACTAACTAAACCACTTTTTTATTACAGAATCACAGAATCTTCTTGGTTGGAAGGGATCTTTGAGATCATCGAGTCCAACCAACAAAAAAAAAAAAAAAAAAATGGACCCTGTTGTCAGTTTAGGAAATTACTTTGCGTATGTGATGTTAAGACATATGTTGAGACTAAAGTCTTCTTGCTGTACTTGGAGCTGACTTGGATTTGCAGCTTTTTTCTCCCAGAATACCGTTACAGAACAGTACTTGTTTACAAGAAAACACTACACTGGAAGAACAGCTGATCCCTCGAGAACTTGTATGCCTTGCGAGAATTTCAGATTTTGCAAGAATGGCAATTCTGTTTCAAGAATATGCCTTCTGCATTACAGCAAATTATTTATTACAGTAGCATTGAAAGGTCATAATCAGAACGTAAAACTTACTTAACCAAATGTCATGCAAATAGCTAAGGTTCCTGTGCTAGAGATTATTTTACTTAGATTTTTAAAAAAAGCTTTCAAGAGATTTCAAAAAGCATCAGACAGGATAAAATAAACATCTTCTGTCACCTCTTTTTAGCTAAGAAATATTACCTTGCCTTAAACAGCACCATCTTCTAAAGTAGTTGGTATTAAGGTTAGTTATGATGATTTTCAAGTAAGAATCCACTTTTCTGTAATGCTACCGCTTATACTAGAGGGAATTTTCTATAAACATCTACAAAATCACCTAACTCTTATTCTTCAAGAACTCCACTTCAGAGTTATGCCTTGCCATTGTATCAACAAAGCTAAAATCCAGGATATTCAGCACCCTCAGAACATGCATCACAAGCGTACGTAAATACTCTTACTCTCTAGTTGTCCTATGCCTTCAACACAGAGCTGAGGGCTCCTAGTTGATAATACAGAGAGCTGTAAGAGTATTGACAAGGAGAGATTCAGAGGTTTTAACCCTGAAGAACTTAAGTTAGAAATATCGCTTGCTTTTAAAGTGAATGCTCAATCTTTGCAGCCTCGCACCAGTTAATTGCTTGCAGAATATCTTAATCATCAAGTTCTCCCCTCACAAGGGTGATGTTAAACAGAAAGAGGTAAAAGAGGAACTGCTAGAACAGATGAGCCATTTTGAGTACCAGCCCTGTGAGGGTTCTCACAGCAAGCGCCAGGTTTAGATACAACTCTTCAGGACAAAACATACCCAGAACATGACTGCCACCACAGATGCAGCACTGTCTTCAGAGGAACTCTTTAAAGATGACACATACTAATACCACACCAGATTGACACACTTTTCCTCTCAGTCAAGTAAGACCTAGTAACAGACTCCCTAAATATGCCTCCTACTAACCAGCATGAATCAAGCAGTAAATGGAACAGTGCCTCATATTTAATTTATTTTAAGGGCAAAAGAAAGTAATAGAATAAACAGAGCACATGGCCCCAGTAGAAACTGTTCTGCCACATGCACCAGGGCATGCTCGTTATTCTCACTGGTGATCCACAGAGCCAGTCATTATGAAGATCAGTTTCTAAATTAGAGGCTGCATCTAAGTTTACTGAAGCCAGCAGGGAACCTCCATATTCATCTATTCTAATTCCATGTAAATTATGCTTAGTTTGTATACTCAAATAACTATGGGAAAGTAAGTTAAGCTACCTCAATGATTCCTCACTTCGGTATTTGTAAGCCAAATGTCATGAAAGCAGTAGAGCTAAAAGCCATGGGGAAGCCAAATATAACCACCCTAACCCATAAGAAATCCTTCCCACAGCAAAGCAGAGTCACTACTACAGAGATGCATTTAGATTGTTCCATCATTCCATGTGTGGTTGTCTTCACTCACCTGTACTGATAGAAAAGTTTAACAACCTCCCTACACATGAGCTCTGCCACGCAAACTTCTATTTTAGATTGCCCAGCTCTAATCGATCACTCTTAAGGTGAAGCATTTATTCTTCATGTGGTCTGAAGGCAGAGGAGACACAAGTCAATACCTCTAGCTGCATGGCCATGCAATCAGAGCTTCTCCACAGCCCTCCATTACTATTGTTATTTCAGAAAAAGGCTTCCAAGAAGGAAGTACAGGAGTCTTTACCTTACACAGCTAATCTGTGGAAACCATACACATAGTGTAATACAATCATTTAGTTATTGCTTATGGAGTTGCTAGAAAAAGTATTTTGTACTCTCCTAAGAAAGAAGAAAAACGAAAAGTTCTTATTTTCTCCTCCCCTCCTCCAACATCTCCACAAACCAGGTTATGCAGTCTCCCAGCCAACTGCTTAAGTGAGAAACACCTTTTTAAACTGGTAGAATTGGCAATTAATTCAAGAATTAAATCTGTTTGATATTTCCCCCATCTGTATTCTCCCCCCATTTACTTGGGACTGAGTGGAGAATAACGAGTACGGGAGAAAGAGGAAGACACTGACAATTTGGAACGCATTTTTTTGGTACCAAGAAGTCCACAGGATGAAAATAAGCTATCACCAAGGTTTTTTAAAAGTCTGTTCTGTACATAGCCATTTTAAAATAAAAATAAATAACCTGTGTCTCTTACACAGGGATACAATGGAAGAGATCCCACTTTAGCTACTAGCTGCCACCCTTACTACTTACCCAATCCATTTATCATCAATTATTTACCCAATCAATTTTCAATTAGCGTGTGCTCTTGTAAGGCTATTGTTTTGGAATAAGGCTCTTTGCTGATGAACCTGGACCTGCCATAGCAAGAAAGGAAAGACCACTAAAATTGTCTGAAGTGATTTATGAAAGGAAATCTGCACTTTGGCTCCAGCAACTCCTGCTGCTCCCTCAGTTCAGTTGGACAACAGCATCAGAAAACAAGCCTAAAATATGCTACAGAAAAAGGAATGCTTAACTTAAGAGAAAGCATAGGAAATGTTTATGTGAATATACACCCTGTTTTACCTAAATAAGAGGAGAAATTTCAAAGAAAATTACTAGGTTATAAAAACGACAGATGCTTTAGGAATTCATTACATTCCTTGCCTCAAAAATTAGGAAAACAAAGTAAGGTTGAAAGAAAGTTTTAAAAAAGTTCAAAGGCTCTTCAATTCACATTTTATATGACACACACAATTAGGGTTAATTTACAGGGAAAAAAATCAATTAGCAAACAACTGCTCTGCTGCAGTGGCAAAGTAAATTACGGCTTAAAGACAAAAATTACTCATCATGATAACACTAATGTTATGGTCTCATGCAAACATTATAATGTGTTTTAGTCACTAAAACCAGCAAAGAAAAATTCAGAAAATGGAAAACTATAAACACACTGTTTTGGTATGCTACAGTAAGAAAGCAAAGGTGCTGCGACTGAAACTTTGAAAATTTACAGAAGTGAGTAATGAGATGAAGTGACAAAGATGAGAGAGATTCAGAAGCTTAAGACCATAAATCACTTAAAAAAACCCAGCATCTCCAAGTTAAAAAAATTTGCAGACTGAAGGAAGGTGCAAGATTGCTAGATGAATGTTGAGGAGAGAACATTAAAAAAAAAAAAAGGCAAGAAACCTAAAGGTAGTAAAGACTTCATACCATTTTTAATTTTATTACTGCAATTTTAGGAACTGCCTAAAAATTAATGACAGGAATCAAAATATAGCCTCCCCATTCCCCCAGTTCAATCATAACAATAACTCTAGCTACAAATAAAGACAAAGTCAGTAATGCCTTCAGGGAACAGACCCACTATCAGCCAAAGTCAAGCTCAAACTTCCATCCCGACATAGCACTGCAGAACCATGAGTGTATTTAGGGATAGTTGGATGGAACTGTGACTCTCCCCAACATTTCCAGGATTAACCACTGGCAAGCAACTGCGTAAAATACTGCTCTACACTGAAGTTCTAGTTCCCAATGCCAGCCACACACGAGCAGTCAACTCTTCCTGAATACAGATCTGAAACACATACAAAACTAGAAGCAATGCAAATTTTCAGCTTAAATGTTCTCCTCCCAACAGAAAGAAAAATATCAGTATCCTGCCTCAGAAAATTTGATCGCACAGCCAAAGATTAGGGAAAAAAAATACCAACAAAACAAAACCAAACTGTTGTAGATTTCTCATTTAATTAATTTGTACACCTTCCAGTATGCATCTCCTTAATTTGCAAAGACACTACAATGGCTTCATACTGTACAGCAGTTTAATTTCTGATTTGATATGGTGGAAAAAAAGTGATGACATGTTAACAGTGCTGTAAAGGAGGTGGCAAGGGGCGTTTTAATTTCATCTGAAAATCTGTCAGGACACTTCTGTCATCATAAACCTAGCTCCCTTCCTTTTTCATAGTACCACATACAATGCAATGTGAAAACCTTCCAGTTGAAGAGTATTAATACTGACATTTGAATTTTTCCAATGTATAAGTAATATCAGCTTTAATAACGGCCACACACGTCATCCTTTATGTTGTATGACATCTAGAACAAATTTACAAAACCCTTGTTCTCCCAACAGTTCAACACGCCAGTGGAGGCAAAAAAAGTAGGAATGAAAAATACTTACAGGAGCAAAGACAGTCATTAGAAGAAGGAAGAGCAGAAGAGAAGGCATTTCATATACCATGGCTACTGTTTAGATTAATAGGAAGAGACCAGATAACTGGAACGGAAAATGGCTGCTTCAGCGACCTTTAGTGTGCACAAGGCCATCCCTGAAAATGAATCTTAAAAATGGATATACTCAAAATACTCATCAAGGAAAGAGGGAGCAGGCAACTGACAGCCAGTTGAGGGAGAAGCAAAGTCTATGGTAAGACAATTCTGGGCTTTTTAGATCACTTTGACCTCAATTTGCATCTCTTTTTCATTCTGTTCCTTTAATTAGATTAATGTGTCTTTCATGGCACACCATAGGTGTTACAGCCTGGCTTCTGTTACAGCCACATTTAAAATGTTAATTAAAAATGCTAAGAGCTATGCAAAATAATGAAAAAGTGTAGTACCATGAGATTGATGAAATTCATCTGGAAGTATTTAATAGCAAGAAGTATTTAATATAGCAACAAAATCCTGAGCAACTCTCAAATAGCTCTTTTTTGTCAACACTCACTTAACAAAGGCTTTAGATGATCTTTACTAGAGAAAGACTATTCTTAGCTGTTTAAAGATGACAGTAGAACAGCCTGATCCCCCTCTAATGGGAGAAAAGTCTTCCAGCATCTCAATGGCCCGAAAGTTTAGTTTGATAAAAGCAACGTAGTTATTTTTAGCACTCTACAGGCATAAAAATACAGCTCTAAACTGTGACCTACAGCTATGCACAGCCAAGCATCACATCATACGACAGCCTTAACTTTAGCTAGAAGCACGTCTGTAGTTGCTTCAGACTATCGTTATTCATCTCACTACCAACAATACCTTCGGATGGATTTAGCAACAAGCATGTGAAATTATTACCATCTTTTTTTAAATTGCTGCCATCGGCAGAACTCAATTCAAAGGTAGGAGATCTTAATGGACTTTGTAGAAAGTATTTGAGAGACCATGTTAGGTTAAATGGATTACTACTCCTCTCTGGTACAGAGGATGAAAAAGAACCTTAAAAGCAGAAAAACTTAAACTGTCATATTCAGTACAGAAAACCATTTTTCAAAGCACAGTTTGAGTAAATGAAAAAAAAAAAAAAAAGAAAAAAGAAAAAAAACCTTGTTTTCTTCCAGCAGTAGTAACAGCCTGGAAACAGGATATGCGACAGTAAGAGACCTTCAAGCAAACTCACCTGAAACAACACTGTTCACGTAAAACTGCAAAGGTAATTTATGTTATTTTATTCCAATTAGTATGCTTGTGTCTGCATGATTTGTAACAAACTGTAATTTAAAAAGCCTATTCCACCAGATTCTTTTTTCCAGGTCATGTAAACAAGAATTTGTTCAACATTAAAATTTATACCAAAGTTTTAAAAACAGATGACTTAAAGTTCCAGCACTTAACTTTATTTCATCATTTTTTTAAATGTATGAGTTAACTTAATTTTTGGAGGTTTGAGGTTTTGTGTTTTGTTGGGGTTTTTTTGTTGTTGTTTTAGGGTTGGTTTTTTTGGGGGTAGGGGTGGTTTGGGTTTTTTGGTGGGGTTTTTTGATTTAGTTTGGGTGGAGGTTTTTGTGGTTTTTGTTTGTTTGGTTTTTGTTTGTTTTTAAACCATAAACACTACCAGGATAAAAAATTAAATATTTCCAAGATGACAGACATGCACTTTTAAATGCTGTAAACTTCACATAGTTACGTTAACTCACAAAGCAGATGGAAAACATTATAAAATGCAAGGCTTGTCAGATTTACTTATGGCTTGGCGATTATTGTTATCACTACCTATATTCTACTGCAAAATATTTTAGAATCATTAAGGAAGTTTCCTTTAAATATTCAGCTGCTAAGAATAAAGTCTACAGGTTTAAATACTATCAGTCAGACAGTGTCTGGTTTAATAAGTAGACAGAAATAAGGAATATTTATTTTTTTCTCTCCCCTCACAGCTTAAAAATGCCACTTTTTGGCTGGATGAAATGGTCAAAAAACGATTCCTACAAACCCACAAGATATCCTGGATCAGAAGTAGTTACAAAAACCCTACTGAGGGAATTGAAATGGCACCTGAAAGAGCGTGAAAGATTACTGCAAGAGATCGAAAATGAACAAAAAGTCCAAAAGACTGGCATGGATTACAACTGGCTGAAGAACTACCAAAACCCTCAAGCAACAATTCCAGCTACTGAGCAACGGCAGCTCGAAGTTCTGTGCTCACAAATCCAGCCTTGCCAAACAGGAACTGTTCTCAGCAGGTAATTGTTTCACATTTCTCTAACTTTGAGTACTCTGTCATTAGTAAGATTTTTCTTCTACCTAATCCAAGTTTATATTTGGCTCTGATCTTTCCTCCAAAGTAACAATGACCAGCAACTGGAAAGCATTTTTACAGGTGTTTTAGAAATTACATCTTTAATATGTTGTACTTGAAGGAAGTTTTTAATCAGGATTTTCCAGGTCTAATCCAAAACAAAGGAAGTCTCACGTGCATAAACACGACCTCTCAACACTTGAAGTTTTTCCTCGGTTATTTATCCTCAGTATTTATTAAATAGTAACTCAATAACCAAAAATCAAATTAAAGCACTAATGCAATGCACTCTTACACAGAAACCCAGCCTCACTGTCCAAAACACCCCCCATATTTTACAAAGAAAAATAATTCTATGCCTGTATTTTAAATACATTTTCTAGGGACACACAGAATAGTCAGAACAAGCCTATGCGCCTTTTAAAGCCCAGAATATACCTAAGGGCAAAGTCAGTTTAAATCAATTTACCCAGATGGGCCAAAAAAAAAAAAAAAAAAAAAAAAAAGCATATCCAGTAACAATAGCTTTCAATCCTCATAATAGCTGGACCACATCCAGTGCATTGTTAGAGCTCTTTTCCTCTTATAATCTTTTGGGGGAGGTGTATGGGGAAATGTGGCAGCAAGGAATAAATGATACCAGAATGTAGTCATTTCCTCCTCCTTCCCCTTCCCTCAAAAGACGAGAGAGGAAACAGAAGAGTTTTTCAATGCTGATGATTAGATTCCAGTTTTTGTTTGTTTCTAGATTTCGTGAAGTTTTGGCAGAAAACGATGTTTTACCTTGGGAAATAGTCTACATATTCAAGCAAGTTTTAAAAGATTTTCTTACCAACATCAAGAGGGAAAACCACCAAGACCAGCTGGTAGATGAATGGAATACAAATTGCTCTGAACATTTCAGCCTGCGTGGAGACGGTTGTAACAACTCGGACAAAGATGAAATCCCCACAGTTTCAAGTTATGTTGACAAAAACACGCAAAGCATGTTTCCCACTTTCTCTCATAGAATCTGGAATCTACCCTATTACTACCCATCAAGTTAAGTTGGTTTGTGTTTCTTTCAAAAAGCTATGTAGACGTTTACATTCCTTTCTCGTGATTGCCATCCACAAATATAGGAATAAGAAATGTGACATGCTCCCCTTTTTTCCAAGTTCAGAAATGAAAATGCTTGATTATAGCTAGTATGCAGCAGTCAAACTTTAAACTCTCCTTTTATCTTTATAGTACCTTAAAGATGTTGTGTTTGAAGGCACCTTTTAACCAAAAATGTAGATGTTTCTGGAAAAAAAACCCTCTGAACCATTTTATTTTTTAGCCATATATGGCTAGATGTATTTAAACAAGAAAAGACTGTTTTCCATTTCAAAATAAAATAGCATCAATCCACAAAGTGTTAGGTGTAACCTCTGTAACTGTCACATCGCTTTTAGGCTCAATGGGAGCTTTATACTGTGTAAGATATCTGACTTAATATAATACCAGTTATACCAAATAACTGTTCAGCTCCAAAAAAGTATTTATCAGCTTATTTCTTAACGTCAAGAATAAATTCTAAATTGAAAACAATGTCAGAAATTATAACACGCAGCATGTAATGTTTCTGTATTTTTTCTAAACTGTGCTCTGCATGTGCTGAAATACTGTGAAGACAGACAACTAAATGAAAACATTAGATATTTACCAGCGTTTAACAACTAGCTCTTTATTCTTTAACAAGTTAATGAATTATTTTATTTCAAATAGTTGTACTTCTTCATTTGGCTTATTGGAGGTTATCCCGAAATCCAGATTCTGTATTACACCTAAGTGTTTTGACCAAATCAGACAGTACTTTTCTAGAATAGCAACAGAGTCAAACAGATCGTTTCCAAAGCAAGAGGTGATCTTTTTAAATTTAAACAAAAATTTCATATTTTCAGTTGCCATTATTATGAACCCACAGTGATAGATGAAGTTTTACAAGACTGATCAGATATGTAGCAGTTGCCATCACAGCAGACAATTAGAGCAGAAAATCAATGAAAACATATGCCAGAACTCAGTTTGCTGCATTTCCAATTGTGCTCCCATCACTGTATCTAACAAGTTTTTACATGTCTTTTATGTAACCCTTCATCTCCAGATTTCCTTTCAATCTGTCTGCCACATTATTAAAAAAATGGGCAAGACTCACACAGCCCAATTCACAAAGAGCACTATTTTGAATACGTGGAAGAAAACTGCTTCCTCCGATATTTTCTTCAAACATACCGAAGATGACATTCAGATTTCCTCAAGTTGGTAACATAAAAGTGAAAGGTATTTCCTTATGCTCTCCAGTTTTATCCCATACCCAAGAAAGAATTTACTAATAATGCAACATAAACCGGGTGAAACAAATGGCACAATATCTTCATAAAAGACAAAAATACTATTTTAAAAAACCTTTGGAAAGCTTATAATCTGGAGAACATTTCATGCAGGAGAGTGGAATATAATCTACACAGTAGGTGCGACAACATACACCTAACTGCATACACCTGACAAAGCACCAGAGGACTAGAGTAAATCAGTTCCTACAAGTTTAGAATAATAAAAAATTGCATCTCAATAGCAAAAATAACCAGCCCCTCCACTTTCCATAAACTAAATACACTAAACTTCACAAGCATGTGCGAACTCGTACCTGCACTCAGCTGGTATAAACTCTTTGCCCTCCTTTTGTGCAGCTCTTGGTTTGTGGATAAAATAACGAAAGAGCTGATCTCAAGTTACTCTTCCCTACTGATGCAGAATAAAGAGTACCAGATTCTTTTCATGCAGCTCTAAACAAGCAAGACATGGATCCCTGCATGAGGGCAGGATGGTTTGAAAGAAAGGTTTTTCCTCAGTGATAAAGCTCCCCAAAGAGTTAAACCTCAAGTACCTTTTTCATAGAAAACAGGGTAACAGGTATTGAGCATATAAAAGGCATTAACAGAATTAATACTACATTGAGAATTAACATCCACAATGCTGGTTTCAGAAAATAACTTTTATTTAGTCAAACATGCAAGATTCCTGCAATATTAATTCATTTAAATTAGTTTCTTAAAATGGTACCTTCACAGCTTTCTACTGGAAAACAGGTGAAAAAAGCCCTAAAAAATTAGCTTCCAAATTTCAGTTTATGGAAAACAGTAGGCCAGTAAACATGCAAGGTCCACTTACCTTTATGATCATCAAAAACAGGTAGGGAAAAAACCCATCCAACCCTACAAGATGACCAGAGATACAACTTACCCATTCTTCATAAATTTCACTTCAATTTCACTTTAAGAGAAACAAAGGCAGTCTTCTAAATCCAGAAACAAGGACCATCAACAACATATGCCAAAAGGCAGCCAGTGAATAATAGTTAAAAAAATTATTCAGGCATTGTAGCCAATTCAATGATAAATCCAAACACAACGCTAAGGAAACAGACAAAAAGGCTTCACTACTTTTATATACAATTTTTATTGGTGAAACTGATAGTAGGCTACTGCATCCAGTTCTAGCGTCCATACTTTGGGGGTTGGAAATGAGGGGGAGAAACCAAACTGTGAACTGGAGAGGATACGGGGAAAAAAAATTATCCAAAGGCTGAGAAAATGCCATCCACTAAAGACCTCATTTTGTCAAAAACAGAAATAAGAGGTAAACTTTATAGAATATGAGGACTTTCACCTGATCAAAGTATTATGTACTCACTCTCTAGTCAAAAAGCAGAGAAAAGCACAGAAAAAGCAACAGTGTAAGAGCAAGAAGACAAACTAAAAATCTTAAACATGTTTTAAAGAAATCTGCCAGGTTTACTGCAACATGCTACAAGGAGAATCCATACCTCAGTCTGCCAGCTAAGACAAGCTATTTTCTGGAATTTAGCTTACACTTAGATTTCAACTCTATCAGATAGCAGTAACATGGCTGTAGGCCAACCATCACTTCCCTGCTGAAGATTACTGAGAACTCAACTGTTTCTTTAAGCACTTTTTATCTACAGCCTACGTGATTTGCATGAGGTGACCTGAAACTATATTATTCCTTACACTAACCCAGCTGATATTTCCGACACAGCTGACACAAACCTCTCCACAGAAAGACTAGTGGTAATAATAGCAAAAAGCAGCGATGTCTCCAACCTGCACAGATGTCGGGCAGAACACACAGCATGCCATTTTTTAAAGCCAAACAAGCTGGCTACAAAAAAGGGGTAACTTGGTGAAAGCTACACCTATGAAATGCAAGAAATAAAAGACAGAATAACTACCTCTTTCACACTTAAGCCTTTAAGTGATTTAATGCGAACCACAATTGTTTTGATAACAAGGAAGGATTTAAGGGTCTAAATTTCTTTTCATTCAGTTAGACATAATCAGAGGAATTAAAAAGTTAACCAATGAACTATTTAAGGATCAAAATTCCAACCACAATTTCTAAGAACTATTATCTTCCCCTAACAAGCTCAATTACTAATACTGCTACTCTAGAGGTAGTTCAGGTAACAAGATAATCTTAAAAGCCTTGGAAAATAAGGCACCGTTGGTAAAGAAAGATAATGCATTCTACATCTCTTTTTAAGAGAGACATGAGGTTTTTAGATCCCATTAGACAGTTTCAGTAACATTTTGGTAAAATATTAATTATTACAAACACTTGTGTGCAATAACACACCTGTACCAATTTGGTATTAATCCTACAAATTCTTATGTAAAAAATTAGACAAAAGAAGTAGAAAGACAGTCTCCACCAACAATTGTGTATCCAGCTTGAAATAAATATAAATAAGCATCTGAAAAATTTGAAATACTCTTGGTTTTGATTTTCCCAAGAAACAAACCAAGAGTTTTGAAGGAAATATTAAAATATATTATCCTACAAGCAGCCTCAACAAAAAGAAATTCTTTTGTTTTCAGCTCTACAAACACTTTCTTAAGAAGAAACCTCTAAGCATTTCCTACTTCAATCTAGACCTTCTCAAGTTTCTTCAAGATTTGTAAAAACTCCCTAAACATAAGCACATTCCCAGAATTGTGAAACAGAACTGTATATGGAAACAAACCACAGCTAAACAAAAACACCTTCTTTTCATTTTGCAGCAGCACACAGATGCATCAATCATCTATGCTCAAAAATGTTATATGTCTAATGATGAAATTCTGTCCCCGCTTGCACAAATTGCTATTTAGGATGCATATCCTATTTCTCTTTTTCTCAGATGGGAAAGAAAAAAAAAGAAAAAACTCAACCTGTAAAAATAACTTCTGTTAACACAACTGTCAAATCCCACAATTAAGGTTACATGCTAAAGCTTTTGAGTGGAAAAAGTATCCGTCTAACCAAAGTAAAGATTTGTCTCTGCTTAGGCATAAGGCTTGATGAATATTGCTAGTTTCTTCTGTACTACTTAGTAGATTTTGGTGGCTCAGTTGCATTCAAGAATCTTTTATTAAACCCTCCCCAAGTACTATAGAAATATTACTGGCAGCCAAATAAAGACTGAAAAATCCAAGACATCTCATACATACTGGGTTTAGGAATTACATTAATAGTAGTTAACCTTAAAACACTACAAAATTCTGTTTGGCGACTTCTGGAAAATTTTAACTACTTGTATAAAACCCAGTAGCTCTCAGTCAGAGATTCAGAGCTTGTTAACGCCAGCACTTTTAAAGGATGAGAGGGGATAGGTATTTTGACGTGCCAGTTTTGTCCTTTCCTTGAAGCAAAGACAGAAAGCAACAGCCTGACCAGCCTCTGCTGAATTGTCAGAATATCTGCTGTTAAGATGTTAGGCAAAAGGTTTGTTCGTTCTCAGAAGGCAATGTACACCCTTTGAGAGAGGTCCGGAAACACAGCGACCCACACTGCTATACAGCATACAGGAAACAAAAGACACTCACTCTAGGCTGTACCTCCACCTAATTTTGAAAAATACTTTAATATATTGAAGTGCATACAAAACACTTTCCTATAGGCACCACGGACACACTAACCAAACCTGATCTAAATACTAAGGTTACTATGCACTGCCACAACACATTCCATTTTAGGCAGCATCCAGGACAAAAGGGGTTTTCTTTTTTGTCCTTTTTTTTTTTTTCCAATATCCAGACAGTAGTGAAAACCAAATGTACCTGGCTGCTACGCAAACATACATAGAGTTCTTCTTGGCTGTAAACTCTGCCATCTGAGAAGAATAAAGCACATCCAAGGAGTGACATGCCAACATACCTTGAACTAGCTTTATCCTGTTAATTTAAATGCTTCAGATACATCACAAGAGCAATGAATACACACAATTTAGTTAGAAAACACACAGCAGTAGATTCAGGAAAAGAGACTGTTAACTGCTGTTCAGATAAAACAGAAGTTCCTACAGGGAAGCAAATGGATTCAGTTTGAAGTAACTGAGAACATCTGCTGTAGGTAACATCAGTATCTTTACTGCTGGAACATTTCTGGCTGGAAAGGAACATTAGAGGAAGGAAAAACAGGTAAGAAAAAAGCCAAATTTTCACAAATTTGTAGCTTAAAAAATTAAACTTGCCAACAAAGTTATAGAATGAGTAACACCTATTTATTATAAAGAATATTTGCTTGTGAGTTTTGGTGTAAACAAAGGATGAATCTAAAAAGAAAAGTACTTAGTTACAAACAACGTACGAAACACTACTGGTTAAAAAATTTACGTACTGCGAAATAATTAGCTGACATTCAAGGCATCAGCCACCGAAAACAACACGGTAGAAGCCTGTAATACTGTTAAGGGACCATGAGGGGAAAACAAAGATCAACCGTGTTGCTCATTGATTTAATAGCTAAACGTGTAAGAAGACACTCTGTGAGACTATTATTCCCTAATAAATAGGGAATTCAGGAGTTGACTCCCGAATCAAATTTTATTTACCGCTTGCCACTGACAAAATTCCTAAGCTACACACCTGAACCAGAATAAACCAGGTCTGTTCTAACATCACTCCACAGTTTTTCAACAGCACTTGCCAGAATTGTACACCAGCAACATCCTACACATAGCACGTCTAGTGGTGATGAAGACAACAGAGGTAAGTAGCAAATCAGGAAAAGTATTAAACCCACAAAAACACATCTATATACACCCGGAGTACAGCCACAATCGTTACCGAGGAGGGTGTCAGGCTGGAATCCCCCTCAACCACACCACACCGAGCCCAGGCAGAGCGGGGGACTCGGAGGGGGCCATCCAGACCCTCTCGAAATGCCCGTGGCACGCTCGGGGCCGCGGGCACACACCCCAGAGAAGGGAGGCCACCGGTGCCTTCACAGACGGCCCTTCGCCCCGCCCGTGAGGAGCACCTTCCAGCCGCCAAGAGCAGAGGCCGCCCCGCACTCACCCCGCAACCGTTACCGGCGAGCGGGCAGCAGGCGGGCGCGGGGGACGGCGCGGGGGACTGCGGGGGGGGCCGGCCTGCGCTTCCTCCCCCAAGAACTCGACGGCGGTGACGGGTTTGTCGATGGTGAACCAGTCGTTGATCTGCTCCGCGGTGAGCTGCCGCAGCATGATGGCGGCGGCACGCGGCTGCCGGCTCGCGCCTCGCACCGCGGCTCCCACCTGCCACGCGGCGCGCCTGCGCCCTTCCCCGTGCCCCCCCCCTCCCCGCCGGCACGTGACCCAGCCCCCCCCAGTGCCTCGCGCTGCCGCCACAGCTGAGGGGAGGGCGCCGTCGTGGGCGGCTTCTCCCCCTGCTCCGCCACCGGAGGCGCCGGGGCAGCCGGTTTCACCCCCTCACGCCCATAGAACAATGGTCGAGAGCGGTTCTGGAGTCCCAGTGGCCTGGAGGAAGCGGCCTGCAGGCACGTAGATGCCTCAGCCCTCCTGATTCTGACTCCGCGGGTGCCCCCCGGCCCTCCGGGACAAGCTGTTCTCTAAGCGACGCGCTGTGTAAGAACTCGCGACAGGCGCTTCCCGGCATTGTTCCTTGCACAGGACCCTTGCTGCGCTCCCTTCTCAGGAGCGAGGTGCAGATGGGGCCAAGCGCTGTGGCGAGACGGACCTTGGGACTGAGCGTGGGCTTTTTCAGCGACAGGAACTCTATGAGGGGCGGGCAAGGCCCTGCAGCGGCTGAGGGGGCGCCGGAAGGTGACGGGAGACGAGGAGCGGCAGCGCAGAGCGGAGCTGGGGCTCGCCGGCCGCGGGCGGAGAGCGGGGAGTGCTCTGGTCTTCCGCAGCCATAGGGGGCGCTGCGCGGCGGCGGCGCCTCGCTTTCGGCTGATGCCTTCGCTCGTTGGCGCGTCCTTTCCCAGCGTCCCCCGCGGCGGTAGCGGAGCCCGTCCCCGCTCGGTGACCTTCGCTGGCAGCTCGGGCCTTCCCCGCTCTTAACGGTGGGTTTCAGCCCGAGCAAGCCCTGCTGGGTTTTGGTGGGCATCGCTTAGGGAGATCTCGGCGAGGCAGTTGTGGTTCAGGCCGCGAAAGAAGGCGGCGGGGGGGTTGGAAGCGCGGCCTGCGGTGCTCGAGTTCTGCCGTTTACCGACCTCGCCCGCCGTGCGGTAGTAGCTGTGTGGGTCAGGCCCCGGGCGGGCGGTAGGTTCCCCGGGCTGCGGTGGGGTTATGGCGGGGAGGTCAATGAGAAAGCAAATTCAGCGTCCTTCCGGATAGATTTCAGTTAAAAGGCCTAAACAGCGTCGCATCTACCGAGGCCCCGGGGAGAGGCCTCTGCTGGGTTTTAGCAGGGTGTTAATTGGAAATAGCATTGCTTATTCTCTGTGTTTTGTAGTGGTGGGAAAAATCCTTTCCTTGCTTTCTGTTCAGTCTCCCTGTTTGTTAATATGTCTTAAAATTTTGTTATAGCAGAATTATTGCTATTATGGCACTCTTCGTCTGAAACTACAAGTGCTGGGATCTTTGGGGGAGTGTTCTTAATAGTGTTGCTGAAAGCACAACACTTTCAGGAAATCTGTCCACAATAATAAATTTGATTGAAGTGTCTGTCCGTAAAGAAGTAAAGATATGCGTGGGTTTGTCTATAATTATACAATAATTACCATGAAGATGCTTTCATTCTTTAAGAAGCACCTAGATTTTTCCAGTTGTTTTGACATTGACTATCCTTGCATCCTTTTTGATGCTTGCCAAAGGATGCTTTACATTTAGTAATGGCAAGTAAGTAAGTAAGCATTACCTCATAGAAGTTCAAATCCACTTTTCTTTCCTGGGACTTTAGTTTACCGTATACTGTTCATATGTGTATATAACTGACTTTATTGGGTTGTAGTAAATAGTGACTTTACTGGGGTGAAGTGCTGTATGGAAGACAGTAGAACATGTAATATGGCAGTGCAGTATGATGCACATGTGTACTAATATGTTGTATGGGAGTTAGGGTAAACTTTATTTTTAAACAGTTTACAGTTTTCTGTTTGTCTAAAAAATCTGCATAGAAAGGAAAAAAAAACATTGATAAGCTTCTTGCTCTTGGGACATATTTTGAAAGTAAAATATTCATGATAACTCATTAATTCAGTAGCTTAACATCATTTATTTTGCTATTTTGAGTAGAAATTACCAGGTTGGGAGAGACAGCTGCGGGGGAGGGAGGGAAACTAATGTGGTAGTACAAGGAAGGAGCCTCTCTAGCTTGTCTGGAATGAGGCTTTCCTCCTGAGAGAATCTGGAAACATTAAAAAAAAAAGCTGCTACTGATAGGGAGAGAAGAACCTAGCTGTTGCTACTCTGTAAATGCTTTATTGAGTCATCTTTGAATCGTCTCATCAGCTGTAATTTATTATTTTTTATTGTCCTAGCCCATAAATTGTAGCCTTAACTCTGAATTTTCATTGCTTTGCTTTAAGTACTTTTGCGCGTTTGGGGATTATTCTTTTTTTAACCTATAAACTGCTGTTGATACATATCAGGAGTGGGTGTATATACATAAATATATATATGTGTGTATATATATTAAAAATACAGCAGGTAAGAATGCAGTTGCAAAACTCACCATTGCAAAAACTTCTTATAATTTTCAGATGGTGCAGACCATGCTTCCAAAGTCATTGAGAGCCATGAAATTCTACTTCACTACTGTGTATCAAGAAATATGGGTTGGTGTAGCATTAACAGCTTATGTTTATTACAAAATTTCTTATGGTGGTAAGTTACACGTTATAGTCTTCATTAGCTGTTACTTTACAGATAAAGTTATAGATAAGAATATCCTTAACAGTTAGAAATCAGTTATTGAAAATATCCAGCAAATAAGAAATTAACACGCTTACTTAGGGCCAGGTCTTTGCCATAAAAATTTAGAAGCTTTAACATGCACAGTATAGAAGGTTACACTAACAGAAATACTCAAATACCAGTGTAACTGGGCCTACATTATGAAAATTGGGTAACATAGGAATTGGTTTTAAAAATCTGTATCTAACTTGCAACATGTAGCCAGAGTCTTCTGTAGATTTGCGTTGAAGGGGAATGTAAGACTGTTCTGAACTAGAACTTACTTTGGTTAGAAGTTCTTTTTAGAATCATTATATTTTGGGGTTTTACTCAAGATCTGCAAGAAAAACCCCAGTAATAATGTTTATAAAAGCTTTTCCCATGTAAACTTGTGAAAGCACTTAGTTTTGGGCTGCTGCACCTCAAAATGTGAGGTGTACATCACTGAACATTAATATGTGTTACTTGGTGATACTGCATCACCTTCTCAGAGGAAGAAACAGAACATCTAATGTAAAAATAATAAATTTGAGTGGCCAGGTTATGAACTCTCATGAACAATGAAATGTTATAAACTGTAGACAGACTTGACAGGAAGAGGAACCCTTCACTGTGGGAACAGCTGAGTGATGTTACCTCCACATTTCTCTAGCTTTGTCCAAATAAGTTGTAGCTTCTCCAAAACTGTTACATTACACTTATAAGCTTTAAGTAAATGTAAGAAGTTGAACAGCTGGAGAGAAAAAAAAACCTAGTTTCACTTTTGCTTTAACTTCTTTAATTTCAAGGAGAATTCAAAATTGAAAGACTGTTTCAAGTTTGTGTTTGTGTCATCCTGCTTTTATTTTCATTTATGATTTAGAAAACGGACGTGGTGGTGTAACATTTTGAGGGCCAAAACCTTGGTATGGGGCAATATTATTTTAAAGTTAAAATAGCTTTTAATAGCTGTAGTCCTTTTTGCAGTTTGGGGAACAGCTTTGCAAACAATACAGGAATTTATAAAAGAGTATGTTGTAGAATAACTTAGATTGGAAGGGATTGAGCTCACCTGGTCCTAACCACTGCTTGAAGTAGTTAGATCAAAGTTAGATCAGGTTGCTTACAGCCTTATTCATAATTCAAATTAATATTTCCAAGGGTGGAGATTGCACAACCTCTTATGACTGTCTTCCTTATGAAGAATTTTTTCCATCTATTTTTGTCTGATCACTGTTTAGGAAAACAATTACAATGGGAATGTAAAATAAGCTATTTTATTTACAAAGGAAGATTTTAAAGATTTTTATTTTTTTAAAGTGTATTCTTATCACTTCAGTTTACACCTGTATGTTGTGTGTGTGTATATATCCATATAGTATGTAAAATAGTACCATTCTGTATACGTTTCTTTTGAATTACAGTAGGCGTCTTGAAGGCTATAATTTCTAAATGCATGGAGTCTTGCTTAATTAAAAACAAACAATATTTAAAAAATTAATAGAACTTTTACTGACATGTACCATGTAAAGTACATGTTGTACACTTCTAAAATCTTGTTTAGGCTGAATTAGCAAATCGTAAGTGGTATAATCTAATTGAAGTTTATCTGCAAAAAATAAATAGGAAATATTTTTTTTAAACTGTCATTGTTCAGCTTGTTTTTTCTTTTTTTCCAGGCAAAAAAGCAGTGGCAGATAGTAAGTATAAATATCTAATACCCTGTTGCATTTTTTAAGTGAGTGCAGTAAAAATTAGCTCAGCATATTTTATTTAAGTTTGGGGTTTAAGTTAGGGATTCAGAAAACGTTTAAAGACTACTTCAAAATTTCTATTTCTGGTTGTATTGATGGTTTTATAACCTAGAAACATCTGTGAATCTGCACAGATGCTCTCTGTCTTAAAGTGTCCTTTGCGTAGGTTTTACCATAGTAGAATGGAAGTTGTATGCCTTGACTGGAGGGGGAGGAATTCTTTTAAATAATGGTAACAACCATTTAATGGAATTACTTGAATCAGCAGGATCTCAGGACTAGCTGCTGTTTTAGGTGTCAAGAAACTAAGAAGTTTAAACTTGTATTTTGAATTGTATTTTTATATGTTTCATAAAGTAGTGTTTAGATATTTGTGTACAGTTTCTTCTAAAATCACATTGGAATTTTGTGAAAGAGGATTTTTAGTACTGGCCAAGTTTATGTATGTATTTTGAGGGGTTTGTTTTATTTGATGGGGCAGTTGAATCTTCAATTCTTGTGTCAGATGTACACACAGTTATCTGTTCTAGGTTCTAAACTATGTTCCTGAATTGATTTTGCTCTACTGTTTGAACAGTCTAAATCATGTCTTTGTTTCAGAGTCCTCTGGTGGTGGCCATCATTAAAGACCTCTTCTGGGAGTATGAATTTGGTGTTTTGTCATCTTTACTGTAAATGAAGCAAGTTACAACCATAGGGAAGTTAATTCTAAAACTGTACCTGATTCATCTGCTGTAATTAGAGAAAGAATAAATCCATTGAGCAATGAGGAATTAAACGTGTTGGACAAAGTATGCTGGAGTGTATTGTTAACCTAACTTTCAGAACAAGTATTTTTTGTTTTCTACAGTTCTTCCAAGTTCCATGTTAAACTTTTTCAATAGTACTTTGAAAATGACCACATTTCTATAACTAAACTTCTTAATAGAATTAACCAACACTTCTTAAAATAGCATTAAGCCTTTTTTTTAAATGATATCTTTTCTGACTAGAACTTTTGAAATACTCCATTTACTTTTAAAATGCTATTTAATAGTATGCCAAGTGTGAATACTTAATTCTCAGCTTTTTGTCAACTTGTGGTGCAATAATTAAGGGTATAAAAAGTTTTTTTTAAAACCTTAGATTTGTTTAAAAAGAGTTCTTAGTTCTGCAAGGGTTACAAGCAAAAGCTGTATTGTTATTAAAACGCTATGCAAAATGTTTCCAGAGGTTTTTAAAAAGTACTTTATTGGTAACAATCTTTTTTTGTTCTTCATATTCAGTAGAGCTGAGGAGTTGCTCTGAAAGGCTCTTCCTTTAGTCACAAATTTTACAAAGGAGTAAGTAATAATATGCCCTTATTATATGAGGAAAATTGATAATTACATGGGTCCTCATCTGCCATTTGAGCTTATGAAAATCTCAGAATTTAAAGGGAATAATGAAATCCCGCACTGTGGCAGCAGCTCATATGAGCATAAACAAACACTCACCTGACTTCAAAGAGTTTTCCTTTTTCCTGAAAATGTAGAAGTAATATATGTATTTCTGGGATGGGTCATTAGTGGTTTTTGCAGATAACTATTAAAGTAACCCCATAGCTAGTATTGTATTTTGGAGACTCTAGTAACCTATGAGTTCTTAGAGAAATCAGTTTTCAGAACTGTACATACTGAATTCTGTACTGAGGATACACAGTGTATAAAACCAAAGTTGGACTTCATGTCATGTTTTGTTTAAATTTAGCCTAATCTGCTTTTGAGAAGATTAAGAGGCTTAAGTCATCTTAATGACTTAATGCTTACGTACATCTTTTTAACTACTTCACTGAAACATCTTAAATCTTTCAACTTGATTAAAATTTTGCTTTTCAATCTCTCTGACTGCAGAATCTGACCATAACTTAAATATTTTGTATTTGAATACTCAGGAGCTTGGTAACTTTACCTGCTGATGGTAAACATTCCAAACACTATGTTGCCTTTAATTTCTTCAAAACTTATACTTCTGCTTACGCTAAATAGCTATACCTACTATGGGTCGTTACCAATCATATTTCTCCAAAAGCTTTTTTTAAAGGCAGGTATAGCATTACTCAATTTGAAAAGAATAGGTGACATCTATCTTTCATGCATTCTTGACATTTTTTCCACCATCCACAGTTTTCCTTGTTGTTGCATCTTCCCTTGGTATGTTTTAGCTGATTCTTTCATCACTTTCATCATTTCTATATGGGTTTTTCAGTGTTTCCTCACTACAGAAAAATGAAGAAGTAGAAAGAAGTCACTATTTGTTTCTTTACATAAAACCAAAAGCATCCAGAAGAAGGGAACAGAGAATAAAAACCTAGAAGAAAATGGAGCTTCAAATGAACAGATATTAGGCCAGTGGTGATTACAGGGTGGGTCAGAGTTGTGGTATGGTTAATAAGTGGTTCAGATTGAAAATTTATGCCAGGTAAGGAGCTATAAGTGCATTTGTAATGCAAATTTATGATCACTAAGTTAGAGTTCCTAAGTTATAGTTCCTAAGATACCACACATACTTCAAGTGACCTGCTTTAGCAATTTTCAATTACAGAGCTGAGGAAAACAAGCTAAGGAAAAAACATTAATCACTACAGGATTTGCTTCACCTTAGCTAGAACCTAGCACACTGGGACTGAGCTACACCAATGTGCTGTCTGATCTAGATGTTAATTGAAAAGAAAGGAGCTTCTGCTAACCTGCCCTTGGAGCACAGTTAACTGCATTTTGAGGTAAACTTAATTTACTTCAACTTTTAATGCTTCATGATATCTGAGTTGCTTGATTTTTCTCGTAGGGAAAGAAAGGACAGATGGGCAGCAGTGTCTGGGTTATTAAAACTACAAATTCTACTAAAATAATCTATCTGCAACTGATTCTTTCATTAGTGCATGTCTGTCAAAAATTTCTATGAAGGTTGCAGAATATTCCTTCCTGATTGTGATTCTTAACACAGAAATCTCTGCAAAAGATACGGGAAGTAAGAATGGTGTTTGTGTTTAAAGAGGTTTTTTTTCACTTGAGAAGGATACAGAAGGAGGAAATTAACTTTCAGTCAGTGGCTTGACTCAGAAGCAGAAATCAACATACCCATAATATGTAACACCTGTAGTACTATCTATACACTTTCTGCTCTTCTGTGCAGAAGTATAAAAGACAATAGAGGAAAGTTAGCTGAGGCATTTCTTATGGTGAGGTGTGGAAGGACTAGTCAGTATTCTTTGGAGCACTATCATCTGGAGTGTAGCCCTAGGTAGAGAAGCGTTGCAAAGGAGTAACCTTAAAATGAATTATTTTAGAACACATGCTTTTTTTTCTAATGTAATTAGGGCAATTTCTGAAGTTAACTTAAAACAAAAAGGTTTTCTTGTTTCAGGTAAGTGTCTATACAGACAAGCCTCAGCTTTGGAACTAACTCATTTTCTATGCAAATGACTATTTAAGATCAGGACTTTAATCCATGGAGGTTAATATTCATTATGATTCACAATTAAACACTGCTGGGGGAAATGCTTACTGCTCATTGACGGATCATGCTGTTCCCATTTAGCTGCTGCCTCCTTATATTGCTGACATTTCTAAAGCAAGAGGATTGCATTTAAACTTTGTATAGTAAAATAGTACAGTGACTGCATCTTTCATTTGTTGCCTGTGATAAGGCATCAGCAATGACAAAAAGTGACTGTTTACTAGCTCTGCAATGTTAGTGGAACAACAAACTCCTATAGGGATTGAAAAGCCTCATCCAGTTACTGTAGCACCATCTTGACCAAGTTTTGCTCTGGCACGGGTAATTGTTTGTTTATTTTTTTTAAATCAATACAGAACATGAAAGCTCAGCAGTAGGGAGCTGTATCAATAATCACAACATTAATGCAAGATGTGGGCTTTTTACAGTACTGTACTTATGGCCAGGATTTCTCATTGTGGAGCTCTGAGATTTCTAGAACATTTTCAAGTGTTGTCCTACAATTAGGAATCTCTGAGTATCCCCTGCATGCTAATGAAGTATTATGGAATACTCTAGGGGAGAAGCAAAATACAGTCAGAGCCAAGGAAACATTAGTCACAGGGCCCAACCTACTTAACCTCTTTAATGGCTAACTTGGAAAAAACCCCAAATGTGTATTCATGTTAATTGTGAGGATGAGTAAAGTCGCAGGAAATGATTTAAAATAACTAAAACAGCTGAACCAGTCTCCTGTTTATCTGAATCATGATAGCAAACCACTGTGTGTGTTACAAATACAGCCTGATACAGAGCTGGTATGTACTCATGTATTGTACTTTCAGTCCCCAAGGAAGGAAAACTATCAGGTGCTTGTTAGACACAGGTGATTATATGTGACATCACGCCCAGATGGCTGAAATGAAACTAACTGAGGAAATCAATGTGCAGAATCACTATTGTTTCATTCACGGAAATCTGTAAAGCTAAGAGGGAAAGAACAGTAAGATGGAGATTCTCTGGGGCATTAAATATGTTGGTTAACAATTCTGTAAATGAGGAACAAGAAGTGACAAGATAGTGCTTGAACAGCAATCTCTCCATTCTATAATTCCATGACCTTTAGCAACTAATGTTTAACAGCTAATAATGTCTTTACTTTAAGAATATAAAGGCATGTGACTGATTTGGTAATTTATGAACTCATAAACAAGAAATTCCTGTAGTCTACTCCACTGCTGCAGGCAAACTACTTGGAAACAATTACTCTCCCCTACCTCAAAATGAACTGACCACCACAAGAATGGGTTATTTGGAAGTTTTAATTAAATTCTGCTAAGGGTACTGTGATTTCTTTGGTTGTGGTTTTAACAGTATGAGTGCTCTGGCAACTACACCAACTTGTGGAGTTTCCACCCTTACACCGCAGTGCCATGCTCCTCATAGTTGTGCTGATACAATTATTTGTGAGACAGATCAGGCAATTTTTCATAGTTTTGGGGTTTTTTTCTGTTTTCATTTGGATCCATCTCCAAATGCTGTTTACAGCAAAGCTGCTTTATAACTTGCATTACACCACAACAGCATAACTTTTTTGCAAAAAAGGGGCAGAAGAATTAGAATTTCTATTTTCCCACTTACCCAGCTTTCCTAAGTCATTGTGTCCCTTAGTAATTTAATGGAAGTTTCCTCCTCATACCCAGCTACGTACATGATCAAAGGACTGTCTCTCCCATAAGAACTGTCATCACTGTCAACACTCACAGGAATAAAAAGAATGCAGAACTCCACCCTGTATACTAATCAGGAATGTCAGTTTGTGCTTCAGCAAAAAGGCAGAACCTTGCTTCCTTCCTCTGTGACAGCACATCACTTTATCAGGTTTATAGTATCACTTAATTAATTGGGACAAATGAACAAACAAGTTGGGAACAGGGAGAACAATTGTACCACAATATCCTAATGCTCAATACTTGCAGGAAGAATACTTCAGTAATAAAGGATAAATTTGAAAGTGGTTCTGCAACACAAATTATATTAGAGGTTGTCATCAAATGAAAATACACTTTTAATTATGACCTTCAAAAGCCTAAAATGACTTTTTTTTTTAATTTACCTGACCTTTAACTATTTTCTACCCGTATCATCGCAGGAAAGACAATAGAGATTTCTTCAGAGCTAATGAAGTGTGTTTGTTAGAAAATGGTAATAGGGATTCTGTGGGTGGTAGAATTAACAGCAATATACTGAATGAATCCCATCTGTGATGACTGCTTCTGCCTACACAGATTTTTTCCTGCAGTATCAGTTGTAGTCTTTATTTCTTGTTTTAACCTGTTGTGTTTAGCATGCTTTTGATAATACAAAGAATTGCTGCAATTAAGGGGGAATTCTTTAGGTATGAAGTAGAAACTATTGTGAGATATTTTATATGGAATGCTATATAAACAAGCAAAATGGCAACAAGTAAACTGAATACAACCAGAGCATTATGGGGGGAGAAAGGAGGCTTTAGTAAAATGGATTAGAATGTGAACAGGCATTTGATACAGGACCAAGAATACAGAAAAGGATACCCTTTTTTGGGTCTAAACAAAAGCTTTTCCACTTTTATAATTAACTCCATTATTCTTGAGGATAAATATAGCAGTCTCAAGCTATACTTTTTTGCAGCACTGTTGTTGACTCTTTACTCTTGATGCTTCAGGTATACGTTTTCATTTAATGTACTTGTATAGAAAAATAGCCTTGTTTAAATTGTTTTCCTGACATTACAGTTTTCTCCTTATACTCCATACATACAGGCTGAAAAGAAAATTCTTTTGGTCCCAGTTTGGACCTCAAAACACTTTAAAATAATTAGCAAAAATTTAAATTACGCATTTCTTTCAGTAAGCTAAGGATTAGAGTCATACCAATTTTAACAAAGGATTTGACTCTTGTTTTAGTAAACACCAAGACATAAATACTTTTCAGCATACTTTGATTTAGTTAATTCTTTTGGAGTAATGCAAGGAATCCTGCCAAAAATATTTTTACTTTGCTTTCAACTTATATATTCTTATTAATGCTAACTATCACACCTCTTTTTAAATTAAGGCTATTAATTTAAACATGTATTCAGGCCTGTCTAGAAGGACAAAAACAGAAGGCAAGAAAAATAATTATGTGGAACTTTCACATAGCAATTGGAAGAAAAAGGGAAAAGATTCAAGTTATTTTACTTTGTCCTTTTACAGAACAGAAATACTGGTTTTGAATTTGAGACATAAGTAAGAGACAAACCTTTAAAGTAGCATCTAATCGTCCCCAAGCACATAGGCTATTACTGTGTATACTCCTCCATGATGAACGTATTCCAGTCTTTCAAATCTTCTGAGGTTCAGCTGTATATTGCGACATCCTCTTTGACTAAATCAACCTAGAATAGATTGTAAACACATACCGGTGATACATTTTCTACTGTCACTTTCTCTAGGCCTATCCATCAATGCCCTATCCAGTTCATCTCCCTTTACTGTTGACATTCTGTTTATGCAGCTAAGAATTGCAGTAAACAGTGTTGGAGGATCACAACAGTAAAATAAAAATTATTCAGAAATATGTATCTGGAAGACTAGAAGCCATGGCACTTAGAGGCAAAATCAGCTTGTCTCACTGATGTTCCCAGGACTAGAATACCATTGCTTTACCTGAAAAAGCAATATTTATACAAACAGTTAGAAATGGTGAACCTTAAGCATCAGAAAGGGACAATACAGTATTTTTGTTTATAACATAGAAAAAACATCATTGCAAATGTCTTAGATTACATCTGCTGGTCAGATTATCTGAGTGCATCTTCTCTTCTATAAAAATGCACTTTTAAAAAACTGTCTATGACAGAAAAACTCAGCTTCACAAGAAATTTTATACATCTGTATAGAAGACAGCCATGCTCTGACAATTTTTGGTAAAAAGCAATCACTTAAGGTGTTTATATATATTTTTTAAAAAAATAAAAAAATAAAAAATGTTTCCCATAGAGGTGTATCTTAAATCATAAATATATCCTGTTTCACAACCATAATGGTGTTTTATTTAAACAGATTAAATATTCTGTATCATATTTTTGGAGGAAACTTACCTTGTGTATTCTGATCTCTAAAATCTGTGGTGAGTACACACACCAAAAAAGCTAAAGAATGTTATTTCCAGTAGTGTAGTCTTAATAATGTAGTTGTTTAAATACTATGTATAAACAGACTACTGGGTTTTCTTAAAAAAAATACACATTTAATTTGGTTTATAGTTTTTTTCTGCTTCTATATGTGAGGAGTATTCTGCTTAGAGACATGTTTTCCTCAATTGTAGTAAATAAAGTAGTTGCTCACCTTAAACGAGGAAGTGATGGTTAACAGAAAAGTTGAAGGTTAGCTGCCCTGCGTTTTTGCAGCACGGGGTAAAAACTAATCATGTATTACCAAATTCTGCATTAGAATTTAACTGAGAGAGGAAATATTTGAAATCACTTAATACAGAAATTGTTAAAAACACTTGAGTACTTGACTCCTGAATCGTGGCTGAGATACCTGAGAACAATTTTAGACTTACAGTTACAAATGAAATGGCTGGACTCAATCTTAAATCATGACCCCATCCTTTTTCCCCTCAAACTTTAGCCAAGTGGTACACCCAAAATGAAGTGGCATATAAAAAAAGCAGTAGAGTGAAGGATTAACTTGTTACTCTTTCCCCTCATTAATGTTTCAACTAATAACCCATCATCTAGCTAGTCACAGATACTTCCACTCATCATGGCCATATTGAAAATTTAAGAAAAAAGATGTTTGTAGAGAAACATCCCAGGAGTCAAAATGATTAGAAGCCTAAAGGTACAGCAGAGAGAAGCTCTCCCAGGACATTTAAGGTGGTGATTTTTTCCACCCCTTCGACTATAGTTAATGTTTTCATCGTTATAAATTACAGGGAAGCAGAACAAGATTTTCTGTCTGTGAAATCGATGGCATGTAATGTGTCTTACAGAGCTGTATCTTCTGTAGCTTCAACATCAAAAATTAAAAATACCTATTAGCGTAAGAATTTTATGAGAGTCTATAGCAACACACTCCCGATGAGGCCACAGCATTCTCCAAGTAGGCTCTTTTGCATCATGTGTATTGGATTAAGCATACAATTTATGTTATTGTTTAAAGAAATTACATCTCTAATCCACCAAGTGCAGGGCTGAAACGTGTGACGTATCAGACACTTAAATCCCCAGGAAGTGCACACAGCTATGCTATATACAGCTCCTATGGCTTCACTCCTGCTTTTATTATTATATTCCTTTTCAGAATGATGCACTGAGTGGATTGTGCTATGGAAACTTTAGAACATTAGTCATCTAGTCCAGCATATATTACTTTAGAATATTACAAGGTCGTGAGGAAAAAGTATCTTTCTCCTGTTCACGTGTCTCAAATACTGTATACAAAACAGACATCAAAGTCTTTCCTTTAGGTTATTATTTATAGTTTATCTCTGAACAGGTTTGGTGGGGTTTAAAATGCATTTAAAATGCATTGGCAGTGTATGAATTCAAACATGGCAGCGTATGACTATTGTTCAGTATGAATTCCTTATTGTTGCAGCCTTAGGAGGTCAGCTTGATTCTGTAATAAGAGGTTACTTAAGGCCACAGTAACAAATTAAAATACCTTTCCTTTAAATATACACACTTTAGGCTACCGGCTGTGAAACTCTCCTTGTAATACTTCGGTTTAGTGTTTGTATCATGTGTTACCTACCACTGCAACTGAATGTTAACTGCCTGGCAAGTTAGAAGTACTTCCCTGTCTCAACTTCTAAAATTGCTTACCTACTCGTGGCCAGTTCTTCCTGCATTACAGCAACTGCTAGACGTAGTTTTTGAAAGGAGAATTGTATCCTGTAATAAAGTAATCCACTCATTCATTTAGAAAGGATACATGGATTTTGTTGTTACACACAAAAAACCCCAACGCTCCTACCCATACTCACCTTTTAGAGATTTTATTCTGTCAGTTGTGAGGAAACCCATCCTAACTGCAGCCATCCAGAAGTGCTCTCTAATCTGAGCTAGTCATCCAGGCTCCATCTTTAATCAATAGAGAGATAGGCGCCTTCAAAGCCCGAGAGATGGAGATAGTGGGATGAGTATCTCGGCACAGAATGAATTGCCTGCAGAGCGGCCTCTCTCCCTTCCCTCCCCAGCCCCATTTATCTCCAGCAGGAGCCCAGGTGACTGATGGAGACAACACGCCTAACTTCTAGACTACTGAAGTTCGATAAGATGGATCCCACCCTAAATGTTTGACCTCTGAGACTGTTTCTGGCTATAAATAGTTATTTAAAATAATACCACATGAAAAGAGAAAGTGTTAATTAAAAATAAGCACTTACTTTCCTGTGACACCTCCAAAGCCTGAAAACATTTTCCTATGCTCCAGAAAAGCATCTTAACAAGTTAATGCAAAACTGAAAAATATTTGGATCGGAGAAGGTAGGAAGGCTCATTTTCCTTCTTTTGTCTATGCATAAAAAGAAATAGGAGAGATTCAGAGCTCGTAGTTTTAAAAACTTTAAAAAACATCTACATTTGAAAATCTGGCTAGAAGATACTTAAAAAACATAAATAGGAGTCGGAACTTAGCAGTGTTCCTGAAAATCTCATTAGTCTCCCTGTATCTTTGGGAATCTCTGCTTGTCCTAAGAATAACGTTGTGCACGATCAAATAAGAGGCCTGCCAATTTATTAGCTGCAGTTAATACCCCTTTTTTCAATAAATCTGGGTTAAATACAAAGCATATTTTGATATTTTTTTCTCTATGCACCCGTAAATGTCAAGTATTTTACGAAAACACTAAAAGGCTTGTTTATACATTTCAATCAAATTGAGCTCAATCAAACATGAGCTTAGCACAGATCTCGAAAACTAACCCCACCATAACTAATAAACAGTAATTCTTCAATTTTTTGATGTTTTCAGTTGAATACATGTCTATTAAGCTATAGTGCCTTCAATTTGTAAAGTTAAATAGTATTGCTTTGGTTTTTTTAAGAACTGAGAGAAGCATAAAAGGCATTTGCATATCATGTTTTAATACTGACACCTACAAATAAGCACAAACCCTTTCCTGTAGAGCACCTCTCACAAGGGGAACACATTTGGAAGCAAATAATTTGAGTTCTGTATCTCTGGCTTGATCTGCTTCTGTAACCAAATTCTCTTACCTTATCTTCTTAGGTATTCCCCAAATCACAACCGCTTTCACACAACCTCACTTATCTAAGAGAGGCAACTAACTTGTAGGTATCACTGGCCCCTTTGGCCAAGCGACGTAATTTCTACAAAGTCAGAGCAGTCATTTGGCATGGAAATGGGGAAATTTTCCCCATGGGCAATGGGGAAAAAAAATTCTACGTTATTACACATGACCATCTTCCTGCTCACAGTAACCAAAACATTTGTAGATATCTTAAGTTGGATCAGATTTAAAAATGCCTGCTCTGTTCCTCGACTGATAGAACAGTGGATCCCAAAAAGATTCTTCTGTGGGAGAGGAGAGGTTAATTAATTTACCACAGTGCAGGCAGAGTTTTAAGTCTATGCTTTGTAAAGATCGGTTAATTTTTTTTTCTTTCTGTCCTCATTTCTGTAGGAAAATGGAGATGGGGAGGGTTTTTTCAAGGGAAGCAGAAATAGGAGTAGGAACAGACTTGCATATAGAGAACATACTCTACCTTTTGAAGGTATTTCCTCTTAGTCCAAGGTATCCGGTCTGTCCGGTTGCTGCATCGGCTGAACCTGCATCTGCCAAAAGCAAGGCAAGGTCGGCAAACGTTTATCCTCGGGGCCATTATCCCCCCCAGAGGCGCTGCACGGAGGAGGGCCTGCCTTCCCAGCACCAACCCTCTGCACCATATTCTCCCACTCCTCATTCTGTCAGCGTTCCTGCTGCTGCAACAGAAAAGTAGTAGTGGGGTAATATTTATAATCAGTCACTGAAAATGGGGAGAAGTCAGCTGTAAATTATGCCTGCAAAGAAATTACGTACCATCATTTAAGAATTGCCGGCAAAAAATCTAACCCGGTTAATGAGAAAGACAATATTTTTTAAAGAAGAAGTGTGACAAAAGGTGCACAATTCCCCTGCTGTTAAAATCACAATTGCACCACAAATGGTAAGATCAGTACATTTCGCTGCTATTCTTTTGTTCGCTCAAGTTTGGTATGAATTGGAAAACGATAAACTCCCTTTTTCTTTCTTAAAATACATAACTACGAGCACGTTCTAGCCTGTTTCGTTTCGGGTCAGCCTCGTTACAGGGTTAATACTGTTATTCCTGAGTAGATCTTAAAAGTTCTCTGGTGGGTCAGAAGTATCATAGTCTTACCTATTTCCAAAGCTGTGTGTACGAGGTAGAATCACAGTTTACACGAAAATGTGTGTGACAATAGTGTTTCACCAGCAAGTAGCGCTCCAAATACTTGCAAAATAATTTTAAAGTGACAAAGCCTTATCTTGTGATGCTAATAGCTCTTTCTTATAGGACCAATTTATTATAAGAAGCTTTGACCTATCACAAAGCTGACACCAGAGCCTGCAAATACACTAAGATACGCAATGAAATCTTAGTCATGTGTATATTAAGGTAATTTACACAATTATCTGGTATAGAATCTTACATTAATAGCTTACGTTTAACATAAAAGCTCGTATTTGAGATTAAGATGCTATTATCACTTACCCTCCAAGACTTACACAAACGGTATCTAAGCTCCTCTCAAAAACTACCCGAGTTTTCACTCCCAGCTGAGATCTGTCACGGTGTTCCACAAATAAAAGCTAAAAGACTGGAAACCAGCCATTTCCAGAAAGAGTTGAAGCGTCGAGTGGGTCCATATATTTTGTAGCTTGGGATTTAAGACTCCCAGCAATATGAGATTTGTCTACATCCCATGTGTTGCAGCACTAACATATGGTGATGTTTTGACTTCTAGTCGAGCTTGGCTTCTTCCAAGCTGTTAACTTTCATCTTGCTGTTGGTAGCTCTACAGAATGAAGAAATTAAACCTTACTTTCATACAGGAGACCAAATCTAGGAGTCTGACGTCAGGGCCCATGGACAGAAACACCTCTCCTGCTGTTAAGGGGAGTTTTGTACATCAGGTTTCACAAGTAACCCACGGGTGAAGGGACAGTACAATCAGGGTGACGCTAGAGGTGACGAAGAGCGGCCCCGCACCGAGCCGCGTTTCCCTGCTCCCAGCCGAGCTGTCGGGAAGCCCCCGCCCCTGCCTACCAGCGGTGGGGTGACACCGTGCCGCGCCCCTCTGCCCGCGGGAGACCGACATCCCACGCGTTAAACCCCCCCCCCCCCAGCTCCCCGCAACCCCGCAGGGTCACGCCGCGCCTCGCCCCACCGCCACCGCATTCCCCGCATTCCGGGGACGGAAAGCGCCCGGGGGCCGCTCCCCCGGGGAAGTCCGCCCGGAGGAAGCAGCGCCCGCCGGGGGGTCGGCCCGGCCCGGGGGAGGAGGAGGAGGCGGCCAGGCCTGGAGCGGTGCCCACACGAAACACGGTGGGAGAGCGAGGAAAACCAGCCCCGGGACGAGAGCGAGAAGGGGACACGGGTCCCGGCCCCCCGCGGTCACGTGCGACACCCAAGCGCGCGCCCGGGCCGCGCGCGCACCCGCCCGCGCCTCCCGCCAGCGCCCCGCCCCCGGCCTTTCCCGCCTCGGCCAATGAGGGCGCGGCGGCGGTTAACCCCTGGCTGGGCGGCGCGGCGCGGGCGGAGCGGAGCAGGAAGCGCTGAGGGAAGGCAGGGAGGCCGCCGCCGCGCTGAGGAGGAGGAGGGGGGTTGGGAGCCTGGCCGCCGTCGCCGCCGCCTTCGCCTCTTCCTTCCGCCCGCTGCGGGGAGCGAGGCGCGCGGGAGGCACCTGTCACAGCCGCCAGGGCGAGCGCGGCGTCCTCCGCGGTGAGAGGCGGCGGCGGCGGCGGCAGCAGGAGAGGCCCGGCACGGCACGGCGGCTGCTTCGGCGGGGCTGGCTGGGGGACGGCTGCGGAGATGATGCCGGTGAGTGGGAAGGGGTTGATTTCGCGTCGTCGCCTTCCTGGCCTGACGCCGCTCTGCCGGGCGGTGGGACGGCTTGCCTTTCCCTGCGGGGCCGGCGGCGGCGGATGGAGTGCGCGGCGGGGCCGTCACCCCCCGCCTGTGCGCCGGCCGGCCGGGGCAGAGGGCGACGGTGCTGCGGAGACGCCGTCGGGCTCCCTGCCGGGGGTGGGGCCGCCGGTCACCGCCGTCCCTGGCTCCTATGATTGGGGGTACACGACCTACTCCCGTTCCTCCCCTCAGCGAGGGGCTGCCGCCCCCCCCGCCCGCCCAGCCGCTCTCGGCGTTGCACCGGCCGTGACAGCTCGAGGGCCGCGTCCCCCCGGGCTCTGCCCTCGCGTCCGCCTGACGGGGCTCCTTCCCCGCCTCCCGCGCCCGCGGCGGTTTCGGCGGGGGGCAGCGGGGAGCGCAGGTTTCGCCGTCCGGGTATCGGTCGGTGCCGGCCGCCCAGGCCCGGTGTGTGTGTGTGGGGGGGGGGGTTGGGTTTTCTGTGTGAGTGGGTGTGCGTGGGGGGGAGGTATGTTTGTTTGTTTGTTTGTTTATTTGGGGTTTTTTTTTCCTTCCAAACACCCCATTTTTCGCCTCCCGGAGCGCGGGGAAGGGTTAAGCGGTCCCGGGGCAGGCGGCTCCGGCCCTTGGGCCGCTTTTCGGGCGAGCTCAGGCGGCAGCTTCACCTCAGCCCCGCCGCCTCGGAGGGAAAGGCGGTCTTCTCCCTCCTCGGTTTCTGCCACCTCCTTTGTGAAACCGTCGCGTATTTATCAAAGAGAAAACCTTTCGTTTCCCTGCAAGCAACCTTGATTGTCTCCTGTGACAGAATCTCTCTCCGTTTCCTGCCCCTCTCTTTCCCTCCCCCTTTGGCTGGTGCAGTGGTCAGAAGAGAGTTGTTCTTGATGACTGTTCCTTTTATGACAGGATCCTCTCGAGACTGAGTAATAAACAATTACATTCTCTTTGTTGATTTCTTTTCGAAGTCTGTTTGATCTCAAATGTGGGTTTATGAGATACTCCCTTATATGGAGCATCTCCCCTGTTTTCTCTAATTCCAACAGAAACGAGCTTTTTATTTACAGTTCCTCTGCAGTGTTTGCAAGCGAAGGACTGCAGCAGAATGCTTTTCCAATATTAAAGACATCTTTTGCAAAAATTTCATCGCTCTAACTTTGTTTCGTGACTGAGAGGAGGAAATAAATAGCTCAAGCTGTTTGTAAAATTTCAGATTGAAGAGTACAGGTAGTGTTTAAAAAACAGGTATTGTGACTGGCTTTTTAATATGACGGGCTTTTTAACTTCCAACTGCTGGGTACCAAAATATTCAGGATTTCAGTGGACTGGGCACACTAGAAATCAGCAATAAAGTTCATTGAGTTACAGGCTTGTTCCATAAGCGTCTGGATGTTAGCTTGTAAAAACAAAACCAAGGTGACTGTCAGCTTTTACAGCTTCCATCGCAACTTGGGTTATGCTTTACGTTCATAAAATTCTTATTGAAAACCTACCATGCCAATGACAGCCTAAGTCAGAACAAATTAGCATGCCATTACTAACCTGTGTGTGGGTTTCAGGCTAATATCATAACTTCTGTAGTGCAGTGATTGACTTCTCATAAAAAGTTTGGGTTGTTTTTGTTTTTTGTTTAACATATTTGAGTGTTTCTGCCAGTGTCTCATGTTACCTTCATGGTTGTTGAAATGTAGCAGTTGTTTGTCCTTATTGGAAGATGTTCTAAGATTCAGAGGTTTTGTTATGTTTTTGAAAGATACTTCAAAGCATTTTTAATACTGAGGGCTGAATTTTAATAAAAACATATTACCTTGCTACAATGATGGTAATGTTGCAGATTAGAGCTTACTGAGTCTGAATGCTAAAATAATAAGTATTTTACTTTTCTGAAGAGCTTTTAGATGCTGTTATGGACAGTCTGTCATAAGGTAGACCGGAATATTTATATTTAAATGGACACTGTGACAGCACCTTTAGTCTTCTATTTTTTTATCCTAGCTCTTTGATTTCTGGACTGCAAGGATGAAAAAAACCCAGCCCCATTTACTGGAATAATCAACTACAGTATCAAAACAATGGTAACATATGGCAGTAGAACTGGCCCAAATATTTTGGGCTTTTTTTACTTGAGCTTTTGTATTCTGAAAAGGAAAAAGATAGTGATGTAACTTGTTAGGTAAGGTAATTCCTTGAATTCGTATTTATTAGAAGCGTTTTTCTTCCCTGATCCTGGGTGTTCTGTGGTTTTGTTGCCTTTTTTTTTTATAATTAACAAAAGTATATAATAGCAAGGGGAGGTACTTTAATACTACTAGACTTCAACTGTTGTAGCAAATGTGTATCACTACAGTTTTGTGTTAACAAATTAAAATGAAATATTATTAAACTTTCCTAGTTTCTTATGATTTGCATATATTGGATTTGAAGTAATTGATTGAGGCCATTTTTCAGTTGGTAATTTTTTTTTTTTTTTTACATTCCATACAACCATTTTTAAGAATGAAGTTATATCTGAAGCACAGAAAGTGGAATGATCTGTTTTCTTCTCTTCCTGTGTTTTGGTGGTGGTGATTATTTTTTTTTTCTCCACGTGGAGAACAGGGTTACTTCTGAGAGGTTTTCATCAGTTACGATTTCTTTTGTGACCAGGATACCTCCTCCTCTGTTCTTTTGCGTCCTTTCCATATAAGTTCATATTCAAGAAGTTACAATGATGTGGACTGCGCTTTTCTCACCCATTGTTTTTTGCTTTGCTGACGAGGCACATCCGTCATAAACTCTTTCATTGCCTTCAGGACATAAGGGCTATGTGTATGAGGAGCTTGTGATGCTCACGGAGCATCACCTCTGCTAAGGAACTTACTAAAAGAGCTGCTATAAGTAAGCCTTGAGTTATAATGAAGGTTTTTTTCACAGAAAAAAAAAAAAAGGTTAGTATTTATTGCATTCTTAAAATAAAATGTGCAAACCCAGAACTATGTGATACCTTTCAAACAGGAAATCTTTTGAGTTAAAACAGCCACGGTTGTATTTTAGTTACAAAAATATTGTGTGTGTAGCTCCTCTTTCAGCCATATAATCTATAACTTGTTTGGAGGAGACTTCCCCCCTCCCTTTTCTTTTCTTTTCTTTTCTCTTCTTTTCTTTTCTTTGGGTTTGTGTTTGGTTTGGTTTTTTTTTTTTTGGTGGGACTTTAGATTTTGGTTTTGGAAGAGTGTTGGAAATTTTTCCTTAAAGAATGCAATTAATGCTTTTTCTTCTTGCATGGTAGTTCCAAAATTGCCTCTGCTGGCAAGTATTAGCCATATTCCTTGAGCATAGGGTGCAGGCAAGAAAAGGCCACTTAGGAGGAGCACTGTGTTCCTACTTAAGAAGAGTTACGGTGGAAGAAGGAACTGCAACAGTTGAGAAGTATATAACACTTCCTATTTCTTACCTGAGTTTTGGATATCATTCTTTTACAGCTTATGTGAGGTAACGTATCGTGCCAAAGGCACAGAAGTATGCTGAGTCTGTACACCGTCAGTGAGGTGATAGGAGAGGCGATGGTGGATGCTGTGTAAGAAATTGCGATGGACTGAATCCGTTAGGTGGAATAGTATTGAGTATTCACCTAGCACCTAGTGCTGCAGGACTTTAACTTAATTGGGAGAAATTACTATCAGGTTGCAGCCAGCGTTCACATTTTTGAACACATCTAGGAGAAACCTTGTGGGACTTTGTGTGAAGCTTAGAGTCAAAGACTTGTTGGATGCTTCTGTTTTTATGTGTGGGATCGGGTGGTTGTGTTTGTTTTGATAGAAGGGAGAGTGAAAAATCTGGACAGTGTTTAGTGTCCAGTGTTTAGTGTCCTTTTTCTTTGTCTAGTTAATTCTGTGCGATGCTAACTTTTCTCCAAAGATGACCATGACCGATACTTATTTTATGTTGGACTAGACAATATACAAGCGGATCTTGAGTATTACAGTTTTCATTAATATCTTAATTGCTACATATGTGCCTATGAAGACATATAACATGGCTCATAAAACACAAACCAAAGATGGGTATCTGCAGTAGTACTTTTGAATTAAGCTATCTTCCAGGTGAATCTAGAGAAAGAGTGGGGTTTTTTTTGGGTTTTTTTTGTTTGGTTGTGGTGATGGTTTTTGGTTTTTTTTTCAAATGAGTAGATGTTTGTCACGTATTCAGTCTAAAACCTTTCCCCAAAAGTCCAAAGTGGGCATTGCTTATTCCTAATTGAAAACTAAAATATTTTCAAATCAGCGTACATTGTTTTCTCCCTTAGGAAGGTCACTACTAATACAATTCTATGTTGTAGGAGTCTGAAGGAAGATGTGTCGCTTTAATACACTTAAATTAATATTAGGAATTTTCAGTGATGTTGAGATAAAATACATTGCATTTAATTCAGAGCTGTATAGTTATCTGCAATACTAATATCATCCTTGTTTGCTGAGTAAATCTGAACTGACTGTGGAGAATAATTTGCAAGCTTATCAGCCATTAATAATGGAGTTATTTATTTCAACAAAGCTTAAAGGCCATTTCATGTTTTTTTGGATCATGTCACTGTTTTTTTTAGGATGACAGAATATGGCCTATTTTGTGGTAAAAGTAAGTTCATCAGCTTCACCATGTCAACAAAAAGTACGATTCATAGGCTACTCTGATAATAGAATATTTAAATATATTTAATAAATGCATCTGGATTCTAATGGAACACATGAGAAAATTTTGAGGGAAAGGATGCTCCATTAGTTTCTCTTTAATAAATTATTGTACATGAGATTATTGCCCATTGCAGACTTTAGAGAGAATAGGTATTTATTTGACAAGAAAATTCCATTCCACCAGATCGGGTTATGTTAATCTAACAAATCCAAGTTTGATGTGAAATATATAATTTAAAAAAATTAAAATCTAGCTTATTCTTTTATTTATATTAAGGTCACAGACAGCTGTGAAACAGCCTGTGTTATTCTAAGAGCTGTCTGTACATAGAATAAAGACAGTGCCTTTTTTGAAGAATATGCAGTTTAATGCTTGGTAGCGTAATCAAAGCTTACGTTTATTATCCTTTTAAACATTTAGGGATTTTTAGATCTAGTTTTTTTTGTCCTTATAAGCTGGAGGCACCTTCAAAAATAAAAAATAACTGTTGAAAATGGAGGTTTGAAGAAGCAAACAAATTATTGCCTAATTGGGGGGGTAGAAGGAAGATGTCTTGCTCCCTTTCCATCATGACTCACTGTTGGAATTTACAAGTCTTATGTGTTTGTCTAAATTAAAAGCTTAGTATTACCATACATTAATTACTAGCGCAGGATAGCTCAAAATACTTCAACTGGAGCTGAATATGCTGGTCTGGGATATAGGAGATTCATTCTTGGGCTTGTGTCAGACCCCAGCAAAGTGAGACAATTTTTTTTTCTTCTTTGAAAAATGGTATTACTAGGTGATTTCAAATATCTTTCTTCATTTGTGGACAGCTTTTCCATCAGTCTTGAATCCTGTGTCTCCCTGATTCTTAAACTATAAGACTTTTATAAGTAAATAAATATCATAAAATACTAATTTAAACATTTCAGGTTGGTACATTTTTCTGGTAGTTTGGAAATCCGTCAGTAGAATCAATTAAACTTGGAAGCATGGAATAATCTCTAATGTGTTAGGCAGTATATCCATGGAATGTACTCAATGTTTTGAGGTTCTGAGAACAATTTTTTTATGACAGACAATAATAGAATTATATTGTGCAATAATAGACACCATCCTTCAGAGTAGACTTGTGTGTCAAAAGCAACAGTGCTACCAAGAAGACAAAGTATAAATTCTATAATAACTCAAAGGACAAGCGAGAACCTGAAATGCTCAGTTGAGGAAAAGAATTGTTTTGAACATAAACTTTCAGTCCCTTTTCCCAGATTTTAAGTCACTTTGTTTTCTTAAAATCTTGCTTAGAAGTAAGTACACGTGATGGTCCTTGGATGGGAGGGTGCAGGTTTATCATTGTGGTGCAGTAGGATGTTGGAGCAACTGAATTCCTTTCGGGGCTGAGGTTTTACAATAGGGATGAGGTGGGTAAACCATTTCCTGTGGTGGGTGGAAGAGGCTGTTTCCTCTTCCTTCCTGCTCATTCCCACCATTTGCTTTGAATGGACTGTGCTGCTTGGCTCAGCAAACTCAACCAGGTCACTAAAAATGGGGGGAAAAAAAAAATGCACAGGAGGGAGCAGATCACTTGGCTGAGATTCGTGATATAGAAGTGGAATCTTTCCCTTTCAGTATTTTTATTTATTCAGTTTAGCTTACTGCGGAGCTGTACCACAGGCCACATACTTTGAATTTTGTTCTCTGGCTATTTCGCCAGTGAGTAGAACAGTGAAATGGAACTAAAGATCTCTGCAGTGCAGTAACGTTGTTGCTTCAGAGATAAGTTATGGTTTCACCAGTTTTCACATCTTTATTGGGTATCCAGTAACGCTTTATATTTTCCCAGAAACAGGAGCAAGTAAGGGATATGTAAAATGTGTGGTCTTTGAGGAAATCTTGAGAACAAATATAAAGTTGGAACCAAAAAAAGGAAAAACAATAAAATTTAGGTGGCGGTTACTAGTCAGCTGTCATTTTTTTCCCCCACTCTGCAGTATTGCATTCTTCCTGGCTTTTGCCTATTATTTTATTATTCTCTAAGATTCATAATGTAATTTAGCCTAGTTCTTCAATAGTGGAAGTACAAATAAGACGGTTTTTAGTTTTCAATTCATTGCTTTGCTTAGCTGCAGAATCCTGTTTATGTGCGAGGAGACTGTAGCTATAAAACTAAATTTTTATTTAAGGAATTCCAACTCAGCAGTAAACATTCTAATCTAAACTTGCATATGCTGCAGACTCTCTGTTTCACCTTATGTCTGCTTTAAGTTTGACAAAAGGATTTCAGCTTTCGCATGACCAAACTACTGTTTATAAGTTGAGAATGGGGGAAACTGAGGCTTCAGTTTTGTGTAGGTGAAGGCGATGTAGCTGCAGGGGCTGCTTTAATCCTGCCTCCTCTCTCGTATTGTCTCTGGTATTTACCTGATTCTGTGCTGAGCTGTCTCAGTATGCGAACTCAGCAGGAAGTTGTTAACTTGTTTGCTTTATTTATTTTTTTTTTTCTTTTTCCCAGGGTACTTTTCTGCCAGCTGAGCACACTGAAACCAACTCGGTGCAGGGTCAGATAAGCCCTGGAACCAGCACGAGAAAGGGCAGAAATGTGTAGATTGCAGGAAGAATGTAATCAGTGTTATTGGTTTAGGTTGTTGGAATTTTTCAGCCTGAAGCAGCTCCATGGTGGTGAATGAATATGGTTAGATATATCTCGATGATATGTAATTCATGTCCCAAGTGGCAAAGAAGAGTAACTTCCCTGCTCTCTGAAATCAAAACAAGAAGACAGTGCAGAGCAAAGGTCTCTGCCAGGCTCATCTGGGAGAATTTATCCCATCCCACATCCCATGGGTTGACCCCACTCACCTAAGCACAGTGCATTGACTAGCATCTGAATTAATTCTGTTCTCTGCTCTCCTGGGAGCCAATTCTTGACACTTTGAGACCAGCAAACCTCGCTTTCCTGAAAACCAGAATGTAGTAGGTCCAGACCTACTAAGGTGAATAGCTGAGAATTGTTAAGAGTTACAGTATAGGGTGAAAAAGCAGTAGACAGGGCTACATTATTAATACGTGGAGAAAAGTATTGCCTGCGTTGCTTCCTGATGTTTAAAGGGAAAGAAATAGGGCGGCATGAGACTAGCAAAGTTTACCATAGCCGTTAAGTACAGGTTTACCTGCATATAAATATTTTTTTTTAATTTCTCAAAGAAGCTGGGTTGAGTTTAGAATAACAGGTACAGTTTATGTTGTTGAGGAGACATACTTTGAATGCATGTTTGCATGAGAAAATCCTTTTCTAATCCTGTTTCCTAATGCAATTTGTCTAATTTATGATTCAAGACAGTGCTGCACCTGTTGGCATTTTTACTCCTGTTCTGAAGGGGATACTTTAAACATACTTATGGTACTTTCAGCGTAGTTCAACCTCTTTTTTTTCTACCTTTATTTACTACTTTAAAAAGAAAACAACCACCAAATCAGGCTTCAGAGCGTGTGTCTGCCTATCTTTTAAAATCTTAACTAGTGTGTTAGTCAAAACCTAACCTGAATCTATCCCATCTAGCCAAAGATAGGGGCTTTGAAATTACTTAAATTCAAAACTTTATAATATGTCTTTAATAAATGTTACTAATATGTGAATCGTTTCCTTTGAAAAGATATGCAAGGAGAGGATATTTACACATTGTTATGGTATAATTGATGTCTGTAAAATGGTTGGCAGGCTGTTAGCATTTTGCAGAGAGAAGAATGTGATAGAGCATGTACTGTGTGCTGATGTGGGTAGCACAGGAAACTAGTATCTCTAGTAAGTTTAAACAGTTCAACTAGCGATTACTTGCCTGAAACTGTAAGTTCCCCACTGACAGCTTAGCTAACTTATTATTTGGGCATCCGAGAAAGTACATCTGCGAACCAACAGCCATTTCTTACAAATCCTGTGAGATAATTTTTATAGCACATGAGTATGTTTGATACTTAGCTTAGTCAAATATAATTTAGAAATAGTCAAACAGGGTTCTTGGTGTTAAAGTTGCTATTTAGATACATCAACAAAAGAAGCGGTTAGATTTTCCTGCTGTGTATTTTAAATAAGCGAATTCTTGGAATTGAAATTTTGGATGATTCTGCAGGCTAACAAATGGGTTAATTACTGTTCAGGCTCCAAACAATTGGACTGTGTGTACACTTTGGGAGATTATTGAATTCTTGAAACAGTGTCTTATAAAAATAAACTTTGAAAGTCATCTCTGTATGCAGCTTCATCTCTGCATGCAGCTCTGAATGTCTCAGCGTGCCTGATGCTTAATTTCCTTACGTACTGCTTTATTGTCCCAAGTTATCTAGATTTCAGAAAATTTTAGCTGCAGGTCTGAGTCATGTAGTTCTGATAGTGGAAAAAAGATCTGTAATGGTTGACCTCCTTTACACTTCTAAATCACGTCAGGATCAATGCAATTATTTTAAAACCATAGCACATGGGTTGGTGTCTTTTCTAGCTCGTGTCACTTAAAAATCTTTTCAGTCCTTTTTCTGACGAGCTTCTTGGTGTGCTAACACCGCAGTGTATTTACTATTTTATTGTCATTTATCACCACTTCAGCAAGAGCTTGTTGGATATGGGAATATGCTATAAAAACCCAAGTTTTACATTGAAACAAATCAGTTTCAAGTCTGTTGCTGGCAAATTCCTGACTGCAGGGCTGTATTTTCCTCCTTTTTTGCCCACCCCCCCCCAGATGGTGGAGAGCAGTAGTATTTGGTTTTGTATCACTGATAGGAGGTAAAGTGGTGAAGGAGGTTTAAATCAGTTCAAACTCTGAATTATAAACCGCTCTGTTTCCCCCAGTGTGATTTTCGGAGTCCAACTCAAATACTTATGTTGGAATACCTTAATTTATGTTGCTCATTTTTAGCTAAACAACTAGAGAACTTCTGTATTTTATTTACTTTCCCATTTACCAACCTTTAGACTACTTTGATACTCTTTTTATAGTGGATTTTTGTATTTATGGTAGAAAATTATGGCCTGAAAAAACACTTTAAGGGACATAAACGGTACACTAAATCAGAGGATTTACTATACACTGTTTCTAATACAGTATTTTTGTGTTTCTGAGTGTTTTGTAGCATTCAACCTAGCAAATCTTTGTGATTTGAATCTTCGGTGCATTAGTGGATTACCCCCATTTAGTGCTGCTCCCTTCCCCCAGTCATCTAAAGGTACCAAATCCTGCTCAGATTGCGCTCTGAGCTCTGAAGAACTGAGAAGCCTTGGCACAAAATTACAAGTCAGCTTGATCTGGAGTGTGCATGTACTTGCTTGTATCTTTCAGAAGCGGGGAAAAGCTTTTGGTCAGCTTTTTCTTATTATCTCACAAATGATACAGAAATTTTTCAAGCAGTGAGGTCTCAACAGCCTCTTTCCTTCCAGTGCTCAGGGATGAGAGTGTTCTGATTGTGCCTGAGTTTCTTTATCAACTTTTTGCCTTCCGTTCAGTCATCCTCCTTGTCCTGTTAAGTACTGCAGTTTTCTTGGGAGAAAAGATGTCTTCAAAATATGTGAAAGAATGCAAAAATGTGAATGTTCTCATGTAGCTATATATGTTTTTATATATTAGTTTATATATTAGTTCCAGTAGTCATACTGGAGTAAACAGTCTGATATGCTGGGGACTCAGGGATGCTTCTGTGCTCCTAACATCATTTGGAGAGCAGTTGATAAAATCCCTTCCATACACCACCTCTCCCTCCTCCATGCCCCCTGTCCCCCCCGGGATTCCCCTTTGATTGGAAAAAGGAAGCACGCTCACCACAAATCACACTCTGCATAGGTTATTGAGTGTACAGCTGTTATAGTCTAATAGAACATCACATTTTTTACCTCAGTAAAATAGATTTAAGTAGTACATAAACTCAGTTGTCAGTTTACCTAAGTGGAAGTGATAGGTAAACCTAGGTACCTGTCTCATTAAGTATTATTAATTTACAATTACCTGTGAAAACTTTGATTTTTGGGGTGGTTTTTTTTGTTCGTGGGTTTTGTTTTGTGGTGGTTGTGTTGTTTTGTTTTGTGGTTTTTTGGTTTTTTTGGTTTTTTTTTTGCTTTTCCCAGTATGATCCATAGATTTTTGACTGCTTCTACTGGAGAAATGGAAAGAGACTACAAAAAGCAAGCAAGCTCTTTGTTGTTGTTTTTTTTTTTTTTTTTTTTAAATCTTTATCTTGTATGCAAATTCTAATAAGTTAATTTTAATCTGAAAGTAATCTTAAGGTATCTGTTTAAATTATTTTTCCACAAATGTGGAAAAGCCTAGCTTACAGAGCCGCTGTGCATTTGTGACCATTTGTAGTTAAGCATGTTCCAAATAAATAAATTGTATATGTGCATATTAGGCATTTACAGTATAGCTTAAATAGCAGGAGGAAAGAAGTGAAAATAGTGAGGGGGTTAGAGGGTGGCAAAGTGGAACAAAAGTTATTAAAACAAATAAGGCTTTATTTAAAGTTAGTGATACCCTTTTGTTCCTTCTGAACTTTCGCTTTTCTTTATACTTGTTCATTACTTCTCTGTGTATTCTTAGTTGCTCACATCCACCATTTTTAATCTATAGCATTACGTTAAGTAATTATCCATTTTCTGTAAATATTTGCTGTAAAGTTGTGTACATGTTAGGGAACTATACTTCCAATTTTACTTTATATTCTTTTTCCTACATCATTCCGTGTGGTTTTTCTGAGGTCTTCATGTTAAAATGCTTTAGTAGGATCATCGGCTGCATTTACTTTCCTGTTGAGTGATTTACATAATCTGCACATACATAGTTTTGCTGTGTGAGAGCTTTGTCACACAGGGCAAGTCCTCTTGGATCTTACATGGTTTTTTACATTTAATATAGGGTCATAACTGCTGTCTATGAAATACTGCACGTACCTCACCTCCTTCATTTAGAAGATTTAAAACCTCTTCATGTATTTGGGAGGAAAATCCCCCTTTTTCTTTAATTTAGGATTTTGAGGCTGATAGCGCATTAAGCAGCCAGGGGTTGTGGTATCCTTATCTCTCCACATATATCCTAGATGTATATTTACCTACCTAACAGTTATAAATCAGTCAGCCAAATAACTGCACTGGAGCAGATACTCAACGCGAAGACCATCTATCCACGGACTATATGAGAGAAAGTAAGGGACTACGCTGTGCTTGTTTTTATTAATTATCTGCTTTAACAAGCTGCAGGTGTTTTCAGTTATTTCAGAAGGGAGGATGACAGGATAAAAGGGCAATTCAGTGACACACCTTTATTTTAGTTTATATTCCTCTTTTGAAAGAACCAAATTATCCAATGGTGATGCCAGGCTTTAGAGTTGGGCCATCCCATAGAATTCTGGTCTGCAGGTCTGTGTTAGACCTTTCTATTGCAAGTAAGGCTTTTATAAGTTTTGGGGGTTTGTTTAGAAGAATCAGCCAGTAGCCATAGTTGGAAGTGTGGAACAATATGTGTTAATATAGGCTCAGCTTTTTCTCTCAAATATTTATTCATGTTACACTATTTGTTTTTCTGGCAGATAAAGATACGATCCAGTTTTGGAGAACAACCAGATTAGATTTTTCCATTCTTCCAAAAAGCAAAACAACTCTTCCCTTTTAAGAAATGTCTTCCAGTTTCTCGTCTCTTTAAAATGTTCTCGGTTGCTCACAGGTTAATTTTTTTAAGTCGCAGCATTTTATAAGTCTGAAATGATTCTGCCGATTACATTCTCAATAAACCTCTCGACGTGATACGTGTTTGCCGAGGAGGAAGGAATACTGCATGGGATCAGAATGTTTTTGTTACTGACAAAATGCGTTAAGGGAGGACAGCGCTATTTCTGAATGCTGAAGCAGGCTAAATACGGTGTCTTACTGGCTGCTTCTCTGCCGCTGCTTGTAGAGAAGGGGAATGTAACGATCCTGTGGATCACAAACGAAGCCGAGAACCCCTTGCTTTTCCCTTCCTGCAGTTAACGGGTAAGGTGCTACACAGAAAACGCAGCTTGTAGCTCTGAGAGGTGGGTTGTTCAAGTTCTGTTGATCTTTCATAGTATGGGTTGGATTTTTCTTTTGTTTTTTTAACGCCCTTGGGCCATTTGCTCACTCTTTCTCTCTGTTTTCTCTATTAAGGGAATGGGCCAGGCTGGAGAATACGCTTTGCTCCTGCAAGTGTAGAGTAGGAGCTGAACGCGCTGTTGGTGCCATCTCTCTCTCTCTGTTCCCCACTCTGGATCCTGTGTGGTGTTGACAGGAATGATGATAAACAGTCACTGTCCCTTGACATGAAGAGGCAATCAGAAACGTAGTTTACAGTTTTATATTCTCTGCCGCTTGAATTGCGTCCAGCAAGAAGACCGACTTTGCCAAGAATGGAGTAGTGCTTGAACTATAGTATTTTTAGGCATAAATACGTGGTGGATTTGTTGTTGTTGTTGTGTGGCTTTGTTTTTAAGGCAGTTGGTCTCTTTAAAACGTTTTCCTGATCTAAGAAAATGTGTCATGGAAATGTTGTTTGATGGTCTTTGGGATCAGTTGCTTTTGGAACTTCTGCTCATACCATTGCCCCCTTCAGCAGGAAAATCACTTCTGTCTCTTTTGAGACAGTCAGAGCCTTATATGTAAATTTATTTACGATGAATACTTACTGTTTGTCATTATTATAATAGCAAACAAAGATGACTGCTGCCCTACGAGAGGATGGCAGAGCTCTCCTACTGCAACCTTGCCTAATTAGGTGAAACTTGATCTAGCCTATCTTGTTCCTGTCACATCTGGGGCCTGTCTTGTTTCTTTAGAACATCTTATCACTGCTCGTCATTACTGCTTGAATTCATATGCCAGTAGACCAAAAATACTCCATTTAAGTAGTTTTTCACTGTAGTTGTTGCACAGGAACTCTTCTTAGGTTTTAGCTCTACACGTTATTTTTATATTCATCGCTATTTGCAACTGTCCACATGAAGAATATTTTAAGGATGGTCCTTCAGAATATTATAAAAACATCAAAAGACAAATCCTGGCTACCAGAAAAGACTGGACTTAACTCTAAAAACTGGACAAAGGACAGAATTATAAAAAAGAAGGTGGGATTACTTTGCTTTTTGTTTATTTGCTGTAATATTAAGCGTTTTGAGATTTCTTTTTGTAAAACCGATCAGTGTATCCTTATAATGGGTTAGTGTGTGTCTATGTGGGATTTCTACTTGAAGATCAGAGATTACTGACTTATATGTGTTTCTTCTGTATATGAAATGTCTGAAATTTTTAATTTTACCTTGCATAAGTTGTTGTTTGTTTTTTTTTAAATTATTAGTATTTATTGCTTTTGATTCAGACAAAGTGGAGATCTGAGAGTAAAACAGAACAGCTTTTAATTTTTAAACCTGCCATTTAAAAACTAAAGAAATGCGCTGCAAAGAGTTATTTTCTATTATGTCCAATTTCCACTCTGATGGAAGGGAAGCTCTGCAGACTGCCTGTTGAATCCCAAAGGACGTATTCACTTCTCGCTTTTTATATTTTTGCCAAGCCAGCTAACATTGCGTCTAACATCGAATGGTTGGTATTCCCTGAAAGCGATACAGTAAACAATCAGTATTTTGTTAATACTTTCCGCTCAGAGGGAGAAAGCCGTGGCAGTCCCTTCTTGTTTCACTCTCTTGAAAATAAAAGGAAAGAGCAGCACTGATTCCACATTACATATGGGTGTGTGGCTGTTGATTTCCTTGTTTCTAAAATGAAAAAGTCACGTTTGGTGCTGCAAATCACCTTAATTCATTGACAAAAAGCACAGTGTCTTTAGTTAAAATTCTGTGTTGGTTGGTTGGGTGTTTTTTTTTGTGGTTTTGCCTTTTTTGTTTGTTTGTCTTTTATTGTGTTGAAAAGTTGTAAAATACAAGACAAATGTCTGTATCCTATACTTTTTTTTTTATGAAATTATTTTCTATGCAGTTGGTAGGCCCGGCTTTTCTGGAATTCAGTGGATGTTGGATGACTTTGCTGTAGCTGTTGACAAGGTCGAACACAAGACTGTAGAAACATCAGCACCTCCCTTTTTTTAGCCTTGGCCAAAATATTTTCAATAATTTGAGAACACTCAGTTCTGTGATACAAATTCTGTGGGACACTTTTGTTGCATGTGGATTTTGAAGACTAAGTTGGCTTTCAGGAAAATTAACCCAAAACCTCACACTTAACCCTGCTCTTCCGCTTTCCCTTGTGTTGTCAGAATGAACTTTCTTTCAAAGTAACTTAAAGTATTGCTAATCCCAGTATGCAAAAATTTCGAATATCAGTTCTCCCCATGTCCCCCACCCAATAAAAGTATCATACTAATTTTTTTTTTTTAATCTTTCTTATCTGTCATCTAGTTCTTGAGGCTTTGAGGGGCTGTCCTCTTTTGTATAGTTTGGTGTTTTAGGGGGTTTTGTTTGTGTGGTATATGGTTTTTTGGCTTGGCTTTGTGCATGATTTTTTTTTTTGTTGTTTGTTTTGCCTTTTTTTTTTAAACTTTTCCTTTTGGTGAATATGACTTTTTTTCTTGACTGGAAAGCTGAAATTCTTACATAATAAAATGACCTCTGAAGCTGAGTCATCTTGGATTCATTTAGTTCTGTTTTTAATTTATTGCCAGTTCACCCGAGTTTACTGCAGATTTTACAGTACTACAGTTGCATTGTTCTTCAGCAACGCGTCTTCTGTAATGATCAGGAAAGTGAAATATTTAATAGTAATTTTTCACGTTATTCATATCTCATCAGCTGATGCGATGAAACGGGCAGTTAATATTTGAGGACTGTTGTTTCAAGCTTGTCATGCATTTGATGCATGACGTGCTGGTTACCTTGACAGGTAGGAAAGATTTAGACCTCTGAAGTTGCATTTGTGATCTTGTATGATGAGATGTGGTTGTAGTGCCACAGGGTTTCCTCCCTCCTTTTCCCTGGGTTCTACGGGGCCACATCTGACCCTGGACTGGGGGGGTCCCCCTTAACTCTCTGAACCATTTAGAGGACCCTGGGTTGGAGATATGAAGAATAGTAGAAATGTGGACATTGTGTTTATATTTTAATAAAATAGAGCTGTCAGAGTGTATGGACAAATGGGCTTCAGGAAAGATGAGTGCAGCTTGTCGCTATTGTTTTGATCTGGAGTCTTGGTGTCCCCTGAACTTGAGACTTTTCCTGCATGTTACTAGTGTTCCATGCATTTGCGAATGCAGTCTCGGCTGCAGGTTTCTAAAAAGAGTTTGGCAAGAATCCATTGTTTAAGGAATTCTTACATTAATACACCTAAACAACTATTAAAATATTTAGTTATAGCAGGGGTGTTTGCTAGTTTCTTAAATAGATTAGCAATTTCTTTTACTTTTTTATTTAATAATCAGCGCAAGACTGATGTGCCTGCTGGTGTTTGTGTTTTGTTTTTTCAAGGTGCTCTGGATAAATCTCATTGACATCAAGCAGGCAGTACTAGATGAGGTTTGTCATCCTAAGGTTCACAGACAAAAAATATTCTAAAAGATAAAAAGGAATATCCTTAATGAAACCAGCAAGTGTCTGAAAAAGTGTCAGGGACTTCTTCAGAGCTGCTTGGTTTAAAGGTGGGGTTTCTGTTCTTGGTTGACAGATGGCAAAGACTCACTTGCAATAGTCCTCTAACAAATCAAAGAATACTACTTTGCAAGGCGAAAATACTTACTTCTATGTATCGAGTTGTCATGAACTTCGTAAGGGGTTTAGGAAATCCAGCATCAACTGATAGAGCATCCAGCATCAACTGATTAGAGAGACTTTCAAGATGTCTCCAACTTGCACCTTTCAATAGTAGTTGTGTACATCGTGGAAGATGGCATCTGGCCCACAGTCTCTTAGGTATGTTGCCTAACAGAGAAACATGCTCAGCAAGAACTTGTTGGTGTACCTAGAATTATCCCTGTGTTCCAAAGTCTCTTACGTGGTAACTAGTGTCTTGACAGTCCTTTAGTAGAATTATTTGCGTCAAGGAGCAACAACAAGATCTCTTGCTGTTTCTCCAGATGTAGCAATTTAGGAATCGAGCCAACAGATAATACGATGCAGGGATGTTGAACTCATTCTGTGGCAAGTGCCAAATTGCATTTTCCACTAGAAAACATCACAAAAGGCATGTTTTATAGATTTCTCTAACTTCAGGCTGTGTTCCTTTAGCTAATGATGTTAAATATTGCACTTGGACAGATTTCTTCTTAAATTAATAGTTTTATTTGTAATGCAGCTTCTTTTATTTTTTTTTTAACTTGCCCCTTTTCAGCTATACCCATTTTCCTTTCTGTAGCCACATGTTTACGGCCCATCTTTTAAAGTAATTTAACCAAATCTCAGCTCCTGGTTGCATTTAACAGAACCACCTTCAAAACGAAGGCATTCCAATGTCACAGGCAGCTTCTGCAATGTCTGGAGAGCTGGCAGGGGTTTAGTGCCATAGATTGGCTGTGACTTCTAATATAACAATGTGTGGTCTAAAATCTGTTATAGGTTTATCATGTCTGAATGATTGTGTCGCTCTTCTGTCTTAGGCAGATGTGAGAAACTTAAAACTTGTTAGGTCAGTTGTATTTGTTTTTGTTTTTTTTCTTTTTAGCCCTATTCCTATCTTGCTTCTCTCAGCCTTCGGAACACCCATTGGAGTCCGTGTGTTGCTTGTGTTGTTTACACAAGTGAACTTTGAGTTGCTATTGTTTCCATTAAGTATTGTTTTCCTAGAGCTCTGGAAGGCTTTCAGTTAACTACTACAATACCTGCCATTTAATAATCTGTGGCTCTATCTTGCTTAGTTGAATATATTTAAATACGTGATGATAGTTGCTGTTTCCTTCCTCTAGCAAAAATGTTGGCTTGTTTCTGTGCCCTACAAAAATGCTGCTGCTGAAAGAGCAAGAGGCTTTAAATTCCAGATCTACGATTGATGCTGTAGCGTTTTTTATCTTTCAGTAACAAAAAGCAAGACTGTCCTAAGTGCCCCTTCAGCAAATAAATATCAAATAGGTGTAGGTTTTTTGAAATTGTCTGAATTCTGTTGAATACCTGCTGTCCCATATGAAAGCTCACTTACTGAAGAGGGCAAAGGCAACAGTCCTCAAAGTCCTGGGAGGAAATGTCCGTATTTTTTGTCAGTTATTTAAGCCATTGCATACATGTAGGCTTTAAACAAGACTTTCCTACATTTTATAAGGATTTCTTTTAATGCTATGCTTCTGCGTTTCTATAAAAAGAGTTAAATACCTTTTTTTTTTTTTTAAGTGATTTTTAGGACTAACGTTATACTCCATCACTGAGTCTGTTGATAAAAGTATTGTTTGGCAAGACTATTTTTTTTTCCTCTTGGTTCTGTTTTCTGTAGCCAGATTGTCTTGTGCAGAGCCTGATGAAGGTGGATCTCAAGGTGGATCAATTTTTTATTTTTTTTTTTTCTTTTGTGTCAGTGATTGCAAAATGGCAAGTTAATGAAACTAGCATATAAGCTTAGGCAAAAAATGCCTTTGTGAGCTAGGTATAATTAAAGTACACTTAAAAAATATTAAATTTTCAGATTTTCTCAAAATAGCAAATGTTATCCAAGAATAACGTTAGCTTGTTTGTATTTTTGAGTAACCTTATAAATGCTTATGTTTATCAGTAGAGAAATTTATGGTTTAAACATTTGTTAGTAGCCCATAGCTGAATGCTATACGGTTTTAGTGTCTGAGACCCACTCCCAATTTTGTGAATTCTTTAGGAGGCCATATGGAGGCGATTGGCTTCCAATTTGAAAGTGTAGTAGGAAACATGCTATTGGTTTCACAAGTCTGCATTTTGGCAGAAAACTTGACTCATTTTTGTATTCTTTGCATACTGAAGTCTGTTGGTTGCACTACCTGTGTGAATTTTACTACTACAGTCAAAAGGCATCGCTGGGCTTTAAATTTTGGCCTGAAATTGAAGCTTGTACAGCTTGGCTGTGAGGAGGACATGAGGAAATGTGTTCAGAAATACGGATATCGAACGCAGTTATTTCTCACCCCAGATATGGGGAAGGGGAAAAGATGTTAAAGGAAAGAAGTCTCCTGATGAAACACAGTAATCAATAATAAATTTGCTGTGTGTCTTGATGCTCTTATTTGAAATAAGACTCGTAAACGTATTGTGTAAAATTCTTCAACAGATCCGGTTTTAAAAAGAATGGTTTCATTCCGAAAGTAAATAATTATCGGAATGAAGCATGGTGTATAACTTGTTTATTAGACTTCAAATGTTTCTTTTTAATATGGGGAAGTGAAATGTTTTAATCTTATTGTTTTTCTGAGGTTTACAAATAACAATAAACATCATAGATTTATTTGGGATTTGTTTGTTCTGAAATCTCAACAGTATAAGGAAATACTCATGACAGGTCAAGAATGTACTTTAGATGGCTTTAATTAAAACAGTTTTGTGGTTATAATTTCATGGTCTGGTTTCTTTTAAAATGTAATTGCTCAAAGCTTCATCTGATTGCGTCTATAATCTTATAAAGGGGCAGCATTCATACTGCAAATAAAGTTAAAATTCTGCTTTAGTGCTTGAATAACGCAACTAGAATTTCCACAGCTGTAGCTGGTGCGAGATTTATGTAATGGCATGAATTCCAGGCAAGCAAACTTGCATGAGATAATTGATAATTTGTAACTCTGACCATTCTGTATGTAGGGTTGTGCATATTAATATGCCTCATCACCAAAGGGATGATTTTTTGTCTCTTCACATTTTGCTTGCGTCTCGTTCTGTACTTTTTCAAGTAAGTCAAAACCTCAGTCTTAATCAAAGTTCGTATTTGATTGGTGGGGCTTTGACGTTTCAGTAAGATACGGGTTTGGACTTTTTGGTTAAAACTATTGTAGTAGCACCTTAAATATAGCAAGCTCCTGGGACTCCCAAGTCAGCAAAATCAAGGATGAATGTTGTTAGAACTTCTTGGCAGATGTTGAGATCTCTGCTGTGAAAGAGATTGACTTTGAAGAAGTCTCGTCTCTTTGCTCATTTTCTCGTCCTGGAGCTGTAGGCACCACTATGTGCTCTGAAATGGCAAAGCACGGGATCATGAAGGGATTTTTTGGAACGCTTTATTAGGGGAAAATGCATTGTGAGAAGATCATACCTTCCAATTCCAAACAGAAGGAATGAAGTTGGCCTTTCTATCATAAATGTGTTTTGTGCTTTAAGTTCATTGTGTGTCAGCCTTTTAATAATCAACATTTCCTATATTTGAAGTGTCTGATCACTCTTCTGCTGGAAGAGTTGCCCATATTAAATGTTCGGTATATTTTTAACTCACAATCATATGCTTGAGAATTCTTGAATTGGCAGAAGGTAACACACAAAGATCTGTTATCCACTGTACCTTTAATATCAGGCAGGCATTCCTATATCTAGATTTGGGTAATGAGAGCAATGAATAGCACAAAGTGAAAAATGAATGGTTTTCATTTTCTTAGGATGTGGGTTTTTTTCTTAACCTTTTGTTGACTGCTTGAATGATCTTCTAATCTTTCACAGATGTGGCTTTTCTAAATTATTTTGTTGTTGTGGACATAAAATAGGCTATATGCGGGAAAAGGAATGATCATCTGATACATTTTTGCCAGGAACCCTGGTTTTGAGTGGAAATGTGAGGCTTAGTTAAAAAACAGTTAGAAGTAAAGAGCCAGCTGAGTAATTTCCCGTCTTCATCCCCAGAACTCACTCTCTCTATTTTTCTAGTTGAATATGTTACTATTGCTGTCAGAAAATAATCTCCGACTTGTTTTAAATTCTAATGTTTCAGCATGTCCTGAAACAGTACTTGTCTGATTGCTTTCTGATAGCTTAAATAATTCAATTTTCTGTGAGTAGGGTATCAGGGAATATATACTTACATGAGCTGTTAGCCTGAAACGCCACTATTGATTGTATTAGCTGTCTGAGTTAGTAAATTAACTTGGGTGTAAGGCAGTGGAGGTGTACGATTCATTTTCTTCTCAAGTACCAGTGTTTCAGGACTTGGTAGCATAAGATAATAGTTGAGTAAGTTGTATTTCTTTAACAAAAAACTTGTGTTAAAGGGGATCTAATTAAATGTATACCTGTGGTTTTTTTAATTCAGGATACTAGCTGAAGATCAAAAAAGTTCTATTTTTTTCAGCAGGATTATAGAAAAATGGTGAGGAAAAGACTTCATTCAGCAGTGGGAGTTTTAGCTTTCTAGGCTGTTCCTTAACTAAGAAAAAACATCCTACATCAGCTGCCGTCTTCTGGTTTTATAGTGGTGGTCTAGTTTTATTCCAGTCGTAAGTAATTGCATTGTAGGGGAGTGCAGTTAGACTGTTAGATAAGTTTAAGTAGAGAAACCAATATTTTATTAGCCTGATTGGCGGTGCTTTTCAGCGTATTGACAGCTTATTTGTGTCTGTTTTGTAGCCAGAGAGATGAGTGAGATGGCAGAGTAGCTTTGAAGGCAGTTTGTGATGTTTGTTGTAGCTTCTCTGACACGGAAAAGACCTGAACTGTGAAGAGAGATGCAGGAGGTTGGGAGGAAGTTAAAAAGAAGAGAAGAGGAGGTGAGAATTGATGAAAGTTGGAATAAAGCCATTGGTTTGGTAGCAGGAGCAGTAGAGGAGAGCAACAGCTTTGAGAGGTGTGATATTTGGAGCTTGGTGTTCATTGTGGAAACAATATAGGATTTAGCAGCACTGATGTGACTTGCTCATGAGTGTTGGGTTGATCACATTGTGTGACATTGCGTCTGTGTATTAAAAGTTTTGAATGAGTGAATTGGGAGATTATCAACTAAATGCTACAATGGTCATGATCTCACTTTAAAGAATATGGATTTTAACAAGATGGGTCTTTACAGTTGTTCCTATTTAGGAGTTAATTTAAAATGAGAAATCAAAGGATTTACCAGTCAGTTCTCCTGTGTCCTAATCTTTAGCTAAGAATATTTTTTTCATAAAGTTGATTTACTGCTGTAGGTGTACTGTGTATTTCATGCGTATGCTTCACTCATATCCTTCAACAGCGAATTTCCAGGCTCCATCAATGCATCTTTGTGTTTTATCACTATGAAATACCTCTGATTCTTAATCCACCCCCAACACAAATAGGAACAGCTATGACACTGACTTGAAAATCTAATTAATATTGCAATATATTAATAACATTCAATATTTTGAGTCTTCCTGTGTGTGTTTCAGGACATCTGTTTTCACAGCACAGTGTTTCGGTTCCTTCGGTGTTACTCAGACAACCTGTTAAAAATAAATCCTTACTTAACCAAGTTTGCTTGAGGAGTGGTGTGACAATAGTTGGCTACAAGCACCTTGTCTCCTCGTTAGTGGAGGAGCCTTTCCCCGGGCTGTCTGGCAGATGATATTGTGAGTGACACCCGGCTTTGGAGAAGACAGTACTGGTGCGGTTGGAGCTGTGAGAAGAAAGCGGTGTGCTTGAGGTACAGCAAGTTTTGGCCTGGTCTTGCAAAGGAGACTGAGTTTATATAGTGGTTGAGGTCTGAATTTATGGAGTACTGACTGAGATGTATGGGCCAATTCACATCTCCAAGGCTTTTCTTTCTTTTTCAGCCTGTCTGCAGGTGCAGGCAGATAATCTTGAGTACATGAAAAAAGTTTTCTGGGTCAATGTTATCTCTACAGCAATAAAAAATTGGAATTTTGAAACCATGTAAAACCACATGACATCAAGTCATTCTATTAATCCTTTCACAAAAAGGTAACAGGTCTTTCAGGCAAATGGTAAAGACACAGTATACATCATAGCATGACTTCAGTAAAGCCAGGGTCTCTTGGCATTCTCATAAAGTTTGGGAAACTTGGATGTTATTTTGAAATCACGATCAAGTGTTACAGGGAAACTGTACTTAGAATATTGGCATTAATAATTCTCTGTTAAACTGGTGGTGTTTAACTTATTTAATTTAATCATTTATTATGTATTTAACTTCAGGGAAAAAAGGTCTTTTCTATCGCCCCTGTGGGTAGGATAAGAACTAGTGGGTTTAAATAGTGGCAAGGAAAGCTTTGACTAGACTTTCAAAAATGTCTTGGAATAGGAGTCCTGGGTTTCTGGGGTGGATGGTTCAGGGACGTGGTAGAATTTCCATCATGAAAGGCTTTCCAGAACAGGTTAAACAAGCATCTCTGCAGAGTAATGTGGGTATAGTTGATCCTGCCTGAGGCCAAGAGACTGCATTAGATGACCTCTTAAAGGTTTCTTCTAAGCCTATGGTTTTATATTAATATATATGACTCTTTCTTCTTAAATATGAGGTCAAGTTCCACTACTAGATTCCACATCAGATATTTATTCTGCTAAAGATCCCACAGTCACTGATTATTGAGGCGATGTCTGAATCTTCTACAGGGGAAAAATAACATTGTGAGCTGTTAACAGTAGATGGTTACGTGCACTTTAATTATTATCTGTGGCTGCATCCTGTAGCTTCCTCCGAGCTTGTGCTATGGCTGTTACTGTAGCCTCCCTTAATGCCACTCTTGGAGAAACTCAGGGGTGAATTCTAGTGTATTTACGGCCCTGGATGACTCCTGCTTGTGTTGAAGTGTAGTTACTTGAAAACTTCAGGATACAGCGTACAAACTTGGCAGGCTGAGGGAGAGTAGGAACATGGACTTAAAATAGCCTGGAGGACTGACAAGGAGACTGAGAGCTTGAAGCCTGGGCTTTCTTGGAGTTTGTCCTGCGCCTGCTTCTGAAGTAGATAGACTGCTCTCGCTCAGCATTTAGCTGTTATTAATGCAAATCTCCAGTTTGGTACGTGTATATGTCCCACAGATAAAAGTGTTATGAATGTTTTTAAGAATTGCATATGCAAATTGAGGCACAATTTTGTTTAAGTGGAGAGTGCTCATTTAATGAAGAGCTTTTAAATAGTTAGGTTTAATCTTTGTGGTTCGATATGTGATGCCACACTTTATTTACTGGAAAGATCTGAAAGAACTTTCTTTGCAGACAAAATTGGCGGTTTTGTCACATTCTTTAGGGACATTATTATTATTATGGTATCTTTGTCTTTTAAACATCACTTTATCTCTGCTCTATCCCCATGAGTTTACAGAACAGTAGTGTGACTACAGATGGGAAATTACGGTGCAGAGAGAGAGAACGGTTAAAAGTATCTGTTTAATTTTTAAGCAGGAGCTTAGGGTCAGGTATGTTTCAGAGGATTTAGTGTAACATAGGAATACTTGTCTTTGGATGCAACCTTCATTGGTCCTCGACCAGTCTCACTCAGGAAAAATTGAATCCTTTCAGCATTGTTGTATTAGGACTTTGTTTCTTGGTAGAATGTTTTTTATCTTTTCCTTCTTACAAGCCCCTCAGCTGTTAACTACATTAGCTTTTGCAGTAAACGATATGAGGGCCTATAGAACAAATCCATTGAGAATATTGTATAAGGCGGAGGCCCTTAATAGGGGGAATGTAGCAAATGAACATATTTTATATATATATGTATAAATGATCATATAATACATATGCACCAAGGGGGTGAGGTGGGTTAAGTTAACGTGCACAGTTTTCGAGTGTTTGACTTTTGAGCAAGTTACACCTGCTAACGTGAAGAAGGATGGGAGTATCTCTGGATATATGTATTTCTGCACGCATTTATTTAAGGTGGAGCAAGGAATTTGAACAGAAGTTTACATTGACCCACTCGCTCTTAGTGTTAGGCTTTTTCCTTTATAGATTTCATCCCACTTTTTCTCTTTTTGTTTTCCTTGACGTCAAGTCATCTTGAATGCTGTTAAGGTGGGGAGGGGAAGATAAGCTATTTTCTGGTTTGTGGCTGCTTTCCAACTGGAATAGCTGGGAGCAGTTACTAGAGGAAAAGGAGTCTGTTCACGTTGTAACTTTGAGTGAAGAGAGCACGCTTAGTACCGCCGTGGGAAGGCTGCGTGTACAGTCTGATCAACACAGCGAGCTCGGGGCTGGGGCTAAAGTAGTACAGAAAGAACCGACTTCTCAGAGGTTTTTAGCTCTAGCAAGTGTACTAAGCAAATGTAATCCCTTGAAAAATGTTGTTTTTTTTTTTTTTTTTTTTAATTCTGAGGTTTACCGTTTAACCAAAGACTTACAATTCAACCAAATATAACTGTATCTTCAGACAAATTGCAAAAATGACATCCATCATGCAAAGGGTTGCCCACCTGTGAAGCTTCAGGTTACTTTGCGAAAGTATGTATTTATTTAGGTATTAAATGCTATGATTTCAAGCATCTAACATAGACAAAACCTGTTCCTTCCCTCCTGCCCTTATTTTCAGACAGAACTAAACCGTTTCTACTGAAGCTTTAAAAAAAAAAATAAATTGTCGATTCAATGCACTGTCAAAAAAAATCAACACAAAAGACTAAAGCTTTGGCAAAGTTACAAGAAACTGAAAACTAATCTGATGGATTGTGGTAACCAACCATAAGCATACTTTTCCACTTACAGGGGGATTATAAATTTTACCCATAATCTTATTCTTGTAAATTTTTTTTTTTTCTAATATTCTGCTACTTTTCGTTTTTTCTTTCAGATGATATTAACTGTGTTTTTGAGCAACAATGAACAGATTTTGACAGAAGTTCCAATTACACCAGAAACAACTTGTCGCGATGTAGTAGAGTTCTGCAAAGAGCCTGGAGAAGGAAGCTGCCATCTGGCTGAAGTATGGCGTGGGAACGGTAAGTAAAATGTTCAGTAGAAATTGATTTAACTATATGTACCACTACGAAAAAAATGTAAGAGTGGCTTTTCAATATTAAGGATTTCAAATTGTACTTTTTTCTAGCAAACTTTGATTCAAAGCATGATAATTGAATATCTGTAGAGATTAATGCAATTCTTTACTTTTTTTTCCCTCCATGTTATTCCTCAGCATGAAGTATTTGATAAAATGCGTGTGTAAGATATGTTAGAGTTCTGTATTTGAGTTTTTCAAATTACATAAACAAAGTCTTCAGTATCCCCATCTTCAAGGAGAAAAAAATGGGGGGATATTTTCACTTCTAGAAGCCATTTATTTCAAATAGGCAAACAGCATATGTAGGATGGAGGATGTTTAAATAGCAATATGGAATCTCGGTGATCTTCTCTCATAGTAAGTGGGTGCGTATCATCACCTGCATTCTTTCCAATCCAATTTCCTCACTGTTAGGCATGTGAACACAACCTGAAATTTAAGAATGGCTATAGATTTTATTTTTCTTTCTGTATCGTGAATAGCAGATGTTTTGCAGACAGAATTGTGCCAGAACTAGACGTGGTATCTCCAGCTTCTTCATGAACACTTCAAAGATTTGACAGCCTCCCTTGGGGCAGGTAGTAGTGCCTGTACCCTATTTGTATTGCAATTATTAATTCACAGAATAATGGGGTGGGCATTTCTTTTCAGGAGTGTGTCAAAACACGCTATTGTGGATTCTGTTTCTGGCTGGATTCTTGCAACTGTGTGTAGTGCAAGCCCTCTAGGTTATAGTATGTCAATGTATGGATGTGAGTAGAATTGGTGGATGGGTGAGGATAATAGGTTCTTATTCCTCAGTTACTGAAGTCACCCCTGTTTAAGCTGTTTATGTCATCTGTATTGGATACAGAGTGATAAGGTCATAACTTGATATTGAGTTCTTAAATTTTTCATAGAGGGGTTTTGTTTTGGTCAGGGGCTTTTTGTCTAACAGACAAAGCAGGCATTATTCAGATGCCTTTGGAGCTTTTAAGTATTAGCTATCTAGAATGTTTTCTTGCTGGAGAAACTGTTCCTCCTCTTTTTTCTAAGACTTTGTAAAGGGAAAAGGTGCCTCAAGGAGTCATTTCCTAACTGGATGGGAACTCACAGAGTTCAGGCAAGAGTGAGCGGGGGGAGCTTAAGCACATCTGCGGTTCTAGGAGTACAAATTCAGTTCATACTGAGAAAACTGTCTTTAAGGATAAAACTTACAGGAGGGTTAAGACTTGTACAAGATGGAGAGTCTACGATGCCAAGTGCATTGCATAAATTTCTAAAATGGATCTGCAGACTGTGTTTAACAGCACTCAAATATCCCTAATATTTTACAATCATTTGTCTGTGAAAGTGTAACATCTATAGTGTTATTTTTTTCTTCTGCTTTCACAATGCTTTGAGGTTGTACTTCTTAAAATACTGCAGAGAATGTTGTCAACCACCTTCAAAGGGTGACTGGAAACTGTAGCCAGTGATCCACAGCATCTTTCTGGGGCGCTTAGGGCTTGCAACCCTGGCAAGTACAAGTACACGTTTTCTATTATTTCTAAGAATGAGAAAATATTTTATTTATGGATGTAATACATCATTTCTCAAAGTGTTAGATATCTAATGCCGAAAGCTTCTACAAGGTGGAAAATAAAACTTATCCAGGAAGTTGTGATGGAGAGAATAAGACTAAATTTGGGTATCTACCGTATGAATTTTGTGTCTTTGTTCAGATTATAGTCAATGGAGACCTAGATATTTCCGTGAGTAGAACATGGTGATCACTGATTTCAGCTAGTTATTATCTATTTGATTTTGAGCATCAGAGCTCTTCCAGTTTTCTGAAGTAGGCATCTACATACAGACACCTAAGTTCAGGAGCAGAGCCCTGCCTAAGGCTTCTACCTAGAATCATAGAATCACCAAGGTTGGAAGGGACCTTTCAGACCATCGAGTCCAACCGTCAGCCTAGCATGGACAAAAACCATCACTAAACCATATCTCTAAGCGCTATGTCTACCTATGTTTTAAATGCCTCCAGGGATGGTGACTCAACGACTTCCCTGGGCAGCCTGTTCCAATGCTTAATAACTCAGTGTAAAAAATTTTCCTGATATCCAATCTAAACCACCCCTTGAGGAGTTTCCTCTTGTCCTATCACTTGTTACCTGGGAGAAGAGACGGACAGCCCCCCTCTCTACACCCTCCTTTCAGGGACTTGTGGAGAGTGATAAGGTCTCCCCTCAGCCTCCTTTTCTCCAGACTGAACAAACCCAGTTCCCTCAGCCTCTCCTCATAAGACTTGTGCTCCAGACCCCTCACCAGCTTTGTTGCCCTTCTCTGGACCCACTCAAGCACCTCAGCGTCTTTTTTTGTGGTAAGGGGCCCAAAACTGGACCCAGCACTCGAGGTGGGGCGTCACCAGTGCCCAGTACAGGGGGATGACCACTGCCCTAGTTCTGCTGGCCACACTGTTCCTGATACAGGCCAGGATGCTGTTGGCCTTCTCGGCCACCTGGGCACACCGCTGGCTGGTACTCAGCCGGCTGGCCACCAACACCCCCAGTTCCTTTTCTTCTGGGCAGCTTTCCAGCCGCTTTTCGCCAAGCCTGTAGCGCTGCATGGGGCTGTTGTGACCCAACCTGTTGAATGGTTCTGTCAAACTTGGCAAAATGTGCTCGTGGCTCAAAGTTTCTTTTAAAACTCATATGAAGGTGCTTTCACAAATCCGGCTTCACTTGTTAAATACCCAAGGTGATAACTGTATTGTTCTATTCCGTTGGAAGTGCGGAACCGAAAAGACTAGAGAAAATGAAAGGAAAAATGAAACACTCGTGTATGTTTCTAGATCTCTCGAACAGGCCTGTACTGTCAGCAAAAAACGATGTTCTGCACGCTGGTTTTAAGTCTCTATGACAGGAATTTCAGCACAAGCATTTTGTTTGTTGTTTTTAAATGTAGGATATTGTTACAGAATCTGTGTGTTGGTGGCCTCAACTTCATGCCCCAAAGTCTGGGGTACCTGTATTTCTCAGTGAAACTTCTTTTATAACAGGGCATAAATATGGTATTTTTTTCCTACAGCTGCTCCTGAGAGCTAAATTGAACTCTTTCCTCTGACGTTTTAAAAAATAATTTTGCTTGGAGCAGAGATCTCATGTAGAAAAGAAGGGTCTAAACAGTTAAATGCAACAGTTTCAACAACAAACAAACTATGGTTCTGAGTGGGAAGTGTGAAGCAATTTGCAATGAAACCGAGGAATGTTGTGCCAGTGGAAGAGTATTTTTTCTCTTCTATTACACTGTCTCTGACCCCCTTTCTTATCCTCGAGGGGTCTACAAATGTTCTTTCAGAAGACATTTTGGAAAGTCAAAATCAAAACAAAAGTTTATTCAACCCATCATTTTCTGTATTAACTCTAATTAGGTTTTGTCACACACCAGAAGTTTTCTTGGTAGTCTCTCCGTGTTGCACAGGTGACAATTCACAGCTCTTTCCATAAGAGAGAGCTGTCATATGTCCCCTCTTGTGAATGTCCTTAACTCCTCTGTTGTACAGGTAGCCACAGCCTCTTTTAGGTAGCCCAGCTGAATAATACATGTCTACTCAAATTCAAAACAATGGCGCTAGTGGATTTTACTCTTAATTCTTAGATACAAAAAACCAGTTTGTGTGCCCAAAACCATGTCCATTTCCTAAACGGTATTGATCTAACAAAATACTATTTCTTCTAATAAATTTCGTCCCCTGAATGTGTCTGTACAAATAAATACTTCACTTTATTTTTAGATGGTGACAGAGACCGTTTGTCTTCCAGAAAAATGCTATTAAAATCCATGTGAATTTGGCCTCAAAAATTATGTAAGATTTCTAGAGTTCAGAGGAGGATTACAATAGCTTAGCTGTTGGAAAACACATTTGTTTATTATGTTAATTTTTCTCTGTTTGCTTTTGTGTGCCAAAGAGATGGTTGAGGAGTTTCCTATGAGTTGTAAAATAGTTTAGGTATTGTCTGTATTAGAGTTAAGAAACTGATTCTTCTCAGAGCTGCACGGCATCAGCAATTGGTTTATTTGCATTTGATTTTTGTATTTCTTTGTCTGTTTCCCCTCCTTTCCCCCTCTGTTTCGTTCTCTGTTTCTTGAGCTGAGTAATAGTTGAAAAAGTCAATAGCATTCGTGCCTGATACATCAGGACGTTTTGTACCACCTTGTGCTTCGGCAGTTTGAATCTTCCTCTTTTTGCATGGACGTCTCGGGCTATAACAGGAGAAGAAAAACCACCACAGAATATTCTTCCTCATTCCCCAGCTATTGCGAATAGCAGTTGGTGAGGAGGTCGAAAGACAGGTGTGAGTGACACCAGGAACCAGGTAGTATTTTTCAAGAGAGAATGGATTTCAACAATTCAATCCACCCAGTGCTCAATTATTGACTTCATTTACATCTGGAAGGCCCTTCCACAATCGGTATTAATTGGTCTTCCTGAATTTAGTGGCAACACAGAGGCAAGTGACTGTGAAAGAAATAGTTGTTTACTACAAGTGTTCTTCTCCAAACCTGAGGGGGGAAAAGACTCATTCCTGATCTTGCAGTGAACTCCCCTGCCATGGAGATAAGCTGTTACTTTGTGTTCTGGTTTCATGTATAGCAGGCATAAATGTGTTTATTGCGAACTGTGGGATACTTGTCATCAGTATAAAACTAGATTCTGAAGTCAAACTTTATTTTGTTTTCCAACAGAAAGATTTTTGCAATTGAGTTCTAAAGCTTTGATGCGGTATCTGTGTTTTGGTCTTTCAGAATACTTAAAACTAGTAGAAAGTAGTAGAAATTCTCTTTCCCATTTCTCTCCATGGTCATGTCTGAAAAATATTAGCCTTGATTCTTCAAGGTACATTATGTAAATAAAACCTTTTATTTTTAATAGCTTCTAGGATCAGGGCCTTACTTTTAATGGGAGACCAGCCTAACCAGGAGCGATGCTGCAGCCACTCCCCACCATTCCAGAATTAGCCCAACCCTGTTCAGCCATCCAGTTTCTCCGTACTTTGTTATCGAGCTTCAGTTCTTGCTAGGTTTATCTAGCAATTTCTTTATTTGGGAAAAATTCCTAAAGATTCTTATCTTCTGTGTCATAAAGTCTCTGAACTAAACCATTTAAATATTCTTACATTCTGCAATCTTTAGAAGACTCATGCTGCAATTTAGTGGATATGCTTCAAAGCACTTGAAATCTTACCTTACTTTGGAGTTGAAAAACCTGAAAATCACGTTTATAAAATGCCTTTTCAAGAAATGAGTTGTAGTAAGCCACTGACCTTGTGTGCATAAACACTATTGATGATGTTTCTTGGAGTCCACCTGAGTGAGGAACAAGAAAAAGAAAAGAAAAACATCTATTTTTTTAAAATCCATGTGCTGTGATTTTTTTTTTGTTGTTGTTGTTGTGTGTTTTGGGTTTTTGGTGTTTTGTTTTTCGGGTTTGTTGTGGTAGTGTGTTTTTTCTTTTAGGAAGCTAGGTAACCAGTCAGCTGATGAATATAATTAGCTGGTGGCTTAAATGACCCCTCCCTGGGAAAGCAGCTAGATGTGTGTCTAGAACTGTGGCTAAGCTGTGTTAATCACTGCACCTGTTTGATGTGACAGATTTTGACAAGACGCTGCATTGTGAATCAAGTGATGAAATGTATTGTTCTTTAAGTATTAGTTAAGTATCCTAAAAGTATCAAGATATGTATACGTTTATATACTTCATAATGCATATAAATTTAGGTAAATTCCATTGTAAAAAGGTATATTTGTGATCACTGTGAAAAGATGTATTTGTGATGTGATTTTTTTTCCCAAGCTTTCCCCAGGATATCTCATATCTTTGAATCATTTTGTCTTCTCATTTTTGTCAAATGGGTTAAGTATGAAATTGATAATGAATTGTTAGTGGTGCTCTCCCTGGTGGGAGGTACTTTGGTTTGGGTTTTGAGGGCAGAGAACATTTTGCTTTTGACAATGATGAACCCAAACTCCACCTTCTGTATTCCATCTAGGCCTGATTTTCTGGAGTAATCTTGGTTTGGTATGGTATTGCGTGTAGGAAAGCTAATTGAATCTCTTCTAGTATAATTTTATTATGATTAGAAGATGCCTTCTAATACTATGCTTAGTATTAGATCTTAAAAGGGAGATTTTATTACCTTAATGAAAACACTTAAAAATAAATGCAAGTCTAATTATGGAAACAGTGAAAACTTTGCTTTTGAATTGTATTTTCATTTTGAAATACTAAATATATAGTGTGCAGCCTCTTAGTAATAATATTTGACATATTATTGTTATTTATATAATTACATAATGATTAATAATATATTTGATCAGTTTGGAAGAAATAACTACACTATGAGAATGTTTTACATTTCTTTGGGGGAAAACAAAGAGACTGACTGCTGCATAGAACTTCGCCTTTATTTGTTCAGAGATTTGCCAGTAATTCCACATATACTGGAAGCTAATGTCTGGCATGGTGTATTGGAGTGGGAGCACCTGCTCAAGTTCTTAGGAGATGAAATGTCAATATAACGATAAGGCTTGTAGTCTGAACAGAAACCTGGAGGTTCAAATTGAATGAATCACTTTAATAATAGAACAAAATATCCATCTGGTGGTGATGGGGAGCAAAGGTGCAAAGAATCAGCATTGGGAAAAAGGTTGTGATGAACAATTCCTAAATTCGAGTTTCTAAACACTGATATTTTTGGTATGGTTTTGCAGACTGGTTACATACTGCTATTAAGCACTGAGCTACGTTACAGTAAGAGGCTCGCTTTTGATACAGTGCAACTATTGTCTGTTGGTGCCTGTTTCCTTGACTTTGCATAAGATATAATACATTGGATAGATTGAATTGCTACCAGAAAGGTTGTTCTGTTTCTTAATGAGAGTTCTATAAAACTTTGCTTAATTTAAAATAGTTGTGAACAGGTTTCTTCATCTTGTACTTCTAGAACGTCCCATACCCTTTGACCACATGATGTATGACCACCTACAGAAATGGGGGCCCCGCAGGGAAGAGGTGAAATTTTTTCTTCGTCATGAGGAGTCACCAGCTGAAAGTAATGAACAGAGTAAGTACGTTTATCCCGTAGTGTTGTTACCTAAACATGTTTAAAAGATTTCTGAAGTGAGTTTATCAGTTCTTTCAGTGAACTTCAGTAGATATATGTAGTACAACTTCCTGATACCAGAGCCATTTTGAACCTTCCTCATTGGCACTTTTATTCATGTCCCAAATTCCCTTCTCTAGAATAATTTCTACCAGTCTGAGTAATACTTTTATAGTAAGATCAATTTGTATTCTAGTTAATACATTATTTTTTTTCTTGTTGAGAGAAAGTCCCTACGTTTTGAGAGGGTGGGATTGTTCTTTATGACCTCCTGTTCTTTCAGTTGCCCCACAGAGAAGACTCGGTAAACTACTTTGCCTCCTTTAGAAACTGAAATCTATTTTACAGATATCATTAGCAGAAGTCTCAGTGGCTTTAATTTCTCAGTACTTCGTGTAGATATATTTAATAGTGGCGATAATTCGCACCTTGAAAAATCACTGGTCTGCTTGGTTCTACAGGAAAAGTGTTTAAAACACTGCCATATTAAATGGGGCTTTCTTAAAAGACTGGAATAAAAAAAAAAAGAAGGATTTCAGGTTTCTAATCTAACTAGTATAGACTGTATTTTATGGGAAGACTTTTGAGGCTGTGCATTATATACTTTATGGCTGTCAGAATGAAGGATAGGAAAGTTATCTCAAAGCGAGATGTATATTTGCATGCTCAGATTATCCTTACTCATTTAACTAATCTGATTACTTCTAACAACCGAATTTCAGGTCTTGGCTGAGTCCTTATTGCTTTGAGCTGGGGCTTCTTTTTGGGTTCCTGGTTGCTTTGAATGTCAGAAGTAGCAGGCCCAATTATCTATGAGGGACTTCTGTATTAATTGGGTACTTTGTAAAATACACGGTCATCCTTTGGACAATACAAATTTCAAGTATGTTAAATTTAAGATATACCTGAAGCCACAGTGGTTTGTGTACTAGCAAAATGTTGCTTCTGAACCATGTGTGCAAGGCATTTTGATTTATCATTGACCTATGGATCAATTTGTAGATGAAAATTGTTTATAAGGCATTAGAAAAGCTTCCTCTGATATATTCATTTATGATATATTCAACTGAAGCTACTGCTTCAGAAATATGTAACTTTACACAGAAATATGAAACTTTAGTAGTCACGCTCATTACATTCCCTTTCATGACATCATTGCCTAAACGCAGGTCAGAAAAGTAAAATACTTTTAACAGAGGAAGTCTGACATAAATGCTTTATTTCTGCTGACTCCACTGCTTAAATAAAATAACCTAATAAGAAGGAATTGGAACTAGCAGAACATAAAATTCACAGGTAAAAGCTTTATATAAAAATTCTTTAAAAGAAGAGATTCAACCATTTGTGCTGAAAAATGAACTTTGCACTAAGAGCGATACTTTACTTCTAGGTGGCCGTCAAGCCCAAAACCAAAGAAATGGCATAAATATACCTGTGGAGAAGCGTACAGAGAATGGGGTATGTAACAAATCCTAAAGGTTTTGGATCAATTCCACTCAAATACTCAATGTCTCTAAAAGTCTTGTTTTTCAAGATCTGTTATGGTGGGAACTGGTGGAAAATGATCTTGTTCTGTTTTTGTTGCTTGTTTTTGTTATAAAGTTAATGGGAGAATACAGCTTTTTCATGAACTACTCTAAATTTTCTGTCTAGAAAGAAATTCATTTATGTGACAAGAGAAGCCCCCGGAGTCTTATTAACTGCATTTTCTAATTTGTCTTCCTCTGTCTTATTCATCCTGTGTGAAGAAAATACCAGCTATATTATTCTTTCTTACTTATTCTTTTCTTTTCTTATTATTGTCTGCCCAGCCATCTTTTCTTGTTTGATTTATCTCACTGTTACTGATTCATGACATAGCCTCATACGTTAAAACATGAGAATGTACCTATGGATTGGGATGTTTTCAGATGGTGGTAGAAGAGGTTGCATACCCCTCAGAGCCACCTCTTTATACTGTTTTTTATGCACTTAGTTCATTTATACACCTATTTTCTTTTACTAAAATATTACTAGGTTTCTAATTTAAAAATACATATTGCATAGCGTAGGCAAACTGTTTGGTGGAATTCAGTGAATCCTGACTTGAAGATTCTCTTTTATAAGTACACCTCTTTCAAAATTACCATGTCTTAAAAACCTTCTACTCCTGAGCTGAAACTCGCTTTGCTTTCTTCTCTCTCTTCTCATCCTCGATACTAATGAAGGCTCTGCAGAACACATTCTGCGCTCATTTGCTCAGGGCCATTCTGCTGCCTTTACTGAGGCACTATAGCTATAGTTGACTATTTTGAAACATTTTTGAATTTCAATAAAAAGATTTGAGCTCACCAATTCATAGTTGTATTGTCTCTATGAAGCACTGTCAGTTTCCTAACATGCATAGGGCTCTTTCTCAGGTAAAATAGTGCTTGAAAAAGTTAAAAGGCAAACAAATCAGGTTTTTCAAGCTGAGATGGCTTAAAGAAAAAAAAGAACTGAAATATTAAAAATAATCGTGAAGATTAAACAACTCTCTGTTTGTATATTACCTGATAATTGGTATCTAAAATTCACACAGACACAAATATGCAGCAACAAAGTTGTTCAGTCAGTGTGCAGCTCTTCACAACTTGTTTTGTGCATGGCATGTGAGCCTGGTGGAAGGAATTTTTTTTTCCCTATTCAAAACAGTTAATCATGGATTGCTTTCTACGTTCCTTTTCTGTAGAGAACAGTAGCTGATGTCCTCTGCTGTACAGCTCCCGTTTATCCTGCTTCCATTGTCACACTGACAACGTAGTGAGATCATAGCACTGTAATGTGCTGGGGGAACATAACTCTTTAATGCACTCCCCTTATCTATTCCTTCATGTAAGTTGTAGCACATACATTTCATTTGAGACATAATGTCTTTGGAAATTAGGACTGGCACGTGCAGTAGCACTAAGGTTTATGACAGCATGACTTTGTATTTAGTTCAATTTGCTGTTAATATTTGTGGGTAAATCTCAGACCTGGCAACTTGAATAACCTTTGTGCCATTCAGTATATATTTTTTAAAAAAAAAAACCTCAAAAGTTTGGCCACAAAATTAAAATTTGGTAGGGAACAGATCACTTTAAAATGGACTTTCACCAGGTTTAGGAAATTATTAAAATACAATACACACTAAAGCCTGAAAGGGTTATATTAATGTAAATCATGGTGGGCTTTATGCTAAAAATAGTACAAATGAGGTTTTGAAAGTCTATAAAACTAAGATTTTTCAGTTGTGCCGAGTTTTAAATCAGAGGGGGAGGGGGAAAAAGAGGTGGCTTCAGGATCAAGGGTTTAATCAGCTTACACTTACGTAATGCATTAGGCTTATTCATTGTTACTGGCATGCTGAATGTTAGACTAGCCCTAAAATCAATACAAACCCATGGAACATTGAAGACAGCTCAAATCTTACCAAATATTCTACATTCAGGTATATTTTTATGATGTGTACTGCTTTAATGATGAAATAATTGATTTTTATTTAATATCTGGGTAGAGCTCAAAGTGTGACATGCATAGAGAACTTTAAGATGAATGTTTGCTTTAACGTTTGAGTCAATAGTCTTGGAAAAAATTATGGGCAATCTGTCTGGAATTCCATTTGGATAATTCTATTAATTGGCATTTTGTGATATGCAGCAGGATTATATTTTTTTTTTGTTCTTTGAAAATGTATGTGCTTGATCAGCAATTATTTAAATAATGGTTAGCTTAAAACCACATTATATAAATGCTTAAATGTCCTTAGATTATCTTCCAAATAAAGATTTAATGTTAAAAATAGAATAGAGTAGGTCTCTTCAAACAGTGAAACGTGCGTCGTTGTAAAAAGACTATTTATCTGTGAGTGCTAATCTGAAAGCTTTGCATTCTGTGTAACAAAGTCTAAAGGAAAAACTGTGAGATTTTGTAAATTGACAAGTTCTCTTACTCATGAGGTGACCTTTTGGGGTTTGATTTTGTTTACAACTTTCCTTCTTGGAAGTGGAATTATGCTGTAATCAGGGCCTGATCTCTTTCCGTCAGCACACAGAGGTACAGATATGTGGAGATAAAACTGACATAATTTCCCTTTGCCGGGGATATTGGACAGAGTCTCGGGAGGGATTCTCCTCTCCGAGAACAGCTGGTTCTTCCTCCTCTGCCTTCCTTTGCACGTGTAACTGAGCCAGCTGGATTCGGATACAAGTTGTAGCAAGGGAAATTCTAATTACACATTGGGAAAAATGTTTTCTCAGTGAGAGTAACAGACATTGGAACAGGCTGTCCAGAGCCTGTGGAATTTCTATCTAGCTGAATAAAGCCCTGAGCTGTCTGAAATACTCCGAGCAGGGGTTATTGAACCGGGTGACTTCCAGAGGCTCTTTTCTGCCTAAATTATTCTTTGACTCTGTGATCAGTGGCCGTGAAACAGCGGTTGTACAATGTTGGGTCTTGTTCGCTTCCGGATGTCCTAGCACGATCCAAGCTTCATTCCGTAGAAGCAGCAGCGGTCTGTAACCAGTGAGACAGAGCAAAGATAGCTGTAACCACTGGGGGTCAGTGGTAGACAGGAGAGGGACCGGGAGCCACCCATCGTGGTGCTGCCACCATTTACCAACAGGAAAAGTGGATCAGAGATATATGTAAAGGAAGGCCCGGAAAGAGGACTGACGGGATGATGACAGTTGTCCAGGTGAAAAGGTAATCAGATAACCGATAAACTTCTTGGAGAGGAGAAAACAAGAAATCAGATGCAGCTCAGAAGGAAAAAAGGATGGGGTACAGGAACGTGATGGAAGTAAAGTGTATTGGACTGAATAGAAGTAGATTAGTGTAACGAAAACAGCCTGTGTATGAAGATAATATTCATTTGCTATAGTTGCTTGGTTTAAATTATTTTTCTACATGACGTACTTAGGGACAACAAAATGTCAGTTTGCAGTCTCCTGTTCTATTCTCTCTTTAACTTATTTTTGCTCTTCCTAATATTAAAATTGCTCCCCAATTTAGAGAGGCTGGTATCAAAAAGGTTTTTTATTGATAAATATTGGCTGGAGCCTTTGCCAAGAAATACAAAATGGAACCTGATTTCCTCTCTCACTATGAAATTTGTGTTAGCTTCAGTGTAAAAGAAACTCATGTACAGGGAGAAAACTTCACTGTCATCCCAAACTGGAGAATCACACTCATGTAAATTTTCTTAGTCTTGAAGCTTCAACAAATAGAAAAAGTTGAGAAAACTTTATGCTGATGAGATAACAGAACTGAGCTTCTCTGTTTCTGTTAAAGTGGCTCAAAATCAGGTTTTTACAGCAGGTAGTCCAGCTGGTTTAGCATCAGGAGACTCATACTTTCATGCTGGGGGAAAGCTGGCAAAAAGATATGACAAAATCTAATTGTGAGGAGAAAAGCAAACAAGTTAAATTTTTAACAGTAATAATAACCTTGAGATGAGAAAAACATTTTATGTACATGCTTGAAGTTTCTCACTTGAAATGTTGAAGGATAAAGAGCTTAGTCTGGAATAGAAGTTGTTCTTCAAACCTGAGCTGCAAATTCAATTTAATATAAGCTTGTAAGTATTAAGTTCTTTCTGTTTGTAACATTTAATAATTTACTTGGGAGTGGCTGCTGTTCACATAAGACAGATTTTAACCAAATTTGTTTAAAATGAACAAATAATGACATCAGTCTTGGAAATCTAGATTCTTTCAGGGGTCTTGTAGCAAAGTCTAAGCAAATAACTCCATTAAAAGATGAGAAAAAGAAATTTAGGCACAAGGAATTCTAACAGTTTGCAGAGAAGAAGTAGTTTTCTTGTAGGCTTCCTGGAAAATTTTGGCCGTGTTAAAAACCTGATAATCAAAGCAGATCCAAGTTTTCTTAATTTTCTGCTGCAACTTTCTGTGTTGCTTTTGTGGAAGAGACAAAAATGATTGTACCTGCCACTTTTAGAGTCAAGGATGTTCCCTCGTCTAAGACACACATTCCTAAAATTATTTTTCCCTGCCAGAGAGGAGAGCTTTGCTGTACCTCCAGCAGCCTTCTGCACCGTCAGATTTCTACTTCAAGCCCTGGGTCAGCTTAATAGAGTGTGGATTCTCCTCAGACTGACACAGCTCTTTAAGTCTGGCTGAAGCATTTTTCAGGCAGCATCTTGCTCTTCAAAAAAAATAGAAAAAAACCTAATCCAGCTAAAGGGCTTAGGGGGAAAAAAAATGAATTTAGGAAGTAAAAAAAAATAAATTACAGTCTAAAGCTAATTTTAATGCATACAAATAGCTTTTGAATTCTTGCTGGACTAGAAATCCCAGTCTCTTGACTCCTCAGTAAAGGATAGTTATGTAGGGTGACATCTCTACAAGACTAATAACTAGGTCTCATAGAAAGTACTTCTGTGAAACTGCAGGGAATTCAAATGGTCTTGACCTCATACTTCACTCTGAGGCCTCTTGTAAACTTTTTAGGCAGAATCACATCATTCTTGGATTTGGAATGTCATGACTGATATTCTGACATGTCCTGTTCAATCTCAAATATATTTCAGTCCATAATGGACGAAGTGACAAGATGCTTACATTTTATGAGAATAATTTGATAAGTTTCATCACAGTTATTGTGTGCTCATTTTCCTGTTACAATTTTAACTATGATGGTGTTAGTTTGAGTAATATTAGCTATTAATATCTGACTTCATTGTTTTGAGGAGTCTAAAGATTGCTTGACTAATTGTGAACAGGAAACACTCTTGGAACCCACTTGAAACATTGCTAAATGACCATTTTCCTCCATGTCTTCTCCATGTATTTACATAACTTTTAATTTCTGTCACTCTAGATACCAAATATCTATCTAGATGGTTATGGATATGAGAGATACTCACATACAGTATACAGACTTGTAGAATACAGACACTTTACACACTCACTTGTATATAGACTTCATAGTTTTGCTACTCTTCTCTACTCAAAGATAGTTATGCTTAACAAGTTACAGGGAACAAAGATATGGTTTTCTAGTCCATTTATTTACCATTTATTTAAGCCTACACATTAGTTTCCCACTTTTCCAGGTCTGACTTTGCTTTTCCTCAGGCTTTGTAGTTTTACAGCAATGCTTAGTTGAAGATGTCCATGGAAGGGGGAGTATGAAAAGTCCTGTCCATTTGTTTGTTTAACCTCTAACTATGGGACTTACTTTCATATATCTGTATTGTGAATTGTACTGCTCCGTGTTCACTCTTTTCCCTAGATTTCTAATTAAATGAAGCATGTGGAGAATTGCCTCCAGTTGTCACTGCACGTAGAGATCCCGAGTTGCTTGGCCCTTATATAAAGGTAGAATAGTTTAGAATAAATGACTGCTTCAGCTGAGGCATAACATTATACACATTAGCTCATAAAGTAAACGTTACTTATAGAGCTCATTTGTTATTTTTCATGAAGTATTGCTGTGCTTTCGCAGTCTTTGCACTGGCACTGTGAACTTCAATGCCTTTAGTCACAGTTGGATCCTTTTGCAGTCATATTAGTATCATATTTAGTTAAGCCAAATATTTTAATATTAAATTATTGTAAGGAAGATGAGACTTGTCCTTTCGTTTATTTCTGTAGTTCCTTACAGGAGACAGATTAAGAAATTCACTGTGTCAGCGCAGAGCTCTGAGAATTGTGAAAGCTTGAGAGTTCAGGCTGTCCCTCTGTCTCTCTGAGCAGGAGGCTTTTCTGGTACTTGCAAGGCCACCTATTGCTTTTCAGGCCACCTTTAGAGTTCTGTCTTCTATGTAGCTGTGTCATCTGCAGATTAATGTTCCCTCTCATCTTTTCCACAGTCTCTGTGGTTTTTCTTGTGCAGTGCTGCTGTGGCCTCCTTTCTCTGACGCACCTTTCCATGTTCACTGCCTTGTTCGTTTAGTTTTCCATCCATCCAGCCTGTGGACACCTAACGAACAGATTTCCCACCCATATGTTTTTCCCAGGGAAGGGAACCTTTCCATTTCTCTATTGTCTCCGTAGCTGTCTCCAGATCCAATTGTTGTTAGGTTTGTTCCCCCTGCAGTCTTCCTCAGATCAAAGCGGAGAAAATGAAAGTCCCTCTGGCTAATTTAGGAGCAAGGGAGTTGAACTTGTTTTTCTTCTCTTATTCCTACTGGATGATCTTACTCTACAGCTCATACCTTTTCTCGCTTGCTAAAAATAAGCCTACTCTTTATGCAGCCGGAATATTCACTATATTGTGCTTGGCCGTACAGTTCTTCAGTGTCCTTATGGAGACCCATTTGACTGGATCTCTTGTGTAAGTGCACTGAATCATGCTTGAATTACTTTCTTGAAAGAACGAAGAGAGGGTGAACTTGCATGTACTTCGTGAGTTTGACAAGGTAAATGACAGCTTTTTGTACTTTTTATCGTTCCCAATATCATAATTTTTAGATACATAAGAAATTGTTAATGGGATTTAGTATTTTCTTTGATGTTTACTATTTAAAAATCCTCAGATCTAGGTTTTGGCTTGCTGCAGTCTTCTCTGACTTGCAGCTTCTTGATTTACGCTATTACACACGTGCTTTAGCTTTATTGCTGGCTCATGTGTTCATCTTGTTGCATGCAAGATTTAAGAAAAAGCTGAAGTATATAGGGAAAAGCATGTAGCAAATGCTGGAACGGTTATTTGCATAAGATTATGGCATCTGTTCTGACTGTACTGTTTGCCTTCTATCTTGGGCAGTCTCTGTTAATAAAGAAAGTGTTTATTAAATTTCAGTTGGTACAGATTTCTGTCACTTTAAACAGTAGAATTAAATACAAAAAGTAATGCTTTTCCTGATCTTTTTGGTATTCAGCTTTTGCACTGAGTTGGTAATACGACAAAAATACAAAAGGAACAAATAATTCATGTGTTTTTAAAGCTAAATTGTCTGTATTCTTACAGTTTCAATTTAACCTGATAACTGTGAAAGAACTGTGTATTGCTCAACATTTTCCATTGAATATGAAAAGTGCAGTGAATCAAGCTGATTGTAGCTGACAGCTGGCTTGATCTTGCTGTGATTAGGTCTTTTACTGCTGGCAAAATCCACTAGCCTTTTCCGTTAGCTGATTGTTGATGAACACAGAGAGACAGCTTTTCACATTGATAAAGAATTTGGGGAAACCTTTATTTCATATGGAATAAGATGAAAAAATATCCTACTTCTTATTGATTGCACCGAGGCAAAAAGCCGTGCAAGAACTCATGAGGTGTGCACAGTTGTTGATTTGGCTTGTTCACAAGAAACAGTTAAACACTTAGTGTAGACAGAAAATAACAGAAACATGGAGTTGAAGCACATTGAAGCAACGCAAATGTTTACAGCCGATGGGCAGCGCCGCAAAATAAAGATGCGCTCTCTTACAATTACATGGGAAAATAGTGAACAGGTAATTAATTACTTCTCAAAATTTGTTAGTTTTACACTTTATTGGACATTATTTAAATACTGTTTAGCTTTTGCACTTTAGTTTAAATGGTTGTGGGTTTTGTTGTCACATGACCGGAGCGCAGACCATCGGCTTTTTGTAACACCTTATTTCTGAATTGAGATTCTTAGTTAATCAGATTTTGTTAGATGGATTTGCTATCATTTTTAATTTTGAAGACATTATCAAAAGCTCATTACTTCAAAATGTCACGACCAACTTTTGCTTTTAACAACCTACGCTTTATGGAAATTGCAACTCATATGCTAAGTTTCACAACATATCTTTCAATTACAGGATACTTATTTTCAGTACTTTTGTGTTTTGGAAATGTTTTATTATACTGTTCTAATGAATAATACCACATCACCAGAAAAACTTCTTAGTGAAACAATTACTTAAGGGGAGAATAAACACCCATTTAATGCTAAACGTGTTATTGAGACTAATGATAAGTGCATCTTAACCATACTTAGCTATCCTATCAAAATAAGATGTTGCTTTTCTAAAAGACACAGGAAAATACAGTTCCAAGGCTATTTTTGAAGGCACTTGGATAGTGTTTTCAACATGTCTATTACTCAAAATATCTCCGAGTGAAAGGATTAGTATTGTAAACAGGTCTGAAGTTTTGTGCACAACTGGTCTGTTATTTCTATAAGAATGCATAATTTCTTTTAAGATAATTTGCTTTCATTAGGAGTTTGAGGTTGATATTTTGATTCAAACCAGCTAGTGGGTATTTTTGCTGACACAGAAGTTAATATAAACATGCTTAAGATTTCTGTGGCTGTTTAAAAGTGTCTGCAAGGACAAAGAAGGCAGGCAGTAGTATTTTAAATAAATGAGTTCCAGATACTAATTTCCTATATTGTAGAAGTGATTTATAAACAGTTTATTTCATATGTAGCAGATGTTCAATATATGCTTAAGTCCATTCCTAATTTTGAAAATCTATTTTAACTTTGTTTTGATTTTTTTTTTCCCTTAAGTTCTGCCTTTTCTTAGCTGTTCTGTGCAAAATAGACGCCAGCCTCACTTGTGAGATTTCTAAGCAAGCAATATGGGAAAACAGGAAATCTGGAATCTGTGGCTTATGCTGAATAGATTTTAAATGTTTTATTACATAGAGTGACTTATTAGTATCAGCAGGTTGGAGGAATTGCTAATAAGGTAGTGTAGTTTATGAGAGATGTTAAGATTTTATCAAATATAGATAATGTGAGACTTTTCAGCAAACTGTGATACAGTTGAAGCGTGTTTATTCTAAGAAACTGTTAATGTACTTATTTGCACAAATAAAATAACATTTTATTATGAATTTCTGAGTAAAGTTACCAGATTGTATTTGTAATGTTAATTTCATGATTATTTGATTATCAGGAGATAGCACAGGATAGATATATTTTCCTTTAATTCCCAATATTCTGGCTGCCTTTTCTGGGTTTAATTAGCTTGTTCGTTTCCATTAAGCTAAAAAAGGCATGTGCTATTGTCATTGGATTCTTTAAAATGGATTTCTGCTATCGGCATGTTTCTGACCCAATTAAAAAAAAATGCAAGGCAGAGCTGTGGATAAAGCTATTAAACTGGAAATAATGTCATGCATGTCGAGATCAGCAGAAACTCTGGTTTAGTTTAAATAAAACCAGATATTTTCTTTGGTCTATTCATTGTGTTATCTGTGAGTTTTCACATAAAATTTTCAAGTTGTCTTCATTGTGCATGTCACGAAGATCAGTTTTTATGGAAAATTTTGTCAAAATCTATCAGAATTCTTAGATTTGATGATATATGGTGACTCGATATGTTTCCGAAACGTGAGGAGGTCAGAATTGATAATCATCAGCAGGTGCTGCATCCCGTGTTCTCCTCTCATAGTCCTCAGGTAGCACAAGGAGGCCACCTACATTTCACATAAGAGCTATTTGATACAGACCTGGTATAATAAACTGCTGTATCTTCCATTTCCTAGTTGTCAGAGCCCTGATTCCTGTCTGGAATTCACTGGCTCCGACCTACCCCCATCCATTTTACGGTTGTCAGTCTGCTTTGTTGTGGGAAAATGCACATTTATGTAATATACTTCACTTCCTTTGTCCACGTACTCGTATACCTAGTCCCAGACCTGTCAGTTTTCTGTTTGTCATGCAGCTATATAGATTTCTGGGGTTTGACAGCTCTGCAAAAGTAAATTCCTATTCTAGAGGTAAGTTTTGTATCCCCTCATTTGCCCTACAAAGGAACAACAACTTAAAACTGCTATAGGTTGTGGAAAACTCGAGTTTTTCAGTATGTGCAGTAAAATCAGAATATTTACTTTGCATTTCTATGTAGGCATTTTAGGCCTTCTCAGGAGCAGCTCTTGGTACCTTTCTGGCCTTTGCTGTCATCTCCTATTAGGCTGGTGAAGATGACGTTTACTTTTTGCCATGGCCAAATCGTGTGCCTTGCTAATGAATCCCACATGGGGGAGTAAATTCTTTAAATCATGAGCCCAAGGGAGGAGTTCTTGGATTTCTCTCTCTCTGCTGGAGTTCCTGCCTCTAATTCAGTACTGATCTTGTCCTCGGAGATTTTTTTTGGGGTGTTGGGGTTTTGTTTTGGGGGTTGTGTGTCCCCACTCCACCAGTCTTTGTTAGGCTGGTGTTGTCCCAACCTTGATAAAGAGTGTTATCTATCACATACATTCCAGCTGAGGATATGGTTAACTTTACTATCACAAACATTTTTGGGAGGGATGATATGGAGGACTTAAGAAAAAGCTTGCCTTTTTTTTTCTTTTTTTTTTTTTTTTTTTTAAACTAAAAAGCCCATTTGGCCAAAATATATCTGTACTACAATGTTAGAGTGGCATCCTATGTAAAGAATAAAGAGTGTACTGGGTTGTGGGTGGGATATATGCTGCGTTACCTTTAGTACCTGCTCTGTATTGGATTGGATTGTGGTTGAAAGTAGTGGGATACGAGCAGAAAAACTTTCTGGGTAGCCTTTTTGCTGACCAAAGTCAGAACCAGCCATTCTGGGCTCCAAGACAAAAGCCAAGACACGGACTTTCTCGCCTCCCTGCACACTGGGTGATTACATCTTATCTAGGTGATATTGGACCATGGGAATGGGTGGTTTAACTCAGAATTCTCTCTGACTGTGACGAGAGAAGGATGGACCAAAGTACTTAAAGAGAAGTAGTAAACAAGGGAGTAAGGATAGAGGTGATGGAGGTGAATGATAGCAAAAAGCCTAGAAAACATGTGAGAGAGTTCATTGTACGTGATTCATTGTACAAGAATATGCAGAGGAGAAGGTAGAGCATGGCCCGTTTCAGGAGGCTTGAGGTACTTGAACCTACACTTTCTAGCGCAGGGCGTTGGGAAGGGAACTGAGGAAGAACTGTGTGGGAGATGGGTGTGAACGCCTATCTTAAAAAAGAAGGCAGGAATAGATAAGGGAAGTTAATGACATGGTGGCTCTTGCAAAACTAGAAAAAGATCTGAAGAGATAGTGTGCAGGAAACGATTGGTAAATTCTTTTACTGCTCAGGTTTCCCTTTTCAATTAATTGGTTACATTCTGCTTTACACCGGCTGTTTGAGTGGCCGGGCGTTGCTGGACCTGAACATGGCATTGCCAGTCATTATGGTGACCTGTAAAGGTTTTGAATATTTGTTGTTTTCCTTCAAACCTCTTATTTCTGAAATCATAACAGTCTCAGGTGTGGGTTTGGTGTGTGTTTCATTATTTTTTTTCAAAGTAACTTTCTGTTCTTACTAGTGCAAACTTAGAAAATGATCAAAAATAAGTATCTTCATGGCTTAGACATGAACACAAAGAAATGCATGCAATCAAACCACATCCTAATTACCATCCTTTAAAAAATAATCTATCTCAAAAGGTCAGTCTCACGGGTTTTTTATTTTAATGTTGACATAATTAGATTCCTCTTAAAGATAGTTTTCTTATGGGAGTAAAGGCGAAAAACCACTGGAATCTGCCCTTATTGCTGACATGCCTTGACTACAGTACCCTTTGGTTGTCAAAGAAATATTTCGAGTTCAGGTGCAATTTTTCATTTACTGTTGTGGGTTGCCAGCGAGTAAGGCATTTCATAATAGCTGAGAAACATGTAGACTGAGGAGTTTGTGATGATCGACAGAACAGCATAGTGTGAGGGGAGAAAGAAAGGAAGGAGGAATCAGAAAATGAATTTTCAGAGTGACAAGACTAATGTGTAGAAATAAATATTAAAGGAGGTTCCTTTTCTTAATTAAATGCCTAAGGTATGACTTGTTTTGAGGCTGCTTGTAAACTGGTTCCCAAACTATTTAATTACTACTGTACCATTCATCTCACCTGTCTCAAAAATATTAATCATCAAATGGTAAAATATTAGCTTGTAGTAGGAGGGTAATGTCAGAAGCTGAAACTCCAGTTCATTAGAGATTCTGTCTCTCATCGTGACCTTTTCAAGTGCATGCTAAACAACATAAATACAGTTTTTTTAAGATTCTTGTCAATATTAAGAAATATGGAGATATAGGTGTAAAGTATTATTGTGTGTGACATACGCACACATCCATAATACTTCCTTAGTGCCGAACAGTGCAGGGATTGCTCTACAGCATTTCATTTAGGAGTCCATCTCTATGTGTAAATGCTTCTGTGAATCAATGAGAAGAAATTTACAATTCAGCAAAACTGTCTGCTTTGATGTATCACCACGTAACAAATGAATCTTCGGAATCTGGAGGGGTAGGTACTTGTAGTGGCTTTTTAGTGCCTCCTTCAGAAGGCAGTTCTGTAGGAGGTAGGTTTCTCTTGCTGCAGGAGAAAGGAGGAGGTCTGGACCTTAAATGTCATAGGCTCCTGTTTGTTATGAGAGGTGAGTGACTTCATGGATGAAATTGTTAATAACTAGTTTGAACAGCACAAACTTAAGAATCTGAGAAACCAAGGACCTCATTAAAGAACTGGAAAACGCAGCACGCTCTTTGCCTTGCATAACCTGAGGTTCTGAAGAAGGAGCGAGACTGACTTTTTTTTTTCAGCGGCGCTGTTTGCGTACGGATGCTTACAAGCAGACTCAACTAACACAAAATGCTCTAAACGAGTTGATTCAGCTGGGTCTCGGCAAGGGAAAGATTCGGTGTTTTTCGTGCTGTTTCAAAAAGGCTGCTGTGCTGTTTTGGAGACCTGAAATCAGCACCGGTCAGTCTGAAAATAATTGATTTGAGGTCGAAGAGGAATTCTGCTTGGTCTGATTCCTGCTTTTGCCATGTGGATGAAAAAGAACAAACTGCGAGTGAAGTTACAGGTTTAAAACTTTGTTTCCTGGGCTGCCTCTTCTTTTCTTTCCTAAGTCTGGTGTAGTTATTTTAAGTGAAAGGGACACTTATTGGTATTCAATGAGGTAAACATGAAAAGATTTCTCATAGGGCGTTTATATTTAAATGGTTAATTATCACTGTTTCCCATGTTCTTGTACTTTGCCATGTATAAAAGGTTTTTAGACATTACACTTTCTAAATGGAACATTTTACAGTACTTAATAGCTTCTTCGAGGAAAAGCTAATATTTGCATTCATCTTATAATTAATCTTCTATATTTTACATAATACAAAATAATGTGGTACTTTTTTCAGGCATTATAAGATACACTTTCAAATTTGCTTATTTAAAGCAGTGAAAATTCTGAGCTTTTGGATCAAATGGGGTTTTTGTTTCTGGTGCTTTTACAAATCACTTTTCTTATTGCCATTGTGCATTCCAGGTTACGTTTTTTCTTTAGGAATATCTGTAATTCTCACTTGGTGAAATGGCTTTTTTACTTCGAAATATGCACAACCCCTATAGAGAGACACCGCTTTTTGAGTCTTATATTTTTAACAAGATTTCTTAGCAGAATAAAGCAACTCCCTATTTCTTAGGCAGTGTTATACCGAAGATTCCTGCTGGATATAGAATGAGCTGTCGATGTTGTTAACTTCAACTGATGATCAAAGCAGAAGGGAGGGAAGCTTTGGGAAGACTTTGCATAGTCTGAAGGGGGAAGATGCAGAGGGAAGCCTTCAAGCCATTCTGAGCCCCTTTTTCCTACAGAGTCCAGCAGAAGCAGCTGTAGAGATTTAGGTGTTTCTGGCAGAATGTTGTGCCAGAGGAAGTTAGGGCCTGAACATCTTCTGGGAGCAGTATCTGTTTTTTCTATGGTATTTTCTTGTCTCAAGTGAGCACATTTTGGTTTGGGGATGGCATTTGGAAAAGCTTCCTTACTTTCTTACCCAATTAGTGCCTTTCAGTCTGTAATTAATAAAAAACGACTCTCTTTGATTTATTAGCTGGTGGCCACAAGCGCATACAAGTTATTTGGCCTTAAAGAATATTGCAAAGGATTCTTGTCTGTCATAAGACATGCTAATAAAAAAGTACACACTGCTAAGTTCATTTTTATTTTTTTTTTAATTACTGTGTTCACTAACAAAGTGTTGAAATAGAAAATCAGTGTTTTGGATGGATCTTACCTTTTGTTCTAGTTCCACTATGCTATATAGCTATAACTGTAAATAAATGCATCGATTTTTTTTTTTATTTTTTTTTAAATACTTCTCTACTATAAGTAGTTTTCATTACTATTGACTAGTAGAGGAGTTTCAGTTGTATGCAGTAAGAATTATGATTTCACTCCATTATTTATTCAGCAGGAAATAGTCAAAGAGGGACAATAACTTGCTCTAAAAAATTTTGGTCCGACGTGTCTATATCGTGCGTCTAAGGTGCAGCAGCTTCAAAAGTTAGTGTTTCAAATCTGGCTCATTTTAGTGACTGACCTTGAGGTGCATATCTCGTCTGAATAATTGTATGCAGAAACGTGAGCTGTTAGTTGGAATTCAGGTAGCAAAAAGAAAACAAAAAAGAGAGATATCAGTTACTTTAAAACAAATATAATTTTGTTTTCTTGACTGAAGTTTAAAGAAACAGTTCTGTATTAGGCATTGGTTGGAGAACTGCTACTTACTTAAGTAGGAATGTGAAACAAGCCATTCAAAGTGGCTGAGATACTTCAGTATCAACAAGATGTTAGAGGAGAATTTTTACTTTTCTCAGAGCGAAGCCCGAGCATTGCAGGGGCCGTGTCAGACAAGATCCCTATGGGACTGCGAGTCCATAGGGTGGGCCCAGGAAATCAGATCAGCTGAATCAGCTTTCCTCTGGGATCGGGTTTGGTCAGATCCACAATCTGATGCTTGCTTGATTGGGGTGGGGAAGCGTTTGGTGGGTTTGGTGGTGGGTTTGTTTTTTTCTCTCATTCTTTTTTTTTTTTTTGGTGTGTCTGTAAAACCTCATTCCATTTTATAAACGTTCATTTGAAACCCAGTTTTACTCATCAATATATCCAAAATATTTAATTCTCTTTTCTTTTTCAGCAGATGACTACTATATTTGGGATAGGAAGTGATGTAATTAATCTGGTTGACTAATAGTGTAGTCATATAGTTCAGTGAAAACACTACATTGTTTATTGAATTGTTGCAATGCAACAGTCCAGCTTTTACATTGACCCACTAAATTGACGGAATTACATTTCAATACCTTGAAACAGTTGTTGGGCTATTCTGAACTTTCCAGTTTTCCAGCATAATTGTTCAAAGGCTGCTGTTTTTCTTCTGTGCAAATTCTAAAGTTGTGGTTAAAGCCTGCAATGCTGAAGTTGTGAGTTTTGGTTTTCTGAGTAGCAAAGCAAGTGTTTGGCAAGTGTCAACTTCTGGAATTTATCTTGTTACACCGCACGCTCTTTCTTGTGCTTGCATAGTAAAAAATGTGGTTGAAGTAATTTAATGTATAGGTTTAAATTATGTTTGTTGATGGAACTATGAATATACTGAAACAATGCATTCATTTTTTAAAACACATAATATTTGGTCTCTCGCATTGTCACAGCATTATATAATTTCTAAATAATTTTCAGGAATTACCTGTCTTACCCCAGTTTTGTAAATGATTTGTTAGTTTTGAAATGCAAAAGGGATGTTAAAGCCCCTCTAGTACCTCATCTTTTCATTCAAAATTCTGTCAGTAATAGCCACTTATCCAGAGGGGATGAACTTTACTTTCTTCACTTTGTACAGACTGTTTTTCACAGATTCTTACCTTAAATGCTCCAATCTTTGGATGCGAGAGCTTAGTGACAGCCTTTATCTAAGGGTTCTCGTGTGGTCTTGTCCTGCGCTGGGTAAATAATGGTAACCACCAGTTAAAGCTGCCAAGGTGGTTACACTGAAAATACCAGGAAATGAAAGAAGCTTCAGATTCCAATTACTGCCTAAAATACCTGCTTTCGTGTGTGTGTTACCACATGTCATAGCAGTACTGTCTGTTTTCCTCTTTCATCTGCTTTTCCACTTTCTGATTTTTCTGTCCCTGGTACGTGCACGGTCTGTGTCCTTTCTTTCCGCTCTGAGGTTCCTTCCACTTTCACAGGTGTCCATCATTATTCTTCCTCAGAGGACTGGGGAGGAGGCATTAGTCTTCCTCTGAGGAGTGGGGATTTAGCTTCTATCGTCAGAACACTTAATGTACATCAACACATTAATGTACCGTTTTGTGTTCTGCAGGTTGGGAATCCACGTGTTGAGCTCACTCTTTCTGAACTTCAAGATATGGCTGCCCGACAACAGCAGCAGATTGAAAATCAACAGCAAATGTTGGTTGCTAAGGTAATCATTATATACAGATCATAATAAATACAAATTTATTTCAGTATGCACAAGCATAAGTTTCATGCGTACAGAAAAACACACTAATTCATTCTAGAAAAAGCTCAAGAAAGAGCTTGAGAAATCCATTGTTCTACCAGATTAATCTTAACCTAGGCATTATACAACATTATAGTGTAAATGATTCTGTAACAACCTATGACAAGCCAAATCATGTGTCCTTATAAATACATTGCTAGGTTTTATTTGCCTCTTTTGTGAGGCCCAGCTCATGATCTGTGATAGACCAGGCTTGACTCTTTGCTCATCTTCAGTAGCTCATTCACTCTAGTAGAGTAATAGAGATGTAAGATGAGAATATGGCCACTTCATGTGTATTCAATGTTTACATTTCCAAAGTCTCTTGAGATGTAGGAATCTAAGTATGTTTTCAGAGTGGGGAGTGAGTTTTAAACAGTTTTGACATTGTTGTAGGTGTTACAATATACGGTAAGCATTGGATGCTTGGAGTACCTACGAATCAACACATCAATTCTGTTCTTTGTTGATGGAAATAATGTAGAAAAAAAAAAAGCGTTTTCCTTGTGTTCCCAGTGGAAGGGCTATTATTTAGAACTGGGACATTATCTTACAGTAGGTCAGCTTGTTTAAAATGGTCTGTTGGACATATTTTGTCATCTTTGGGAAGCTGGATAACAGCGTTGGAAATTAATTTTGCAACAGCACAAATTGTTGATAACGTCAGAAAAGAAATGCCAGAGGAAGCTTCACAGATGTGTCTGAATGAGTGCTCAGGCTGGGGTTGTATTTGCACATAGATGTGAATTTGATACCTGGTCTAAAAAATCTTGAATCTCTGCTCTAAACCAGATTTGTTAATTTAATGTTAAGAGTTTTTCTAGGAGGACTGATACATATTTTAACCAATACAACTTTTTCTGATTTCTAGAAATAAAAAACCCCACTGATCATAGTGATGGGTTTTTCTAAGTTTGTTTGGGTTTTTTTAAGTATTATTTTTTTTTTATCGTTAAGTAGTTTTTAAAAAAAAAAAAAAGTGGGTAACAGGTACCTCTTGTCTAAAATCTCATTTTGTCAGGAACAACGTTTGCGTTACCTGAAGCAGCAAGAACGTCGTCAGCAGCAGTCTGTTTCTGAAAGTGAAAAGCTGCAAAAACTTAAAGAACGTGTTGAAACCCAGGAGACAAAGCTGAAAAAAATCCGTGCCATGAGAGGACAAGTGGACTACAGCAAGATCATGAACGGCAATCTATGTATGTGGAATTTTTAAGAATTTATTTAATATAATTTACTAGTCACTGCATGACTAGCAAATAATGCTATATTGCTGGTCAGTATAGCATTGAAGCAGGATTTCAGATAGAATGTTTTTTGTCTTAAAGAGGGTGCTGTGTTTCATAGAAACTTGTATATGAAGTAACTTTTTTGTTTGTTTTACGTAGTCTGGCATAAAGTCAGAATTCTAAGTCTGTTCTCTACCTATTAGGAAATACTATGACTGTTAGCAAATTCCCAACACATACACATTTTATATGTGCATGCATATACTAGATTAAAAATGAGTGTGGTGTTTTTATCAGTACCTGTAGAATTAAAAAAAATTAACAACTTCTGCTTTACTTTTTTTTGTTGTTGTTATTTTTGTCTTGTTAATTTTTAGCAACTGAAATCGAGCATATAAGTGCCATGTTCCAGGAAAAGCAGCAGGAGCTACAGGCTGCAGTGTTAAAAGTGGATCAACTTACTCAGCAACTGGAGGATTTAAGGAAAGGGAAACTGAATGGGTTTCAGTCGTACAATGGGCAAATGACGGGACCTGCAGCAGTAGAACTAAAAAAGCTGTATCAAGAGCTACAGGTAAGTAAAAGAGGTGCTATTTGGACAATAGCTGTAGATTTTAAAAGGTCGTATTATTGCTCTTACGGGTGGCCATTTGGTTCTCTGGCATCTCATAAAACTTAACTGCTGTTAACTTGTGAGGTTGTAGTTAGCGTATAACCCTTTCTAAAGCAGAATTTTATTAGCTTTAAAAATTATTTTTGTTGTTGCTCATGCACGTAATGATACAAAGCGTGCAAATTTTCTGAAGGGCATTTCTCAGCCCCTAATACTGAAACACTGAATGTTGACATAATCTACTATTTGTTTTATCTCTCTTGAAAAAGAAGTTAAAAATTCATTTTGGTACTTTTCTATTTTGCAAAGAACTGGGTGTAGCAAGCTCCCTTAGATGTCATCTTGGAGACATGACTAGACAGTGAATAAAAGCAAATTTAAAATATATTGTGAGAATAGAGCTATAATGTCTGGTGTGAATAAACAAAGTACATAAGAATTAAATAACAATTTAACAGAATCATCAAAAATATTAGCTGCACTGTATTCAATGCACTATATAGTGCACTATAACTGCAGTATGTTCACACAATACTCCCTGTAGCACCATCATATATCTTACTCCAAGAAGATTGTTACATCTAAAGTGTGCTTCTCACATGAGTAATTAAATATTCAATTTACATTGCAATTTTGTCCAGTTTTTATGTTTAAAATTTACGGAATATTTAGTTGTGTGCCAGTGTATCAGGATTTAAGGGCTTATTTTATTTACTCATGTTTATTGTGATCAAGGCAACAGCTGTAATAAATATTTCATATTTATAAATTAATTTAAATTTCAAAATTAGTCTCGCTCATTTCTTTGCATGAGCAAATAGGACACACAAATTAATCCATCACATGTTTTCATGAATTAGGAATAAGGGTCCTTTTTCTCCTCTTTTTTCCCCTTCTGCATTTATACAACGCATATCTGCCTTTCCAGAATTTTTAAATGCATAGATGTATTTCATAGGTATCCACTAGTTTATTAGGACATTTTTTGTTTTTTTAATTTAAGAGTTACAATGCTAATTTGACAGGCTGTGTGGAAACATAACATCAGAAACATGAGACCAAGTTGCTGATCCAAGCTGCTTTGGGTTTTTTAATACTGTATTAAAAACCCACTTGAAAACAGACAGAATGAAGTAACTGTCATAACAAGTGCTTTTTTTCCCTTTTCTTTCTTTTTTGAAGATTCGTAACAGGCTTAACCAGGAGCAGAACTCCAAGCTTCAGCAGCAGAAAGAACTCTTAAACAAACGCAACATGGAGGTGGCCATGATGGACAAGAGAATCAATGAGCTTCGTGAACGACTGTACAAGAAAAAAGTTGAGGCACGTCAAAAAGAAAACATTCCTGTAAGATAAACTGTTAAAAGGGCCACACTTTAGTTTATCGAGAGCCTATAAAAACTACATAGATCTCACTTTTTTCCAGCCGAGCAATAGAATTAGAATAGAATAAAGAATATTCTATTAGAATAGAATAAAGAACCTTTTTTAAAAGTAGCAGGCTTCTTAGAACTTTTTTAATGTTTTCCATAGATATCAGAAAACTGTTAGATTGTTTTCTTTTTCTTTACAGCACAGACCATACTATATTAAAAATTACAGTAGTTTATATTTCTAGGAAGGCAAGTGTGATTATGGTCTGTGTTTCAAAGCATGAAAGCATAAAAAGTTTGGGTTTTATAAAATATTGATATTCCAATATGGAAAATTGATAAAAATATAAATGATCTGATAAAGTTAGTCTTAATATTTGTCTGGAAATATCGTCTGGAATGTCTGTTCTTTTGAAAAGAAATCAGTTGCAGAGTAGACCATTTATCTAAGGACTAGAGAGATCAATTCCGGCTTTCTATATGTATTCCTCGCTGAAGGTATTGCTTTTAAAAAAACCCCATACATATTTGATTATTTAAGAACCCCGTCCATTTGCCTAAGAAAGGCACAATGAAAGATCTTACACAGATAAAGTTTTCCACAAGAACTGTGTGTGCTGCAGCTGAGGAATTCTGGTTTTGAAGTGTTGATTTTAGGGAATAAAATTCATACTTTCTACTTTTTTTTGTGGTAGAAGCATGGAGTATGGTAACTTAATTACTGAGGTATCTTAGCTGCAGTGCATGGTTCTAGATAATTCCATTTAGACCTCCTGTTTGTGCACAAATGCCTAGCTTAAATGGAAGTTCACGTTTCAATTTGATTTATTTATTTTTTTTTTTAGTTGAATCGTATTAATGGAACTTCTTCACCCCAGTCGTCCTTGAGCGCTTCAGGAAGGGTGGCAGCAGTAGGACCTTACATCCAAGTTCCAAGTGCTGGCACTTACGCTGTACCAGTAGATCCCGTTAAACCACAGTCTCTCACCATTGCTTCTAGCTCAACGCACGGAAGATCAAAATCTGGTAAGCACTTAAGTGTGGCGTTTATTAATACACCTGGTTTGGAAAGGAGTAATAAAGAAAAGGAGTGATCTTAGGGCACCCAGTGTTGGCATAATCTCTGTAGGGGAAGAGGCAAGTTTTAGATGTCTTGATACCATTCTGTGGATTGGACATGAGTCATTTGATATGAGGCGTATTTGCCTCTTTCCATCAATTTTTCTTGGGAGACTGAGTGTTTTCTTTGAAATTTTACTAGCTGGTACATTGCTAAAAGGAGCACGTGTTCCTTTACAGATTCTGTCTTTAATAGCTTTTCAATTAGTTTGTGTGTGTAAATATAATAATGAAATCAACTTTGTGGCAGACTATTATAGACAACTCTTTACAGTATGTTGCTTTTTGTCAAGTAAAACAAAGCTAGTGAACAAGTTAAAAAAATATTACTTCTCAGATGGAGACTAAATAGGAAAACAGAATAAAAAACTATGGGAGTTTTTTGCTCCAGCTGAGATATGAGAATTTGTGGTGCTTGAAGCATTTCTGAAATGGAATAACCTTAGCATTGATGCTGTTTACTTGTTTCTGCCTTCATTAGTGCAGGAGCTGCCTCTCCAGAGTATTCCCCAGAACTTGATTTACAAAATCAGCTCCCATGTCTCCCGTAATTAATAATTCCATCTACATTTAATTTACGTTGGAGACTGAAGGAAGCAGGTCGTGACATTTGTGCCTTAAGTTCTTATTCTGGCAAAGCTCAGCTCTCTGCTCACATCTTAGAAAAAAAAAAAAAAAACCCAACAGAATTCTTTAGAAATGGCTAGCTAGGAAAATGTGCATAATAGGAATAAAAATGCATGATCGCATGGGTCGAACCAGAGGACCTAGTTTACCTGGTCTCCTAGGAGAGATCTAAAAATGAGATTATCAACTACACCACTAGAGCAAAGCTTTTGCAATATTCACATACGTTCCAGTATTTAAAACTGAATACTCCAGCAAATCTTGCAGCTGGTTTCCACGTGGGGAGGAAGGTACAGAAGGAAGGCAGTCTGAACCTCTCTGTAGGAAAGAATGACAGAAATCCTGCCTCCCCCCCCCCCCCCCCCCCCCCGAAAAAAAACCCCAAGATCAGAAAGTGAAACTGTCCAAACAGAACTTAAAAAAACCCTAGCCTTTTCCATTGATAGTGGTGATTTAACAATACCTTGAGTTTAATTCAAAGGCTGTACAAACCCCTTCACTGTGGGTTTATGGAAAAGTCTTAAGATTTATGGAATGACTTAATTGCAGGGTGAAGTGACAGATTTGCAACAGTTTTGTTTTCAAACACGGGAATTCCTCTTCCACGTATGGGAAACAATAGCTTGTAACTTTTAAGTTCACCAGCTAAAAATAATTTGCTATTTTGTAAATATCAGCCTCAGAAGATCTATATACCCACTTCTAGACCTATTTCAGGAGGTTACAAGATCTCTGAATGATAACTTTTTGATTCTGTGAAAGTAATTATTTTACCTTGGGAGTGACTGTATTTATTACTCTGAATGTACTTGAATAAAATCCTGTAAGATAGATTTATGTGAGGAGAAGCTTATATGCTCCCAGGAAGAAAAGAAATTGAGAATTTTTTTTCAATTGTCATGCTTTTATTTCTCATTGTCTGAGTGTTCCTGTTCTAATTTCTCCATTGTCATTGTTATAATTTTTCCACCACTTTTTTTCTTTCTTTTTTTTCTGTGTAACTGGATCTGCCTTGGTGTGTCCGGTAGAGACAGACTGTGGGTGTGTGAAAAAATCTCCAGACACCTGGAAGGTTTCTGATTTAGACATAATAGCGGATCCTATTCTGTCACCTCCCACTTCTCTTCAGTCTGCTGTTCACAATGTCATCCGCCTGGCACCTACTCTCTTTGACACCCAGCACTGTGAGTCCGTAGAAGATATCTGGCTAGCTAAGAACTCAGCTTTTAATATGGTCATCTGAGCTCTTGCAGACAGATGCATATTAAACAGCATCTGTAGAACTTGCGTTGTGGTCTGGCATGCAGAAGATGCTGTTGAAATGTAAAATTATTGAGAAGTTGCTTTTTGTCTTTGAAGGAAACAGATTTGCAGCAAATTCATCCCTGGAGTAGTGTACTAGGGATGAGTTTTCTTCATTGAAAAACCTTGACGTTTTCTAGTTGTTATTAGAAAACTCATGGTAATCACCAAAGCATGTTTTAGCCTATCTCAGCTTAGATAGTTGTGTTACATACAAGGTTTAGCTTGAGTTAATTTATGGGAAACTTTGAGTTGCCATGTTGCACTGGCCCCAGAGTTGGGATAAAAGCTCGCTCTGTCCAAGTTGGTAACAAGAATCTTGCTGACTTCCACTGGACAAAAACGTTACACTTGGTTTGCGCTTCAGTTGCCACAGTAAGTATCCTGGATCCAGACCTACAAAAATTTTTAGGTAAAATCAGAAAATGCTCAAACCCTTTTGTGTCTGCATGTCACTGTCTTATTTATGTGTGGGCAAGAGCGCGCGGGACCTTTTCGGTCTAACCAAAGAGAGCAGAAGGCAGATGCTGTTGGGCTGCCTCCTCTTAGCGCCGGCCCTGGCGCCTTACACTGCGTTTGCAGTCCTGTAATGTGAAGGACACGAAGGTGGGAACAGGTACATCCTGATGTTTATGTAAGTAGAATGAAACAGAGAAATTAGAGAGAGGAGAGAGGGTTTGAATTTGCTTCCACTGTTATCTCAGAATCTGGGGATGAACCTGCTAATGTTTGGAATTCGAAGGATTACAAAAAGTTTTGTGTAATTACCTTTCTAATAGAAGAGTGTGGGCTTGTATTTGCGGGTAAGATAATTAAATTCTTTGGGATTTTTGCTGCTGTTGCTGTAAGTGCTTTCTTAATAGCTAAACTTAAGGTAAAGACGCTTTCATGTTTAGAATGAATCAGTTATAACACCTTTTACTAATGTTCAAAAAAAATTTTACTGAACCATAACCTCACTGGAGGTATGGAACATCCTGTGAATTTTGTAAGGTAAACAATTATTGGAAAATTTGCCATTATTTAGGGTCAAAGTGTTTAGACAGTCATTTCTTTTGGTCTTGCTCTTGATAACCAGGTGATTAAAACCAAAAGCAAAAACCCAACGTGTCCAGTTCTTGGATGTAGTGAGTACTAAAGCCTCATTACTTCACTTCTTGGCAGTTTGCAAGCGTGAAAAGTGATTTCTGGATGATGTACTATATTCTCAGTGTAAAAGTATGGAAGTGTTAATACACACCACACGTCCCTCCATTCTAGTTTTTAGCCTCCAGTAAAGTTAGTTGTATGTTACGTGTCATCTTTACTGATCCTAAGTGTTCCACCAAGATAATTACAGGGAAGAGGGAAGGAGAAATGATGTCTGGTCTCCTTAAGAGTAAGAGAAACCTGAAGTTCAATCTTTTAAAGGCAAATCAAAGCCTTAGGATCTAACCAGGGATCTATTTAGTTACTATAAAGCAGATCTAACTATCAGGCTATTTAAACTCTCTTGCTTGCTTGGAGAACAGAAACTAAATAGTTTCACGCAGTTAATAAAGTATCAATGCATATAGAACTTCATTAAGGATTTATTGCCTCAGTTTATGTGCATACGATGAAGATAAAAGCCCGTGACTTGTATCTTGACACCGTGAGTTGAAGTAGTCAGTTGACTTTATAAATTTCTTTACAATTAAATCTCTGGGGCAATTCTAATCAGGTGAGGAAAAACAAAAGGTAAGTTAAGCGCCACTTCCAGCAAAGGAATGTGGGCTTTTGTTCCAGCCCCTTGTTGAAATGACTTTTTACATCCTGTTGTGAGTGACAGAATTGAATAACCAGAGTTTTTAAATTTGGAGTCGGTCCACTCGGAGCTTACATAGACTTAACATTTGGCATCATTTGGCAGCGCTTCTGCATAGTACCAAAAGAGCTATATTGATGAAGTGTTTGTGTAAGGATTTTTGTTCTGAGCTTGTTTGCCTTCTAGTAGTAGAATATGCAATGCTCAAACCACCTTTTTTCCTATAGAAATTTTCAATACTATTCGAAGGGTTATGAACAGCATATTATATGCAGTGATTATACGCTTTCACTATTGATTTCTGAATCATTAATAGTGATTTCTCTCATTTCTGGAATCAAATGAATCCTGTTGTAATCTAAGCTATTCCCTTTCACGTGTTGTTTTGCCTGTTTACAGTGGTGGTGTGGATTATCTTAAATATAGTGTTTTTGTCTGTTTTAAAGCTAATGATGGGAATTGGCCGATACTTAAGCAGAGCTCAACCCCTGTGGTGAAACCCCCTCAGATCTCCAACACAGACTGGAAAGAATCAAGCATGGACACTGCTTTAAAACAAGGAACTATATCCAGCCAGCCTCTGCCAACTGCAGTGTTAGGAAGCACTGATAAGCTGGTGGGTTTCATCTGCGATATACTGAGAGATCTGCTGTGCTGAAATTATGAACCTTTGACTTCCGTAGCTGAACTCACTTCAGTTACACAGACATTCGTTTGCCCTGCTGATAATTATTTCAAAAGTCATAAAGAAAATTACCGTTGTATTCCTCCTGTTCCTTTGTGTTCCTACCACATTACAGTATTTTCTGTTTTCAACTTCAGTAGTTTGTATTTCTTCCTGTTCTCTTACATATCTGGTTTCCCCTTTTCTCTCTCTTTGCTTCTCCTAATCATCTCCCTGACCTTCCTATTTTTCTAATTCAAAGCTTTGTTACTCTTTTTCCTTCGTGTAGATTGTCACTTTTCCAATGTGCTCTTTTTCTCACCAAAAATCTCAAAAGAAGTCATTAAATCCATCCTCGAATGAGTGCATTGGTGGTGGTGTTCTGGTACCTTATGAATTCTTCAAGACTGTAATCTTTAAAGAATAAGGACCTTTTCTTTAAATAGTTTTGGTAAACTGTGTTATCACACTATGTATTATCAAATACATTATCAACGAGATACTGAGATTCAGAACAAGTTATTCAGGCTTTGTTTTAAAGTATGCAAATAGTTTTGGGTTCATATTAATGTATTATAGCTGAAGTGGCTTCTGTCTGATGTATGATGAGGCCTTGTGATAAATTCAGGTAGAATCATGCCTAATCATTAAAGGAACACAAATTTTTTATACTGACTCCTTTGCTGTCACACACGATGATTATTATGTTTTGTTGAATGAGGAATATTCTTGCTCACAAGTTTTGGTTTTTTTTAGATAAATGTTTTTTATTGTTCTTACATAGGGTCTAGACCTGGGGAAGGTGCCGCCAACAGTTCCTGGTGTAAGCAAGCAGTTGCCTCAAAACTATGGGACCTATCCAAGTCCAGTTCCCTTGGGAACAGGGTCTACAAATTCTCTGGAAAGAAGGAAGGACGGGAGCCTGCCCAGGCCTGGCACCAGTATCGCCAATCGGCAAAGACCTGTTCCGCTTCCGCCGCCAAGCAACGTGCATCAGCCCAGCTCTTCCCAACAGATTCAGCAGAGAATTTCTGTACCTCCCAGCCCCACGTACCAACCTTCTGCCCCCCCCTTGTTTCCCGGAGGAGAGGGCAGGCCAGAACTCCCTCTGACTGTGGCAATCAGGCCTTTTCTAGCTGATAAAGGATCAAGACCTCAGTCTCCCAGAAAAGGGCCACAGACAGTGAACTCCAGTTCCATCTACTCAATGTATCTTCAGCAAGCAACGCCACCAAAGAATTATCAACAAGCTGTATACAATACATTAAATAAGTCGGTAAAAGCAGGTAGAATATATTTTGCTTTTTTCCTTTGAAATAGACTGTTAAGATCTACTTATTGGGCTTAGTTTACTTTTCCATATCAGAGTGAAAAACTGTGTCTAAATCTGCGAGAAGAGGAAAGATATTCCTATGTGTGCAGCATGGCAGAAGAGATACATTAATACACTAGTACACGAAGATAATCCTTGCAAGTTCCTTTTTTTTTGTTTAAAATGCTTATTTAAAATCTTCACTATAAAAAAGGCACATATCAGTTTAGAAGTTTTAAACATCAGTTCAGGAATCCACCATCATTTTAGAATTTACTGTTCAGGCACTGAAGGCCAAAATAAAAGCTATCAACTTCAGAGCAGGTATTATTACATAAAAAATATAATATACATTTAAATTTAGAGCTTGGCAATTGGTAAAAGACAGTCACCTGTTCGGTGGTTATGTAAGGACATGTCCAAAGCTATTGAGCTCTTTGTTCAGACATTTTCTGTTAGGATGCCGATAATGTCGATAATTCTTTTTCACAGAAAGAGTGGTCGGGCATTGGAATAGGCTGCCCAGGGAGCTGGTTGAGTCACCATTTCTGGATGTGTTTAAGAGACGTTTAGATGTGGTGTTGGGGGATATGATATAGGGGAGAACTTTATAGTGTAGGGTAGATGGTTGGACTCGATGATCCCAAGGGTCTCTTCCAACCTGGATGATTCTATGATTCTATGATTCTATATTTTTGGGGTGACAAATAAGTATACATTCAGTTACCTTTTCTTTAAAACAAAATGCAATTAGAACAATGCAGTCTGGATACTCTATCAGTACTTTCAGAAACAAGTTGAAAAAACAGTGTCTAGAGGTGAGAGGTTTTCTCCTCTTACTGTTTCCTCTTGAAAGAGGAAAAACATTTCAAAAGTTACTTGTAGCTTATAATTGTAAGAAGCATCCCCATCACCAACAGGTGAGTATTTCTTTCTGTTTGGATAGGTACCAATATAATTAATTTGATTTTTTTTTTCTCTTTCTGTCTGCATTAGTAGTAACAACAGAGATAGATGTGGTTTAGTTGCAAATATTTTATTATGTAACTTGAGAACAATTCTTCACTGTTTTCCATCTTTCTTTTCTTCAGTTTATGGAAAACCTGTGTTACAATCTGGTTCGACTTCTCCCTCACCCTTGCCGTTCCTTCATGGCTCTTTGCCTGCCCAGACTTCCTCACAGCCACAATCTCAGCCTCAGACTGAGGTCTCTGAAAAAGATCAAGAGCTGGAAAACGCTCCACCATCCAGTGAAAACAGCAATGTGGAAAACATTCCTCGTCCTCTCAGTCCTACGAAGCTCACGCCTATCGTGCATTCGCCCCTACGGTATCAAAGCGATGCTGACCTTGAAGCTCTAAGAAGAAAATTGGCCAATGCTCCTAGGCCGTTAAAGAAGCGGAGTTCTATCACTGAACCAGAAGGCCCAAGTGGACCAAATATACAAAAATTATTGTATCAGCGCTTTAATACTCTTGCTGGAGGAATAGAAAGTGCTCCTTTTTATCAGCCAAGCAACCCCCAGGACTTCATAGGCATCTTAGCTGATGTTGATAATGGGAATGCTAGTACCAATGGCAATATTGAAGAACCTATTTCCGTGCAACCTACCGTTCCTCTTCCTGATGAACCGCCCCCTTCGTCAGATGCCAATGATAATGAATTACCTTCTCCTGCTACTGAGGAACTGATCAGCACTGAAACCACAAATCAAACATCTGAGACAACCGAAGATGATAACAACAATCTTGCTATAGTTCCTTCTACTGAGCAGTCACCCAGTCCCACACCGGAGGTCAGTTCTCCAGTAGAAGAGGAAGCTCCTTTGCCACCCGCGCTTCCTCCTCCACTTCCTCCAGTAAGTAACAAAGCAAAAAGACAGTTTTGTGACCTATAGCATTAGCTGTGCACTTTAGCATCACGGGAAGATGGTAAGCTTTTGCTAAATGGTACGTCTGCACTTCAAGTTTCATGACACTAGAAGAAAAGAAAACCAGGGCGGCTCCAAGGAGAATCCTGATGGATTAGTTTCTTTACTACTGTAGCAGTTTAATAAGGAAAACATGCACACAGGCAACAGGATGGTGTGTGTGTACTTTAGGTTGTAGAAGTTCTTTTGGGATATGCTCTTCTTGTAGAACTAATTCTAGAATCTGAGGTTCTGTAAAAACTACTTTTTTCTCTTCCCCAGACCTACAAAGAATAACTGTTTGTATGAAACTAAGGGCAAGCTGTGTCAGCAGGAAGCTTTCTAATTTGCAAGCGAGCTGAAATAACTGTTCTGGGAGGAACGCACTCCTTTTCCCCACTCGGCAGAGAGATGCGAGACCAGGGCTGACAACACAAACAGCACCACAGCTGACTTGTTTCAACTGAAATGTTTTTCTAATGGGCTTGTCACATAATTTGAATCGCTTTCCAAGTCCCTCCTCCAGCTGCACCTAAATCTTTTCAATACTTGTCATTACCAAAATCCTACAGCATATAGAGTGACAGAATGGTTTGGGTTGGAAGGGACCTTGAAGATCATCTACCTCCGACCCTCCTGCCATGGGCAGGGACACCTCCCACTAGACCAGGTTGCTCAAAGCCCCATCCAGCCTGGCCTTGAACCCCTCCAGGGATGGGGCATCCACAGCTTCTCTGGGCAACCTGTTCCAGTGTCTCACCACCCTCACAGGAATTTCTTCCTAATATCTCATCTAAATCTCCCCTCTTCCAATTTAAAACCATTACCCCTCGTCCTGTTGCTACAGAATGGAGAATTGAAAATAAGGAGATAACTGGATTTTATTCTTAGTTGTCGGTATGACTCACTTCAACATTGGTTTCAAATAATATGTCCACTTTTTCGTTCACGTAGGGACCTTGCATTCCCCTGACACTTTGACTGGAGTGTGCATAGGGCCTCGTATCCATTTTCCGTGAGCAAAAGTGGGCCAGGATGCTTCTGGGAGAATGGAACATGCTAGCAATGGATATTACTCATGCTGTGAGAGGCTTATTTGCCAAACTGAAATAGCTGTACAAAATAGGAGCATAAATGAAAACAGATCTTGCAGTGCTAGAGACTTGAAAGCATTCTGTAAAAGCTGTAATTAATATTATTTTTTTTTCCTCTGGAAAGCGACAAGGACACATGAATGATTCAGAATATTCTCAAAACACGTTTAAATGTGTTCTGGATCTTGAGAATGCGTCTTCTGGTAACACCAGCTAGAACGTTACATAAAATAGCTTTGTGTTCTGTACTTTTCTTTCCCGCAGCAAAACTCGTGACTTGTCAGTGCCGACCGACAGCAGATACTTCTGCTAATTCAAGGCAGAGACTCCTCCGAGCAGAGACTGATACTCGGGCTGAATCCTGTGGTGCTTTCGAGTCTCAGCAAAAGTTTTGACAGTGGCTCAGACAGTCCTCCAGAAATACACTCAGCTCGTATTAGGCACAATTAACATTGTGGTGCTTAAAACTCATGGACTTAAATACTTTGTTCTTTGGACTCACTGCCTTTAATTAGAAGCCTCTAGATTATATTGACATGCTTTCGTTTTTTGTTTTTTTTTAACTGACCAAGATGTAGTAAGATATCGAGCCTTTTATTTAGAGACTTCTTTATAATAGAAACGTTTGTATAGCCCTAATTACCGTTTAAGGAGGACGGGATTCTGATCTAGTTAAAAAAGTACTAACTGAATAATTTGTAGTACTTACACACCCTGAAATGACGCCTTCCAACCTTCATCTCTACTCAGACAAAACGCACCAACTTGAAGAAACCCAACTCGGAAAGAACGGGCCACGGTTTGAGAGTGAAGTTCAATCCCTTGGCCCTCCTCCTGGACGCTTCTTTGGAGGGAGAATTCGATCTCGTACAACGGATCATATACGAGGTGAGCTTCCCAACAACGGCGGCCTCTTTAAATACTTAGAAAAGGGGGAGGGGAAAAAAAGTGCTGAACTATTTTATGTTTTCCATAGGTTGATGATCCCAGTAAACCAAACGATGAAGGAATCACACCTTTGCATAACGCAGTGTGCGCTGGGCATCACCACATTGTCAAGTTCCTGCTCGATTTTGGTGTAAACGTGAACGCGGCAGATAGCGATGGGTGGTAAGTGTCAAGATTTGTAACTCGGCGTCTGGGAGAAACACCATTTCGATGCACATTTGAAATTTAGTTGAGACCTGTTTGGGGAACGGTTTCCTCCCCATTTACCCCCAGCAAATAAGCGTTTTCTGATCTCTAGGTGGTGGCAAACTCAAATGCGAGGTTACACGGTGTTCAAATCATGCCTGACCACACTGAAATCACACACTACACGTTGTGGTTTCACTTAGTGGTGTGGCTGCACTTCTTGTTCACGTGCTGAAATAATTAAACTGGAAATAACAAATGACAAAAGTTAATTTAAGTTTCTTCTTCATATAACCCACCTCAGATGTTGGTGGTGTTCAAGAATCCAGCCGTACGGGTAGATGTAGCACTTGGGAAGCATTTGGAGGGGACAGGAAGCCTGGCTGTGCTCATCTCTTGAGCTCTCACCTTCCTTTTTTACCTTTCAAATTTCCTCATCTTGGAAAAAATACTCTTTTATACCCAGCACCTTTGTAAGCTGGAAAGAATCAACGTTTTTGTTAACATCTCTTTTATCATATTTGGCCTTTACTGGAGTCAGGTAAATCCTGGAATCCACTCCAGTTGCTTGACAGGTTTTGGACGATGCATCCATATACAGTAATCCTAAAGAACAATCTCCCTTAAAAATAGAGGGGCTAAACAAGACGAGATGGCTATAGCAAGATGAAATAGGATTCCTGGAAGTTTCTTTTTTCATGTGCACATTTTTCCTTTATTTCAGGACACCTCTGCATTGTGCTGCTTCTTGCAATAGTGTTCATCTCTGTAAACTGCTGGTGGAATCCGGGGCAGCTATTTTTGCTTCAACTATAAGCGATATAGAAACTGCTGCAGACAAGTGTGAGGAGATGGAAGAAGGTTACATTCAGTGCTCCCAGTTCCTCTACGGTAAGCTGTGACGCTGCCTTACAAACTCTTTTACCTTTTCTAAAATTCATCCCTTTTTGTCTCTGATCTGTACGAAACATCTGCTTAGGCTCAGACTTGACCATACTGTCCATCACCTCCCTCTCCTTTCCAAATGCTAAAAACAGAATAAATATTCTTTTCATTATTACGTTGCTCATAGCCCTTAATGTTCTCTGAGTTACTTTGAAGTCCTCCTAATGTTACAGATTTTTACAGTTTAATTTGGCTTAATTTCAAGGAAATGCTTCCACGGGGAGGTCTGGACAGTAACGGTGAGCTGTCGAGCATCTTGACAGAGATACTCCAGCTTCCAGATGGACACATTTCTAGCAGCAAACGTGAAGAAACACATTTTTATGAACGATTGACTTGCAGGATCTATTCAAGTTACTAAGATACGTTTTGCAAGAAAGTGTCTTGATGGAGCAGACAAACTTTTAATTTACATGAGAGAATATAAGCGTCATTAAGGCTCTATATACCTGACATTGTGCAGGTTTTCAAAAGCTTCAGGTGCAAGTGTCTAAGGCTGCTGTAGAGAGCAAGGCCCGTTAGAAAAATGCAGCAGTTCCGTAAAGCTGCTTTGCTCAAACATTTTTAAAACTATTTTTATCCTCAGTTGAATATTGTAAAGTTTCCATCGCATATTGCTCTAAATTGGTTTAAAATATTTTATAAAATCTGTTTTTATCACGTAGTTAAATTTCTGAGAGCATTTCATTATGGAAGTGCTGACAACTGTTCATGAAATGTTACAGTAAGAAGCTACTATTTGGGCCACTGCATCCATACTAAAAATCTCAGAGGGAAAAATAGGATATTTTACCATCTAGTGCATTCTCTAATTTGCTATTAACAGGAGTGCAGGAGAAGTTGGGTGTGATGAATAAAGGAGTGGTGTACGCTCTGTGGGATTACGAAGCCCAGAACAACGATGAGTTGTCATTCCACGAGGGCGATGCCATCACTATTCTAAGACGCAAGGATGACAATGAAACAGAGTGGTGGTGGGCCCGCCTCAACGATAAAGAAGGCTACGTGCCTAAAAACCTTCTGGGGGTAAGTTTCCCTCTCTTCTCTGCTTTTTACTTCCTCTGCAGTAGGAACAGAAGGTGGGTCTTTGGGCGGAATCCCTCTGTGCGTCACCTGGATACGCTGCAGGAAGTGCTGCAAAGCAAATGACCATTATTCTCTCTGGCCTCTGTCATCGTCAACAAACAGGAGAGGCTAGGGTTGGGAGATCTGGGCTGTTCCTTAGTTTGTTTAATATATTTTATGCTTTAATCTTGAAGACTTTTTTTTTCCCCCTTGGCTAAACTACAGGGCCCCTGTGTAACGTGTGGTGGCTCTGAGCAGCTCAAAGCTTTTTAGGAAGGTTTTTAATACCTGGCCCTAGTTAAGCAACACTGCTTCTGGCTTAATTTTTTCAGAAGTTACCTAAGAACGTGTTATAGCCAACAACAACCTCAGCTACAAAAACACTTCATCCCCCAGTTCTTGTTAATAAGTATCCCTTGGTTATAATGGAATTGATTTGTATTTAACTTGGTATCAACCATGCAAATCCTAATAATTTTTATTCTGTTTTTACAGTTATATCCACGAATAAAACCTAGGCAGCGAACCCTCGCTTGAATTCAGTTGTACAACAGTGCAATTCCGTGCTGGTAACTGGAAACTTAAAACATACACTGGAGCCATCATTTTTGATCATTTCACACAGAGAAATAAAACTATGCTATTTAGTTTTAATGGTGCTTTCTCTTGTTAAATGGACAGCATCCAAGATTTTCAAGATCTGCAGTTTGTAAACGAGGATGGTTTTTATGTGACCCACCACTGATGAGGAGAGCGATACCTCCGCTACCTACAGTGTTGCACCAGCTCTCGTCTACAGCAGTGTTTTAAAGTTCCACGGTAGGAGCTTTCTTGTGTTAAATGTTCAGAGGTGTCACTCGCGGGGTGCAGATAACGCTGTCCCCTTTGCTCCGACCCCACAGTCACTGTCCCACGTCAGGATTTTGGATATTCTGTTCGATACCAGTGAACGTTGAGTTCTCGTTACTGCTCAGCTCTTTGGGTTCTAGGTCACGAGGTCTTCACCTATTATATGCATAATTAAGTAGCCACCAAAGCTTTATGAAGGCTAGGATTTTAAGGGGTAACGTGCTGTACACTTAAATCCTAGCCTAGACAAGCCCATCAAAAGCTTTACATAGCCTAGTATTATTTACGTTTAGAGTCAAGCTAGAGAACTAACAAAACAGTATTTGTACACTTCTCAAAAACCCCTACATGATATTTCACTCAGTGTTTTATTTTCTTATTATTCAGCCTACGGCACCAGTGTTACCTCTACTATTGTAAAGGTTCCCCTACTAACGGCCCGGGCTTGTCCCTTTGTGGACAGAACTGCGAGTACCAAACTTGCAGCAGCAGCTTAAAGGATTCTGTACGTCTGTGTGGATGAAAGTGCAATAGTTGAAAAGGGTGAGAGTCGGGTGAGGGTTACACCGTGTCATTTGAAGCCTGAGTCAGCCTAGAAGAATATAGGAAGGACTGGATAGAAGTAGGAAGAGGGCTGTGTAGATGCTAAGTCAAGGAGAAGAGAGAAACGAGGTTGAGAGAAGGATTGGAGAAAGGCAATAGCTTATTTGAGGACAGTTTCTGTGGTTCTTGGCAGCCTCCATCTGTTGCCGAGGCAAGTTATGCAATAACCTATCCCACTACATTGCCGTTTCAAGGAAAATAAAAAGCACTTCACTGGAATTTTAATTGTACATGATTTTATATACCAAAAGAATATTTTGAATTTCCCATTATAAGTTTTAGCCACGTTTCTTGTAATTTTCTCCCATTTAACAGTATGCAATTTGATTAATTCTTCATGTACAAGTTCTATGTATAATTTATATATCCATTTCTGCAGTGCTGTAACTTGCTTTTACCACAGGTTAGCATTAACTGTATATATTGTGGTGAAAAGTGAAAGGGTATTATTGTTGAAGAATTTGCTACATGAATGTGATGATTTCAAGAGCCTATGATACACTAATTCAGAGAAGATGTAAATGTGCACAATAAAGTACTGCTAAGGCACGGCGGCTGCATTCTCCAGTATTTTTATAGAGGTAGCAACAGCAGACAAGGCTCTGGTCACAGTCTACAAAAAAAAAGACTAATTCCAGCTTGCTGCATTTTATGTTAACCCAAGTTTCCTCATTGTTTTACCAGCTGCACAGAAAAATGACTTGCCAAACAATTATGGAACCTCCTTACCCCAATATTCCAGCTGCAGCAAATTAATACTTGTCTAGAAAAGCTCTCAAGGGTCCCCTAGACCACCAGGCTGCCACCCAAGCCTTGGGTGCTGCTTTACTCCGCTCTTACCAGCATAGGCAGAGGGAGAGCAGACACACACCTGGCTCAGTTGTGTAGCCAGAGGATCCAGCCTGAGCTGAGTCAAATATCAACGCTTAGAACTAAAATTAAAAATAAAAAGTCAAGAGTTTCAGAGCTTCAGAAAGTAAAGAACCACAGTATCCATCATTAAAGAAGTTATATATTGTGAAATTATCGCTTCATTATGGTTTTTTTAAATAAGTGAATTAATTTATTCATATTTGTACATTAAATTGTATACAATTTCAGATAGCGTTACAGTTAGATTAACAAAAGCTAGTTACCAAAAAGAAAATACAAAACTAAAAATTATTCTGGAAGCTTATTTATTACAGAAGGAAAGTTCCAAGAATCATGTTCGTGTAAGTCCAATTTGGTGCTATTTGGTGAAATATTTAAAATGAAATGCTTTTAAAAATCAAGTGAATTCTATAAAATCATATCTAAGGCAGATTTTATTGTACATTGATTTTAAACATTTGGATAGAGGGAAAAACCTGAGATCTATACCCAAAAGCTATTCTCTGCAGAAGAGACATACACATTTGTTTGCTTTCTGTAGCAAACGATATAGAATTGTTACTATAAAAGTTGTGCTGTACATTAGCTGTAGTGCAGGTCACTTTCATATTAAGTGCCAATAAAAGGCTTAACAAAATATACAAAGTCTTAAAAGGTGAGGCTGTTTAAAGCATTAATTGTATACATATTGCACACTATAGTCAATACTCATGGTTCAAAAAAATACTCACATTGCATTTGCCAGTTCTTTTATAGTGAACCACAGCGGAATGAGAGAGGGTCAAGAACAACAAACGTCACCAACTGTCAAATTGGTGAGAGGCAGGTCCACGGAGGCTGGTGGCTTCCCTTAAGCGGCCGACAGTTTGCTGGTCTTACTGGTCCCGGGACTCGTAAAGAAGTTTTGTTGCCTAACGTGAAGAGAAAGTGTCATTGTGTTAACCGAAGTTTCACTTGCAGCCACCTCAGCTCCTTCCAACCCCCTCAAAATTTCCTTTAATGAACCCAAAGCTTTAAGTGCTTCCTCTGCTTTTTTCATTAGTTTAAAGCATTTAATAGCATTCTGTAATTTTTTGAAACCATTCAGCCTGAGGTCACTGAAGACTTTAGATCAACTTGTTTCTTCTTTTGTCAATCAATTTGTTTCTTCAGATCAATTTGTTTCTTCTTGGTCAGAAATGACCATTTCTGATAACACTGCTAACTTTTTCAAAGGCAGTTTTCATTTCTGAGATTTCAGTAATCTGATCACCTGCAGAAACTGATGTTACTCTGTTCTATGTTCTTCCTACCTCTTCTGCCTCCCCCTTGCAAAGTTTTGCCGAGTTATTCTATTTGTCTCCAACTACAGGATGAACCAATCCCTGCCATGGGAACAGATGCGTGGTCTCTACCAACAAGCCCTTTTACGTGCTGTTAAACTGGCACCTCTGAAAAATCTCACTGCACTGATCGGTTACTCAGAACTGAGCTAAACTCCTCTCAGAGGAGACAAAACAGGAGGGGGAGGACGTTAAGCTCATCCAAAACATACTGGTTCTCCCCATATTGTAGGAGTTGCTTGTGAAAGATGAATTAGAACAAGCGAGGCAGCGCTGAATTGAGCTCACGGGGCAATACAAAGGCTGAGCGCGCTGTGCTCAGCACAAGTTAGATGCTGGGGTTAGAGGGTCTGGGGGCTTAACAGCAGTGATAAAGCAGCAAACAGCCACACTTGTGTTTGCAGACACCTTGTAAATTACAGTTCTAATTAACAACTGATGAGAGGAACACAGTTGGGGTGGTTTTGATTTTTGTCTCCCATAACTTTGCCTTATGAAATAAACAACTTCAGTTTCATTAGCCAAAAGATGAAAGAGTCTTCCACAGGGTCCTACCCCCACCCCTGTTCCTTCAGCAACTTCTCCGAATCTTCATGAAGTGGTAAAAACAATTAGTTGAGTTTTTGTTCAAGAGAGTGAGTTCAGTGAGTAACAAAACCCTAGGGAACTTCAAAGTTTAATTCCTGTCTTCTTTTCACCCAGCGACATACAGGAGATCTTGGGGAAACCCTTTCTAGTGCCCGTCTTCTTTGGGTACCTGAGCATAAAGCTGAAGTCACATTCACAACAACCATCCACAGCTTCTCTTTTCTTAAGCAGCAAGGCCCTAAAATCCTTGAAGAAACGACTCTAACGGCTGCCTGCTCTCTTTGGAGAGTATTTAACCCATGTAAAGATTTTCTTCAGCACTCTGGAAGTTGTTTTGCCTCCTTTGCTTACCTTATGCATAGCTGCCAGCCAGCTCGCTGACAGCTTCTTGTTACAGCTCAAGTCTTCACTGGCTGTAAATTTCATCTGCATGAGCTCCTCTGATCCTGGTACCTTATACTGCAGAATCATCCCGATGGCACGAGTGTTACCTCCTGAGAAAAGAAACAGGAACTTAAACAGCAACAGGTTTTAACACTCCTTCTAGATAATAAGCACATTTGAAGAAAACTCTCTCATCACTTAATTCAAAGCGCAAACGACTGCGGGTGCACAAACAACCGCCACATCAGAGGAGGTGGTGACCACGGGGGTTAATGCCAGGCAGTGGAATGTGCGGAGTCAATGGTGTTTAATTCTCTCTGTCACTGAGGCAGAACTCGTAGGAGCTGTCACAAAAAGCCACGCTACACGTGCTAAGAATACCCTCGTGTGTCAATATTACCGTGTCCTCTCTTAAGCGGATGCCACAGTTTCATACTGTAGCCTGTAGTTTGTAAACTGAATTACTAGTGTCCGATCAGACCGATGCCGAAGAGGGGTCCCTGCTTGACACAAAGCCTGGCAGGGCAGGCACAGCTCCCCCCAAATCCGGCAAAGGGTGGAGGGTGGGAAAGATGCTTCTGCGGGACCAGATGACGACTGGTGATGTCATTTACTTCCTGAGGGAAATCCGACACAAAAGATGTTGCTCTGACAACAGTTTGATAGCAAGAGGTTTGTGTATCTTTTACTCCAGTTGCAGAGAGATTAAGATAAACGAAAGCAAAAATACAGAAATTAAACAAAAGCTTTGTTTAGAACACCACGCTTCATTGGCATTACTTCCCGAAGCAGCAGAGCATAAACTAAGCCCCAGGAACAGCACCACCACACACAAAAGGATGCTTTTTACAAAGGTCTTTTTTTTAAAAAAAATAAATAAATCTGCATTTGGGTGCTCCTGGGGGCCATTACTGTAACATCCAAGAAGCCAAAGACAACCTCAGTCCGAGCAACCCCATCCAAGACCACAAGCAGTGTTTACAGAAGTTGCTCCTCCTGTAGGATAAACTGAAATCCAGCTTCATCCCTCGCTCCCCGGCATCTCCCTGGTCAAACCAACAGATTAAGGGACTACTCAAAGATAAACCGGTGGAAATCAAACACCTACAGCCTTGACCAGTTTGCTCATGTTTGATGCTCCAGGACAGTGCTGAGTCAGGCAGAGCACACCTTGTACAACAAGAGATGGTATTTCTTTTAAAGATGTGTAAAAGCAAACCATTAATTAATAGCTAATTTATTGAGTGCAAAGCCTTATTGGACAGTACACAAGAAGCATATTATCCATGTCTGGTGTACTCAGCACCCTCTGATGCAGCAGGTGATGTCTAATCCTATATACCACTAAAAAGACATTTCTCATCTTCCCTTCTCTCTTCTAGCACAGACAATAGCACACGTGGTCTAAAGAAAGCCTTGAGTATTTTAGTTCTCAAAAAAAATTACAAAAACATTCACACTCAGTTTCAAACAGACAGATGGGAAGGAATAGATACACGTCATCTTTGGAAATAACTTGTCTTAAGCTGAACATCTACAGATCACACAAAAAATCCCAGGAAGAAAGATGGGAGAGGGACCATGACAACATGCTGAGGTGCATCATGCTCAAAGGTACTGGTGATACCTTCAGTAATATGCTGGCTCTCCAGGAGGCTGGTGTAAGTGTGAATATCTTTTTCTACCATCAAGAAGGCAGGCAGGCAAAAAGATAAAGCAGTGAGAAGAGCAGTGAACAAGGAATTACAGGAGCATTAAGTAACTCGGCAACACATCTGGTTGATTTGAACACCGAGATAAATTTATTAAAGTTAACATGCTGAACCGACTGAATACTGCACAGACAGGCTGGCCGATTAGAGAATTCCAGCAGTGACAGAGGTGTTGCTAAAGAACAATTATTAAAATTCCTGACCTTGTTTGTTCTCATTTCAGTGAAATCATATTCAAGTTCATCCTGAAATACTCTAAAATCTGGTAAGAGACGAGGCAGTAAGTAGCTGCCCTCTGATTCAGATGTTACCAGTTTCATTTGGCCACCCCTTCCTCTTGAATGAAATTAAGAAAGCATAGTTTAATTATCTTTCCCCCCATCCCACCAGTATCTCTCTCACAGTCCTCACAACTGTTTGTACCAGTAGAAGAGAAATCCCAGCTGGATTTTGTAGTGGAAGCTATCAAAGGCTAACAGTTCCGTCCTACGAGCTTTTGAATCGATAGATGTTTACATTTAGCCAAGAGAAAGGCTCAGAGCAGACAATGACCACCTTTACTCGGGTTTATCGATCAGCACTCCCATATTACAGCTGGAAGGTCATTTCTCAAATTCTTAGGTTTTCCCCAAAATCCCAGTAGCCACACAGACAGGGTTCACACGCTCCACCCTCTTCTAAGAGCAGTTGTAAATAACAGTTACACCGAAGTTACCAATAACCTAGAAATGCACTACAACTAATTACAACTTCACTTCTTTTTCTCTTAATAGTTAATTTGTATTCAATGAAAATTTACCTCCAGGAGTAAATCCCTCTGTAAGTATCTGAACAGTTGAAATCTGTATAATTTCAATTTCATAGTGGCTGTCTCCATCCAAAACCAGATACCTACGTAACAGAAGAAAAAAAAAATTTTTTTCCTACAATAGCAAGTCCAAATCAAATGAAAATAAAACCAACATAATCTCTCGGTGACTAGCTGTTTGTATGTTCTTTGGGGTGGGGAGGGAAAGAAACCAAGCAGGAAAAATTACTTTTCATTGAAGTTCTTCACTTAAAGGCAAAAAACCAAAAACCAAACTCAGTTTTCTAAGAGACCCTTTCAAAATATTAAAAATATTCTTCCAGAGTTCTGCGGGGAGAAGAGAACAGAGTCTAGAGTGTTCTAGCCAACCAAATTATAGGTAATGCTTTGGCTGTAACATTAAACAATACGGTGCGGCGCTAGAACCGTTCTGAAACCAGCTTGTATCAGTGGCTACAGATTTTTCCCTCCCCTCCCTCCCTGTGATCCCCCATTAGCCTGAAAAACCAGTGTATTCCAGTGGCACCGAGAGGCATTATCAGCAAGTGGAGCTCCACCATTCCGAGGCGCTCTGATCCACGCTACTTAGTACATTCTAACAAACTTGCTCCAATAAAGTTCTATCTGTCCTTTCAGTCCGATTACTCTCTCCAATATCCTCACAGCAAGTTACTCTTACACTTTGTTTAGGTTATTAGATAATAATATAGCTGTAAATACAACAATAATATACTTTACAAGTGCAATTTCTATCAATCTTTCTCACCTCTGATTGTTGGAAAGTCGACAAACCATGAGCTCGGATTTATCAGATGCTCCCAGAGTTACAAAGAATGTAGCACCTGGAAAGAAACTATTTAGCATCCTATTGCAGAGTTTAGGAAGGAACATTCAAGTACCAAAAAGAGTAACCAATTTTTACTCACCGCACCTAATACACTGATTTGGGTGAATTAAGAGACTAATTGAAATGTTAAACTGATTAACATCAGCAGAACACCCAAGTATAAAAAGGTGATACTTAATTATTATGTTCTGAACCACAGGACCTTTCACAATTGCTATGTAATTTCTCCCACATGTTGTAGAAATACAGATGATATCTAAGATTAATCTTTTAAAAATAAGAACAGATTAGGAGATGGCAAAAACAGGCAATTGAAGTCCCTACCTTGTGGCCATAATATAAACTTGTTTCAGTATTAAAAAAAAAAAAAAAAAGCAGCAGCAGCTAATAGCAGGATGTGACCTTCAGGTCTTTGCTTCATAAACAGTAAAGACACCTCTCCTTCATTACTGAAGGTTGGCTCAGGCTTACTTTGGGGTCAATGAACTTCACCCTTCATGTGATGTTTCTTCCTGCCCAAAACAACTCCTTTGACATCAGGAAAGTCATCTCAGCTACTTCAGTGAAGTGATTCATAACTTCAAATAAAGCAGACTACACGCCTACCCGCTTTATTTCCTTCATGCCTCCCTGTGTTACCTAATCCCAATACTGTTGGTCTGGGAAATGAAGAAAATAACAACCTACAGCCCTGCCAAACGGTCTGCGATCCATCTCCACCACTGAACCCCGCAGCCTCAGACCTTGCTCTCTACTGCACAATTTTAGAGTCTCCCTGACCCCTCGGCACCGCCCCCCCAGGCTGCTGCTGAAGGGAGACGGAGAGGCAAGAGCAGCAAAACCGCAAAGGAGATCACCACCACCATCTCTGACCGGGATCCGCGGCTCTACAGCAAGTCAGAACACCTTCAGACTTTAACTGCAAAGCACAAATGCAAGCTTTTCAATGAGATCTTCAGTTTAAAGTACGTTCTTTAACTCAATTACACCCTCAGCTGCAAAGCAGAGCTGAGAACGGTTTGTGTGTTACAGGGATGAGCACACTCCTTTCTGCACACAGAATCTCCCTCGGAGCATTCACGCCAATCAGACACATGGTTTAGCTCAGCAATTACAGACGTTGGAATCATGCTGAGAGCCCATCAAAAGGCACTGAATAATCACAGAATATTTTAAAAACCTGAAGACTCAGCTTTTTTAATATAACTGGAACACGAATTACTGTATTGCGCGTAGTTTTAATGCCACGCAAAACTGACCACTCATGATGATCTGCCGCCATCAACCATAGCTTTAGGCCACGGGCAAGATCAAAGCTCACAGATGAAGCTTGAAACAAGCTCTGTGTCTTGTTAGAAAATATTAAAATATTCCCTATTGTTAAGTATTTTTCATCCTTATTTAATGTAACAGGAGTACAGCTAAAAGATGGATTCTTTTAAGAAAAAAAACCCAACTGCACTTCATACATCTGTTCTCGGAGGTGTTAAAATTCTTGTGTGTTTAATTAAATGACTCTTTGTAAACACTGACTGAAAAGTGTAAACTTCTCTCTAAATTAAACGGATAACACAGAATTATTAACTGGCAAACAAGAAGCACGACAACAAAACCAGTATTTAAAGGAGACAAAACCGCAGCTTGTTTGACAAGAGGCATTACCGTTTATCCCATTTGTTCAGCACCACATTTGAATAAACATAAATGAGATCAAAAGAGCGTATAGATACATTCGGTCCTTACCATTCATCAGCACTTTAAGCTGTTTGTCATAAAACTCTGTTTCTTTCTGAGAGATGAGGGCACACTCAGCACACTGGCGCACGGGGTCCACAAAGCACATGCGAGGCAGAGGCACTTTTTTACTGCAGCACTTGTCACAGAAGCACTTTCCACATCTTCGACAGTGATGCTGAGCACGAGAGAACATTTTATTTGCTTAATAATTTACACAGGAAACTACCAGGGGAAAAATTTGATAAAGTTACTGTATTAAATATCCTCCTCCCCCAAAACCAGAACAGCTTCTCGGGTGTGAAACGCGCAAGCTGAGGGATAGGTAAAGGAAATTTAACTGCTGGAGTGGTAAAAAGAAATCTCTGGAGATTGAACACAAAGGACTGAGTACAATAGAGAATCATCGAATGGTTAGAGCTGGAAGGAACCTTAAAGATCATCGAGTTCCAACCCCCCTGCCATGGGCAGGGACACCTCCCGCTAGAGCAGGTTGCTCAAAGCCCCATCCAGCCTGGCCTTGAACACCTCCAGGGATGGGGCATCCACAGCTTCCCTGGGCAACCTGTTCCAGTGTCTCACCACCCTTACAGGAAAGAATTTCCTCCTAATGGCTAAGCTAAATCTCCCCTCTTCCAATTTAAAACCATTACCCCTTGTCCTGTCACCACATTTCCTGACAAAGAGTCCCTCTCTGGCTCTCCCGTAGGGTCCCTTCAGATATTGGAAGGCTGCTATGAGGTCTCCCCGGAGCCTTCTCTTCTCCAGGCTGAACAACCCCAGCTCTCTTAGCCTGTCTTCATAGGAGAGGTGCTCCATCCCTCTGACCATCTTCGTGGCCCTCTGCTGGACCCGTTCCAACAGGTCCATGTCCTTCCTGTGTTGGGGACTCCAGAGCTGGACACAGTATTCCAGGTGGGGTCTCACGAGCGCAGAGTAGAGGGGTGGAATCGCCTCCCGCGACCTGCTGGCCACACTTCTCTTGATGCAGCCCAGGATGCAGCTGGCTTTCTGGGCTGCCAGTACACATTGCCGGCTCATGTTGAGCTTCTCATCCACCAACACCCCCAAGTCCTTCTCCTCAGGGCTGCTCTCCAGCCATTCTCCACCCAACCTGTATTTGTGCCTGGATTGCCATAGGAACAGCAAGCAGTACTATAGGGCTTTGTTGCCACTCCGTAAACACACTTCTACAGCGGACCAGGGAGACTGAAAGGGCTTCTGCAGTGGCCAGTAAATCCTTCACCTTACTGTCAATAAAAACACAATAGAAGAGTGGTTTCTAGGTCCCTTCCCACTTCTAAGCAAAGATCTTGGGAAACTTCAACAGGAGATCCTGTTCTTCTCCCTTAAAACTTATTCTCAAGCTTTTCCCATGGAAACTGAAAACCTATAGCTATTTCTCTATCAGAAATATCAGGCAGTGCAGTACAAATCCAAGTTGATTTGAAGTTACAAAATCAGAACTAGTATCGCAATGCGTTTCACAGCTACTGAATCTGCAACGAGTGGCTTGTGCTCCGGATCACCACCGGGGTGTGACAGTCCCAGCAGGTCTGACATGATGCAAGCTCTCATGTGGGAACAAGTCTTCCCAGGCAAGCAGGATTTGTGGCTCAGAGCAAGTTTGATCAGTTTGATGCAAGGAACTGATACACTGCAGATTTGGCCAGCGTTAGGCTTTCCTTCCAAGTATTATGCAAAATTCTCTGGAGTCCCTATTTCCCAGGGCGACCTCCATGAACTTCCCAAAACTAACACAAGTAAAACACAGCAGCCTGATCAATTAGTGCTTTTCCATCTAAATGCTCTAACTGACCACCAACCACACTCCAATTAAAAGTATCCATCCAATTAACCACCATCCAATTAATGGTAGAACAAGAGCTAGGAGAAAGTACGCCCCATGATTTAGGAGTACTAGGATCCCTAACTGACATCCTAACGCCCTTCACGCCTACCAAAATTTAGACCTATCTGGTATAACATATTACTACGTCTGGTTTGCAATTAATTTCTCCTTCCCTCTCCCTCCAAACAATAAACTAAAAGACATCGACTGTATCAATGCAAGTCACACGTCCACCTCTTTCTTCACTTTCACAAGCGCGTGTGTCATGGTAGTTCTACAAAGGAATGATATTCCCTGCTAAAAAAATCATTGATGGCCTTTTTTGGGAGGCTGCTTTCCTTCCCCATGCAGAAACCCCAATATCAGCAGAATGTTTTTCCGATAGTAATATTCCATACACCAGCCTGCATTCCAGTGACCTGCCTACTTTTATGTAATGAACATAATTTAATTCTAATGTTAGTGTTTTCTCTTCATCCAGTGAGCCTGCCTACGCTCACAGCAATCAAGGCTGTTTATATTTCCTACTTTAATCACAAATTCCCTTTTCCAACCCGAGATAAATCCTGTTTTACTTCTAGAACAGAAGGATAATCTGAGTTTTGGTTCTCTCTCTGGTTTCTTTAATGTATGATTATAATTCATTACTCCTGAAAACATATTTGCTTACATTTCCACAACTAATTTTAGCTCCCAAAACAGAACTGAATTAGTAGATTTGGTTTATGTCAGTACCGATGTTAGCAGCCCACTGCAGCAGGAGTTCTTCAAACTCTTCCTTTGAATGTAAATTCTGTGGGTACCCAGTAATTTGGAAAAAACCCTAACCGCGTATTACACATCGAGCAACAAGAAGAATTTCAAAGAAATAGAATTAAAACAAAAAGGACCTCTACTCAGAAGAGACAGAACAGAAGGAAAAACTACTGTAAGTTTTCTCAGACTTCGCATGCCATTCTACTGAAATCTTCTACATTTTAAATCAAAAGTCGTCCATATTAGTATTTTGCAAGTTAATGCTTTACATTTCATTGATTTCTCTTACCTTTCTAGTTATGAAGTCAAATTTTGTATCACACTGCATACATCTTGGGCACTAGAAAACAGTACAAATTAAAATTAATCTACAAGATTTCTAAAGCTTTAACCCTACTATGATATACACAGACTGAGCTTTATGTTATGCCCTAAAAAGAAACACCTCCAACAAATTTCCACCCTTTATCTTTTCACCATAGATGGGTTTCATTTATTTTAGTATTGATGTAGCAAAATAACGTCATCCCCATTTGTAAGACAAAAAAAACCAAAAGCTGCCAAACTAATTCACCCCAAGGAATCCTGCATCTTGCCTGCAGTCAAAGCTACGTTTCAGAAGTACTCATCATACTTAATTATGTTTGGCTACGCAGCCAGCCTCGTATTCCAGAGTAAACTGTTTTTATAAAAGTTGTCATTCCTCACTGTATTATACTCTGATGCTCTGTTGACTCTCCAAAACATTGTTTACATATTTTAATGCTCTCAATACTTACACATCTTTGGAACACGCGAGGAGATACTTGGTTTGCATCCAAACCACTAAGACTTAACTTTTATTCCAGCTACAAAATGTCACCTCTTGAAATATCTCTTCCCTAAAACAAGCTTACACCCACGCTCTTCCCAAAAGAAAAAACAGAAAAAAAAAAATGAAGAAGTTTCTCTCTCACAACAAAGTACAGTTTAAGGGGCGACAGGTTTGATTTTCTAAACTAGCAGAAGCTATCAGTGATTACTCTGACAATTAAAATTTTCTACACAGAAATTCACCCACCAACGGGCCGATACTCAGCACTTCAGATCACTAGACTTTCACCAAGACTTTATGTATTTTTATGCATCCTATCAAAAACCCCTCTCCAATCGCTTATAATACAATTTTAGTTAGATTTACTTGCAAATATTAATGCAAAATTATGCCTGACATCTGAGTCAGGAGAACACGGTTAGATCCTGTAGTAAGTTTTATAACTCTAGAAACCTAAAAACTCTTCAAACCAAACTATCTCAGACTACAGCAGAATGCCTTCTTAAAAACATGCCCTAAAATGAGCAGGTGCTATTTGCTAGCTCGCAGTAATCACCCTTTGTCTTTAATTAACACATTTCAATACTTAGCCCTTTATCTTCTATAAATTCCTTCAGGTTACAACAGCTTTTGTCATCTATTTTGGGGACTTTGCTTCACCAAAATACCCAGCCACTGTCACAAATTCAGTAACTACAGCCAAGAAAATACCACAGCAGCTAAATTAAAAAAAATCTCTAGAAACTTTTAATTTTCTTTTGAAGTACGAGCTTGTTAATAATTTGCAACAGTTTATACGAAGTGTTCCGACATCTAAACGGAAGTTGAACAAATTAGAGAGTAACTGCAGCCACTGTAATGGAACAATGGCTGTAGAAAAGCTCGTTCTAACACTCGCTGCTGAATAACCTTCAGCATAAATAAAGCAGCTTCAGCGTTCCCCAGGTTCCATCTCTGTCACAAGTACTGCTCTACAGTTAATAACACATTTTGCTTCACACTGATCGTGATTTAGTGTTTTAATTTTTGACACGTGTAGCTTAAGAGGTAGTCTGGGAGCAGGACCCGGTAAGAATTTTGGTATGCTTTGAATTTACCAGGGGCCTAGCTCATTTTCTCAATGAAAATGTGCATTTTTTGGTGCCTGTGTCTGAAGTTAGAAAGCACAAGCCACAAACTAGGGGCAAAAATGCCCTGTACGAAGTCCTAAATAGACTTCATACACGATGTTACACTAAACATACAAGCTGCTTTTCAGGAAGGAACAAAGTTATTCATCCTCTTATTTGATACAAACTCTACAGAAGAATATTTCTGAATTCCAGACCTATCACGATAACGCTGTCTGATATATAAAGCGGTCATAAATAAACCACAAGTCAAAGGGCACAGAGTAGCAGGCATCGGGGAACGAGATTTTCTACAAAAACATCCTAACACAAATAGGCTGGATGCACTGTTCCTTCAAGGCACTTCTGCTTTGAGTAACCGGAATCAAATGATTCCATTTGCATAATATCAACTTCTACATCGCCTGGGAAGACATCGCTATTGAAGAGCATCTTGAAAGGTGAATCCTTCCTATTCAACCACATGCTGACATAATTAGAAAGTGCACGAGCACTGAATTAGGCTTTATTGCTTGAAGGGGTTTTTTAATCCCATTTACCGAGAAGAAAGCGTGATGTTTGAGTTACTTCTCATGTCTTTAACATACAGGCTTTTTAAAACTACTGAAAATCTGATTTTTTTGTCAAGTAGAAACAAAAAGATATGAAGTAAGAAACAAAATAACAATGCATGTCACAGTCACAGTCACAGTCGTTTCACAAACACTCAACAGAACACTAATACTGGTATTACTTCATATAGCAAGAGGAAAATGCAAGAACATCTGACAGCTGTTGCATCTTGGTATTAATTTAGAAATACCGAGAGGTAGTTCATTACAAACAGAGTGGATCTTCTCACGCGTTTGCTGAAGCGTGGTAAAATATTTGCATAACACTTCGGATCTAGCCAGAGCTGAGAATACTGTAGATGGACAGGAAGCTATAGTTACACTTCACATGTTTTATTTGCATACACAATAACAAAGCCATTCAAGAAGCGATGCAAGGCAACACCTGGTTGAGCTTGTTAACACAGTGAACTTTTGCAAATGAGAAAAGTTCACAAGCTCATCAAACCACCCCTCCTAACACACCTGACCAAAACAGGTGATGCCAGAGTGGAAAACAACACAACACAACCATATGGCAGATGTGGTGTTTGATGCCTTCTGGTATTAGGATTCTACAGGATCAATTCACGGCTGGAGCTACACGAGTTCGGCAGCGGTCGGAGGGCAGCTCAGAGAGCCTGAGCCACGGGAGGGACCCAGCTACATAAAGCTCGGTTCCCTCCCACAGTGATCCAGGGAATCACTTCCACCGCTCTCGCTCTCTCCTCTGGCACATCCCGGCTCTGAGGCACACAGCCTTCCCCAGCCACATCGAGATCTGCTGCGCAGCTGGATGTCATGAGGCTTGGCCGCCTCTGCATTCAAACACACAAGTTTTAACTCGATTATTAGCCCAAGATTTCCTCAACAGGAACATCATCAGTTGAGCTCTGCTGGTGATTAACGAAGACATTTTGGGTTAAACAAGGCACATGCAATGACCAACACTCTAAGCTCAAGTCTCAAGTCTAATGATGCTCAGCACAAATTTTCACAATATTACCCACCTCAACTCGTTTATATCATAAATAAGACTACAAGAAAGTTAGTTTTCTTTAGTCCTGCTTCAGGACTACAGAAACTTCAAGATCCTCAAAGCAACCAATATTTTAAGACTGTATAATCTTGTGACACAAAATTAAAAACCCGAAATATATTTAAACGTTATGTAAGTTTAGCAAAACTACTAACTGCCATAATTTTTAGGTGCCTTCCCTTTTAGAAAATAAGCCAGTAGACTTTTCCTGCAGAAGAAAAATAAAGCTACTGAATTGAGGAGTGTTACTGGCTGCAGAGCAGAAGCCAGCGTATTGGAAAAGCCAGATCAATGTTTGGTAATACCTCTTCTCTTGGACAAAGAAAACACGGTTTTTACTTATTTGACTGAAATAAATTAAATCAATGTCTGACACAGTGAATTCTACAAGAACTCTTGCTGATGTCACTATCTAGACAATGCTGTCTACATTTTTATTTAATGAAACCAGTCTGCTATAATCAAGGACTACTGAAATACAAAACTACATTTCAGAAGGTCACAGAGAAAACTAATTTCAATTTAACTGTTACACAAATTACATCCACTGACAATGACGGTGTCAGGAACCAGGTTTCCCGGTGGCCCAGGTGAGTGCACAAAGGGCACCGCAAGTCACCTACGCAGCAAAAGCAGACACCACGCAACACGAAGAGAAACCACTTACACAATTAACTGCTCAGACTTTGCTACACGCTCCCTGATAAACACACACCCCATCAGCAACACACCCAGCGCAGCGCACCACAGACAGTGCCAGCCAGGTGGCAGCCTCCAGAGTCACCAGTACCTTTAAACGACACAGCTCCGGTCACTGAAAGTTTTATTTTATCAACACTTCATATAAGACAGGTACCCAGTTGCTTCTGATGACAGGGAGAATTGTTATTGGTTTTGTTTTTTTTTAATTTGCCAAGCATGGATGAGATCTGAGTAAACTCCAAGATGTTTCAGCAGACTGCTTGTTTAAAACAAGTTGAAAAAGTCACTTTTCAATAAGAAGTTGTTATTTTGGACAAAACCAGCAACGGAATTACTAGCCATGCAGCTTAAGACAGTAAAGGTTAGTTGCCCGAGCCACAGCAGCTGCGCTAGCAGAGCCAGTCTCCTGTAGTATTACTTTTACACAGAACTTTTTTGCCTCAAGAGGTACCAGGTAGGGGCAAAATTTTCTTCCTCATTCCTGACCAAGGGAAACATAGCGTTCCCGCACAAAACTGACCAACCATGCCAGTATCTGGCACCGAATGGCTTTGATTAACGACTCCCTGCCTAAACTCATATTGGCCCACCACCAGAAATACATCTCAATTCTGGTCCCACGTAAACGTACTGGCACGTATCCACACCACCGAACACTGGCAATAAACAAGCAAATAAACAATTGAATCCAAGTTGTATGAGCACGTAGCTGTAGGGGCTGGGAACAAATAACGCGCGTTACATGGCATTTAATATAACACCATGATCTCAAAGTTTACTTGAAAAACGTTTAAAGGCAAAGTTGACTGAAACGGTCTACGTTATTCCATGCTCGTTTAACACCAAAAACATTCACGCTGGGAGCCAGAAGGGCTGTTCTAACCTCACTGCCTTAATATTTCCCATCTTTTTTATTTTTTTCTTTTTTTTTTAAATCAACATCGTCTTCGGAATTACCTTTATGAGCATTTAAAGGGAACGCTTCACTAAACAGTAACGCTGCAGAGCCTCTTACGCTTTTAACTCATTTAAGCTCCTCGCCGATTGCGGTGACGGAGCCGCGCACCCCCCAAGACCGAGTGGCGCTCCCGTCGAGTCCATTAATCTACGCGAAATAAAGAACCGGGGTTTACGACTAAAACGACCGACCCGGGGGACCCTCACCCGGTCGGTCTGTGAGGCCAGGCCAGGCCAGCCGAACCCGGGCCGGCTCCCGGAGACCCCACCGGCTAACGCGACCCTGCGCCCGGGTCCCGGCAGCCAGCCGGCACCCCCCGACAGGCAACGAACCCCCCCCCCCAACCGCCGCGATCCCCGCCACCTACGGGGTGGCAGCCCCTGAGGGGTCGGGAACATCCAACACCCACCAGCATCACCCCCCCTCCCCGGGGAAGAAGGGGCGGCACCCCCGCCCCTACCCATACCTCCTTGTCGGGGACCCAGGGCGGCTCGTCCAAGCCGAAGGGGCTGCGGGCGGAGCGGTGCTCGGGCACCATGCGCAACCCGCTGGGCGAGCGCACCAGCTTCTTGGCGTCGCGGGCCTCGCAGCCCGACATCTTCCCCCCCTCACGCTCCGCCGCCGCTACTCGCTACCCCGGGACTGGCAGCGCCGCTACCCAATGGCAACCTAGACCCCACGGAACGGGCATGTCGCAAAGCCAATAGGAAGAAGGGAGATGCCGCTAGTCCCCGCCCACCCGCTCCAGACGCCCAATAGAACGGTTGTTCTGGACTTCCCAGCCAATCCCGTGACGCCTGGGGGTTGGAGGCTGGCTTGTTATTCCTTCCCCGCCGCTCCGGGAGCTCGAGGCGCATGCGCAACGGGAATTGCCGGCCCCACAACCCGGAAACGGAGGGCGGAGTTTGCGCTGAGGTGGTATCGCTCCGCCGGAGTCCCTCGTCCGGTGTCCCTCCGCCCGCAGCCGACTTTCTTAGTGCTAGTAAAACTGATTAACTGCGTGATGATTAATTGGACTTGAATGTTCCTGTTTAACGGTAATTAATTGGTAGAAATGATTGAGAGTACCTCACAGATGAATTTCAGGATAGGAGCTTTGCTTTGCAGCCTTTTACACAAGGCGCAGAGCAGTGTGTGTTTGCTGGTGCAGGCTGGCCTGCAGTTAAATAGTTCTGTCCCTCAGAATATCTTAGAATCATCGAATGGTTAGAGTTGGAAGGGACCTTAAAGATCATCGAGTTCCAACCCCCCTGCCATGGGCAGGGACACCTCCCACTAGACCAGGTTGCTCAAAGCCCCATCCAGCCTGGCCTTGAACACCTCCAGGGATGGGGCAGCCACAGGTTCTCTGGGCAACCTGTTCCAGTGTCTCACCACCCTCACAGTAAAGAATTTCCTCCTAATATCTAATCTAAATCTCCCCTCTTCCAATTTAAAACCATTACCCCTTGCCCTGTCACTACACTTCCTGACCAAGAGTCCCTCTCCGGCTCTCCTGTAGGCTCCCTTCAGATATTGGAAGGCTGCTATGAGGTCCCCCTCGTGTCATTAACGTTAAAAAAAAACCACCAACAGAATAACATCCAACTATTTACATCTAGGTGTTTTTTTTTTTTTCATCAAGGAGCTGCTGCGTTATTCTCAGCACAGTTCTGAAAGGGAATAGCCTGGTGATTTCTCCTCTCCCCTCTCCATACTCCCAACCCCCTTTTTTTTTTTGCCTTTTGCTGACTTTTAAGGTTTCTCACATAATACGTGGCACCCTGAGCAAGCTGTAGGGAGACCACGGCAGGCTGGGTATATGAACAGTGTCTCTCCTCATGTTCCCCTCCCTCCCCAGGAGATACTCAGAGAAAAAAGGAATTTTTTTTTTTTTTTTTTTCAGCAAGAGGGTATTAGAACAAGCATAACACAAGGCTCAGAGAACTGGGGCTCTTTAGTCTGGAGAAGAGAAGGCTGAGGGGAGACCTTATCTATGTTCACAAGTACCTAAAGGGTGGGTTGAAGGATGATGGAGCTGGACTCTTTTCAGTGGTTCCCAGCGATAGGACGAGGGGCAACGGGCACAAGCTGGAACATAGGAAGTTCCATTCAAATATGAGGAAGAACTTCTTTCCGGTGAGGGTGACAGAGCCCTGGAACAGGCTGCCCAGGGAGGTCGTGGAGTCCCCTTCTCTGGAGATTTTCAGGACCCGCCTGGATGCAGTCCTGAGTGATGTGCTCTGGGCAACCCTGCTTCAGCAGGGGAGTTGGACTAGATGATCTCTAGAGGTCCCTTCCAACTGATGATTCCGTGATAATTCATAATAGTTACTAAACTACAAGGTGCAGAGTGATTCAAAGGGAAAAGCCCTGGAGAATGGTAAATATTGCCATTTATTACCCCTTTGGCCCCTGGGAGCTAAGGTGGGATCAGCCTGCTCGCTCTCCCCATCGGATTCTCCGTTGCTGTGTTGAGAGAACAGTGTTAGAACGGCAAATACTGAAGAGGAAGAAGCAAAATTAGATTCGTTAAGGCTTCTTGTGTAAGATTAGTTTCTGTTGTTCCAGGGTGGAATCCAACGCGTGGATGATCTCTGATCCAAGGCGTATGCATAAAGAGGCTCAGGGGGCTGGAGCCCCTCTGCAGTGAGGACAGGTTGAGGGAGTTGGGGGTGTTCATCCTGGAGAAGGCACCAAGGAGACCTTATAGCCCCTTCTAGCACCTGAAGGGGGCTACAGGAGAGATGGGGAGGGGCTCTTTATCAGGGAGTGGAGCGACAGGACGAGGGGTAACGGTTTTAAACCAAAAGAGGGGAGATTTAGATGAGATACTAGAAAGAAATTCTTTAAGGTTTTGAGACACTGGAACACGTTGCCCAGAGAAGCTGAGGCTGCCCCATCCCTGGAGGTGTTCAAGGCCAGGCTGGATGGGGCTTTGAGCCACCTGGTCTGGTGATCGGTGTCCCTGCCCGTGGCACCCGATGGTCTCTCAGGTCCCTTCCAGCCCAAACCCACAGCAGGAGCCGCCAGTCCCCGCCCACCCGCTCCAGACGCCCAATAGAACGCCGGCTCCGGACTCCCCAGCCAATCCCGTGCCGCTTGGGGCTGAGGGCTGGCGTGTTAGTCCTTCCCCGCCCCTTTGGGCGCTCGGGGCGCATGCGCAACGGGAACTGCCGGCCCCGCGACCCGGAAATCAGCCACACACACACACCCCCCCCCCCCCCACACACACCCCCCACCCCCCCCCCCCCCCCACACCCACACTCCGTATTTCGCGTCGGAGGAAGCGTGGTAGCCAATCAGCGAGCAGGGGGTGGGTTCAGCTAGCCTGACGGGCCCACCGAGCCGCTCGCTCCTCCGCCGCTCCCCGCCCCGCGGAAGGGATCCTTACCGAAGTGGAGAGCGTTCCGCCCGCTCGTTGAGTCGCGCCCTGCCATTGGCTTCCCTGCCAGAGCGGGCGCTTTGAGGAGTTTTGATTGGCCCGCGGCTGGCAAGCTGCTCGCCGATTGGCTACGGCCTTTTGCGGCGCCTCTGGCGGGGGGTTCGTAACGGGGGTGAGGGCGGTGCGGCGATGTCTCCCTCCGCCGGGCCGCGCCGAAAGGCCCTGTGAGGCGGCTCCTGTCAGGGCTGGGGGCCGCCAGGCTGGTGCTGTGGCGGGCCGGGCCAAGCCGCTCCGCTCCCCGCTCAGCCGGGCCGCGAAGGGGTGCTGCCGCCCGCCTCTTTCTGTGCCGGGGTGGGCTGTGGTAGAGCCGGGCGGCCTCTGCTGGCGCCTCGTCCCTGGGACACTCTTGGCCTTCCAGTACCTGGCTCCCGGTGATCTCCCTCTTCCCAGCGCCGAGGCCGCCATGGAGCGGCTGCGTGTGAGTGGGGGGTATAGAATGGCTTGGAGTCCTTCCAGTCACAGATCGCTACGATCATGATATATTTCAGTAAGTTTCGACTTCTACCTCCTGTCAGAACGTTCCTTTAAGTGGGTGTTGCTTAAAAATAACTTTGTTCTCCTGTGTTTATTCTGTTGTCAGAATCCGTGGCAACCTCCCCCCCATGTTAAAAAAGGGATTGTTCATTAAGTCATATATTCTTAAATAACTCTTACGTATGTGCCGGAATCCATCATAAAGATGATCTGAATAATAGTAACAAACCCCACGGTACTCTTCTGGGCAGCTATAGTGCTAAGCTATTGTGTTTCAAAGTATTAAAAAAAGCGTTTAATACTGTTGAAAGAAACTAAGTTATTTGAATGTTTTAATACTACATCTTTTTTTTAGCTAATCAAAATATATTTGATTATCCAATGTATGAATAGTCCTGGATCATTCCAAATTGTATGTCCATGAGATCTTGTTTTCTATTTGAAAGCGAAAAGCTTGTGGCAGGATAGAAATAACTGTCCAGCATATCTGTGAACTAGGCAGAATTACAAGCAATTAAACTTACTAGTAATTCTGCAGCATTGTTAGTCGAACCCTTTAATAGCATATATGTAAACAGCCATCTGAGAAGACTTCTGCCAATGTGCTGAATCATTGTTTTTTTTTAAGATAACAGATAACTATGCTGTTATAAAAGAAGATTCCTACAAATTTTTCATGTCTGATAAAAAACACTTTAATAACAGATAATTTGCTCTGGTGCTGTATCAGGAAATGGACTGGGACCGGTTTGACTTGAACCCCAAAGTAATTGCTGCCCTTAAGAAAGGTAACTTAATTTGTCAATGTCTAGTTAATAGATCTGTCACCACAGTGTTTTCCTTTATATAATTGTGCGTTTGTGGGTGTAAGCCTGTAGATGTACAGTAGCATTTTAGAACTGTAATTAAGGATTTCATAAGCAAGTTTTTTTAATAATTAGAAGTGATGGGTTTTCCCCATGCTCCAATAATAATTTTCCAAACAACTTTATAGCTTGTGTTGATACAGGCAAAGTAAACGTTCCCTGCCCTGCTTCAAGAATGCAGTGTAGGTAAACTTCAGGTAAATGAGTAGCAGAAAGTGGGAAAACTTTTGTGCATAAGACTGTAATCCAGCCAAAAGTATTTACAAAAATTCTTCTAATTTCAGCTGACATAAAATCAGTAAAAGAGATTTTAAATCTTTCTGGAGCAGACTTGCAAAGATTGATGAAACTGTCCAGTGCAGATACACAATGCTTACTGAAAACGGTCTCTCACATGCTGAGGAGAAACAGTATGCTTACAGGTAATATAGTCAATACCAAAAAACTCTTCTGTTTAAATCTTAAAATACTGTCACCAGGAGAAAATAAGGTTTTGGTTCATCATTGACACAGTGATGTGATTCTGAACATGAAAAGGCAAATATTCTAGTTATGCTGTAGTGAATTATTTAACTATCCTAAGGACAGCTCCCCTGAGACCTTGAAGGTGGGAGGAAGGGGATGGGTGTCGTTCTTTGGGATCAAGCCTGCTTGAAATGGGACAAAATGATTCTCCAGTCTGGAACACTTGATGAGAGGGGAAAAAAAAGTCCCTCTCCCTTTTGGACTTAGACTAGTTGAAAAACTAATAAATTATAAACTACATAAACTGAATTGATATAAACATCTAATTCCAAACCAAGCCTAATAGCTCCAAACCTAATAGCTCCTCCTGTACAAATGGTTTGTGGCAGCTCTGTACTCAGAATTTATTTTCTTATGATTTGCATATATCTTCAGGCCTTGGCCAGGTGCCTGGTATGCTGTTTTGTAGTCTGCTATAGCTTTCCCTTGCAATAATTGCTGCGCTTGAGCCTTGCCGGCAATGTTTTCCCAGGATGTAGCTTTCCAGAGACTCCTTAGAGGCAGAGAAAGGAAAATAAAGTTGGAGAGGAGGAAAGGGCTCAGTGTAAACTATCAAGCATCCCTTGTAGATATAAACCTGGTATACAACCTCTATTTTTGTATCATTGTGTATTAGAAAGATGCTAAATGAAACTCCTTTCTCTTTTTTTCCTTTTTTTTTTTTTCTTTTTAATCGTTTAAAAAAATCCCAAACCCTGCAGCACTTCAGCTCTACCAAGATAAAGATCACCTCACCTCCCAACACCAGAAGCTAAGTCTGGGATGTTCGGTACTGGATGGCTTGTTAAAAGGTGGCATTCCTTTAGTGGGAATCACGGAACTTGCTGGGGAAAGTTCTGCTGGGAAGACTCAGATTGGTTTACAACTGTGCCTTTGCGTGCAGTATCCTTACAAATATGGTGGATTAGAGTCTGGTAAGTACTTAAATGTAAATATTGAATAATTTGCCATTTGGGAGAATATACTGTCGTTAAGAACATCATCAGGGCATGGAAGGGTAGTGCATGTATTCATTGTGTGTCTTACCCTTCTGTAATAGCATTAGCAGTAAGCTAGGTAATTAGTAATGCGTCTTTATAGGGAGAAAAGCATGCTGTGCACATGCCCTGCATCACAACATCATTTAATACAAACTTACTCTTGGCTGTTGTTTACCTGCTTGCCGCCGTGTGTAAAACTGGGCACGCATGCAAACAATATATGAAAAGCATTGGTGTCATAATTACTTATTGACTTCTCGGATAACCACCACAGCAAAAAAGCTTGTCAGCTAATTTTCCAGAAGCATCTTGGGTATATGGTATATATTCCCTAGTTGGGGGTTTCAAATTTCAAAGAATACTTAGTTTGATAACAGTGATTATAGTGATTTACAGAGTAAAATTGATGGAAATAGAGTTGAAGAAAGTTAACGTTGTTTTGTACCTGTGATTTTTCCTGTGTTTCCCAAAATATACAAGTTTATTCTTTGATTTGAGTATGGTTTTTTAGCGATCACATTAGTCTACCTTCTAATTTATTTTTTTTAAAAGTATTCTATGCTGCCTTAGAAAGGGAGGAAACTTGTGCCACTTCTGAGAATTCCATCTCCTGGTAGTCTGCCTTGAGTGTGTTTTGGCTGTGATCTTGCTCTTCCTTCCATGTAGCACTGGGTTTAATTTGGCAGCTCAGTGCTTTGTTGTGGGGAAACTTAATTATTTCTTGTACTATATCCACCCATGTGGAAAAATCATAGAATGTCCCAACGAAGATCTTGCTTAAAGAGCTGTAACTAGCCTGTGGCTTACGTTACTTTGCTTTAAGTTACGTCATTAATCACAGCAGAAGCAAATATATTTTGTTCGATTCCTTCACGTGTTGCTGCTAACTGCTGCAGATGGTTTGAAGGCAAATACATTTTTATTCATGCCCCAGCACTTCTCCTCATTTCTGTTGAAAGAAAGAAACAAACCAGAAGGGAGTACGGAAGAAGGTGCCCAGCATCCTGATGGCAGTCTTGGCTCTGGTATCAGACTACAGCCTTCCTTCTAGGGCTACAAAGTGACAAGTCTTTTCATTATTTATGTTTGAAGATGGTTCTGGTTTCTCATGCACCGAGCACTCGGTGCCGCTACGATTACTTTGTCATTCTGTGGTCCTCATCCGTCCACACCTTGGTGTTTTATGGAAGGTGGGATGGAATGGCCATCATATCAATGCTCCTGGGAGAGAACCAGAGGGTTTCGGGAGGGTTGAGAACACAAAACATTTGAGGATCTTGAAGATCTAGAAGGTGGAAATGTCCTGCTCCTGGAGTTGAAGAACTAAGGGAGTGGTGGAATCCTAATTCTTGCAGTTCTTTACTCTTGGTGTGGTATCTTGCCATGTGTTCGACTGCACACAGTCACGGCAGCAGATACTGTTTGATAGCACTTAGAAAATGAAGCTTGATTTCTCTGCCGTCTATGAGTACAGGTTGTGTTGAGTCTCTTATGAGAAATACAGGAATTAAAAGCTCATGTTATGAGGAGTTTTATTCTTTAGGAAACTTGAGGAGAACAGCAATACTTAATAACTATCACAGAACTCTAGCACTACTAAGAGAAGATTAATCTCAGTACTAAAACCTGGAGTATTGTGTCCAGTTTTGGGCACCTCAATACCTCAATACAAGAGAGATATTGAGGTGCTGGAGCGGGTACAGAGGAGGGCAACGAAGCTGGTGAAAGGCCTGGAGCATAAGTCATATGAAGAACAATTGAGGGAGCTGGGACTGTTTAGTTTGAGGGAGAGGAGACTGAGGGGTGACCTCATCACTCTCTATAACTACTTGAAAGGACATTGTAGAGAGGTTGGCGCTGGTCTCTTCTCACAAGCAAATAGCGATAGAACAAGAGGGAATGGCTTCAAGTTGCAACAGGGTAGGTTTAGACTAGACATTAGGAAGAAGTTCTTCACAGTAAGAGTGATCAGACACTGGAATGAGCTGCCCAGGGAGGTGGTTGAGTCACCATCCTTGGATGAGTTTAAGAGTCGTTTAGATGTGGTGTTGGGGGATATGGTGTAGGGAAAAACTTTGTAGAGTAGGGTAGATGGTTGGACTTGATGATCCCAAGGGTCTTTTCCAACCTGAATGATTCTATGATTCTATAAAACTTTGCTAATAATTTAAAATTATGTTGGGCTGTTTGTTCTGGGGTGTTTTGGTTTTTTTAGGGCTAAAAACTTCCCATCTCTTAGGTGGTGATGCTGAAATACATTTCTTCAGACAGTATAGATTTATTGTGTATTTACTTCGTGCAGATCTTGTTTACGATGGTAGGAGGCTGGCAGCAAAGAAAGAAATTAGGACATTCTTTGCCTCAAGGTTCTCCTTCTGCCATTCTAAGAATGTCAGTTCTGGTCAGTCCCATGTTGGCTGATTTTATATGCCTGTATTCATAAGTAATACATGAATATAATGTGACATGCATATCCATATTAGAATTGTGAATTAGAGAGAAAAGCTTGCTACTGATTCTTGGTAACAAACTGGTTGGTGCATGACAGATTATTTCCAATAATTCAACAAGCTGCTGGTGTCACTGTAAACTTAATGGATTCAAATACCTGTGGACTCATTTTCTCTTTCTTTTTTTTTTTTTTTTTTTTTTTCCATTTTCCTTCTTCTTTGCTGATGGAAATCTGTGTATGTACTCATTCCTGTCTACAGGTATTGCATATGGCTTCAGTCAGTGTAACTACCAAAGACAGCATTTATGCCTGTGGTTTAAAATTCAGAATTCAAATCACCTAAATGCTAGGAAAAAAAAAAGAAGTGGGAAAAGTACAGGAAAATATTCATGGTTCAACTTCTTCGTTTTTCATGTGTTCAGGAATCGTGACCAGATCATGACTGCTCTGATCACTAATGCTTTATTGGCGTCCTTATTCGCTGTCACATGTTGTAAACTGCTGCTTTTCCCTCTGACATAAGTGTGCACAGAATGACACCGGGGAATCGAGAACGGAGACTGAATAGTCTGGTGATAAATGCTATTGGCTGCGAGGGCCAAGGAAAGTTAAAAAGGAGCTGAGGTGTAATTTGAACCTGTTATTAGGTAGAATGGAAATAGGAGGTACTGAAATGTTTCCACAATTTCTATGGAAGGTGGATGACGATGAAGTATTTTTTCCATGTGTTAATAATTGAGGAAGGTCTTTAATTCTCACTCGTCAAAGATAATTTTTTTTTGCTTTACCTGATAGTTGAGTATATAAAAATAAGACTGTGTATTGGAAAAATAATTTAATTTTTAAAAATGTTTCACATATGGAGTAGAATTTATGGTGGGGTTGGGGAATTAAGCTGTTTAGTCCTAAAGAAAATTAGGCTTAGGCTCATCTTTGTCTTATGTAGAAGATTCTCAGCATTCAATACCCTGTGTTATACAGGTGTCCATCAGAAAAGTATTTTTATTGATAAAGTAACCATTAATTTTAACTTGATCCAGTCATTAGATCTTTCAGTTTCTGCTACTGGATATAGTTTCATATTTTTTTTCAGTGGAATATATAGAGGATTTGGTAGTTGCATCTGGAAATGGGATTTTCTGCTCCCTGGAGAGCCAGCTTAGGGATGGACCATTGGGGTGGAAATGATCAGGATGTCTCGTTGCCAAGCCCATCAGCTGCCCAGCTCTGTTAGCAGTTTCAGCCACTTTAGTGAGTGGACTTAATCCTTAGATATAACCCTATAAGTATTAGCTGATTAATTCTGGCTAGTTCTGCAATAACAGTAACAATATCTTTTTTTATAAAGAAAATACTGCATATATTTCTTTTTTCTTTCCCCAACATATTTGATGTGTATGGTTAATTTTCTCTACAGTAGAGCATACTTGTTAACCGGAAACCACAGTAAAAATATGCGTACATCACTCACAGTAATGTGATTGAAGTGTAATGCTTTTTATCTAATCTGCCATTTTCTGGAAGAGCTAATTGGGCTGAGATTGGATGAGTGACCCTCTTTAAACTGGCGTACAAATTGTGGCAATAAGTACCCCTCCACATGTAAATTTAAAAACAAGAAAGTTAAAAACAGTGAGTGAAATTAGTCACAATAACTAGTTCTACTGGTTTTGACTGGGATAGTTCATTTTTTTCATAGTACAGTGCTGTGGTTTGGATTTGTGACCAAACCAGGCAAACTGTGCAGTATCGCTCTCTTTGTGGGCTGGATAAGTTATGATGCTGGTCGTCACCCACGTCAGGCAGTCAGGTGTTCCACAGCTGTGCAAAACGAGTGTCACCTAGTGGATGCACAAATCCAATCGTGTCAACAGGCACCCAAAAAAAAAAAGGACCTGGCAATGACAAGAAGGTCATAGGACTGTCTTTTTGCTCTTCATCATTGATTCGTTATGGCTGCAAAAAAAAGTAACATGAATTTCCAGGTACATACATCCAGCTTTTGAGTGCAGGCTGCATTATGTTATTTTTGTGGTGTTAAGAAAACTGCGGGTGTAAGGGCCCTGTTGTAGTCACAGAGGTGGTTTCCTTGATTACAGGAGCTGTCTACATTTGTACAGAAGACGTATTCCCAAGTAAACGTCTGCAGCAACTCATAGATCAACAGCCGAAGCTGCGTGCAGACGTTCCAGCTGAAATCATACAGAAGATCAAGTTTGGAAACAGTATTTTTGTTGAGCATGCAGCAGACCTAGTAAGTAGTAGCACAAATTAAGGATGCATAATTATTATACTATAATCCAGTAACCACGCGGGGGGTTTTGATACAGGAGACCTTTCAAAAGGCTAAAAGTGACCTAAGATCTGTAATGAATACTTAATACTGTAATGAATGCTTCTTAATCTCTGCAATTTGCTGCTAGAGAACTGTCTATTACGGTGTTCTATTATGAAAGATATTAAAAGACACAAACTTCAGGACTGTATTCTTGCCTTGTAATTTTTGTGAAAAATGGTTACTAGTGAGACATAAAGATCCCCAAACTCACTTTAGAAACTCCCTTAGCTTGTGTTTCAGCGATAGTATCTGTAGTTACAGGCTTGATTTTTACAAATAGAGTTATTTATTTGAACTGTTTTAACGCTGGCTGTTTGTGTTTTGTGGTAGGATACCTTTCACAACTGCATCACTAAAAGGATTTCCCTGCTGCTCGCGAGGGGCATGGTGCGCTTGGTGGTCATAGACTCTATCGCTGCTTTGTTTCGATGCGAATTCGGCGTTTCAGATTCTGTTATGAAGGCTCGGTATTTGCAGACATTTGGAGCACAGCTTCACGGTTTAAGCTCTAGATTCAGGACTCCAATAATGTGCATTAATCAGGTAGGACATCAAAATCACTTCTCATTTTATAAGGACCATTTAGTGAATGGCTGGGGCACGGCAAATCTGTGTATGCAGGTTTCTTAATGTTGTATTTAACACTCAGTATTAATGACTGATGGAAGCTGAAGTTTCCTTAAACTGGTGTACTTTAAGATAGTAAATTTTAACTTCTTAAAATTTAAGAATATAATTTAAGCTTTTATAGGCTGTTTATGTTCTCAAAGGTTGTACGTTAAAGCTAACAAACATAGAACATATAGCGACTTTGCAAAGCATCAAACTAAAGTAAGAGAGTTCTTTCTTAACGCTACCTTCAAACGCCATGGCCAGCAGGATGGCTCTGGGAGCTCTGCATGCACAGTTATATCCTACTTATACAGGAGACAGTGAAACACCAGGGACTTTGCTGCGTTTCACAGAATCGTAGGGATTGAAAGGGATCTCTGGAGATCATCTAGTCCAACCCCTCTGCCTGAGCAGGTCCACCCAGAGCAGGTTGCACAGGAACATGTCCAGGAGGGTTTTGAATGTCTCCAGAGATGGAGACTCCACCACCTCTCTGGGCAGCCTGTTCCAGGGCTCTGCCACCCTCAAAGCAAAGAAGTTCCTCCTCATGTTTAGATGGAACTTCCTATGTTTGAGTAGCTCAGCATTTTTGTGTTAACTGCTGAGACTACTAAAGCCTGAGAATGCACGTGAGCTGACTTGAGCTGAACCAAAAAAAAAAAAAGCCCAAAAGAATATTCTTTTGGGAAAAGTGGACAAGACACTACTAGTACGTAGAAGCGACAGGCCGCTGCTCTTAGTCTAATGACAGACCGAAAGAGCATGTGAATGAATGCTGGAGATGAAGCATTTGCACTTGGAAAGCGGCCTGAGAAAGGGGTAAGTAAACGTGCAGGCAGGACACTGCTGGGAAACGCCCTGCCATCAAATGAATAAATATTCAGCCCTGAGGTTTCCTTCTCACAGCAGAAGACAAGGGGTAGGGAGAAAGGTTGAACTTGAGAAGTCACAAACAGGAAGAACTTTGTATCGGGAAGAAAGAGGTTCTAGAAACATCAAGCCAACTGTTAATTGTTTGATTTGTTTCTGTTCCCTCAGAGGAATTCTGGGACTACAGAATGGGCAGCGCGTAAAACCTTACATTTAGTACTGTAACTGGAAGGGACTGTATTGAATTCATACCTGGCAGTCATTTGAACAGGTTTCAGGCATGCACAGCGTTTTATTTTCAGTAAGATTCCCATTAAGATTCAGTAGGATTTAAATTTCAGCTCGAGTTACTCTGAATTTTTTAGCCAACTTTTTCTTACAGAATCTCTCCTAGGCTCGGCTAGCTTTTAAGGAAAACTGGTCTCTACCTTAGAACGGTTCAGCATGAGAGGGGAAAAAGGGTGACTTAAGAGAGATTCTCGGATCTGCCTTCCCACGGTGGGAGCTTTATGTTGGTGGTTGCTCACACCCGTGAGGTCACTGCCTGACACTGAATGACAGCAGTTTGACCACTCGCTAACAAAGGGTCCTTCAGGACTGTGCTAATGGCAGGTGACTCATTACGTCAAGTCAGTAGTTACAGAAATAAACAGTGAATATAATAACATTGAGGAAGATTATGGCTGTAAAGTAATCCGTTCTGTACATTATATTTAGAGAAGCACCTATAACTTAGTTTGTGCTTTGTGAAGAGCTTGTGTGGAAGAATCCTAACGTTAACAGACAACAGAGGGAGTCAAGAGGTGTGGATTTTTCTAGGCTGTAGTCAAAGGCAAACTGCTTCATTAAGCAAAGGTAGGGAAATCACTGAGAACAGGACACCTTTTTGGAGATTTGGGCTTCAGTACCTTTTATCTACAGATACAGCTTTGGAACGGCGTGGGGTGTGTGGTTTTCTGTTACTTTTTTTTTTGAAACAAATTAAGCATCTAGTAGTCGTTAAACTCCTGTAAGCTGTAGCTAGTGAAGTAGTTGCAGCACTGTAAATGAAGATAATACTTCACAACTCCCTTTTAGTTTGCCTTGAAAGAATACAGGTTTTCTAACCTGGCTTAATATGTGATCCAGTAACTTGGATTTTCCTGGCTTCCTTCCCTGCCTTCCTGCTTGCTAAAGGCAAACCCGTAACTACAGGTCAACTTCAAATGTTGTTTTTCTGTTTAAGGTGACGGATGCAGTGAGCGAGTCAGAAGCTGCTCAGTGCGGTTGTAGGTAAGTCACCCGCAACAGAAACGTAACAGCGTCACGCACAGCAGCGTTTAACCACTACGGCTTTTATAACTCCAATATAAACTACCAGAGCGTATTAAGAGCAGTAGTGCATTTACTCAGCAAAGCTGTATTTGCTGGAGATCAGCAATAACTAATGGGCTGTAAAGGAGAAGAAACCATCATGTAACACTTATCCCGAATCAGCAAGTTGGGGGGAAAAACTCCCTGGAGTTAATGGCTGGTGCACTTGCTTACACAAGAGTATTTTCTGATACAATCAAGTGCATTTTCTGTCTGTTTAGAAAAAAAAACAGCAACCAAACCTTATGAGTTGGTTTTTGTTAGTTGCTTAAGAAAAAAAATCGAGTATCTTTTGACACCAAGATACTAAAATTATGTTTGAATCCTAAAGATAACCGTGATTTCTTAGATAAGGTAGGAGCAATATAGTTTGTGAGCAATTAGTTACGTCCTCCAAATTCGGTAACTGACAGAAAACAAGGGCAAGGTTCAATTTGTTTATTTTTTCCCCTGGTTATCTTGCAGTTCTTTTACTGGAGCGGTTGCACTTTTTCCAGGAAGAAAAATTGTTTTAAACTTTAGGTAGAAAGGTGTTACATCTACCCAACATTTAGAAATATACCTTTGAATACAATCCAGGACCAACAGTTCCACACTTGAAATACTTAAACATACAAACATTTTCCTATTGCCATTCTCCTGTCATGAGAAGGGAACCCGTCAAGATAGAGGCAGGTATTCACCGTGGCTGCAGCTGGAAGAATGACTGAATTATTTTGTATAAAAGCACTTCTCTTCGAACTGTCACCTTGCTATAGAGAGAGCCCAGTGGATAGTCTTGGAACTATACCTTGTAATCTCTGTCCTTGGAGACCTAGAGAAACGTTTCTTCCAGTGTTATTTTTTTTGTACCAAAATCAAGGTATTTCATACTAAATGAATACATGCAGAAATGTGTAATGCTTTCTTTATAGCGCAGGGGACAACAGAGTCTCTCCGGCCCTTGGAATAACCTGGGCAAACCAACTGCTCATGAGACTGATGGTTGGACGAGTACCACAGCCCCAACAACCAGCTGGAGTTGCATCACACCACGCTGGAAGCGTGAGGACTTTAAGAGTCATTTTTGCTCCTCATCTCCCTCCATCCTTTTGCTACTATACAGTACACTTGGAAGGTGTAAAAGGAATAAAATAAATCCTCTGTATAGTAAAGCATCCTGCTCCAAAAATGTATCCAAACTACTCGCTTAGAATTTTTACTAGAATTACTAATAAAATGAAATGGTTCCTAGATGAGACAAATGGATGTTGAAATACATAAAGGGTGATAAGACAATGCATTAAGCCTTGTCTACATTGTGAAAGAAGGTCTTTTTATACTTGGCTATATGTTTATCAGCTTTCCCTCATGAGACAAGTTTTCCGAAGGAGACTGAAGCTGTGGAGCGGTGGAGGCTGCACAACGAAGTGTGATGTGGAAATCTCCATGTTAGGGGAGACCTGACTTCTAATTTTTTTTTTTTTTTTTTTAAATAGCGTGCTGATCTAGAAATGGCATTTTCTGCAATTGTGTGCCTTCTCCGTTTCCAGACCCAAAGGGTCTCAAATTCAACCAGTTAATATTGCCTGATGGTGCTTCTGGGCCTCATGCTGCCGTTAAGTAGAGCCATTCCTCTATCTGCAGAGCCTCAACACAAAGCAGCTTTGTCACAAAGCAGTCATCTTATTTTAAAACCACTCATTAGTAATATTAGCATTAAAAAACACCAGCAAGAGACTTGATTTTTAACATTTTACTTACCGTCCCCAGGCTGCCATCCCCTTGTTCTCTTTGCCCATCTCTGGAGCTGTGTAACCGGGTAGTTTCAGAGGAAGGGCTCTGTCTGTGATCATCCTGATGCTCCGCTGGGCTCTGAGTGCTGCTGGCTCTGGATTCTTGATCAGCTCTTGGAGCGTTCCCTTGAGTATCTTCTGTCCTTGTGTCCCTTCCGCTGAGCTCTTACCTACACTCTGCTTCCCAAGGGCACCTTTTTAGCTGTTTTTGTCCATCCACGGAGCTATTACTCTTCTTAGGTTTTTGTTGTTAAAGCTTTACATGGTTTTCTTGCCATCTTTGCACTATTCAGCACATCTTTTCTTGTTGTCCTCTGACTCCTGCTATGACGTCTGCTTTAACTAGTCCGTTTTGTTTTGTTTTGTTTTTTTTTCCTGCATTCAGTGGGAAAGCAAGCCGGGTGAAGTTACTCAGGCACATTTTTCCAAAGGCCCTAGACCTTATTTGGCCTCTGAGCAGTGTCTGATACTCGCTTGTATCACATACTTGTTAAGCTTTCAGCTTTTCCCCTTCTACCTGCTCCCTCAGGCTGCACAAACAAGGAGTCTACAGTCTTACGTTGGTTTTGTGTAGTTACATCGCTCAGTTCTGTTTTCTGGCAAAGGAGAACCTTTTGTTCTCCATAGAACATGTCTCTCTAAACAATAAAATCTCTTCCCTAAGTACAAGTTCAGAGGAATGAGGATCACTTGGTAAGAGGCAAGTCCAGACAGACTCTTTTTGTGTTCTTCGGGTACACCCTATTAGAGACAGAGCCATCTTCTCTGCCTGTCCCCTGGTGATACCCTCCAAGGCCACAGCACCCAGCTTCTCTTGTAGACACACGCGGCCAGGGAGCAGAAAGGAGCAGCTTTGTCCAGCTGGGCACTGAGGCAGCTGGAGCTTGCTGGCAGGAGACTTTTCCAAGGACAATTGAGCACGATGCGAGGAAAAGAGAGCCAGGGAGACAGGGCCTGTGACTGCCTCAGGGACGTTCTTCAGGAGAACAGGAACAGTCACGCCTTGGAGCTGAAGGAAGGGAACTCCAGGCGAGCAGAAAGGAGGGCGAGTTGCTTGCAGTGCCTTCTGCCACCCAAGGGGACTTTGTGCAAACAGCGTAACAAATTGCCTCTAAATCTTTTCTAAAATGTCTTAATTCTCTTTGAAAATGACCGTGCTTTCTGGGTTTGGGTTTTTTTTTTGTTTTGTTTGGTTTGGTTTTAGTAAAATGCAATGATGAAGCTTGGAAGCCTTTGTGTGCTCTAAGGAAGAAGTGAGCTCGTTGCAGCTCAGAGGCAGGACCTCAGCCTTCAAATCCCTGTGTTCCACGCCTCCTTCCTAACAATTTTAATTAAGATAAACTAACGCACTGTAGGTAACACTCAAGTTCTTCTCTTTGTTCCTGGGCTGTGTATCTGGGACAGGAACTTTAGCCAATCTATTGCTCATCCTATTGTACCAATTTGATTTCTTAAAAAAAAAAATCTTACCCAAGCAAGTCTGTCATTGCCTGTGTTGGTTCTTATTTAACTTTCCAGCCGGAGGCTTAAATCCGAGGCAGAGCATGTTACAGCACGTTTCCTGGCTCATCATCACACACGAACCCTAAACCTCTAAAATGCAAGTGACCCCCCCACCCCCCCAAGCTTACAGTCAGCAGCTCGCGGCAGCTGAACGTTCCTCTGCAGGTTCTACCCCGTCTCTAGTTCCAGCAACTAAAGCCCAGCACAGCTCTGGGGGCGCAAACATCTGGGGATGAAGACCTCTTCATCCGCCCTCTTCAAAGCCTTGCGGCAGGAGTGTTGAAACATGTTTTAAGTTTCAATAAATGCGATTGAAGAAGCTTCCCTTTAGAGAGTTTTATTCATCTTTGGATTTCACAACTGAGATTTGTTTCTATACAGGAAAAAAAATGGAAGTAAATTTTACAAAGAAGATTTACATTCTAGGCTGTATTAAGAATATCAGCTTTATCCCGGAAGACCACAGTTAAATATTTTTCTACACTTTGCAAAAAATGTTAAATGACACTTGCGAAACTTTTAAACAGTTTCAAATTAATCTACAGATCTGTGATGTATTTAAAGGGGCCTTTTTCAGCAGAAAGCTCGGCTAGGGTTCTGGAACCCTTGCTTTGGGAGAGAAGAACCAAATTAATTTCTGCTTGGTAAAGAGAAAGAATTTACACAACACGTAGTAAAACGCTCTAAGAAAATCTCAGTGCAAGTCTCTTGGTGACATCACGGCAAATTACTACCATTTGTTACAAGTAACATTTGTGGAAGTTTATTTTCAACAAAGTCTGATGGGGCAAGACAAACAGGTGAAGGCTGAAGGGGGTTTCATCCACAGCTGTGACAAGCAGTAGCTACGCAGGGAGCTCAAAATGAACCATTTTAAAGCTGATCTTGGAAGGTTTGTTTATTTTTTTTTTTTTTTTAAAAATCAGACATGAAGTCCGCATAATAGAGCAGGGCAATGGGGGGGCGTTCTCCTCAAGGATACATTGACATTACAAATAGTTTTCTGGTTGTTGGGTTTTGGTTTATAGCTTTTTAAACCAGGTCCTAGAAAACAGAAAATAGGGTTTCTGACTGCACAGAACTCATCTGGCTTAATTACACTGTAACCTGCCACCGCCACTGTCTCATGCTCCTACCCAGTAATTTAAAACTGAAGCCTCAGTAACTGTCCCTGCTTGAACTGGGACTTGAGTATAAACACGGGGAACCTAAGGATCGATCTGGTTTTAAAAACTACTTCACCGTGTTTGTTCCGTGCCGTGTACAGTTTTGAGTCTCACCTGTGTGTCCCTCACCTTAGAGCAGCCGGACGCTGCTTCTGACGCAGCTGGAGCCTTAAATGAACTTCCAACTACAGTTCTCTAAATACTTCCTAGTTAAAAGCAGCCGTAACTAAAGAACAGCTTTGCAACTCCATTATGAGCTTAAGTGTCTTCTCAACAGCTCAGGTCCTTTGCCCTCTATCGGCCCGTGACACTCTCTTTTGCTTCTTCCTTTGTTGTTCTGGGCTTTTTTTTTCTTTTCTTTTTTTTTTTTTTTAAACTACTGACCTTGACTACTCATGGTACTGAGACTGTTGTGAATGGTTTGGAAGGGGGGAATAAGCAAATGTAGACCTTCAAGATTCCCCTCAATTCTAAACTATTAAAACAAACCCCACAACCGAACCCGACCCAACGTTTATACCAATACTTCTATAAGTCTGTGACAATGCAAAGTTGCTCCAAGGAAACTGTAAACTTCACGGCATCACATCTCGTAACGTTTATTCTCTCGGTACAGGCCAACGTTACCAAAAATGCAATTCTCTTAGCAGCTTTCAGACAAAATACATGACCTGCAGAACAAAAACTAAAGTAATTTGAACCCATCAAGTATTGTAAACACACTCCGAAGGCAGCACTGCACGCCCCTTGCACTACAGATTTACAACAGAACCACACCATTTTCAAAATTACGGGATTCAAATGGTACAATTTAAGCACAAACACTTCTCAAGTTCAAAATAATTTTAATTTACTACCATTCAGGAGGGCACGGGGGTGTTTGTTTTCAGGAAAGGTACAAAGTGTAGATAAGGTATCCGATTGTTTTTCCCTTGTTTAAGCGCTCTGTTCCATCACTGCAGTGCTGCAAGCACAAACATCAAGTTATTCCTCTAAAAGAGAAGGAAATCATCAAACAGTTGCATTTTACAAGAAAAAGATCTAAACTCCAGAACAAATACTGCCGGTATTCCTAAAGACCAGTGCAAAACCAGTGAGACAGACGGGCAACAGGCACCTTTCAGTAACAATTCAAGGTACGATTCACTCTACACACGGCCCGTGCTCAGCACCCCAGAAATAGCCACTGTTTGTAGGAGAGTCTGGAGGAACTCGCATAATCTGGAGTCCTCGTTAAGTTGTTAATGAAGTTCCCCCTTACAGTTCTGGGCAAGGACGAACACGCCAGATGAAAACCCAAACAGCACTAACCAAGGTTGCAGTTTTCCTAACAAGAGTCTGGCAATTTTAAAGGTCTTTTCTAGTTTTCTGTTTGATCAGAGCTGTTGATTTAGTTCAGTACTGAAGACATCCAGGAATTCTACAACTGGGTATTTTGGTTTTGTACTTTATGCAGACCGTTTGCTACAACTGAAACGGAGGACATTCAGGAAGAAAACCTTACATAAAAGCCAACTGAGAAGCCCACCTGAAATTTCTGTGTACACAAACCACATCCCGACAGTAACTAATTCATGATGCAAACGTAAGAAGCTTGACCTTAAAAACTGGTTTTGTCCTTTACAAGTTTTTCCTCACACTGTGAACAGCTCATTGGCTCATAACTGTAAGGACCTGGCTATCACTGTCGGGTTAGAGGAGTCTTTAAAATTTGTTCCTTCTCTGAAAAAAAGTAATTAACCTTTTAAATGTAAGAATTGTTTAATAAGCAGTAGCTCAACAATTTAGTCTTCCAACACACTTTAAAATACTATATAAAGGCTTAAAACATAAAAGCACAGTACTAGTAACGCCACCAACAGTATGATCCTAAATGAGAAAGTTCCCTCACTGTGACCATCAACATACCGTGGTCTTGCCTTTTAAAACTGGATGTCCACTGCAATCTGGCGAGGTTAAATTGCTTATTGCTATTTACACAAGTTGCTGGTTGAGGTTTGTTTTTTTTTTTTGAGAGAGAGGTGGCAAAAATAATTCTCCTTCAAAGCTGAAAGGTGAATGTAGAAAACACATTCTTCAATATAAGTAATTCCTTATTACCAAAATCAGTTTTGAGTAGTTTTGTGGGGTTTTTTGGAAGTCAGACTTTTGGAACGGTCCCCCAGTGAAGCACGGAGCCCCGCAGAGCCGTGTGTTCCCAGGCCCGTGGAGCCGCTCCTGCGGCAGCGGCACCGCGCTGGTGTCAAACAGCTTCACTGCAAGGGGTGTCTGCAGCGGGAGCGTCACCCGGGCGCTGCCGGAGGGACGGGTGACACCGCGGCAGGCTGCTCAGGGACACCACGGCTGCGGTGGGCTCTCCCGCCGTGCCCCCCACCAGTTGGACACTGGTGCCCACCCAGCTCAGCAGCCCCACGTCCGGTTGTTTGTGCAAGGCTAGCTGAGGCTGGCTTTGTGCAGAGAACCCCATTCACCCATGGGCGCACACAGCATGGTTTGCTTTAGGGGGAAAAAAAAAAGTATATATATTATGTATATTTTTATATAAAAAGCTCTTAAAAGATTAAAACTCAAGAGTCTACATTTTATGAGTACATATTGCTAAGATAACCGAGCGACAACTTGTTCTTGCTCGAGTTCATTAACAAATTGCACTACTTACTCTGTGCTAAAACGTCTACATATTAGCAGCATCACGTCCCACCCATTCCAGACCGTCCTTGGAGCAGGTACACCATCCGCAGCTTTCCTTGGAGAGATGCTAATAAGGTACCTCCCAGTAAACATAGATCAAGTGCATCACATACAGCTTCTTGCATCGGGTACTGTAAGCACAACCCCACACCAGATGCAAAGCCAGTCAAATACTTCTACAAAGTACTAATTCTAATGACTCTTCACAGCCTGTTCAAATACTAAAACTTGCTTGCGTCCCTGTGTTTTACCTCCTTCAGCCGGCGCTAACCTTGAATGAATATTCCAGCTTTTCCCAAAGTGAATTTTGTTCGGCATTTTCCAGCTCACATCTATGACCGCAAATACATTTGTACACACACGTTGGTTTTTTTTTTACTTTCTCATCCAACTTCACACGAATAAGATTTTTGTTTTTTTTTTTTTTACAAAAGATGAACGAAATTACAAGCTTTACAGAAAAGCAAAAGGAAATACTAGTGTCTATAAAATACTTAAAACATACATACTTAGTTCCAGCAGCAGTCCTGTACACAGACAGCATACGCATTAACCAGAAGTAGATTTAACAGGGATGCGTGGTCTAATGAGTTGCTTGCCACTTGTGGCCACCTCGTGCTTCCACCAGGGCCCTCCAGAGGCGAGCGGTCCTTTGCAGAGCAGCTCCTCCGCAGCACGGCAGCCTGGCGGGCAGTTGCCCGAGTCTGCTGCCATCAGCCGTGCCGGAGAACGGCAGGATGTAGGATCGGCATAAGGAAACGTCGGAGCACTTTCAGCAGAGAATGGGATTGTGAACTCCAGTGGACAAGCAAGAAAGTCAACCTGAGGCTTGATGTTTCCCTACGAGCAACACCTGCTGCTCCGGGAGAGCTGCAGTCCAAAACTTCAGTATTCCTCGACCATAAAAGGTCGGAACATTTTCCATTTCTCCTCATCAACGTGAACCATCCGATCTCCATCCACTGTTGTGCCCTAAGACTTCTATCAACAAGTATCAAAGTCACGGTCACGGGTATGGCTATTAGAGCTACCTCTAGGTAACGTAACCCCGACCATCTCTCCTGTGACATTGAATAGCTCAGTCTAGTGGTTTAAGGAAGCCGTCTCTAAGTGCTGTTTTGCCGGCGAAGGTTTCTAACGTGACAATAATCCGTGGTGCAAAGGGCAGCCCCACCAATACAGTATGCTCAATTGGAATTTATACAGTAATGCACATAATTTTATCCTTTTCTTCTTCCAGCACTGTATATATTTACTGCTACACATCTAATTTTGCCTGTGTTTTCAAACACCTTTGCATTTTGGTATGCTTTAAATATGTTTGTATTTTTACATATTTTTCTTTTTTTTGGCTGCTGTAATATTCAGATCTATTAAAGAAATCAGTGTAAGTAGCACGAATGGGAGCAGTGCAATGAGCAATATTTATCTATATAGATTTCCTTTAGAAGAAAATACCCACTAACGCTGGGTTTAAAATCATTCCTATTTAGAAAAGTAAAAACAGCAGTCTATTGGAAAAAAAAAACCCAATAAAAATCTACGAACTAGGTGTTCCTATACGTAATGATGAGGAACCAAAGCTTTGAAGGTCTCAGTGCTTCTTTATTCACCCAGGAATATTAGCTAGCTTCTCTCCAAGAACCTCAATGCGCCAAATCAGTGTGACTGACACTCAGAGCTCTCGAGTCTGTCAGACAATTATTTCGTTCCTGCGTGAAGGGGAAAACAAACAAACAAACAAATTAAGCAGATGTCCACACAGTTCAAGCAAATAAAAAAAAATTACTGGTTTTAACAAACAGGAACAAACATAAGGAAATACAGAGAACTGGCCTTGTTCGTGATGGGTATGGGGGACGCTCTTCCATATTCAAATAAACACCTTTTTTCCCCCAACTTTCAACTAGCAAAACTGGAAAGATCTACTGCTCTGTGTACACGGCCTTTACAGTCCTGACCCCTGGCTCAGCAGAACCACAAAAGCCCATCTGTGGGAAAGGCCAGGAGCGTCTATAGCGGGAGAAAAAGCTCCCGAGAAGTGAGAACTCATTTTAATATGGCAGTGTGACACAACCAATAAATTACTCTTCCATGAGTCACATGGATTATACACTAAGGATCCAGTTTAGGGGCACCCAGGACAGGACGTTTTGAACCCTTGGCGCTGTTGCTGCAAAGAATTATGCTTTACCCTGGATTATTTTTTTTGTTTTGGCTGCAGTTCACCCTAAGCAAAGTTTCGCATCCATTTCACACCGCAGAGAGCTCTGCAGTACGTTCCTCAGAGATCACAGTTAAGACACCTTTATGCCACCCAACAGTGAGATGAGAGCCACACAGGTGGGGCTTTCTTGCTACGGGAGGACAAACAGCGAGCAAGATCCTCGCGTACAGTTTTGTTAGTGTAGAAGCAATTTTATCTTCCTAAAATTAGTTGCAGTTACTGTGTTAGTAAAATGCACAAGAGTGTTTAGAAGGCAGAACATGGCCAGCTTATTCGACAATCTAGGAAACAGTGATTTATTAGGTAAAACCAGGAAATGGAAAGCAGCGATCGATCGGGCACACCACGTACAGTTAAGCAAAATAAGGTTTCCTATTAGCAGAAGCGTAACGTAGATGAGACAACCTTTTAGGGACTGTTCCTCTACAACCTCAGAAACAAGTGAAGTCACGTTTAAGGGAATTTGAAAACGTACAGCAGTTAAGATGATGGGGTAAAGCCCCTTTGCAGTAAAGGGGCTGAAGTAAAAAATACTTAGTAACTGGGCTTTAGAAGTTTTTGGGTTTTTTAATTAGTGTTTGTAAGAACGTAAGAATCTAGAAGCTTCGTATCTACTGTAATAGTCAGAAGGTCCAAAGCCAGAGACTGCTTATAAAAGCCGGCACTCTACTGGTTGGACTTAAACACTTGCTTAAAATTAAGCATAATTCACAGAAGTGTTATGGAATGATGCCTTAAGCATATGTTTTAAACACCTTACTGAGGTAGGATCTCACCAATCACTAGGAGCTTGCTGCTTTATTATTTATCATCCTCTTTTTATCCCAAACCCTACTAATAATATCTATTTTTGTAAGAGTATTGTAGGGCTTCTTACTTGAAAATGATCTTCAGTAGCCTTGCCACCCATGTTAAGAACATTCAGAGAACTGGCACGCTTCATGCTGCAACCAGGACAGTGAACATGCAAGGATAAACCGATCAGAATAGCTGAAAACTAACAGCTCTAAAAACACAAGTATAACAACGAGCAATGCACAGTGAAGGGAGTTTGAACAATGCCCCAGAACTGATCTGAGTTAACTGCGTAACTTAGAATATGTCTATATTCAGTTCTAAATGACATATATAACCAAAAAAATTACAGGCTCCTCAGAGCTTACACATTTCAGGTGATTGATTTAGTTTCAACTCAAAGTAAAATCTCAATTTTTAAAGCGTATCAACTGACTTAGCGTTGATTTTTAATTAACTAATTCTCAGTTTCAATTTTATGCAGCTTCTTACAAAAAGCATCAAACATTCAGACAGTTCAGGAAAAAAATGTGAAACATGAGTAAGTTTGTCACGTAAGCAGCACTTGGAAAAGCTACAACAAACATTTGTTTAGTACTTTCTGCCTCATTTAGGTAGGTCTTCAGAATAAATTTCAAAAAACATTTTAATATCTATTATTTTAAACATTTCAAAGTGAGGGAAACCAAGATGGTTGCTGCTATTAACTTCGTTTGTGCTTTTGGCTTTACAACGCTCTGAGCAGTGGTAACAACCCTAGAATACTGTACTGAAAACAAGAAACGAGGAAAAAAAATGAATTACCTACACAGGAGCTACTGACAGTCAAAATATCACTGCATTAACTGTAGTATCTACTGCTGTTTGAGATGAGGATTAATAATATACCTACATTTCTCAAACATATACAACATTTAACAAAAAATAGTGTGTGGAATGAAATTCGAGATTAGCCTTAAGATTTCTATCACCATGGTGACAAGAGGATTGTATGATGTCCTGTATCCCACAGTGCCCATACATTACTTAGAATGTACTACGTTTGCTTTGATTTTTTCCTAGCTCTTCAACTATTGCAAAACTACTAAATAAGGGCTTTGAATACATCCTTGATGAACTATTGACAGGACAAGGGGTAATGGTTTTAAATTGGAAGAGGGGAGATTTAGATCAGGTATTAGGAGGAAATTCTTTACTGTGAGGGTGGTGAGACACTGGAACAGGTTGCCCAGGGAAGTTGTGGATGCCCCATCCCTGGAGGTGTTCAAGGCCAGGCTGGATGGGGCTTTGAGCAACCTGGTCTAGTGGGAAGTGTCCCTGCCCATGGCAGGGGGGTTGGAACTCCATGAGCTTTAAGGTCCTTTCCAACTCTAACCATTCTATGATTCTACGATTCTATTCACAAGACAACGAGGCCCTAATCCTGCAGCGCTCCCTACAGCTTTAGAGACAACTGGCCCATGCACAGCTTCCACTAACCTGGAAAGGTTTATCCAAACAGCTCACATCAGGTGTTAACCAGTTATTCTTTCTACTGAAGCAAGACTACTAACAGTCAAAGTCAAGCACGAGATTTAAATGCTTTCATAAAGCAAAGGCTTAGCAGAATAATGAACCAAACCACTAACGAACGCAGGGGGCAGCTGCCACATTAACACAGGCTGGGTTTTCCTAGCATTAAATCTCAACGTTTGGAAAGCCAGAATGCACACGATTGAAAATATTTGACATGAGTGTTAGCAACAACAAAGCAAGGACTCATGCACAATATACACCTCTCATTTATTCAAGGAAACGTACAACAGAGGTTATATGTGGAAGTCAAGTAAGTTAATCTGTAAAACACAGACAAAACATTGCATAAAACTCTCCAAAAGAGCATAAAGGTTTATGGAAAACATTCCAGGGAAATACAACATCCACCAGTAAAAATTTACGCATGTATTTTTAGGTTCTTGCTGAAGTGCCAATTAAAAAAAAAAAATTTTTAATCACACCTGAGATATTAGTTTGTGTGTGGGTTGGCTTTTGTTTGTTTGAAATCAACATACTTAAGAACTTTATTCTGGCAAATGCACTTTTAATTCCCTCCACCTTAGAAACATGATTGCACAAAGAGCATGCAGTTGTTTTTCTGATGCATAGGTGATAGCAATAATGAAAGGGGTGGGGTTTTTTTCCTTTTAAATTAGAAATCCTAACTGTTCTGCTGTATGATCAAAATGTTTACAGTGAAAAAAAATAAAACCTAACACTAATTAAGCAAAGTTAAATTATTACAGAACTGAATTCTGAAATATGATTAAGAAAGAACTGATACCATGCTTCAGGTATTGTATATTTCAAAGAACAGTTCTTAGCAGATTTGTTCTTTGTCAAAAGGCTTCTCCATGATTTTAAAGAAACAATTTCCCTGATGAGTTTTCCACTTTATTCTCCTCGACCTTCCGTATCAAGCCACAACATGAAAACCAAGTCTTTCTTTCATGCTGTGATATTAATGTATTTCTATTTGAGTATTTCTCATTCAGAATCACACCAGCACCGCCAATTCCTATTTACAGAAGCACAGTATAAGCAGCGGGAGTAAATGAATTTCAGAATAAAGTCTTCACAGAGACATAGGCAGGGAACGCAGAGGTGTACGGGTAAGGAGGGAGGCACGAAAGTCTTCTACCAAAGGCAGCTGACTTCAGAGGAGAAGTGATTTATATGTGTGCTATGTCAGTATTGCAATATTCAGCTATCAAACGTACTAGAAACCAAAAGGTTTGCATAATAAAAACTGAGTATCCCTTTTATTAAGCTCAGAAGGAGAAAAAAAGATTATGTCTATTTCCTAAGGTTTCCTCAGAAAATGAAATCAAAGCGACTTTTTGGAATATCAGTATGTACAACTATGCTTCATGATCTACAAGGCTGGTGGTTAACACCAGGGATCTTAGTTGGGTTTAATAACAGATGCAAGTATAAATAAGGATTAAAAAATGTCTATATCTTACAAGAACAGAACCTGTTATATTCATTGTCTTACACACTCAAGTTACATATCTACATAAAAGCCTGTCAATGCAATACACTTATTGCAAGATTCAAAAATAAATTGTTCTTTAAGAACTACAGTGACACACAAAACCAAGAATATTTTGTCAAAAAGGGAAAGCAAGAAAGATATTGCTTTTTTCCAGATTTGTTTTACATTAATGTATTTATTTGAGGAAATCTTATCTCGTGACACAGACCCCACAATATAATTAACGTCAATGTGGGTAGATTACTTCTACCTTAGTCAAATAATACTACCAAGTGCAGACAATAAAAAGGCAGAGGAGTTCCTACAGGACACTGCAAAGCCAAACATCTTCAATTATACACAAGCAGCATTTTCTATACCTATAACCACAAAGATACTTTACCTGCAGAAAAAGTTAGCTCTATTTACTACAGAGAAGGAGGAATAGAACCCTTGGCTTTTAAGAAACCGAAAACCTTTCCATGTCTCTCAAAAATGAGGAGAAAATGCAAAATTAGCTATGAATATACGCATCTATTCAAGCAAGAATATACCTGAACTATGATCTATGAATTCTAGACAGAGCTGAACAGAAACAGAAAATCAGTGTATAAAAATGCTAATACTGAAGACAAAGTACATTTTAACATTTAAACTTCTCCGCAGCAGCCAGTAAGTGATGAATGTTTTCATGCATTTATTAGAAATATTACATACATCCAAATCTATAATCATACGGTAAATAAGAAAGAGGAAGAGGTCAAGTTTTCCTTAAAACTTTAATTTTTACCACTGATTTCACTGAGGCCGAAATGTTAATGAGATGCTCAACTAGGCTGAAGTTTTTCAACATTTTCCTCTGCTCTCTGAAATCTGGGTTTTCCAAAAATAGAAACTGAGAAGGGCTCGTCTATAATTCTCTTTCCCACAGCAATATATAAAGCTGTATCAAGAATATTAAGCTGTATCAAGAATATTAAGCTGTATCAAGAATATTAAGCTGTATCAAGAATGTCAGTTGTGGGTTTGTCTTCAAACTTTTATTGTAAAAATCAGTAGTATTCATTATTCTTCGCTGCTGCGCGAAAAGGAGAATTTTGCAGGTAACTATTATTTATCAATAACTACGAGGCTTTTCTATTCTTCAAGTGGCTAAAGCAGTAAAAAGGGAAGAAGCACTGCCCCAGGTACTGCACTAGGCTACAGCAAGGGCACAGAAGGAGAGCACACCAGTACAGCTAAGAGTAGATAATTACCCTGGATTCTTTGGTTCACTGTCTCGTGAACTTCCTCCCTTCAGCTTTCTAACCAGCTTCTCACTGCTGCGTCTAATGGAAGCACGAAGTTTGCTAAAGGAACCACTGCGTTTTAAAGATCCAGTGCCATCCTGAAAAAAATTAAACAAATGTGAAAGTGCAAGAGTTTGTTGCCCTCCCCCAAACCTGGCACAAAACCATTTCATACGATTTTAAATTGCTAATAATATATACTTGATACAATTACCTAAACAGAAAATATCATGTACCTATAACGTTACCAAAACCAAAGGGTTCCTTCCAAACTGTAACAAAGATTTCTACAACGTGAAGACATGCTCAAGCCATGGTTCGTAATAATTAATAAAACCCCACCACAGAAGTCAAACAATTCACCATCACCACGTTACCATTTCATATGAGCGCAATGTGGTTAAAAGAGTACAAGCCCCAAGCAAAAGCATTTCATCAGTCTAAGAAAAAACAACGGTTTTATTTTTTCTAAACATCTACGTTCCTTGCAAACATGTTTGTTTAATCCTAAAACCCTTAAACAGAAATATTTCCGATCAGAAACCTGTACAGTTAAATTCCTATGCTTCATTTTAACTCTCACCAAAGAAAATGTAAAACATGATGAAATGAATTTTTCGTACATTGCACTCATGTCTTACACTGCTGTGCTGATCGAAAGAAACTTCTGACTGACCACAATTCCATTTTTGAAATGTTTTACTCTTTAAAAAAAAAAAAAAAACCAACCAACAACCCAACAATTTAGTAAGATTAGAAGTGACCACTTCCTACTTCAGAGAAGTCCTACGTGATTAAGAAAGAAGAATTGTAGAAGAAGAAAGTAAAGTATTACTAAGCAGACAAAGACAGACACCTGAGTTGGAGTGAGTTTATTAGAAGTTAGAAAGACAAATACACAAATCACTGAACACCAAGATTAGTAGCGAAAAGCATAATTGCTAAAATCTCACACAAAGACTAAACAGCAATGCTACTTTAGAATAATCATAAGTGAAGACATCCAGAGTTCCATATTGATGTTAACCATGTAATAGGTCTCTAAATACATTTTAAAGCACTTGGAGAACATGCCTTACTGTTACGGGTTTTGTTTTGTTTTTCTCCTGTAAAGATCACCATCATGCCATTTCAATAATACCTTGTGTGATACTTTTAACTACCTTTTTTCCATAGTGAACAGCTACTTATAAAGTTCATTGTTACTTTTTTTTTTTTTTTACTAATGTATTACACAGCAAATGGTTGTAATAACATTTTGTATGACTAGATACATATCTGGCAAAGCTACACGTGTACAGAAATAGAAAACCCAAAAAAACCCAAAAAAAGGGGACACCAGCACTGAAGGAATGGCCAGTTTACAGGGAAGTGTAGCTCTGACAAGAATCGTAAGGGGTTTGCTAAGACACAGCAGTCAGTACTGAAGAGAGAAGTTAAAGCTTGAAGATGGTGCACGCCCGTCATGCAGGAGACAGTATAAGAATCACAAAAGGCATCTAGGCCTGTCAGAAACGGAGAGAGAAAAACTGAATGAAACTGTTGGGAAAAACTCAACAGTTTTCAATTTTGAACAGTTATCTTTACAGTATTTCTAGGTCACGTTCAAAACAATTTTTTTTTCCCCGGAGTAAGTACTTGGACTGCCTTAAGTACTAAGTGCAGGCCCTTGCAATTACCACAACATACTTCTTTATACAATTTTGCCTGTATCACTAATATGCAACTTATAAATGAGCGTGAACGATGCTGTGCATTCTTTAAGTTAGCATTTGTATAAAATACAAAACACCTTTCAGGAGGGATAGCTTTCATATTACATTTTGTAAACAAAGAAATTTTTTTCAGCTGACACAAAGACAAAAATAAAGAAAAAAAAAAACCCAGAAGAAAGGAAGAGAGCAAGGTGCATACATTTCAGCTTTAACTTCTGTCAGGAATTTCCCTCGAAACGAAACAGCAAGAAGAAAGAGGTCTTCCCCCAACCTCCAGACAAAATTCTGTGCATTCCTTTCAGGAATTAGAATTCAACTGACCTCACGAGTATTTTTTTAAAACATATCTGTGTGTATATATGTTATCCAAATTTCTGTACTTTCCCTAATGCAGTGAGGCAGCTGAAAGAATCCACCTTTAAATATAAACTGTGGTTCAATTTACGTGCTTTCCATTCTCAGTGTTAAGTACAGAAACCATTACTGATAGTATTAAGATAACCGTTTTCAGAGCCTTTATGTGTAGCAACTGGCATGAACAGTAATTAAAATTATTCTTGCAAATGGCAAAATGCCTCGCTACCAAGTGATTAGATCGAAATCTAACAGAGTATTTGTTTCAAACTAAATTAAATATATTGTTCACACTTTTAAAAGTGAAGTGAACTTCAGCTTTGCAGGATTGAATAAATTGAAGTTTAAATTCCAATTAGAAGTAACAGATCAGTAAAAAGGCTAATTATTCCTATAGTGTTAAACCAGTGATGCTACAGTAGTGATAACGATCCAATGAACAAAGGCAAGACCAATTTCGTAGATACAGAGCATAATTTATTATGCTGACTAGCCCATGAGGAATAAGCAGAGAAGCTTTTGGGTACTTCAAGTCTGAAATAAAAACGTTGAACTTCCAAGTTAAATACTGACTGCATGATTAACAAAACACCTTTAAAACACGAGCTTAGCAAAAATTAAAAAATTAAATTTATAAATCCAGTGCAAACTAACAAAAAAATAAAAATCAGAGATATCCATTTCTATGGCAAAGATTAATTGCCAATTTTTGTATCACTCAGAATGAGTATCACCTTATTACTTTGCTTACATCTCCCAACCATCACCATCTCCTGTACTCTGTATCCGTCTGCTGCAACGCTGCTCTGCCTGGCCCTTCTTATTAAAGAAGCGCAACTCTCACCAGCCAGTCTATGGGAATGAAATTTATTGCTTTTCACACCTGAAAGCGGACTGATGCACCCAAAAGCCTGTCTTTTTGAAGCATATGGTTTAGAATAATAAAAGTTACTTCTTCACACTAAAAATATGATCTTAAGCTAAACACTATCATACTATGAAGATTTTTATCTGTCCCCCAACTGGCTGTAAGATCAAGTTACAACAATGCCAGTTACAGATACCCACTGTCATTTTTAATATACAAACATAATAAGGGATAAAAATCTTGGGATTTCCACCTTGAATTTTTAAGACAAAAGTAGTCCTTTGTATTTTCAAGTATCTTTGATTAACTTTAAGGGACAGACATTATACGAAACATGTAAACACATACTACAAAACCTCACTTAGCACGTTCATTTTAACAGTTAATGACAGATTTACCTCTAATAGATATTTCAGTTCTTATTGTAAGAATGTTAGACGTTATATCAAAGCATACAATGCTTAATAGCAATTACATTCCACATGGAAGTCAATTAATTACAATGAATCTTCCAACATAATTTTTTACTGAAGTTTGTTACACACACCACCTGTTTTCTGACAGCTGAGAACATCAGTCAGCTTCACCACTTCAGAAGAACTTAAAGGGAAAACGCAGGCTCCGCACACAGAAGTATCTGCCCGACAAAAAAATTCTACTATATTTTATGAAACAGAATATTTTGTCTGGAGGGAACACATGAGGGTAAAAAAAACTACACGATATTAAGTAGAGGGAAGAACAGCACTGAGATAGAAACACTAGCAGGGTAGAGGGAGAGAGAGTTGCCCACTTCATGTAAAGGATGTAATACGAAATACCTTTTCTTAAGAGGGGGAAAACCAAGAAAAAACAAAGATAAGAATAAAGCAATGCCACTTCAGCACACTAGAAACAAAACGTTTGTTTGCCTTGACAGGTCAAAATTTAATTTTTCAGATCAACAAATTTTATCACTGAGTTTGATTAAAATATTGACCTAGAAATACTGTCTATTGCTTTTCCAGAAGGCCTTTTCAATCCAAAACCTGCATGCTTGTTTAATTAATGTCAATAACAGAAAAAAGTTTAATCCATTTAGAACACATAGTCATGCAAAGTACAGCGAAAATTAAGGGAGGAGTACAGTACACAGTTCTAACGCTGAATGGGCAAAATGAGAATTAAAAAAAGAGTTATCCAACCTTACTTTGGCTTGATTAATGATGCAGTATTATTCACATTAGATGCTGATTGACTGTCTTGGCACTGAGAACACCAATGCCAAGAAAACAATTAGAAAGGGACAAAAGCAAAGATGGAAAGAACATGCTCTTTTAAGATTAAAGCAGTATATGTTTTATCAAGGTTTCTTTGGAATGCTAAACTTTGTCTCATGTGGCGAAAAAAAAGAAGGAAAAAAAAAAAAAAAGATCGCTATTGTGAGAGAAATGAAACTTCAGAACACTCACTACTGCAAAGTAGGCTACTTCCCCTCCCATACAGCAAAAGCAGGCGACAGCACTTTTATAATCTAACAGAATATTTTCAGCAGAACTGCAGCTGGGAGTTAATTAACAGTGCAATATATATCCCATTGCCTGCAATGGGATAAAGCATGGGAGAGCGGGTGACAGAAGCGAACAACTACATAAGCCAGATCAATAATTGAAAGTTTGCACTGTCTTTCAAATAAAGGAAAACAACAGTTGGAAAAATGCATACGAAATCACATTAGATATGGTTTTTACTTTATGAAAAATCAGTGTTATACAGTGAAGCAAATATATGGAAAATGAATAGGAACAAGCCTTGACTCCAGTCAAATTCTAATATGGGAAAGTGATACTAATATTTCACTTAAGAAATGTGAAGTCACTATCACATAATCATGCGATGGCAGTGCCTCTTAAAACAGATTCTACAGCAGCTTGAAAAGTTATGTTCTTTTCTCTAAGAAGTTGGGTAAGGAGGCGACTGGAATTATTTTAGTGTTAGACTGATCGCTTCGATTTACTCCAAAACTGCTAACACTTAATACAGCTCCATAGCAAATGTTCTTTGTGATTCCAACAGATGCAGGATTTTTAAATAAACATTTAAAATACAGGTAAATATGGCATAAAAAGGACAAAAGCAAAGTAAGTTAATTGCCAGAATATTTCTATGAGTAAAAAGAAACCACTGACAAGCAATTGTACACCAGACCATAAACCAGGACACTCAATCAGCATTAAACAACTTAAATACGACTGCTTGGGATTCTTGAAGAAGTTTCACCACTCAGGACAACAACAGAAAGGATGTTTTAAAATTTTAAAATATTACAATTTTTTTTTACATTATGTTATGAAAAACAGAATGTTACTCTTCATTTGTTAATTCATTCTGCAAAATTACAAAATACAAAGCAGATCAACCAATAGACGACTGAAAACACAATAGGCTGGTGAATGGACCACCATTTTTGTTATGGCGGTAATTTATCTAGGCTATTTTCTTAAACTGTGTACTGTACTTACCCCATTCCATTCTACGCTCATACTCACTTCCTCGCCTCCATCAGGACCACTCTCGTACTTTACCACATCAACATTGAGGCTTTCTCGGCTTCGCCTTTTTTCTATGCTCTCAGGGTCATTCAGCACTTCAGCAACTCTCTGTTTATGAACATTGTCAAGACCCTGAGAATTAGGTAAAATAACAAAAAGGTTTTATTTACTATAAGCTGTATTTATCTACCACTTACATACAATAACCGTATCAAAAAAGAAGTCAATCAAACCCGTTAACTCCATTACCCTGATTCTGCCTTCAAAGGGCACTCAAGATGAGTTGCCCTTTATACATTGCAGGAATCAACATAGCATGAAGTGGACAAAAGTCTGGCATTTTAAAAACTCAGTAACTTGCCATTCTTTTCTTCCTTCCCTATCACTTGTCAAACTTTTATGGTGTTCATGTCACTTACCTGAAGCCATTTGGCCACCAGCTTAGTATTTAAGCAATGGATAGGTCATTAACAGTCAATGCAATTCTCAGTTTTCCGCCTATCAAACAGTGCAGTATTCACCCACCTTTGGGAAGAACATTGCAGGTGTCTGGATATCTAATACCTAAGACACAGGTTGTGTTTTTTAAAAATAGTGCCATATGACACTTGGCACAGTAGTATAATTTATCCTTTGGAAAGAAACCAAATAGAAAATAAGCTTATAATAGAACAGACTAGATATACAGTCAATAAAATATGTTTATTTTGTGTTAAAGAATGCCCACCCATTACCAAATAATTCTTTAAAAATCTTAAAAGTGCTAAAACACCTTCTATGAAAACCCTGCACTAAAATAAAGGCAAAATCTTTAACACAGAAATGAGAAAGTAACAAAGCTGAAATCATACTTATTTTCAGTTTTGTTTTCTTTATAATAAACCTACAGTATTTGCTGACAGGTAGAGATGCCAGATAAACACCTTACAAATAAGGAAATATTATGCATCTTTCACTGTGCAAGCAGCAAATGCAGCAGGGGATCTGTGTGACAAATCCATAAAGTCTACCACAATACAGAAAGTGAAATTCATGCCAAAATTCTACTTAAAAGTGCATGAATACAAAGGAAAGTTGGTTTAGTGGCAGGTTCTTGGTTCCCACATAACTGCTTTCCACTAACTGAAGAGCAGAACAGCCCTCTGTAATGGAATTCTACACACAAGGAAGCCAAAACAAATATGTTAAGATGCTGTGCATGTTCATTTCTTATCTCCAAATCACATGTGAATGAGAGACACATCAAAAATGAACCTTCAGTAAAAGTACATGAAAATCATCCTCGGTAAAAGAAAGTATCTGTATCAACTATTTCCCCCCGACCCGTGAATTTTCTTTGCTGAAGAACTTTCCTCCCAGATTCATACCTTCCTCTTACCAATTTCACTCCACTTATTTGGCAGACACTCACAAGTTTTCCATCCTTTTTTTGTCAAAGAAAGAACTTATGCCACCTTATATCAAAGGGAACTGCTGCTGAATTCACTAGAAGAGCATGTGGTTTGCCAGGAACGTTTTTGCGCTCTCCCTTTTCCAGAAATCTGCTTCTATATACATCAAACACTGCAGCACCATTCTTTAGAACACAACTTCAAATAAGTATATCCAATAAAAAACAGTATGTTATCAATAAGGATATGATCCGTCACTTAAGTCAGTTTATTTCAATTAAGAATTTGAGTTTAGAATTTTACATGGACATATAAGGAAAAAAAAAACCAAACCAACAACAAAACCCAAAATACTTCTGCAAACAATACAAATCTTATTTACTACTGCATAAAAACAAAATTAAATTGAGCTTTCCGAGCTTTTTTTCTATTCACTTACATTTTCTTATTTTGCTTTCCATTTTAACACTGACTGACAAGCCATGTTTGCTTGTCCAGTTTTAGGTATTTCTATAAAGGACGTTGTATCGAATCATCCGAAAGAGAAAGGAAAAACAAAGAGCCAATAAAACCCCAACAAAAAAATTCTCTCCCACTTTCTAAGACTGTGAGAAAGGGTTACTTGAACAACAGATTTGAGAGCACAGAACTTCTCCACATGGAAAGAACAATAGTCCTCCCTTAAACTGTAATATCCATGCCACTGGTTTGCAAAAGTAGCCGAAACAGCAACTGATAAATTTATAATGGTCTTCTGAAGGTCTGCACCAGTTGCAGTCAGTCATATGCAGAAACAGAGCATTAGTAAGTTTGACAGCTCTTTATTAAAAGTCAAACAGCATTACTGGCAAAGGAGATTACCAACAGAAACTCTCCATTCTTCCCTAGCTACAGTCTCTCTCCCAAGACAGGTAGCCAATTGAGGATTGCTGCCCAACACAGGGTTTTCTGCTCTCCCATTTTCCACATAATTTCACTCCCAATTTGAATCATGCCCCCAGTACATGGTGCCACAGCCCTAGCAATTAACCAGTTTGCAAACGTTAAGATGGTATCGGTTTATCACCAGTTCAGACTGAAATTAGAGGGCAACATGAAGCACCAGACACTAAATAGCTAAAAGTTTATATATTCTGCCTGTACAGTAGGTACTGAAGCTGAAAATCTGCATGACCACAATGCAGAAATATCAGTAAGGCGAATTTTCATACTTGCCTGTTTACGAGATCTCATTGCTGCCTCTTCTAATGTTTCAGCAGCTTCAAATTTGCCCTGTCGTCTGTAAAGTGCCCCAAGGTTCTTTAAGGTAGTTGTTACTGTTGGACTATTTAAAGAAAAAAAAAAAAAAAAAAGCATGTATATATACCTATACACACATACACACCAAACTCTTTTCAATTCACAAGCCAATAAGAACTTAATATAGTAATTATCATATTTTCCATAATTATTTAATCAGTCTCTCTTGAAATATATATACAGTCTACTTCATGTATGGGGAAAAACCTGTTAACCCCTTTCAATGTATGTTAATGGCTCACACTGATTATTCAACAGCCCTGAAACTGGAAGCTAGTAACCAGCCTCTAGAGCTACTCTAGAGAAACCTGGACTGCTATGTCCTTGTGTTTCTCAGATGCATCTCGAGGTGAAAATGTAGCTCAACCCGAGTCTGTCCAACCAAATAATTGTGAAGCTTCCAGAAAATATGTCTACTCACGCACAAAGCGACCATTGCTGCAGCATGTGTTAGTCACAAAAATTACCAGTTCCTTTCATCAACTTTTACTTAGTACCTATCTGCAGCTTCTCTGCATTCGAACTATGCTTAAATAATAAAGGGGCAAAAAACATCGCACGTTCCATTAACAAGTCTCACACTCCAACAAGTCATTTTTGTTTCAATGACACAATGAGATTTAGCTCAGTCACAGTACTGTTGCTTGAAGTTTTGCTCCAGTAACAGCAGAGAAAAGATTTCCTCATGCATCAGAATGAACTCGTACATGAAACACAAACCAACAAAATCATTGCACCCAGAGTTCAGGATGGAGAAAAAAAGAGCAGATTTCAACAGTACAAAGGTTCTGTTGCTTGTCAGAATACAAGAATTCAATCACTGAAGAAACAAAAAACCCTCACTGAACATTATCAGTACTAGGTGCAGGTCTTTTCTTACATTGTACCACCTGCATGTTAAAAAAAAAAAAAGAAAGGGGCAGTTAAGGAACAAAATTAAAGCAAAAAACCCCTATATTTCACCAAGTATAATCCAAGCTGAAGTCCTTGCTTCTCTTCTTCCATTTTAAGGTACACATTTTCATTCACGCAAAACTGTATTCTTCAAGCTTTAGAAACTCAAATAATGCTGAATTGTGGCAGTTTAACTTTGTTTCTTGTGCCGGCTAGAAAACTCAAGGCTCAGTTATTTGCAGTGTCTCCTTTTTGCTTCTGGCCCTCTCCAGAGGTCTTGCTGGGGCCAGGAGAGCACGTACGCCAACCAGCAGTATAAAAAGAAAGAGAGGTGACCTACGCTTCCACATGAAGGACTGCCAAGAACACAAGTGGTGAATCTTTATGTCACTTACTAGATCTAACCAGCCTAGAGAAAATCAGCCCCAGGACTTAAAAACTGCTACTGTGTTCCTGAAACACAGACCTGGGGCCTGAATATTTAATACTATAGTTTTTATAGTCCTAAGCAAGCAGCTGGTTTGTTTTCATTTTTAAACGTGCTTTAATCAGACATTTCTGGATAGCGGGTATTGCTGCTTTGTCCTGTAAAGAAACTACCCACCTGTCAACTTTGCAAGCTTTGTACCAGCCACCATATTCTCCAAAAGATGTGCCATCTTTCTGCTTTCCCTACAACAAAAATAACATTGAAGAAAAATAACTGATTTGTAACTTAAGTAGTAAAAGCTCCAAAAAATGTTTATGACAACAGCCTTACTTTGCATTCTTCCCTCTCTTCTGCATGCATCCAAATAGGCTTATTTTCATCTGATGAAAGAGAAGAAAACATATTATAGAGGTACAAAACTACAAAGTATTCTCTGATTTTCATGCTTCCAAAATGAAGTTGTGAGCCAGAGAATTATACTATTACCACCACAAAACCCCCTTACTGTCCCTACTACAAGCAGCAGATAAATAAAACATGCGCCTCTTTCACAGCTTTACAGTTCTGTCTTCTCTTCTTATCTGAAGTTAGGAACAGGTACTTATGAGAAGCTTTGAAGCCAGTACATGCTGCCATCAATTTGTCATGTGCCTAGTTCTATGCTAGAAAACACACATTTCTTTTATCATAACAACCATTTTGACATCTACTAAGTGGTGCATATGCTACTGTCATGGAATGCAATGAAAATTCTTCACTGTGATTTAGAGTTGACAAAATGCATTTGACTTCAATGTACCAATGTACAGTGTAATTCACAATTTAAGAGTATTTTCCCCATTCTTTAAATGTATTAATGGAGGACTCACATTAACAACGTATTTATTATATCATTAAAAATCCTGCACTGACTTTTTCCTGTGTCTAGAAAGTGACAGGCGTTTTTCTGCCTCTATAAAAATACCAAAATTGGTTTTGGTTGGGCATAAGATAAATTATGCCAGAAATATAATCCATAAAACATAAACCTACCGAGTCTACCTCGTGTAAGAAAAACTCTCCTTCTAAATCAAATGCCACTGCTGTACCTAAATGATAAATCTCACTTTTTAAGCCCACCTCAAGCAGACAACAATTTTAATCAGGATACAGTTAACTTCGAGCAGATTTTACATCATAACTACAAAGATGTAACATACATTCAAATCTAGGGACTAAGTTTCTTACCATCTACAGAGCCAAATTCCCGTTCGTGAGCGCGAGTAAGAATCTCTTTGTATAAAGTTTCTGCTTGCTTAAATTTGCCCTGTTTTAGGTAGCAGGATGCCTGAAAACAAAATACACCCCCCCCCCCAAAGATATATCAGGACAATATTTATTTAGCTTGGTAAATAATAAATACAATACGTGCTGCATAAATGTGCATTTCAATTCAACAGGAAATTTTACTTTTTCTTTGATGTACTTTATAAGAGGCTTACCAGGTTATTCTTTGTTTTTGCAACATTTGGATCATCTGGCCCCAGCTTAGTTTGGTAAATCTCCAGTGCCCTCTGATAGTAGTATTCAACCTCCTCATATTTACCCTGGTTCTGGCATAGTAAAGCCAAGTTATTTAATTGTTTGGCAACATCAGGGTGATCTTTCCCCAGAACCTGAAAATTAAATACCTTGTGTTAAAACATTCTCCAATCATCATATCAGGGTTTAGAAATGCGTCATTCAGAAATAACCCATTAGTTTTTATTCTTCATCAATTCAACATGAGGATGACAAAAGCAAAATTTGCATTTGAAAGATATGAAGATTACTCATATTGCACACTGAGAATGGTGCAAAACAATTCATAACAGGAATAATCTAAGTAGTGTAATAACATTATGTGCAGCATATTAAACAAAGAAGCCTGAACGTGCAGGCATTCAGTCTCGCAGACTAGAATAAATACCCACATAGTCACAGAATAATCAACTTTAAAAAAATTAATGATGTTTCATTTTTAATTTCAATGCTCTCGTCAAATCAAAAATTACATAACTATCAGAGGGGAAAGAAAAAGGTGAAGAACGTTAACTATAAAATACAGAATTTAGAATATACCCAGCGTGCTCCACCAGCTCCGCAGGACTCTAATTTACTACTGTTTTGAATTTCAGACACTGCTGACTACTAGTGCATTGCTAGCTCTACCCAACTGAAACACAAACAAAGTGTTTAATTTTGCACCCTGCCTCAAAAAATCCATTCAAAGGTGCTGTGTTCTTTTACTCATACCTTTTCTCTGATTTCCAGAGCTCGTTTACACAACGGTTCAGCTTCTTTGTACTTTCCTCGTTTACCGTAAAGTACTGCAAGATTGTTTAGAGTTGCTGCCACCTGTCAACAGTAGAGAAATATTAATTACACTGGAATTTGTCAATACAAATGTCTGACAAACGAACACATCTGTAATTAATTATGTTTTCAAATTTTCCATGCACAGGGCAGACCTCTTGAGATGTGCAAATGAAGAAATAATTATTACTGAAAGTATACAGATACAAATGAGGAAAGGAAAAGAAACCAAAATCATGAAATACTTCTGCGTCATTTGTGGACATGCCCTCTACTGCATATATTTTCTTCATACATTCTTCTCTTATAAAACTACCTCTCACATCTACACTCAGAGCTACCCTGCTTCACACAGGCTACGTGAAATGAGATACCACATTCATTTTAAACAGTAAGTACAAAAGCTTGATTTATGGTTCATTTAAAAGCAGAGGTAAAACAAATCAGAAGTACACCTTCAATCTGAGTTTAATAAAGTGATTTAAGTAAATTAAAATCTTTCTTCCCAAATTAACTTCCCATAGAAAATCCATGCAATCCAAAATCAGATACGTGCGAGTCATTTGTGGTGAAACAGCAGCGAATATAATACTCAAAAAGGTATGTTAAATATTTAAGAGAAAACAAGAGTGTTACATTGTGGCCTCCTACCTGTACTGTTTAGAGATAAGCCAGGTCTTAAAAACTTTCCTGTTGAGTTTAATATTAGAATGAGTTGAAAAAAATTCAGTGAAAAACACAACTAAGAATATGGTATTGCACATATACAAACCGCTGGATGATCTTTGCCCAAAGTCTTTTCACGGATAGCCAAGGCATCATTCAGGAGATTCGCTGCATCTTTATATTTGTTCTGGTCTCTAAATTTTAAAGAGCCATAATTAGTACTGGGGATTCAGAAAAGGAAGTCATAAAAACAAATCTGACTTCAGTACTGGCCCAAAGATGCTAGTACAAAAGAAGAGTAATTGAGAATATATTCAGAAATCAGGAAGTAAAAACCTGAAGCCTGTAATTGTAAAGCAGTCTGCTGGTTGAGGACTAGCATGTACTACTTCTACACTGCTCCAATATATACCTCTAAATTATCTATAAGTGGGTTATCAAGATGTGCCCCCTCAGCAGACAAAAAAAAAAAAAAAAAGTATCAAAACCAGCTTCACTCCCAAAACAAAGGCCCAGGCAAAAAGGCAGCAATTTGTCTGACTTTCAAGTATAGGGAGTATATAAATATTGCAGGACCCTCTTCAGGGTTTCAATAAAAAACAGGGAATGGAAAATACCACAACAGCCAAAACATGTTAGTCTGAACATTAACAGGTTGAAGCCAAATCCTAACTATTTATTTAACCAGTATTTATCTATGTCAGTATACAAACCTGTACACCAAAGCAAGGATGTTCAACATAGTGGCAACATCAGGATGATCATGCCCCGAAGTCTTCTCCAGATCTTCAAGAGCTTGTTTACAGAGAGGTACAGCAACCTCGTATCTACCTTGGGAAGCATACTGAATAACAAGATTATGAAGGGTCCTTAATCTTGCTGGAATTTCATAGCCTCCTTGTTGGGCAGCAGCTGCTGCACTGCTATGCTGCTGTTGAACTGAAAGAAATCCAAAAGATTTCAAGTTGTTTAAAAGATGACTGTAACTAAAACATCTAACATCACTGCTCAGTGACACAAAATGAGACTCACTGAATTTTATTTCTTCAATACAAAGTATTAATATTGAACATATATAGTATTAGAACATACTTCACAGCAGTTGTGCTGTCTTGAACAGTGACAGTGAAAATGTGACTATTTTACACTTCATACTCTGTCCAGTATTGTATTATTTTACAATTCTTTTAGTTCAAATGGCCAAATGTAATAAATCAATTAAGAAAGTATGAAAGTATTTCAGCTCAGCAAATCATGAACAATTCTTAAGATTAAATCACAATTTTGCACTTATAAATATCAATGTCTCTCTATAGAAAGGAGCATTAACACAGACAAGCCAAATACCTGCAGAAAAGCTCAAATGATTCGTCCTTTTTCCTTTTTTCTCCTTTTCTAAACATACAAATTTTTTTTGTTTCCCTTTGATTGCTATGCCAGGGAATACTTAAGGGTGGCACATAAAGGATTAAAACACCTTGGATGCCACTAATAACAGTTTCAAGAGAAAAGGCCCTGAGTCACCTAATCCAGTGTACTCCGTCAGGTTTTACTTACTAACCCTCAGGGTTAGCCACTTATTTTTCAGTAGCTCCTAACCTTTGGTAGTCGCAACATCCATCCCCTCACTCCCCCCACAAATCTACTAGCCTTTTGCTCCTCACCTGGGAGATTTCTGGGAAGACTGAGGAAATTACCTCTTACTCATTTTCATTAAGTTCTAGACAACACACAAGATAAGGGCTCCTGCTGTGAGCCTGACTTTCTTCTCTCCTTTCTGTTAAGCAAAACACACTCTCACAACAAGAGGGAACCTTTTTATGTCAGTGGAATCATAAAATTCCAAGCCTACATCCCCAATCACCGCCTACCAAAGCACTGAAGCATTTCAGTATTCTTCCTGGAGGCCAAGGAAATTACTGAAATATCAACCTTTCCTTCTGTAAAGCAAAATAAGGTAGATGGACTACGCAGGTATATAGACAACTTTGCCGTTCAATTTTCCTGTTACAAAGGAAGGAAGGATGAGTTCAGCATAGTCCACACTAATCTATTTTAAACTCTTCAAGTCTTCCTTCCATTGCTGGCTATGGATAGCATTACCATGCTATCAAGCACACAGCGTATCTTGTGTATGTGCCCATAAAGGAAATTCAAAACTGCTGATTACAGAGGTGGGACCCTTCAGACATTTTTTCTGAAGTCATTAGTCTGCCAAGAACCACTGGACTGTGAGCACACTACAATATCAATACGTTATATAATATCAGCTTTATACTCATACAAAAAAAAAAACCCCACATTTCACTAAGCAAGCCTTACCTATTTATGGCATCTTTCAACCACACTACCATACCCCTACCTCAAACTTCACTGCATATTCCTCAGTCCTTCTGACCTGAAGACAATACTTCTAGAATGAGCAGTAAATCTTAGCAAAGAACAAAAGATTATATAAGAAAGACTTCATACTGAAACCTGCCCCAAAATGTTAAATCAGATCATTAAAAAAGTCATTAACAATTCAGCATCCGGGCAGACTATCAAAGAGCTTCAGTATTTCAGAATCTGCCTCAGTCACTTCGAACAAACCTTTTCCATTCTGAGGCTCACAATAAAGACTGTGAGACCAATTCTGTACTGAAGTCAGTCCCAAGAACTTCGCAACACCTAGTAAACTCTCTTTAAAAAAACCTACCTATATCAATGTATAGAATGTATATCAATGGTTTCCTTATTCTAGCAGCAGCATTCTCCACTCTGTCATGCCCCGGAGGACCCCAAGCATAGATTTATTTTTGTAAAGAGCATCTTTATATTCTGCACTGCAAAAATACACTAACATTTTAACTTGAAGTGCACTTACTTCCTTGGCCTTGGTCATCTTCATCATTGGGAAATAAGTCATCCAAAGGCTCTTTGGTGGAATCCGAATCTTTATCCTCCTATAGAAAAACCCCAAACCCAAACAAATTGTTACACTTAAATCTAAGGCATAAAGGGACAGTCCATTTAATCAGCAATGTTAAATGAAAACCCCACATCCAGAACTTAGGAATTGCCAAAAATAACATTTCTCACAGAAGTTTAACAAAGATCTTACGTTCAAACATATTTACATACTCTGTCCCGAAACAATACAGGACACCTTCAGAAGATCCAGGAATAGAAATCAGGTCTCCTAGATTTCAGTCTCAATTTAAGCACACAAGAACACATTTGCTATTCTTACAGACACATTGTACCTAATGAAGTGCCCAGTGAAGAGTGAGTGCTACTGAATACAATATTGTCCACTGCACTTTTTTAGACACAAACAGTTATATATAGAATATAGTGGCTGACAGAGGAATAAGGGAATTCATCTCCTGAAGGAGGATAAAGTTGCACCAGCAACTTTAATTCTGTCATCTCAATTTCTAAGTACTTAACTTTTGCACAAATTATAGATTTTTGAATTGTGATCTGTAAGGCTCAAGACAAAAAAACACTTGGAAGGAAGTTCACCTCCAATAGTCTCCATCTGAAACCATATTCATTTCTGCACAATCCATCAGTGTATATTGATTTTAAACATCCAAAGATTATTCCAAGTCCCACAGTCATGTAAAATAAAGAAACATATAATCTCAAATCCTGTTTCTTAAATGTGGAGTTTACACCCTATAAATAGCTGAAGTTCTCAGAAATGTTAATCTCGGTAAGGAGAAAATCCAGGAGCAGAACACATTTTTCTGGCTCTCCACCCAACATCTTTTTCCAAAGACTGAGAAAAAAGCAACTGCTGCTGCTGGCATTCAAGTTCAATGGTGGTAGAGCGGGCGTTCTGCAAAAACAGCAGATTGATGGGACTAGATCTCAGATGGGAAGTCCAAAATTTTAAGTGTGCTGATTCCAACCTCGTACTGAGTATATACAATTGACTATTTCCAAAGGCTAACAACAGAGACTGTCTGTAGGGTTAGTGAAACTGTAAAGATGCTTTGCTTACTTTGACCCTATTTGCCAATTAAACTTCAAATAATGGTGCTATTTAGGCCATCTGTAGACTACAGTTCAACACTTAGCACATCAAAATCCCAGTGTTCCCTCCTCCTGCCCCTTTCCTAAACAGGCTTCACAGGCAGTATTCAGCTACAAATACAGACTCATGAAATAGCACTGAAATGCGTTGTGTGCAACTGACCAAAACAACTCTCACTACTCACAGTATGTTAAAAAGGATTTAGTCAAGCAGTCAGTTAAGCGTGATTAAAATGCATACATTTTCAACCATTATGTTGCTGAAATAATTGGTTATGAAAAACAGTTCTTTCCAAGACACAGCTGAGAAGGTCTGAATACACAAAATGAGATATTTCTCTACAGTGCCATCTAACTTAAGAAAACAAAATAAAAGGATAAGAAAGCTAAATAATTCAGAAGCAATTTTAAGTGATGTTACTTCTGTATATTAAAATTTTATCCATTTTCTCTCTGAATCTAAGAACATGTAACACAATGAGCAAGCTAAACATGACTGAAAACGTGCAGACGATCACGATTTCTGGCAGAAGGTCATGAAAGGGGATTCAATAACATCCTATCCCAGTGTAAATTCTCAGCAGATCTAAAAGCTACACACTGATTTCACTACACAAAAATGAAATATTTTTCTTGCAGTCAAAATAAATCATATCCCCCATGTACTTAGAATCCCTAATAGTTTTTACTTCCCACTTATTTTAATTGTTGAATTTACAGCAGGAAATTTCTGGCTTGAAGTTCAGTTCTATTTTTTTTTTAAGCTAATATGATACTAAGTATTTATGGATTTTGACTGATATGTATTTTATTATCTACAGACAGTAAAACATTTACTATCTTAAAGTAGGAATGAACTGAACTCTCAAAATATTTCTGCAAACTATGTGACACTGGTACAAGGTAAGCATTTTAATGACAAGTTTATGTCAGAGACATAAAAAGCTTGTATCTGTCATTTCTTGGTAACTAGGCAGATTACAACACATACGTAAATGTGAGGTGCTTTTTACTCCACAGCTACTTACTGATGGTGAAATATCATCGTCATATTTTTTTAATTGATTCATGAATTCTAGATGTTTCTTCTCTTCCTCCAGTTGAGCCACAGATTGCTCACTTTTCTGTAGTTTCTGTTGCGTATTGGCTAGTTCATCCCGTAGCCACTGATTTTCCTGGCATAGCCGGCGAACCTGAGCACGCAATTTCTGCTTCTCTGATTCCACTGCGTTTAAGTGATTTGACAAGGCCATCATTACCTAAAAAGCAGAAAGTGTCACGTGACATACACATACTTCCTCTAGAATGCAGTTCTGTATTTAACATAAAAGCCTTTTATTATTTAAAACCTACGTCAGCTGTGAAATCTGGTAAACATTCAGATTTCTCTCCTTTATATATCCGGTTCTCATTTTTCCTCTGAACTTTTTTAACATTGTTCAGCCAGAATTAACTTAGAGGAACTCTTTACTAATGTTTGCTTTTCAGGATGCTATCGGAAGTCAAATTGTTTTAGAATTCCCTGAAGATTACATATAATCTGTATATGAAAAATTTGGATTAGGATTTATATTACTGAAATGGAAACCTTTGTTCCACTAACACGACAAGAAGCAGTAATACTTTTAACTTGAAGGATCACAAAAATAACCAGAGTTCTAATTTAAGAGCTTTCAGACAGAAAAGGATTCGTTTACGTGCTTACAGTTCATAATGATGAACACTTCATCATAATGATAACACTTCGAAGGGACAATTATAGTACTGAGATCTAAATGCACAACTCAACACAGAATTTATATAAGCACTTTAGATATACATATCATAAGCTTGAGTATGCAAACATTCACTGTGTTTGAATAGGTACACTAAGGACAAAAAATAGGACAGCCATAAAAGCAGTCTACTTGGCTTTTTTTTCCCCTAAGCAAAGTTAAATGAAAAAGGAGCTTGTTAAGTGAAAGGCAGCCACTACGTACTGAAGATACTCTCCCTTCACTGTTTATGTCATTTCGCACTGATACACTTAGAACAGCTGATAGCAATCCCAGAAAGCACACCTTGTAAGAATGGGCAACTGGTGATAATAAAAATCTTCTTTTAGATGAGCTTGACATGCCCAAGTTACTAATATTTCACCTCATCAATTTCAGGTTTCTTTAAAACAAAGTTACTTTGAAGTGTTTTTTAAACTAAATATCTAATGTGAAACAGATAGTGTACTTAGTTGATATTTCAAGGTTTCAAAAAAATACATCAAGCCTTTAGAAACTACTTTTTTCCTGTAAAGGTAAGATAAAACTCCAGGTATAATTTCCTAACACCAGTCCAAATATCTAGACTTCAGCACCTACCTATTTACATATTCAAAATCGTTAACGATTTAAATTACTTGGCCTATTCAAACAGTGGCATTTGTAACATCAGAAAGTGTATTTAGGAAAGTTATGATAATAGGGTCAACATACTCAACATTCTGCAAGCTACAATGGAAACTAAAATCCTTTGTAATCTTACTCTCCAGAATTAACTGAAAGAAAAGTTTGATTACTTCTTCAGCAAAGTCGGTTTCATTTTCATGGAATTAATATGTGTCATCAGACCTATATCCACGTCACAAAAACATCTATAAAATATTTCCAGATCTTAACTTAAATTAAAAAAAACCTATATCGTTGCAACCTGACATCCTGACTAAACATGCATCTTCTCATTCGTCTTCTGCACAAGATACCTTCACTGACTAAGATAGTTCACAGGAGTCAGCTCAGAGTTCCCTGTTTAAATACATCAGTGAAAGCTCTTCAGATTCTGTACTTGATTTGTAACCTTTAAAATGTTTTTAGATTCAATTTTGGTTTAGTTGAATGTTCAATAAACATTAAAGATTCTTAAGTTCCAAGAGTATCATGAGCTACTACAAAGAATCTCAGAATCAAGGTGTCCTGGTTTCAGTGGAAAAGAGTTAATTTTCTTTCTAGTGGTTGCTGTATTTCAGATTTGGTACAGAAGGAACCTCAATACTACATACTGTTCTAGTTGTTGCTAGGTGATGTTTATACTATTCAAGGACTTTTTTCAGCTTCCCGTAGAAGCTGAGAAGGAGCACAGACGGAATTCCAGTGGCCAACGGAATGGCCACTGGAATATTCCATACTGTAGATGTCGTGTCGTATCAATGGGGACTGGCTGGGGGGCTGGGATCACTGCTTGGGTGAGGCTGGGCAACCAATTTATCACGTGGTGAGAGTGACTTGTGTTGTATTATTTTATCTTTTGTATTTTTTTTTACCATTATTACTATTACTGTTATTTTCTTTTTTCTGTTATTGTTCTATTAAACTGTCTTTATCTCAACCCACAAGTGTTTTTCCTTCCCCTTTCGTCTCCTTTTCTCCCTCTTCTCCCTGCCCTTCTGGGAGAGAAGGGGGAGAACTACAAGACCAGCTGCGTGGTCCTAGTTGCTGGCTGGGGTTAAACCAGGGAGGTTTATTCTCTTCCCCAGGGAAGAGAATTAAAATATGAATTTAAGGTTACATCAGAGTTCAAAGGTTGGAGTAAATTCATTTATCTGTGAGACCTCCCTATGCGATAATTTAGAGTTAAAATGCCAATGCTCAGTTCTTGAGCTGCTCAAACATTACCTGCCTAATGCTGTGGAAAAGTCCAAACAGATAACAGCAACTGCCTCACTGAAGTAAAAAGGAGCGGTTACGAGCTTCAGTGCCTTAATACTGAATGCATAATTTGTTCTGTAACACAGCAAGACACCCAGTATCTCCCTCGATTAATTTTCCTTAACATACAATAATAAATGTTCCAGCACATTGCTAATATTCAGTAAGGCAAATGTAAGTCCTTCAAAACTGATCTCTATTTACTTCAAAGTTTCCAATTATAGGTCAAAAAATGATCTTTCATTTATTTCTTTTACACCAAAAATTCATTCAAGGTCTGAAAGGCTTTATTTCTACCGCAATTTTACCTGTGCTTCACTAAGGCCAAGCTCCAGCATTTCCAGTGACTTTCGAATCATGTTTGATTTTTCTTCAACCAGATTAGTTTCATCATCTTTCTTCAAACATTTCAGTGTTTCAAGTAAGCTCTGTAAAATGGAATTGTGTTCATTCTTCAGTGCCTCTAGTCCATTAATCACTTGCTTAGTTTTGGCAATGATTTCATCTTGAGTGAGCTTCTCCAACTTCTCTTCCTTTAAATACACCATTGTGGACATGTTTTCATACATTCTGAAATAGAAGAGTACACTAGTTAACCCAGAAGTAAAAATAAAATAAGCAATTCTCTATAAATGAAGTTTTCCTTTAAGAAGTCATTAAAACACACGATTTAGAAATGTATATTCAGAATGTAATGATATTTTTGCATAACTTTCACAGTGTTTCAAGTTTTCCAGCTTCTGTTTCCAGAGTTAGTATTAGCACTAATTCATAAGCCAAACAACAACTGAAAATAAAATCTGTATTACAATATGGCAGAAGAATTTCTAACGAGCACTGCAAAAATCAGGCTGCATCTCCAGGATGTACAAAAGCAAACAAAGCAGTTGGTGTAAAAAACATATACTATAATGGTTATTTGCAGACACTACTGATCTACAATTATCTTTACAAATATCCACACACTAGAGCTTGAGGAGAAATACCGTCCAATCCTCTAAAAGGGTTGATCAGTCAATCAATTATGAGAAAAATAGACCATTTCCAGTAAGAAGGAAATGTCATTTTCCTCCAAGGGCTACAAAAGCTATTATCGCTACAGATTTTGAAAGTAACAACTGCCCCCTAAGATTATCTTACATTTGTTATTGTAGCTCTACAGTTACACATAGACATTCAATTGTCTACAGGTCTACATGCAGCTGTTTTGATGAAGTTGCAACAGCTGTCTCAAGCTGGAAAAAACGGTTTGTATTAACACAACCCTTGCAAGAAACATTTCACTGTGCTATTTTGTGAGTACCTCACGTGCTACACTAAGGATAGAAATTTCCAAGTGTTTATAAACACCTCTAACAAATGCAAATGAAAACCCCAAAAAGTTTAGAAACTCAGGTAACTTTATATATGCTGTAATTGCAGTGACAAACAAGTGTAACAATGTAAAAATACAAATAGAACACACAGAAATCACTTCATCCTTTTTCAACGTCACCAGAAAAATGTTCAATAATGAAAAGAAAGAATGGAGGAATTGCTCCTATATACTTAAGATATAAATATCTTTGAGTGTACCAGGAAGTATAAATTTATTATAAAGTAGGAATCGTTTTTCAAAAGCAATAAATTATCTATATGAAGACACTTGGGGAAGCTTTGATAATCTAACATTTAAAATGAATTAAACTGTATTAAAACTTTGTACAGAAACAAGTCTAGTTCTAGAAGAAAGCAAAAAAAAAATATTAGAACCACTTAAATCTAGAATAAGTGCTATAAGGAACATGCATATAAGCATCACTTCATGACAACAGTCAAAGGATGTGCTCTTACATTATATTTAAAAAAAAAAAAAGGAAAAAATAAAAATAAAAGGAGGTTTCCGTGTGTATATACACTCAAACTACCCTCTCTGTTACGACCTCCTGCAACGTGATACTTAACAGGCATTTGTCACAAAAGAGCTGTACAATACACTGGTTTATTTCATAATAATATATTGCCTGAAAACACAGATTATTCTGGGTAGCAGTGAATTTGGTTTTACCACAGTTTAACACAGGAACTTCATACTCACAAATATATGTAATACATGGTGCATACATCTGTATAAAACATCTAATGTAGTATGGCATCAGAAATCAACTCACCAAAATCTGATGAGCAAAATGGTACTTACACACTTCTAATTTATAGCCTGAGAACTATTACCCAGGATGCTTAAATGACATTTTAAAGCACATACTCTCTAAAATTGTGTATAAAAATGAGCTGCAATTTAATGTAAGCCAAATTTATAACTAAATGCTTCTAACATGCACAGTCTTAGCTGAAATTGTTATGGATTATGCTAACTTCAGCATACAGCTCAACCCTAATTATCGTCGGCATGCTTTCACACCTTCAATTAATTTCCATCCTGAATACAAAGAACTAAACCTTTGATCATAAAGAAATAAAACAGCAGAGGACATCTAACGAACAGGGACTTCCATTTTGTATTAGAGAAGTTCTGAGAAATATGACTTTGAATATGCCTTCATGCAAAAAGAATAAAGAAGCCTGGGAAGTATTATCTGATATGAAATCTAGCCAAAGACAAATTTGTGTGCGCAATTACATCTAAGGTGTGAAGCAGACACTAATTTGTTACTATATGGAGAAAAGGTTATCAGATCATAGACAGAACAAGGCACACCACGCTGGCTGAATACAATGAAGGCTAAACCAGCACAGAAGATTTTGAAGGAAGGAAAAGCAGGTTTAAACCCAAAGGGACAAAAACATACTTAAAGCCCATCACAACAGCAGACCTGTTTTACAAATACATGCTTCTTGTCTTAATTTGGGGTGCTAGATTTTTAAAACACCTTATTCTAACCCAAATGTAGGTATAAGCTTTCACTGCCACAGAGCTACCAGTACAAGTATCTCTACTGGAGCTGGAGTCAAGTCAAAAGCTACAGAAAGACACAGATTGATGTGAAGGTCCACAGAGCCGGGGAGAGGGATTCTCAAGTCTCCTCTAGTGAAAATTGTTAGAATTCTAATCTCTCCCACTGACAGGAAAGGAATAAGTCTTTCTGCATAGGTTTCACAAGGACTCTGTTTAAATGATTTCTGTGTAAAACACTACAGAAAATATGGGCAATGTTGTTCAGAGTTTTATAGATTGTGCTTGGGAGGGTTATTTAGAAAAAGGGGAGATACCAAACGTAATTTATCATGCTATCAGATCTGATTCTTTGTAGGAGTAAGATTAATAAATAAGTATCTAATGTCTTTTATGAGTAGTGTGGAGGTATGGTGCCATTTCTATGATTTTCAAAAAATTATATTTTACATAAGGGCATTACCTATTCATCAAACAAGACCATATTTGAATTCACAATCACACAATTAAGTTTTCTATACCCTGAGGCAGCAAACCCCATTCAGGAAGCAAAGAAATTGAGTTAGTACACAGGATGTAGACATGCATGTATACAGAGGAAAAGAGACAAAACCTACCATGCCTTTCTATTGTCACTTTTCAAAAACGTTAATTCTTTCTTCCTCTATTTTTTCCCTACAGGAAAAAAAAGGGCATAGTCAAAGGCTTCTTAAGCTCCTGACAGTTTTATCCTATATACAGTCCACTGCACTGCAAATTTTAGCTGTTATAGGACAGGAATTCTAGATTCAAATACTGATTTTTAGTTCAGTGTAAAACTGAAAACAAAACAAAAAATTAAGATGCACAAAGGTTTAGTGGGAAAACAGAATATTGAATGAGGGAATAAAATATGCAACGCAGCCAGAGTTACAGCCGAGCCAGCTGGCTTAAGCAATTTATGTATCATATTAAGTACACACCTGTATAAGCCCTGAGTATTACCTTCCTGGTTTATTTACTACAACACAGACTATGCTAGTCACTTAACACTTTCCAACGCTTAAAAAAAAATAAAAAAAATCAATCAAATAAATTCAAACACACAAGTATTAATGAACTTGGACAGATAAACATAAAATGCCTTACAATGATACCTACTAAAGAGGTTTTTGCAGAATTTTATGACACGAACTCCAGTCAAAGAAACAGACTGAGAATAGCATGAATCTGAACCAAAGAAAGCATAAAAAAAACCCACAACCAAATCTACTGTCTTTCAGCCATTTAATTGCTGGGATAATCTCATCATATACAAATGACTTAAGTGGCTGTATCTTTAATCAGTTTAAGTATTTTGATATCCATAAAACTTTCAAACCAATTGCACTAGTAATGCTGACATCAGAATTTGTGCCTAAATTCTCCTACGGACATAGACACACCAGAACTAGCTACTGAAGCTCTTCAACTCATATTTAAGGATCTCGTAAACATAAATAGTTTCTCCTACTCAGCTACTTTTTAAGAAGTGTCATTTCCCTGCAGATCACCTCAAAGAATTCTTGAAACATAACGCATAAGTTTTCCAGTGCAAAGAGGGATTCATACAGTTATCAAGGAAGAACATTTTTCTTAGAAATCCATATGGTTTTTTTTCCTGGGTCCAAAAGACAAATAAATAAATAAAACAGTTCCTATTTTCTAGTTGATTTTTACTTCCGTATTAAATTTCTAAGAACTCCCTTTCTCTGTATTGATATTTTAATTATTTAATAGTCAGTTTTTAACTAGTAGAAGCTTGGAAGATAATTTTTAAATGTGTCTAGTGTCCAATCATTATTGTTTTAAAATACAATAAAAAAAAAAAGACCATAAACTGCTGTGACAGATCAAAGTTTAACTTTTTTCTCTGAATATGCAGATAGCAGGCAGGATAGCTGAACATTAGAGAATAAAATGGCTGCATAAAAGAAAAAGTCAATAAACTTCCTAACAGTAAAAGCTATTACAAGACTGGCCCAAGCCATACCTTCAGGCCCTGTCATTTACAAGCACTGGGAACTCCCCACAGATATAGTATATAGTGATCTGGGCTTTTTTTATCTCTAATATGTACCCATCAGTTCGCTGGTTTGTAACAATAATCAGTCTATTCAGGGCTTTTAACCCTAATTTCACTTTTAGTTCCTCCTTAATTAAACGGCAAAGCTCAGCGTCCTACATCTGGCATACGTTTGTTTCATTTTGTATTAGCTGCAAATTACAAGTCATTAATTCCCTGCTCAGACCAAGAACACATCTCATTACATCACGGAACGCACCATCTTGAAATGCTATGAGCTGCTTTAACTGCTAATCTTCATAATGTGGAAAACTGCCTTCTCAAACAGTCCTCAAAAGATGACAAGCCTCCCAAGCACAAAAAGGAAAATCACCAAAGGCAAGAGATGAAAACCAGTCTGCCAAGGGACATGAGCGGTACATCAAACCCTACATTAACCGCATCCCTTCCTAACAAGGCAGCTTGGTGACACATGCTAGTCAGAAATGGCGAGGATGAATCACCCACAGATGTCTTTCATACACTTAGAAAGGTATCCGGAAAAGGACTCTGATAAGAAACACTCTAGTCTGAATGTATCGCTCTTACAGTTAGTTTACAGTCAGAAACCTCTAAGTCTGAAAGAGCAACGGTTACTTATAGGTTTTTTTAATCTAAGATGTTAATTTCTCTGTCTTTCTCTGTGAGGCTATGTCTGCTATCGTAAGTCATATTCCCATACATAAAGAAATTTATAATCTCTCTCTTTTTGTTTGACTTGCCCTCCTTTTAATTAAAATGATCCTTTATGTTCAGGAATTCCATTCTGATACATTAATCTTTGACACCACAAAAGAGAGAGAGTAGCTTTTTCTCCTTCTTTGACATATTCAGGACTGCAGATGAACTGCCAATGCTATCTACTGCTCTTTTCATCATACTATATTTAAATCCATGTATGAGCCTTTATAGAATAGAAAATGTCGAACTGCACCTGCAAACAGTGTCCCGTTGGAGGTCAGACTCAAGGTGCGCTTGCTGACCCAGTTCTATAAACAGAACACTGCCACACTTCTGTACTGCCTTGGGTTTCCAAATTTATGATCTCAGAAAGCGTCTTCACAATTTAGCACATATGCACAAAACTTACCTTAAAAATAACTCAGTGAGAACAATTAGTGGCACATACTGGAGGCTGTAAATCACTGACCAGGAGCAGGTAAGAAGATGGAGTTGCACGTGACTAGCAGCCAATTTTAAGCTATGAAAAGTCCTTTAGAGCACACAGCGCATTTCAAAAAAGAATAAACCCTTGGACTCATTTTTTTTCTATCAACTTCCAGCTAGTAAGCACCTGAATTTAAACAACCTCATTGTCCTCCTTCTGCCAGCCTTCAACTCAGAGCCACCCCTGAATGCACAAATCTGCCCTACCACTTGGTTTAAAATGAAGGTATGCAAGGTAAATACTATAAAAAGGACATTTATAATCATTTAACGTCAAGGGCACGCATCCTAAGAAAAACTCTGAAGCATGTTTGTAATTTGACCTACAACCTTAACATTCGAAGACATTGGTATTGGTAAGCAACCTGGACAAGCACTTGAGACTTTGTGAAGGTCTTTACCATTTATAAAGGTGAACCTACGAATTTATGAAGAAATGCACAGAAAGCACAGGAAATTTTGATTTAAAAGTGTAAAACACACACACAAAAATGAATACTGGCAGAGATTTCCATTGGACTAAGATGGGTGTTGCTTTTTCTATTAAGACTGCCAGGTGCAGCCTACTCTCCACACCGCATCCGTGGGAAGAGGCTGCACGGCCTCATGTTCCACCTCTTCATCACAACAGCATCCACCTCTGGAAAACACTGCATCAGACTCTAGGAAATCCCAACGGCTATCAAGGCGGCCATCCACTGCATTAAACTACGTTTAAGTGAAGAGGATTATGTACTTTTTTAGCTGAAGAACACAGCCACCGTACATTTGCCTTGACAAATCTTGGAATCTTTTCATGTCACAACTTGATATTAAAAAAACATAAAATATCATACCTTTCAGGGGGAATCTTTGGATTCTTTGGAAGATTAAAAAATTATTACAGAGAAAAAGCAGGCTAGCAAGTTTTATTTGCTAATAAAAGATTATAGCGAAAATAGCTCCTATAAAGTCTGTAGCAAGGGTGATGTCAACAATTCCCTTTGAGAAAGCACAAGCTATAAAGATTTGCACTGCTGTGGAGTCCTTTTATTCAGATTTCTATAGCATGCTACATGAACACTAATGAAGCACATACTATTTCTTAGCAATCATATCTGCATTGTTCTAACTAGCAATCTTAACACTATTTTGAAATAAATGCTTTTGAACATTTCAAGGATAACTGCCAAAAAAACCTTCAGAGTAATTTCAGCCTTCAGCCTTCCTTCTTTTGTAGCAAGTAAAGTACTTACATTAAAATTATGACTTCCTGCTGAAACAGTTAATTCAGTAAAAACCCCTTACACAGTATAAAAGTATTCAGTGGCATAAAAGCGTCCTGTAACTATGGAGATTATTCTTCCTCTTAACGAAAAGGTAGAATCCCTTATTATGGTGTGAATCCCTTGACAGTACTCTGCTGAATAAACACTAGCTACTAGCTAGCATTTCAATTATCATGATACAGTCAAATCTGTATCCTTTTAACCATTGATAATCCAGATGACCTGCCAATCTATTTCCAAAAGCTCTTTTAGATTCAACCGTATCTGGAATTCCATAATGCTGCAGACCGTGGCCAAATCCCACCTTGCTCTTCCTGCTCAGATACTGCAGCAGACAGAGACCATCAGACGATACGGTTACCCCCCTACACAATTACTGTGCCCACCCCCATTATTTGTATAAAAGAATGAAGGGAAAGTATCCTCTTTCAGGCGTACCTCACCCACTACATTCTACCTTTTGGAAGTACTAAAAATAGATAGTGATTAAAACACAGAATAGTGACATATTTCACTGAATTTCACTGAATTTTTAGAGTTGGAAGGGACCATAAAGATTATCTAGTCCAACTCCCCTGCTGAAGCAGGATTGCCCAGAGCATGTCCTAAAATCATAGTGGATTATTCTTCCTCTGAAAAGCAGCATCTGTTTGGATCCTACAATCAGTCCACATGTATCGTAAGCTTGTAAAAGAAAAAATTATTCTCTGAATACATTCCCAAGCCCTTCTAACATCTCAGGTTTCAAATTAAGATGGATGGAAACAAGATCCTTCTATGCATTTGTTATCACATCAGAGATTACTCCTTGTCAAAGCTGAAGCAAGTGCAAGAGAAATCTGACAGGCATGTGCCTAAGGCGGTTTAGTAGACCCAGTCAGGAGTCTAGAGGAACTACACCACTTTGAAGAAGGTACATGCTTATTAACTGCTAATTGAGGCTGTGATCTGCTACAGGTTGGTGGTACGTACCTTCCTTACTCTAAATCTGAAACAACATACTTATTAAATATCCCCAGACCCGTGGCAAGATCAAAACCCCATTCTTTTCCAGAATAATAAAACTGAACACAAACCTCTTCCACTCTCTGGTACTCTTGGGTAAAGAGCTCTAATGCCAATTTGTTAATTATAGTTACGTTCATGCAATTTCTGTAGACAGACAGACTTCAAATTGCAAAGTCTACTACTCCTTGGAGCAAGGGAGTTGCCCTGTTTTGTACTACTGCTGTGTCAACAGCAATTAGCGTCTGTTGACTTTCTTCAAAGCTGGCACTTCCTTAGTTTCTTGACAGCACTAACAAACCCTTCCAAGCAGCCACCATCAGACCTCAAGAAAGCAGAGCATTCTGCCTGTTCACTACAGCACTGACACAACATACCAGTCTGGGCCACACAGAATTTGCCTTGTGCTTATGACCACGTAGTTACATAAAGCCAGAATAAACATACTTAAAATGCATTTGAAGGCAGAAGTTGAGTCATTTAAAAAGTCATTGTATTTACCCTTAGTTATTAAAAATGCCTGTCACAAGAATCAAAGATACATCAGGAAAAATCAAGGCTAAGTATTCAAAAAAATTGTATTGCAATTTAGTATTTGTAGTTACGAAGACATGCTTCATAAATCACCTACTTCAAATGGATTGAAAGGAAATTTTGACTGTATTTTTAAAGAAAAACTGTCAAGACAGTTTGAGTTACAAATCCATCATCATTACTGAATTTCAGTTTTTACCCCCAGTATTCCAAGGATCTATGTTTATTTCTGTGTGGAAGTGGCACTTGGCTCTTCATGGACTTCCTAACTTGGGCAACTGTGTCTTCAGTGAATCTTCAGTCTTCATAAGACATTTTTAACAGACTGATTCTAGCTGGTGAGAGTGTCTGTTTGGGACAGGAATAGAGAGATACAGTAATATCAAAATGTTTTCCAAGTTACTGGTCTTGCAATTTTAAGCTGTCAATAATGTAGACAAAACATTTTTTGAGCTTGAGTCTAGCTCTTTCATTTTGCATTGTTATTTTTGGACAAGAACTGCTTTATTGACTAATCAAAGTAAGCAACCATTTATGTTATCTATTTACCTAAGTGCTATTTAGAGTCGAGATAAAAGCACAGGAATGTTCCCATCAAATCAGCCTTCCATAATACATTAAAAACCCCATCAGCTTCCACTTAGTAACATCAGACCTATAATCTTAACCAAATCTACTTTTTATGGCATACCTATAACCATTTAAAAACGCATGCAGGAAGGGCAGAGAAGGCCACATCTTGCCTCACATTACTAGATCTAAATGGGAAGCTTTGCTGACAGTTTACTGTGAGTACAGATTATGTTGCTCTTACACGCTTGAGGACATTTAAGAGAAGGGTTATTTGAACCAAAACGAGAAAACCAGGAAGTTCTTCTGTAGACATAAAAGGAACATCCACTAACATTGCTTTAGCACACAGCAGCCTTTAGGTTTAACAAATCCTTAAATCTGGTTATGAAGCTATCTAATAGTTCACATCAAGATGCAGCAACTGTGCAGTCTCCCTTCAAGCTTTAGGGAAAGCAGCTTCCCTCTGCTTATTCTTCCATTTAAAAAAAAAAATAAATCCAAACCCACTAATTGAATTATTCCAAAATGACTACAGAAAGACAGTTGCACAATTAAACAGTTCAGGCATTACCCCTAGTACTGAGAAGGAATCAATTCTACCCCGTTAAACATTACATTAAAAATTTACACTTTCAATGGCAATCACCAGTTATCAGACTAATACTTTTTTATACCTAGCAAATTTCATTTTATAGAAAGCAAATGATGCAATGATTTAGAAATAGGCTAGAAAAACAAGCTTGTATCACTCACTGTTTCTTACTTACAGCAAAGTCAGCTCTCTGCTGCTCTAAGGTCGGGAATAATTTCCTTGTTATGTACTCCATAATCTGCAGGGCTTACTCAGATGGTCTTGAATTCTACTGGGCCAGGAGTTAGGGAGCAGGAGAGCATGCCCTAACCCAGCATCCCACACTGTCACCTCAACATTCTGTGCACTCACACCTGAGGACAGAACCAGAGTTTTAGCCCCTTCTCAGCGATCTCTCACATCCATGACTTTAATTTAGTTAGTGCTGGAGCACTGGGTGCTCCTTTGGACCTCCTGAAATACTGGCTGTGATAACAACACCAGCGTGACAGCTCCCACCATCCTGCTGCACTACACCACTCTTCTGGTGGACTGACACAGAACAAGAGCACACATTAACTGGAAAATAGACATAAAAGAAGTAAAAAGTAACATTTTTAATGCCATTTTTTAAACCATCTTGTTTGGATAAGTCTGTTTTGAAAGCACCCCAGTCTTGAGGACAGCAGAACAGTCACTTCCTAAAACAACTGGGCCACTAAAAGCAACACATCATGCACTTTCAAGTATCGCTCCATGTGCGGCCAGACTGGGGGTGACTGAGGGGGTGGAGAAAAAAAATAATTAAATCAGCCCGGCCATTTGTTAACATAACAACTGGGTGGGGAATCAAGATTCAATGGCCACACAAACTACAAGCAGGCACTGTAATTCAAACCCCACTGGCTGTTGCTTTCAAAAATGTGCTGTGCATCTTCATTCTCTACTTGCACTCTGCACAAATTCCAAACTAAGACATTTTTTCTGAAGGTAAATGAGTATCTAACACCAGTATTTAAAGTGTGCTCTAAAATCAACATGCAGCATATAATTGTAACTTAGAAGTACTGTGAGAGAAATTGATATTAACTGAGTAAGAAAGACTTAAAAGGAGAGTAATTGAATCATTAATCTGTCTTTACCCCTTTTCTGAACAATGGAAAGGAGATGTAATTAAGTAACGGCAAATTACTGGGACACCAAGTCAAAGTCATCCTGTGGCGTCTCTTGCCTTTTCAAAAGGTACAGGATGGATAAGAAATCCTTGAAAAATGAGGACATCTGGCTAAGACATCTATCACTACCATAACAAAATCTTACCTGTGATCTCTGCATGATATCTCCAGCCCCCAGGAATGCCCACCCAAGCACCAGCATCCTGTATTTCAGAATCATCCCATACCAGAACCCCCTGGAGCAGTTTTATCACATCATAGTATAGTTTTAGTTGGAAAGGACCTTTAAAGGTCATCTAGGCCAACACCCTTGCAATAAGCAGGGACATCTTCAACTAGACTTGGTTGCTCAGAGCCCCGTCCAAGCTCACCTTGAATGTTTTCAGGGATGGCACATCTACCACCTCTCTGGGCAACCTGGGCCAGTGTTTCAGTATAAAGAATGTCTTCCTCATATCTAGTCCAAATCAACCCCCTCTTCGTTTAAAGCCATTACCCTTTGTCCTGTTGCAACAGGCCCTGATAAAAAGTTTGTCTCCATCTTTCTTACAAGCCCCCTTTAAGTACTGAAAGGCTGCAATAAGGTCTCCCTGGAGCCTTCTCTTCTCCAGGTTGAAAAACTCGAACTCTGACAGTCTGTCCTCACAGCAGAGGTGCTCCAGCCCTTGGATCATTTTTGTGGCCCTCCTCCAGACCCACTCCAACAGGTCCATGTCTTTCCTGTGCTGAGGGCTCCAGAGCTGAACGCAGTACTCCAGGTGGGGTCTCACCAGACCGGAGCAGAGGGGCAAAATCACCTCCCTTGCCCTGCTGGCGACGCTGCTTTTGATGCAGCCCAGGATATGGTTGTCCTTCTGGCCTGCAAGCACAGAAGATCAGCTCCTGTCCAGCTTTTCATCCACCAGTACCCCCAATTCATTATGCTGAATGCAACCAGGCTACATGCAGGGAAATGGTAAACAGAAACAACAGTGCATTCTTGTATCTTCCACACATTATTGCCTTCTATGTACAGAGGAATTTAGAGACAGAAATGTCCATCAAATCATCTTTTTGGCTTCCTGCAAACACAAGAGCACGGGCATTCACTCACTAAGGCTATGGTTAGAGACAATAAGTAATGCTCCTCATGCAGCCATACATCCCATTCACATCCTCCATCATGCCAGTACAAGCACTCCTGTCCATCATAAATCAAACCACGCATCTGCACCTTTTACTGGATTATTTTTCAATCAGAGGTGAGAGGACAGAAAAAGAAAAGGCCCAGGACACAAACACAGTCAAAATACACCTATTTTACCATGCTGCCATGCAGCAAACTGGGTTAACAGAATGAGGGCATGGAACAAGCACAGGAGCGTGGAACTACATAAACCAGCACCGAGACTGAAAAGTTCAACTATATCTGTAGACATTGATTATAAACAACTATTCTGTCAGCAGAAACATTTTAGGAGGTTGCTGTCCTCCTGCTATCTCAAACCTGTAACCTCCCCTGTATCCTCACAGATTACCAGCCCACTGGTTGTACTAATCCAACCACACACAGCCACCCTCTACACTGAGGAATCCCACTTTTAGCAGCACAGGGTTTAAGAATGTTTATGAATGTAACATCAGTGGTTGTATGTAATGCAAATTACTAAGAATTAAGATATACAATTATCTGATAATTCCATAAAATATACGTATTGTCCTTTAAAAGAACTGATTTTTAGATACAACTTTTTAAGTAGTACCAAAAAGTTCAGCTTTATGTCAGACAATTCTTGACCTTCTGAATATTAATTAGTGCCACATTAATTTTTTAAATGGTTTGTGGGAATACATCACATAGTAAGTAGAGTATAATTAGCCATCACCCCAAGCCTACTGATAAGGAAGGCAGTACTACTGACCAGACTGGTTACATCCTTTGTTCTATTCACTTTAAAATTTAATAAAATCAGCTGTAGTTCTGACATAATCTCAGAAACAAATCTTAATATGATGAGTGGTTTTTATGTCAGATATTTACAAAAGAACCAAAATAGGAAACTGCTCACTTTTAAGTCTACCCACAAAAGATATTTTACTGCTTTTACCTGTAGGCAAGACTTGATATTGAGAAACTGTATAAAAAATCTGTACATTTAAGCAGACAACAGAGGGAAAGCATATTTGGAATAGAAGATGACATGATCTCATGCTTCCTAATTTTGAGCAAGAAAGATGACCAACAATAATTATTTGACAAAATAAATTCAATTTAATTCTACATACGTGACAAAACACAGCTTCCAGAGTAAAGACTGTTTGTGGTAGCATTAAAAAGAGTTAAACAGTAGAGACTGTGGGAGATAAGCTGGATTCAAAGAAACAAACAGTGATTAAATCAACACACAGATACTATTACTTGCATCTGTTTTCTTAGCTGACTGAATCCCAAGAAACAGACAGCTATCAGAGATTAATTTTCTTTAAACATTATAAGAAATTAGCATGTCTAGTGTTAACTGTGCTCTTGTGTTTGTCCTCTGAGAACAACTCCTTTTTTCACATTCCCAAATACATTACGGGTACTGGAAGCATACATCCTCAGTCCCCATGCTTGCCTACTTGCTATTGCCTGTCATTATTAAATATATTAACTGTCCAGCATAAAAAAAATCCAAGCATAGTGTCACCTCGTGCCAGACACCTACAAAGCAGCTCACACAGAACCCTATGGAAATAATTCCTCTATCACTGAAAGCATCTGTAATTCTGGCTCTGACCCTCTAACGAAGTGCCCAATTTAAATCCCATAAAATGAAGGCAACAAAAGCGTCTCAGCAAATCTAAGCCAGCATAAATGCACCTTTTTTTCTGGTCAGGCATTTATTGACTAAGTAATTTTTCAAAGGAACCACATTTATTTCTACAGCCTGCGTTCAGCAAGGAAAATGTTTCACTCAAGAAATTACTGAGAAAGCCTTAATATTTCGAAAATACCTGAAGCCGACTGTGACTCAGGATGTAACTATTATAATCAGTTCTATTTTGAAGTTAAAAATGCTTCTTTTTAGAATGAACAATGTCTTTGACTGGTACTTGGTTACCACAAAGTATCTATTAGACCTTATACGTGTCATGATTTCGTATTAAAGAAAGTGAGAGTTAACACTGAAAAGAAACGTTTTTCTAAACTTTGGTCAAGATAAACACAGTGTTAGTATAAAACAATTTTAAAATACTCGGGAAACACAATGTATTATACAGGCTGGATTACAAGAAAAGCCCGTGACCAGCCACTTCATTGCAATGATGATGGAATTGGTCCATTTTTAGGATAGTTGTGTCAGACTGGACAACACTCTGGAGGCAGGCACACTACAAGAGGTGTTTATTTAAATAGACCTAGCATGCTTGTCCCCATCACTATCTGCTACTATGCGCTCCAACATTAAATACAGAAGTATATTTTGCTTATTTATGAATTTACCCAAATTTCCTTATTCTCCACTCCTCTTATAAAAACATTAACAAGTATTTGTACACCGAATTAAGTTTTAAAATAATCACAAGCCATGCATCTGAAGAGATACTATTAATCCCAAAATAAATCCAATTGCATGTCTGCCAGAGAAGCCAAACAGAGGAAGAGATGAAAGAGTAATTGCACAAACCCATGTCTCACGAGAAACAGAAGCTGCATTAACTGGACTCAGAACTGAGTACGAGGCTACAATATTTCCCCAAACTCCCAGTTAAATAAGAGACATACGTAGGTATGTGTGTACACACAGAGACACACATATATAGATATACAGAGAGGTATGTATACTGCGTAAGAGTAGTACACAAGTGAGGGGTTTCTCACATTCTTCTGACGTCTTCTTCTCTGTTTATGAAGAAGTTCATAAACAGAGGAAGCAATTGCTCTTATATGCCTTAAAGTATATGTATCATTTTGATTCCTGTATGTCAAAACCATTCAGAAGATGGTATTCTGGACTCCTGCAAACTTAATTTAACAATTTTGCATGCAATTCCTCTTTTTTTAAAACACAGGCCTTTTCAAAAATCAGTTTCTGTTAATAAGGCACTGTTAGCTTATCACAGTAATTTGACAAACTCCAAAAGAGGCTATTTCACGAGACGTTTGGAGGGTAACTTATATTATCTTTTTTAATTACATATGACAGCATGTTTTCTTTGATTAGAAAGCGAAGGGAACCTAAGCTTGAACTGCTGTTAGAATTTCTGATTACTGGAACTGTCCAGTTCCATCATCATCCTTTGGAAGCAGAAAGGCTGCCAAACTTTAACTGCAACATGATGCAGAAGTGATACTGCATTGTTGTGTGAGTTTCAGGAAGTGACAATTTAAATTCCCTGCATTTACCCATACGGTTCCACACTATATAAAACACATATCTAAATGGAACTGCTAGAGATCCCTGTATGTGTTGTAATTTCACAAAAAAGGTCCTCTTAAACCATGTGTTCACAAAAATGATTGTGCGAGTGACTTACAAAATACAAGGTCTTCTGCTCAGAATCACCAGATGGATCAGCTTTCTCTCTGCTGCCAGTAAATGCTGAATGTGTTACTTTCAATTGTATCTATAATCCTAGGGCTGCAATATCCTCTATCATGTTTCGCTGAAGCTTTGGAATTCATAATCAATTAAAATAAAGCTATTTTCCAAAAGAGTTTGAAATCAATTGTGCATTCAAAAAGGTGTTGGTTTTAGTTTTGTTTGGGTTTTTTGTTTGGTTGGGTTTTGTTGATTTTTTTTTTTTAATTAAAATGATGAGCTGCCTAAATCTGGAAGGTTCCTTTTTAGCTTCCATTGCACACCCTTTGGGCATAAGTTTCCCGTTTAAGTGAAGTGCAAATACAAAAGTGGAAGTGAAAGAGACAATTACTTCCCAGAGTAATTGTTACTAAACCTTCTGCCCACTGTAAGAGTACTAAAATTACATTTTAATAGTCTTCACTTTATGTATTTTTATGTATAACTGTGAAAGCATTTTACATCATGAATGATACTTGCTTATCATTTTACTGTTCCAAGCAACTATAAAAACAAACTTTCAATTTTTTCTAGCTGATTTTATTTTATTTATGAGCAGTACTTGAGCACTGCTGCTACATTTAAATCATATACACTAATGGCAATCATTAACAGGGAAAAAAAAAAAAAAAAAAAGAGCACCACCATTGATTTAGTAGCCTTCAAAAAGCCAGGCAATAGCATCACACTAGGTGATGCTGCTCTGGTCATTAAAATATGCTTCAATATGCTTAGAACACAGAATTCAATAAGGAGTTAAGAAGTTCCTTCTTGTGATTACAGACAAGTAATCACAAAAATCTACAAATCAGGCATCCTGTTACCTAAAAGTATTAGGAACATGAACCCAGAATGAGTAAGGTTTTAAAGTGTCTTTCTAAATCTCTGCCCTAAAGATACAGTTATCAATTAAGTCAGTGATATATTCACGTCATTTTGCTAGAATAACGTGTTCCTAATCAACGTTTTTCTTATTTTAGAACCATAGAAATCTGGCCAAAACCTAAGTCTACGAATCATCTCCGACTACAGCACGCTAGGTGACCTACAATATATAAATCCGGCCACTATTTACAAAACCCAAGGAAGAGCTGCCCACGCCTCTTCTTTTCCCCGTTTCCGAATTAGTAACAAGAATAAACCACCGAAGCCAAGTACGTGAAGTCCAACCCAACCGCCGCAGCCCCCCGGAGCGGAGCTGAGCGCCGCGGAAGAAGGTGGGGGGGGGGGGGGGGGGGGAAGGCCAGCAGCCGCCCTCACCCGCCTCTGCCCGGGCTCCCTCCCTGGGCGGCGCCCGGCCCCGCCGCAGCACCGAGGGGAGCCGGGGGACAAAGCCGAACCGATCCCCTTATCCCCGCCGCGGGGGGCTCCTCCCTCCCACCCTCCCGGTGACCGCAACTGACAAGAGCTTTACACAGAACACCCAAAAACAACCTCGTGTGTGTCGTGTCCCCCCCCACCACTCCCAAAAAAACACCCCACCCCACCCCACCGAAGGGGCCGGCTGTCAGCGGCGCTGCGGAGGGACCAGCCGGCCCGCGCAGCCTTTTGTTGTTTGCGTAACGGCAGATAAAAAGGCCAAAAAAAAAAAAATAAAATTAAACAACCTTTTCCCCCCACGCACACCCCCTCGCACACACCCCCCCCTCCCGCCGCCGCCGTCCCAACCCCCCGGCTCACCGCTCGGTGCTGCAGGCTCGGGCGATGTGCGCAGCGCTCGCTGAGGCGGCGGGGGCCGCGCAGCCCGGGGCGGGAGGGGGGGGGGGGGGAAGGAGGGGGGAGGAGGCGACCGGAGGAGGATGTCAGCGATGGGCGGGCGGAAGGGAGGAAGGAAAAGGGTTTTTTTGGGGGGCTGGGGAGGACCGAAGAGAGGAAAGGAGGGAAGGAAGGAAGCGGGTCAGCACCACGGTACCCTCAGTGCCTCCGCCAAAGTGCTGACAGGCGCGGTGGTCGGCGCACGGCCCGGCCCCGGAGGAGAGGGCGCTGACAGCTGCAGGCAGCCGTGACCGGCGCCGCCACCCCGGCTGCTGCTGCTGCTGTCGCCGCCGCCGCCGCCGCCGCTGCCGCTGCTGCTGCTGCTGCAGCCGCCGCCCCCTCCTCCTCCTCCTCCCCTGCGCCCGCCCACCCGCTCCCCTCCCGCCCGCCGCCCCGCCCAACATGGCGGCTCCCCCTTCTTCTCCCACAGGCCCCCGCGCGCCCTTCTTTCCCACCGCGCCCCCTCCATGACGTCATCTCTCCCCCTCGCAGGGGAGCGGGAGGCGGTGAGGGGAGCGCGAGCGCAATGGTCCCCGGCCCCCCGCGAGGAAGAGGGGGATGCTGATGAAGGCCCTCAGGGGTTCAGGTGTGAGGCCGCAGCCTGAAATCCCCTGGGGAGGCAGGCGGGGGGGGCTGTGTTGCACCTCGCTGAGGCCTCGTCGGGTCGAGGCGTATGTCAGGGGTGAGCAAAACCCGGGGTTCTTTTATGGCCCTCTCGGCTGAGGCCCTCGGGGGTTCAGGTGTGAGGACCCGGGCTGGCATCCTCGGGGGCGGTGGGGGCCACGCGGCACCACGCTGAGGCCTCGTCTGGCCGAGGTGTGTGTCAGGGGTGAGCAAAACTCGGCATTTTTTCATGGCACCCCCTGCTGAGGCTGAGGTGGTTTTGCTCCAGAGCAGGGCACTACCACAAGGGCTTTTTGTGGTGGTGGTTCCGAGTGTCCTGGATAGAAATTCGGGGTTTTGCATCTGTAAAACTGATGCTGCCATCGCAGCTGAATACCTCTGAGACGCAGGCACACGGAGAGCTCCACAGCACGCAGCCGGCTCACGGTGCCAGTCACACCGGGGAAACTGAGGCTGAAGTACAAATTCTGTGGTGAAGGCTGTTCCCCCCCCCCTTGGGGCTAATGATGTGCTGTTAATGTATTTCAACACCCTTGTCTTCATTCCACATTGAACCGAGTGGAAGATTCCCATCCTTCTACAGGGTTACACATAAAAAGTAAGACTTCCATGAGAACTCAGTGGCACTCGTCACACGAACCATTTCTTTGCAGTTTCCAATTTCATTCCCATCCTCATTAAAGAAGAAGGAACGGTTACAGTGTTTTCTTCATGTTGCTTTATGTTCCACTAGGTAGAAGTTAAGCCCAGAAATGAAAGATGGAAGGAATTGAGGTCCGAGATGAAAAAGCAGTTAAATATAGCAAAGCAGTAAAATGCACACTGGAAATGATCAGGAAACAGTAACAGCCTAACTTTATTTAAGAATTATTAGTGTCTGGGCAGAACATTATGGTGTGTTACTGTCTGAGCTCCACATAGAATAGAATAGTTCAGTTAGAAGGGACCTACAACAATCAGCTGGTCCAACTGCCTGTGTGACTCCTGCAGTACATACAGGGTATGACTCATAAGCTAATGGAAACACATGGAGGTATAGTGGTAAATCAAAATGTGCAGCCTCACCTAAATGCTAGTATCTAAAATACACAGTGGAAAGCAGAGCTTACATCTCTTTGCCCTCACATACAACACTGATCAAGTCCACAAAATGGCAGATGGGAGAACAAGAGTCGGGCGAGAAAGCAAGACTCCTAAGAAGAAGGAGGAAGACAGAAGAGGAATTGAAGCTAATGCTGTTGTTAAAGAGGCAGACGAACAGGAAGAGTCACAGAAGCCCACAAGAAACAAAATAAAGTCAGGGGAACATGGATTGTCTGCAGGCTGCAAATACAGAGTCACTGTCGGATTTGAAAAGCTGAGGGAACTGAAGTTTACTTTCTGAATACCACTCACTGATTGATAACTTACACAGGTCAAGCTGTCCAACAAAAACCATATACTCATGATACTAGTATTTCAGAGCAGCAGCTTCTTGTGTTCTTCATCTCCATTTAAAACATTTCTCTGGGAATTTTGTATTAATGGTTTGCCATGTTTTCGTTTTGACAGGCAGTACAGGCTAACTATGTATAATAATGTGAAATATGTGTTTGCACAGTAATATGAAAGGGAAAAAAAAAAAAAGATTGAAGGGCATTCCTTTCTACAAACTGCATTTTAAAAATAAAAGTCATGCCAATTGGTCCACAGGTTCAGAGTCTTTTTATGAATATGCAAGAGATTTAATTAAAAATAGGACATGCCCTAATTACATAATTATGCAAGAGAACTGATTCAAAGGAACCACTCCTGTCTTTTGACTAAACAATATTCATTGCTTTCTTCCTATCACACATTTGCTTTAAAAGATTTCCTGCAATTAGCTGCTTACCCGAGGGATCTGAGCATCTCTGAACAAAGCAACTACTCCAGCTATGACCCTGATTCATAATACGCTGCCTAATCAAGTCTATGCGTGCTGGCAATTTCCCACATAAGCAGCACACACTATAAGCTCCCTCCTGCAGGAAGGATGATTAGCTCAATGGAACTAAAGTGCACTATTACTCCCCTCTGTTTATGGCACGCAGCAGAAGATAGACACAGAAGAGACCCGGTGAGCGTGCTTGTTCCTCCAGCTTCTACCCGACTTCAAATATCGTAAGAGTACCCCTCCATTTGGATCTTGTTTTTCCTGTCCCATCTACATAAGAATTATCCAAGTTCATCTGGCAGTAAAAAGTATTTACTGCCCACGTTTCCATCTTCTCTTAGGGAACTAGTTATGCTGTATGCCCTGCTTTTAGACTGAAGTGATCTAGACATGCTGTCTCTAGAATATTCTTTAGTCTGCCACCAACAAGGTCACCGTGGTTTTCTGCAGACATCTGAGTGGATATTTAAAACAAAACCCCAAAACACATTATTTACAATGCTGGATTCTCTATTTTCAATATACCCAATTTCCCTCCTCTCCCAGAAGAGAGAGGGAGGTTTGTAAATCACAGTGGGAGAGAAAAAAAGCAAACAGTTCAACTAATGCAGCACAAAGCTCTTCAGTTTTGAGGTGCAACAGTGTGAGAAATACACGCAGCAAACTAGGATCCGGTTTGACTGACATCCACAAATAGAGCAAGCCTCTATAAAGAAATTCAGGTTCACTTCATTTAAGAAGTGTGGGTCGTTCTATTTTACCATTGTTATTAAAAAAAATTATCCTCCTGTCTTAGAGGATCTTTCCTCCAAAAGAGACAAAAGTTTTTTTTTTAAATCTAATCTTACAGTCTATAAAATCTATGACTTCATTTTATAAATATGGGCTACAATAAAGCACTACACTGGAATAATTTCAACTGCTGCTAAAGTGCCGTTTAAAAGCATCCTGGCAATAATAAATATTCAAAGGCCAAATTCAGCAACCCGTCTGGCTTTTCATCACAATCACTTGACAGTTGCATATGCTTTTAGTTTGTATTTCCTACAAGAGCCTCTTTATGGAAAAGAGGAAACATAAAAATCAGTGCTCAGGAGTCCGAAGTGTCAAGTCCGCCCTCCCAGACGCAGTTTGAGCCTAACTCCTTTGTGCGGTTGTGCAATTACCGCATGCAGAGCTACACTGTTAACAGGGAGTTCAGGCATTTTGGAGTCAAAGGACTGTATTTGGTTTGATGCGGCTCATTGTCAGAGTCAAGATGCCTGAACATACCATTGGGAACCCACTGTTGGGCACGGCATTAAAGTACTAAGTAAAGTAAACACTGGTTATGATCCTGCTTCCCAAGGCAATAAGCTTTATTTACATGCAAGTGAATTCTCCTTTTTCAGAGTCACAAGGATTTCTGGAAAGCCGTTAACAAATGAAAGGCAGTGTCGTTTTCCCTGCTGTTTTCTCTCCGCAGAGAAATAACAAGGAAATAAAGCATGCAGTGTTAATTCTACTCTTAACAGGCCATCTCATTAGTTAATTTCTTTTACTTTTTTTAAACAGTGGGATGCTTGTGCTGGAGGTTAACATTTTGCTAACCAGAATTCTCTTAACCTCCCAGCTTTTACACAGCAGTGCTATTGTTAAAGCCTAAAAGATACTGAAAGGTTTTAAGATGCCCATGAAATTAGCTTTAAAACAGTTCTATTATGAAAAACAAACTTAAAAACCTCAGGTAATACAGAAAGTAACCACTTGAAAGCTAGACACTATTAGAGATTTTGCATGTCAACATCAATGTGAACATGAAAAAAAACATAAAACACTAGATGGTTTCAGCAAAACAGCTATATTTATATATCCCAATTTCCACTGTGATCTTCAAAGTAGTAAGGGATCAAGGAGCTAAGAATTGCACCCTTTGACAAACCTCAAACTCCCAACAGATCAAGGGTTTGCAGAGAAGAGCTTAGGACGATAATTAGACTTGTATCTTTACTCCCTGCATTCAAGGAGCGTGTTCCCACCTCTACGAGGGAATGCTCACACCAGAATATACTTACTCTGCTCCACCAGCAATTTCTGTTCCTTCTTCGCTTCTGCTGCACCTCTCATTTCATTGAAAAGAGAAGCACCTTCCTTCCTTACTTGGTTCCATGTTCTGTAGTCAGCTGATAGTTGGCTACTGGCACCTTTCTAGCTTGGAAAGACTCTCTTCTCCATATTTGCTTTGCATGACACTTTGTGCTTGTACACGAAGAAAGATAGCGTTCCATTTACGCTCCTCCTTTCCTTCCTCTGTACTCTCACTTTTCAGTGACTTTATTCTCCCTTGGGGTTTCAGTTGCTCATTCAAGGTTGTGAGAATTACTAATCACTGCATGTGAGTCACAGGAAGTGACGTTTATTTCTGTATTCACCTACCTCAGTCACCGAACCATCGCAGAAGTGTATTAAATCCTTTAGAGGACATAAAAAAATCCCACTCTGTTGGTGGAATATCACAATCTTGGCCACTACTAGAGTAAGAACATTCAGTGTGTGATACAGTATTTCTCTTCACCCTCCCATATCTTTACCTGCCAACTATGACTCTGCTCCTTTTCTATTTTCTCCTGGTATTTATAGGCCTTAAAAAAGTTTGTTCCACAAACAGAACGTACAGACTCTTCCAGACACAAGATCTTTGATAGTCTGTGCTGAAAACCAGGAACACTCAGCTAAAAGCAGAAAACAAAAGGATCACCTTTACTGATTTCTAAGTGCCTCCTTTATTACTACTCGTATTATCCCCTTCCCTTTCTTTGAACACCAGCTGATTGTTACCTGTATGGTGTGTCAGCATTCTTTTATGGAGATTTGCTAACTCATGAGGCTTTGCTGCCAGATTACCTGCAATTAGATTAGGTGAGATTCTTACCTTGATAATCTTGGTAGCGATTGCAGGGTTTTTTCCATGCTGAAGGAGACTTTTAGGTACCTTTTCTCATTAAATTCTCCAGGGTTTCATTATGTAAAATGCTTTTTCCCTAAAAAAAAACCTGTGAGGGCTGTGATTTTAATTTCAGTCACACATCAGTGTAAATCTGGGATAATTGCATTAACCAGTATGAGATTTTTCTTTTTTTGAGGAGTGAAACTTTGAAAGTGTAAGAAATGCATTCCTTTTTCCAACCAGCGTTCGGCAGGGGCACAGACCGGGACATAAACTTGTCTCGGCACCAGGGAAACTGGTACTACCTCATGGAGATAAAAGATGTATTCTCTTTATCCTAACTAAGATTCCTACATAGATTTATAAAAGAAGGAAGCTGTGGTTTTTCAGATGCTGCCTTTTATTAAAGCTCATGCATATGCTAATCACAAGAAATGATAATGCCAGTGTATGCCTGTATGTGACCTTTTCCAAGTAGACATTTCCACCTACCAATGAAAGAGAACCAAGTCTCAAAAGTCTAAGAGGCATTACAGATAGCCACCTCACCCGGTCTTTTTCTAAAAGTAATTATCCGACTCTATTGAAACAAGCAGACATCTCGCCCTTCCTGCCCAAGAACCTCACTTCTCCAGTGTTAGGTCTCAAGGGGAATATATACATATAGATATCGTGCCAAATGGTGTCATTTCTTCCCAGCTCTTTTCCCTTGCTAGTGATTAGCTCCATTTCTCTACGTGTTTGCATTTCTAAGGAGATCCTCAAATGTAACACTTCTCTTTTATATGTTTGATTAAATTATTGTAGAAAAAGAAGATTCTTTCCTGGGTAACCCTCTCAGCTGGTCCTTCCTCCACTCACCTGCCTAGGAGATACTGTACTCCTTTCTCCCCTCCTGACCATCAATTTGCTTGGCTAAGCACACTGAACTCCTAATCTCTTTAAGAGAGATTCTACATCTCCTTGATTATTCAGCTCGCCCTTCGCTGCTCCAATTTGCTTCATCTTTCTTGAGCCTAATGTGCTGCGATTGTTTGTGCCATGGTCACTGTGCCGCGGTCATTGCCAAGCCCTTATGGCCCTTTCAGTTCTTCTGTTAAATGCTTTTCTCTCCTCAACTAAAACTCTAAATGGAATTGCACCAAATTCACTTGGCATCCAGGCTTGATTGGAATTTTTTATTTTTTTCCTCATTTTTTATTATTTTACATTTGCTTTTAATTGTTGGAGTTTGCCTTGGTTAAGAGGGTATTCAGACTGAGGCAGTACCCAGCTGCACTGGACTGGGGAATTAATGGTAATACAGTTTGCCCCAAGGGAGAGGGAAATGGAAATGTTTCTCCTGTGTGACAACTGTTTCTGTCGTTTCTGTGCCAATGACCAATTATGTCTCTACAGAAAATGGCTCCTGTGAATAAGCCTGTGGCTAGATGGATGGCGTACAGTACGTGGGGCTGAGAAGGGCAGAGTCACTCTAAAAATCAATAGGAAACAGAACTGCCTGTGCTAGGGATTTTGCTCCTCATCCTGTCTCCTGGGAAATAGAGCAGATGCAGGATAAGGAGAGATGATCTTATTCCCCGGGGTTTGGATATGAATTCTCTCTCCTTGGTGCCTCTCTCTTCCCACGGCAAGTACATACCATGAAGTTGATGCTTCAGTTTCAGATGTTGGAATTCCTGTATTTTCTGTTGTAATTCTACCTTTTAAAATCTGCTTTAATGAAACATTTTCTTGCCAGTTCACAGAGAAATCCATTGAACGGTATTAAGTTCTAAGACACACCATGGACACGCTCTTCACTTCTTCTGTATCTTCATGATGATAGAGAAGAACACAAGAGATGTACATCGCTGCTGGCAAATCTCAGACTTAAAACATTAATGAGATGATGGCATAATTTACTCCCACAGGAGGGATGGTGTGTTTTATCTCTACAGGCTTGTCTGCCAGTTACAAGAGGGCAAACATCCTTGAAGAACTCAAGCTGTGGACAGTCTCCAAAAGGTCTATGACAGAGTCTGACAGCCCAGATGAAAAGCGGTTGAGAGAACGCTTTTAAATCATCTTTGTGCCTTCCCAATCCTATACTATTGCCTGCTCCCTGTGAGATTTAGACAACCACAAGGACCTGGCTTCCACGTGATAGTCCTGCCCAGGACCTCCACGGGGTCCATCTGGAACCCAGCCCATCCACACTTAGCATAGCCCCTACATTAGGAAATGTGGAAGGAGGCCTTAGAAACTAGGCTCGTATGTGCCAAATTCTGAAGAAAGGAATTCCTCATACATCTGTGTATAGGTGTTTCAGAGACCAGGATATAAATAAAACAGCGAGGGGATGCTATTCATTTGTCGAGTTTGGCAGATACTGCTGCATCACATCATGTTCTGAAGGCTCTCCTTGTACCAAAAAGGCTAGAATCAATTTAGTTGTAATTTATGCAGAATCTAGCTAAGGAAAAGGCAGTTATCTCATCAGCATGTAGATCATCACAGGTACTCTGAGGCTGCCATTTTGCTTCAGAGGACAAATCACTGAAGATGGGAATTTAAAGCAGGACTCTCTGACCTTTTTCTTCAGTGGCCAGTTGGGCATAGCACAGTTCACAGAAAATACAGCTTGCAGTAACTTCTTTGAAGGAAAAAATCTGTGCCACCATGGTTGTCTACAACACCAGCATCACCTGAAACACCGGGACTGTTTGAGCTGTTTTGATTACACAGAGCAGTTCACTCCATAAGCTGACAACAGTCTCCTGGGGCAGGTCTGGGGAGTTGCTGAAACATGCCACATGCAGCACATTAGATTCTGAATCTGTGTTTTCTAACGTAAAATTATTCCTTAATATATGAAATAATAATTATGTTTTAATGAAAGCTGAAATAAATTGACATTGTTTCAAAGATGTATATATATGCACAGTGCAGTTTTACATAGTTTATCAAACCCTATGTATTGAAAATAATGTAACTGTAAACAGGAACTGAAACGCCGCAATAAATACTAGGAGAAAGCTGGGAACGACTGATAGATATAAATTAGCCATGAAAGTGAAATGTACTGCCTACACAGTGTTACACTTGTTATTACATGCTGAAGGGCCACAAAGTACACCGTCACCATATGTTTGAAAACTGTCATGACTCACACGGAACAGGCTGATGAGTAACAGGATCTTCCTTCCCCAGTGTATTACACTGACCAGAAACCTACCCAGTACATGGTTCCATTGTGGGCAGCAATTTAACGTGCCCCATATCCTTATAATTAACTATGTAACTGTAAAAATGTTACTGCCGGGTTTATCATGCACAGATGCAGAAAGCATCTAAATATCTTTAAAGAAAGATTCACACATTTGTCATTTCCCATCCCACTCACTTTGCAGCCAAAGGAGGTTGGAATGCTGCGTTACCGGCATTCTCATTAACTTACCTCCTTGCTCTTGGAGTTTTTGGTTGTGAATTCTGTTGGGTAGTGCCCCAAAACAAAGATCATACTGTAAATAGGCGAGATTGCTTTTCTAATTTACATGTAAACATGTAATAGAACTAAAAGTTGAAATGACATCGTTAATTACATATGAAAGCAAATGTTGAGCGCTAAGTGGCTGTTAGATAATACATATAAATTATAGACTCAAGACATTAATAAGCTGCTTTGTGGCTTTTGGAGAAAGTATGAACCTCATGATTCAAAAGCCTGAGAAAAATCTTCCCAAAATGGAAACGTGCCCTGTCCAGTGGCAGCTCTTCAGCTACATTCTCCCAGCATCGGGCTTTTTTACCCCATCCTATGGCAATCAGATTTAAGGCTGCAATACCGTGGTAACACCCAAGCGTGGCAGCAAGTCTCCAGGTGTCACACCAAACAGGCCCCTCTTTTCCCAACAGCAAAAGCAGAGGAGCATAGCAAATGAATTATTTTTGAGCATCTCTCGTTAATTAAAATCAGTCTGTAACATCCTATGGCAGAGCTGATTTTCTTTCTTTGAAGTGAGCTTGAATCCTCCTTTGACAGAAATCAGCACCTGTGGCTATTTACTCCTGCACCAGCTTAGTTTTTTGTTCTGGGTTTTTTTTTTGTGGTGGAATTTTTTAGGAGACCTGAGGAAACTGGAGGTTTTCCAGACATGACATTAGAAGTGAAATATTATTTTGGTAAACATGAGAAGATGGGTAAATCCAGAAGACATTTTCTTACACAGTAATTGGAATTTAGTTTCCATTTTGTCTTTCAGTCTTATACAATTTTGGACAAATAAGTGTTTTCTACCTAGGTATTTCTAGCTACTGAGGTCAGAACTGTCTTGATTTGGTTTATTAGAGAATATTTATGCTGTGTCATACCACATATTTTCTATATGACACTCCAGAATAATGCAATCACTTGGAAAGCAATCAAGGCAGTCAATTATCTCTGTTGAAATTTGCAATTCATTAATTTTGCCTTCTAATATAAGCTTTGACTACAAGATCTGTTTTGCAAAACACCCCCACGCCCCCCAGAATCTAGACTTTTCATTGTTCAAATCATTCTAGAAATGAAAATCTGTAAGTTTTCTGGAACTGTTTAAAAACGGCCAGTGTATGCCACACACTGAGCATCATGTGAAAAATTTTCCATGGCATGGGTTTATGACAAAGACGGAGCTAAAATCTGTTAACAAGAAGTTCTTTAACAATGAGATACGACTAGTGAGCTGAATTTCTTAAAATTCTGAAACTTGTATTTTGCCTGTTGATGTGTTTCGGCTCAGCGGATTAAAGCTATCACAGCCAAGGCTGCAGCTGAAGCATGTCAGTGGGTCCTTTGGAGGCAGCGGTGCCAACAGAGCACTGCTGAACGCAGTGCCCCCCGTGCCAGTCAGGAGCTGCTGGAAACTCATGCCAGTTGTAGCCCATCAAAGCAGCTTCAGGGCTCCCCCAGATTAGGCCAGGTGCTAATTGCCTCCTGGCACCTCAGGTCTCGGTTACACCACACCTGGGGCCACCCCCAAGGGTGAGAACCTGCACACAGCAGAACGCAAAATCACTCTGCCTTTGCCTGAAAGATTTAAGAAAGTTGATTTAATGGGTATCTGGTTTGAACGAGTAAACCACAAACAGCTGTATGAAAGAGGGACTGTGTCTTCAGAGCATTTACATGGCTTCTAAAATGGATTTTGACTGCCGATAGTACTATAAAAGACTATTTCCCCTAAGTAAGATCACACTTCAAAAGGGATAATGTAATTTTTTGCTTTTGCTATTTCTAGCCAAAAGGACTCCTTTTGCACTTCCACAGCACCTGCTATTTGAATATATCAATCAACTAAATCTGACAATACTTGGGTAAATCTTAATCCATTAATGAATGCAAAAGCAAGGCACAAAAGTGATTTATATAATAATGAATATTAATGAGCATGCATTTCAAGATGATTACATTCCACATACTTCTAAACTCTTTTTAAGAAATAAACTCATAAGAAATAAAGTAATTATGGGGTTATTATTCTGTGAATCAGTTTATAGCAATCTGTGGATATAATTTTTAATATGAAAATGTTATTCATGCATATTACAGTTCCAAGCATATATTATCCTTTCCCGAAAGCAATTCAATCTCCCAGTCTTTATGCAAAAGACTGGCCCGTGGGCTCTGCGCAGGATGTAAATTAAGTTCTTGTTTGGCTAAATCTGATTGTCCTGTAGGATACCAATCTTGCTTAGGGATACTGGAAGTTAAAAATTGCAAGCAGAAAAATAGTCCCCTTAAAACAGGGCCAGGAAGGGTCAGCTTCTGAATAACCAATCTGCACTCGGTTAATTTTAATTTTATCACCAAGAATCTTCAGTTAAATATAGAAGCTATCTTCTCAGTAGTTGCTACATTAAAACTCCTAATGAAACTGAGAGAAGCAATTTATTCTTTTATTTTTTATGATGCGTATATAAAGGTGCTACAATCACTTCCAACCAGCCTTTAGTCGGTCTGCCTCTCAATCCCTATTTCACACTTCCTCTGACTCCTCTCACATTCTACTGAAATTAATGCTCCAGCAGAGCAATTCAGTGAAGACCAAAAATCCACACAGATTATCAGAACACAACCACCCCAAGTCAATACAAATTATCTAAAATTATTTGAATATTACCAAAACACCGTTGCTTTATTACGCATTTACTGAGGAGGCGGATTAAAAAGGCACATGCTGACACTATTAAATATCCAATACTGCTGGTTCCTTCTGACAGGATTAGCTAAATACCTAAATGATAAGAACACTCCCCTGGGTTTTTCCTACACTCAGAAAACGTGCACAGAAAAGTCACTCTTTGATCTATTTCACTAGCTTCGGTGACTGTAGCAGGCCTTTGTATACATAAGTAAAATTATTTTTAGTAGTCTGCGGCAGCTCCTTATTCTTCCTTTGATGTATAAAGGATTTATGATCAATAATATCTGAAAGCAGCTAGCAATATGACAACTGCTCTGAATCAAGAAAAAAAATACCAGAAGTAATGCAACACTGGCAAAAATTATATGGCTTTTGGCTGCTCAGAAAATGTAATTATCTCAGTAAATGTATGTGGGTTTGGTAATAAGACTCAAAATTTCAGATGGATTTTTTTTAATAACATCTTTGCACAGTGGTTTTATTAGATATTGTAAATCAGAGCTCAACACTTACCCAATAGATAAATAGCTCACTCCTTCAATAGGCTTTAGATGAAGGGACCAGAATCTTAACGAAGGCAAAGCCATAAAGGCATGAACTTAACCTACAAACAGTTCAGAGCAGAATCCTGGCATGATCCATCATATGCCAACACTAAAATACACATTCAGAAGAGAGTTTTAACTGTTAATTGACTGAAGCGCAATCCAAACCTTCCATCTGAATTCCCACATCTCCCCTATGCCAACAGCGGAACACTTACATCAGCACGATGAGGCATTTAAATTCAACTGACACCTAACACTTTTTTTCCTTGGATTAGTTCTAGCAGTGAATCAACTTCCCGATCTGTTTCAGCAGGCAGACACAAAAATGGCTGTGTTAATAAAAGCGAGCAGCTCAGAAGCTGAAAATGCTTCTTTTGACTGACCTCTACCTGCTTAAAGCGTATGTGAAACTACCTCAGGGATCTTAAGCATGGGCTGATAGAACGTGTGGCATCAACCACCAGTCCGCTGGGGTTCTGGTCTCTGCCTTTCAGGCTATTTTCTTTGATTATCCAATCATTCCTTTACACTAGAACTATTAAAGTGTGCATTCACATTGTGGTCAAAGCTTAGATACTGTAAGATATGATTTGCTGTAAAGCCCTGAAGAATTATGTTACATACCCCCAGTAGTCTATTCCAAAAATTTATTTTCCTTAAAAAAATGTGGCATTTTATAACTTTTCAATAAATATATACCTTTTACAGTACTGACGCAGTAAATAACTTTCACAAATAATATTTTCCTAGAAGTGTTGGTTATCACTTCAGCAAACACTAATTGTTTTCATATACTAATAACACAAAAACACAACTCAGTGACCATTTTAGCCCCTGTGTTAGCACCATTGTATAAAACAGGGTGATCCACTACTATATCATTAATATTTATTTCATCTTGCAAAGGAATTACTACAGTTGATACTGACAAATCTCTTTTTGCTCCAGCTGAAAAAGCCTGTGAATAAATCATGTCATATTTAGCTACAAAAAACAGGTCAATGGCGACTGAGCTGACATTTCCAAAAGCAGAACCTTCCCTACAGCACAGCTTTAGGAAAACACGCTTCATTTGGCAACATATATTGTTTTTAACAGAATCCTTTTAGTAGGTATTGTATCAGAAAAAAAAATCATTTAACTATATAAATGGACAGGAAGAACGGAGGAACGGAACTTCTTTTAAATTACAGATAGATGGCGTAACATCTTAAGACTTCACTTAAAGCAACCTCCTTCCAGCTGATGTTACATACCTTGAGGCCAGAAAAATCCCCCCTCGGGCGTGTTGTTTTGAGTGCCTCGGAGAAACTGGGGAGAACAGCAATTTTTGGAAAGAAATGATCCAGTAGAAAACAGCGCCTGTTAGTACTAATAGTGTTCTCCTCCGTACAGCCGAGTATCGGTTTCCTTTTCCACCAAGATCAAGTGACTGGCAACGCAACTGTTCATTGCTCAACAACTACAATCTGCACCAATCATATGTGAGAGGAACTCGTGTCCAAGGGGGACACATTTCTTTAATTAAAAATAAAATTATCTAAGAAGATCCTATCGCATTAGTCATTTATGAGATCATATCTTAACTCCTTATTAAAAAGAGATAATCACACCGAAGATTATTCTAAATTAGTTGTATATATACTCACAAAATCATACTTGATCCTTCAGCTGTGTTGCATTACTTACGGACAGCTACTGCCCCAGACTGACAACTGCTGCAAAATGAGACATTTTGGTCTTTACGTGGTAACATGGTTGGTGGAGACATTCTCTGACCTGAGTTCAGTACAGCAAACTGAATCACACACTCTTTAGGAACCATGAGTCTGTAGTCAAACTGTGACAGTTGTGATCCATTCCATTTAATGTAAACATTAATGTAAACATTAAAAAAAATTTGATAATTTTCTCAGTTGTGTTTTGGTTGGGAACTATTTTAGATATTCTTGGAATAAAAGGTATAGAAAAATCTACATAGTGATTATAAGTTAAGATCAACTTTTATTTACATAGTTTAACAAATAGATTCAAGTAATTATTACATTAGTCATTCAGATTCTGATTTCACTATAAACAAAAAGTTTATAGCAGGCCTAGCTACTGTTGCATTCTTCATGGAGCTGCGATTAATTTTCCACATTTTTCTTTTTCCAACGAAGCCACCTCAGAGCTCTTGCCAGTGCTACTTGTCCCATGAGGAACGTGATAGTAAAGTTACGTTTATACCAATCTCTAGGATTCCAAAGCCAGGAAAATCATTAGCACGAGGAACAAGAACAGGAAAAAGGTAAAAATTAATTAAAATATACTTTGGGATTTACAAATGACAATTCAATGATGACTTGCATTTTCTGTTTTTGTGGCAACACTTTTCCTGCCTAATTAGAATGATACAAACTATAAAAAGGTCTATATAAATATCCACATCCATGAAGAGATTACATGTGAACATTAGGACTACAACCATTGAGACTTTAACTATAAAAAAGTTAAGAGCTGGGTAGTTTTATGACCAATTGTATTTGAAATCAGGCAAGATAAAATAACTGTAACCATTTCTCATGTTTCAGAAGTAAAGCTGATCATCAATCTATCTAGAAGAATTTGCTGCCAGAGCTGTGCAAGATTAGTTGTGCATGTCTGGTAAGATTTGTTTGTGCACGTATGAAGATGTGTATATTGGAAAGGGCACAGTTGGTCACATATAAGGGTGAGGAAAAAATAAAATCATATTTCAAAGACTAACTGTATAATCCAATACAGGAAACATCAGGTTTCTAAAGCAGTACCTTTTAAAGACGATGCCTTTCATATTACCAAAGTTAGTCTATATCTTTAAACAGTTTTTATGAAGCATGCATGGCTTTTAGAACCAATTCCAGGTACAGACTATCCGATCTACATCAGCCCTTTTTACCCTCTGAGAACTTGCTTCAAATTCTTGCCCTTATTACAAACTAAAGTGATTTCTTTTTAGAATTTCATTTTAGTTTCTAACAAGTATTCCCTCCCCCATTTTGTAAAATGCTGCACAAGAAGCAACAGAATACACTTACTGTAGAACTAGCTGGGAATATTAAACACTGGGATTTAGGTCTTCTCTTGAGATGTCTGTGAGAAACCTTGCATGTACAGATCTAACACAAACCCAAGATACTGACCTCTCAGTAAGGATAGCAGCCGAAATCATGCTGACAAGCAGCACTGAGCTACACCCTCTAATGTCATGTTAAATCAAAATATTACGCTAACATTGCAACTGTTTCCTTTCCCCTTTCATGTCTCATTTCCTAGATCCTTCTCAATTTTTTTTTCCCTAAACTCGACTCTATTTCCAGTCAAAGTACCCTGAACTAAACATTCATGGCGTCTATGCATACACATCGCTTCAATTTTAAGTACATTTTAGAAGTTGCAACACTTCAGCAGCCACAGTTTTCAGGCCGGCTGGCTACACTGCAAAAGAACATACAGCTGAATGCATAAACAGATTGTTATAAATATGGCCCCTCAAAATCAGCGTGCCTGTAAAAAGCTCCACTGCTCTCAGGGCTGTGCAGTCCCACTTGGAAACTACAGCGATGCACCTGACGCTGCCTGATCTTACAAGGCAGCAACAAGGAAGGTCGTGTTTAGGCACAAAGCCTGAACTCTCCCACCGTGAAGACAGGACATTATCCTGAGTTCCCTACAACAGTGGCATCGGGTTTACTATCTGCTTTCTCACTTATCAGTTATAGGCAATTTGAACGATGATCCTCTTATGAAAAATAATGGTTTACTTTCCATCTTTTCATGCTGTGGCTTAGGTTTTTGGTGAGGTTCCCCCCCCCCCCTTCCCACTCTCCCCATAGGAGACGTATATAAATAAGACGTGCACATTTGTTTTAAATATTTCTTACAGTAAAGTTGTTCTTAGAGTACAGTATGTTACAGTATATGCACAATACATACAAAGAACTTGCAAAATAATAAAAGACAAGAATACTAAATATTACTCTCATTAAACAATTTTCTTGAGATGAATCACATTTACTAATCTTTATTTAACAGTCAACTAGGATCTGGTATACAGAAATTTCAACTGTTTTATTCATAGAACCGTTTAGGTTGAAAAAGACCTTTAAGGTGATCGAGTCCAGCCATTAACCAAGACACTGCCAAGTCCTATCACTTGTCACTTGGGAGAAGAGACCGACCCCCACTTTGCTACATCCTCCTTTCAGGTAGTTGTAGAGAGCGAGAAGGTCTCCCCTCAGCCTCTTTTTCTCCAGCCTGAACAATCCCAGCTCCCTCAGCTGCTCCTCGTAAGACTTGTTCTCCAGACCCCTCACCAGCCTCATTGCTCTTCTCTGAACACAATCCAGCATCTCAATGTCTTTTTTTACAGTGAGGGGCCCCAAAACTGGACACAGCACTCAAGGTGGGACCTCACCAGTGCCCAGTACAGGGGGATGACCACTGCCCTAGTTCTGCTGGCCACACTATTCCTGACACAAGCCAAGATACTGTTGGCCTTCTTGGCCACCTGGGCACACTGCTGGCTCATATTCAGCCAGCTGTTGACCAACACCCCCAGGTCCTTTTTCACCGGGCAGCTCCAGCCACTCTTCCCCAAGGCTGTAGCACTGCATGGCGCTGGTGTGACCCAAGTACAGGACCTGGCACTTGGCCTTGTTGAACCTCAGACCATTGGCCTCGGCCCATCAGTCCAGCCCGTCCAGATCCCTCTGTAGAGCCTTCCTACCCCCAAGCAGATCAACACTCCCACCCAACTTAGTGTCATCTGCAAACTTACTGAGGGTGCACTCGATCCACTTGTCCAGATCATTGATAATAATATTAAACAGAACTGGCTCCGTTTGCATATTTATCAGTTTCAATTAGCAGCATGAAAAGATACATGCCATCGGAGAAAAAAACTGAGTGCCTGATCTTGTCCCCCAGTCTCAGACATGAGGTTCATCTCTCCACTAACTCAACAACAGGCAGTACAAGATATCTGCCAAACACTAATAATAGCATTTTAAAAAGATCATTTTCTAAAATGAGAAGTTTAAGTGCTGTTTTACGAACTATGGAAAAAAAAATGTTCAAAGTTAAAATCTGATCTTGCACCTTTTGCTTAGACTGTAATGTATAATAAGCAACATAAATACCTTCCACGTACCTGTTATACTGCATATGCTTCCTAAAATTTTTACTTAGAAAGTCCTTGTAAAAGTCAGCCATTTCTTCTGCATTCAGTGTTGTTTTTTGACCTGAAAAAAAGTTTTGGCATAATAATGTCAAGATAATTCTTCGGATTAAAAAACTCGGTTCAGGTGCATGAGAACTAGATCTGACTCCTTGCTCGTACAAGCTAAGCAACACAGAACTTCATTAAAATTATTTCTTAACCACACACTGATCGCCAGGATACAAACAGAAGAGAAAAATAATGGTCTGTGATATGCAGAACCTCAGAGCAGATGCTTTACTGAACTCAAGAGCATGAGACTATGAACAAAACGTTCAACCTCACACTACAATGGCCAATTCACTGTTATTACGACAGCATCTTCTTCTCAGTTTCACATAATCAATTAGAGAGGCAAGTATTTTACAGCAACTGTGCTCAGGCAAAGACAGGCAGAGAGCAGCTGCTCTCTCCTCAGAAGCTGCCTCAAGGAAAAATATTGCATTCATTGTATACACTATGGACCTGAAGCCAAAGAGTGTGAATTAATCCACCCAACCAGAACATCCACTTGAGGCAAATGTTCTGTATGTTTCGTTCTATATATGTTTAGCTCAGCTGGCTCACTGGGTTAGGAGGCATGAAAGGAAAAAGACTACAGAACAATTATACTACTTGGCTGGGATTTCAGCGCGTTCCCCCCAGCTGAGGGGAAGGAATTAGGGGAAGAACAATGCAACAGATGCTTTGACCCCCCCAGGCACATCTCTCAAGAAATCCTCCCCTCTTTTTTTATCATGCTCCTGGAAACACTTCTAAATCCTACCCTCAAGATTTACTTGTAAATGAACACAAAAAGCAGAAACTCACAAAATTCAAACAGAATTCAGAATGCAACCCGAACTCTAAACAAAGATCTTGCTAACCTGTTTCAGCTCCCATTTCCAGACCCTTGGCTTTCAGTCTTGAATAAATAAATTCTTCTTTTTCCTAAAACACGTGTTTCCACATTAGAATCTGAGGTACTCAGTCCTTGAAGTTAACCACTCTTTTTAATCACATAGCAGTGCAGTGCTTAATACCCTCTGAAATAACAAGCAATACTCAATATACTTGGAAACATCAACAAAACATTTTCCAGAATCCAGTAAGTTAATTAAACTCATAACTTTGTCACTTAGATCCTGCTACCTGCAGGCACCAATTAATTCATGCAAGTGTTCTACAGAAACATATAAAACTTATTTGTCAAGTCAAGTTACAGCTGAGCTTCATGATTGTTTGATTGGATCCGAACCTTCAGTATATAAGGTAAACTATGATGACGTGCTGTATGGTATAATTGAGAATTTGAGCATAGAGAAAAACATGCAGCCTTAAAAAATTTGTAATTACTTAGATGGAAACAGAGTAATTATTTGTATGTAAGCTCTTCAAACTTAAAAAGTAATACTATGGAAATGAAAAACAAGCTTCATTTTTTCTCTGAGATCTTTGCAAGTTTTGGGAGGATAGGATAATCAAAGATTCACAAATGATAGTGAATTACTGAACCGTTAATTTTCTTCCAGCAAAATTCAGTGTCTCCTAATCAATGCTGTGATCAGGAAAGACGACAGAACGCGACTGAAAAGTCTCCATGTTTAGTCTTGTTGGGATACTCTGCCAGTGAAAAAGGGCATGTCCCTCACTTACCCTCTCTGATTACACCTGATTTCTGTCATTCGTGACAGAGCAAGAAGAGCTGCAGAACTATTTTCAACCTAGTCACAGACAGGTCTTGCATGTGCAGTGGCTACAACTTTATATTTTCAGTGCAAGAAAGGAAAAAGGTAAATATCGTTATAGGCCACTAAACAGCAATAAAATACGCAGGCTCTTTAGTTGCCTACATCAGTTTAAAGAAATTGATGACAAAAAAGTAATTTCCACGAGGACATAGTGAGTATTAAAAGAAATGGTATCAATTACCAGCCAGTAACGGCAGGCAGAACTGAACCGTACCTCACGGAGACCAAACCCAAAATTTCGGGTGGCAGAGCAGGCATCAGGCAGGCAGTGAGTTGCACCAGGGGTGGCAGGGGGCTCACCTGGCAGAAGGCACGGTTGTGCCGTGCCCAGAAGCGCTGGTCACAGGCCTGGGCCTCCTGCCGCGCCTCCCGCAGCCGCCGCTCCAGCGGTGACTCCTCAGGGGGCACGTAGAAGATGACGGGCCGCAGGTTGGAGTGCTTGTCGGGGGGACCGATCCAGTCGTTACAGGAGTGTGCGGGGGGGCTGAAACCCAGGCCCTTGGAAATACAGGCAGAATTCATTACGACCACTTTAGCAGAGTTTTTGAAGAACAATCCAATTCGAAATACATTCCAAAACTCCACACAACCTTTAAAGATATAAGCATAGCAAGTTCATAAATTACGTACGTTCTTTTACTCTGACTGAAAAGGATGTGATACATTTAAAATGTACTTTTATTTAGAAATGCACTACGCAGAAGATACCTTTGACTCTTTTCCAACACACGCGAATCACGATTATTTTTTTAAAGCAACGGGTTTTTTGCCTTCATTTTTCTATCATTCCTATTCCACTTTATTAAAATATTCGACGGCAAGCAGTGGCCAGCGTGCAAGTCTTTCCAAGCGCTACTTTCTGCGGCCTTGTCAACAGGCACAAGCCGGTAGCTTTTCAGGCCGGGTGAAGGAGGAACCGGCTCCAACAGCCCCGAAGGCGCCGCTCCGTTTGGAAAAGGAGGTTCCCTCCCCTGCACCCCGTCCCCGCCGCACGGGAAGGCCCGCCCGGTATTTACAAACACCGGGGGCGTCGGAAAACACATCAACAACGAGAGGCGACGGGAAACACAGGCTTTTACCGGGACGCACCCGCCCGGCGACGCCGAAAGTCACCGCGGGGGCGGCCTCCCCCGCTCCACCTCAGGGGTCCTCAGGGACGGAGACCCCACGGCCTCCCCCGCGCCGGCCGGCTCCGGGACCCCCCCGCTCCCGCCCGCATTTACCGCGCTCTCCTGCCGCTCCCCGCGCTCAGCCGAGGGGCCGCCGCCGGCTGAGGAGGAGGAAAAGGAGGAAGAGAGGAACAGGCGGCGGCAGCCGCCCGCCCGCAACACCCGGGCCGCCGCCATCTCTCCCCGCCTGCCGGCGCCTGGCGCTTTACGGCGGTGTCGCAAAGGCGAGGCCGCCCGGAGGGCGGTTCCGGGGAAGGGGCCGCGTCCCTCGGCCGCGCCGTTGCCGCCTCCGCCGGCGGGCCGCGGGGCGGGGCCGGGCCGGGCTCCTGCCGTTCGCTGCCGCTCGGCCCGTGGCGCAGCGCAGCGCCGGGCCGGGCAGCAGATCCCTGGGCCGGGACGGCCGGCGGGTGAGGGGGTCGGGGACGTTACGGGTCGGGGCGCGGAGTGGGGGTTGCTGCGGGGGCGGCAGGAGACGGGTGGGGACGAGCCTCCCCTCGGGTGCCACCGTGTGTATACTCCTGGCTTCGGGCCCCGTCGCCGGGGGGAAGGGAGGGAAGTCGCTGCGGTGGGGAGGCCTGGAAGGGACGGCCCGGGGCGGCGGGTGCTGAGGGGGGAGCGTCGGCTGTGGGGCGGTGCGGGGGAAGGCGGGTCCTGCCATGGGGCTGTGGAGCCCACGGGCCCCGGCATTAGCCGTTGTTTTTCCCCGGGTGTCCGGTCTGGCAGCGCCGAAGGTTGTGGGTAGACGGTAAGAGCTGGGGGTGTGGGTACCTAAAGCATCACCCGAGCGGGAAAGGGGTGTGCAGTAATAGAAAAACGGCTATAAAATATCACCCAAGTGGTGTGTTTCTATTGCCAGCGATATTCAAAATAGCTGTGATGCTGCAGGGCTTGGGGATGTCGTGAAAGTTGTTGCGTGTGGCGTAGTGAAGCGCTCGCATAGCTCTTTATTAATCGCGGGTCTCGTTCTTACTTTCCTTGTAGTTCATCTGAAGCTGGAGGAAAGAAGAGAATGGATATGGGTAACCAACACCCATCCATAAAACGGTTGCATGAAATACAGAAAGAAGTCAAAGAGATTGAACAGCAAGTGGTTGTCTTCAGTGGTCTGTCTACCGATAAAGATTACAAAAAATTAGAAAGGAGTCTTACTAAACAGCTTTTTGAAATAGATTCTGTAGACACTGAAGGAAAGGGGGATATTCAGCAAGCCAGAAAGCGAGCGGCTCAGGAAACCGAGAGGCTGCTGAAGGAGCTGGAACAAAATGCAAACCATCCGCGCAGACTGGAGATAGAGGCTATATTCAAGGAGGCACAATCCCTTGTGGAACGTGAGATCACACCTTTTTACAAAGGAGGTAACTGTATAAGTGACGAATTTGAAGAAGGGATCCAGGACATTGTATTGAGGCTTACCCAGGTGAAAACGGGAGGGAAAGTTTCTTTACGCAAGGCAAGATACCGCACTCTGACCAAAGTATGTGCTGTTCAGGAGATTATAGAAAGCTGTGTAAAGCAGCAGCTGTCCCTGCCACTCTCTAACGATGCACATCCTTCTGTCTCCAAAATTAACTCTGTAATGTGTGAGGTGAACAAAGCCAGAGGAACTCTTATTGCACTTCTAATGGGAGTGAGTAGTAACGACACCTGCAGGCACCTCTCCTGTGTGCTTACAGGCCTCATTGCTGATTTGGATGCTTTAGATGTCTGTGGTCGCACGGAAATAAGAAATTACAGAAAGGAAGTAGTGGAAGAGATCAATAAGTTGCAGAAATACCTGGACTTGGAAGAAGAAGCAAATTCCACTCATGCTTATGACTTGGCACAGAACCAGTCCATTCTAAAAATAGAAGAGATCCGTAAGAAAATGAAGGAAGTTAATGCTTTACTTTTAAAAACAGAGAATGCTTCTGATTTGTATTTGGGATCCAAAGCGGAATTGCAGGGGTTAATTGCCCGCTTGGATGAGGTGAGCCCAGGAAAAAATCCCTGTATTAGAGAAGCCAGGAGAAGAGCCGTAGTAGAAGTTCAGACTCTTATAACCTACATTGATTTGAAGGAAGCGCTTGAGAAAAGGCAAATGTATCCCGAGCAAACTGCTGCCGAACACCAGTCCTATAAAGCAGTTTGGAACGTTCTTGGAAACTTGTCTCAAATTCAGCAGGAGGTGATTTCATTTGATGGAAACAGAACGGATAAGAATTACATGAGACTGGAAGAACTTCTTACGAAACAACTTCTAGCACTTGATGCTGTTGATCCACAAGGTGACGAGCGGTGTAAGGCTGCCAGAAAGCAAGCAGTAAAGCTCGCGCAGAATATTCTTTACTATCTGGACATGAAAACAGATGAATGGGAATACTGAAACAGCCATGATCTAACATAGAGGAACGTTTTTTTCCTTTGGCACTTTATGCAGATCATTGGCAGCACATAATAAAAGTGGTGTGTTCTGTGCTTGCTTAAATCATGGAGATTGCATAAGCGGTTGACTTGGCTATATGTCTGCTATCCCACGCAGTCACCCACTTGCCATGGCAACTGTCAGTACACCATCAGCAATTCTGGTCTTTGCTATAAGCAAAGAAGTGCATTTCTCTGAAGGAATAGCTTAATACTTGATCAAATGGCTTATTTGTTTTTTGTTGTGTTTTGGGTTTTTTTTCTGGTTTTGTTTTAATAACCTTGTGCAATGTTCAGTGAACGCAGATTTTTCAAAGATGCAGAAACTTCCTTATGGTATAGTACTGGCAAAACTATTTAAAGAAGACTGGACATGAAAATTAGTACTCAAGCACGGGGCTCCATCCAGCAACTTCACAGCAGTCTGGATGTGCTCATTAAGAGCTGTTACAACAAAAAGTATTAAGTGCAAAAAAACCTGTTGGCTTTTGGGTTGTTTTGGCTTGGGTTTGGGTTGGCTTGATTTATTCCATCCATCACACCTTCCTGGATGTTTAGATTTTACTCTAATGCCAACTGCAAATTAGCATTTACAGAGGCAAGCCAGTTATGTCTATTTTTTGTAATACCTGAGCCCTCCGATTTGCAAAAGCAGGTCTTCTCTTGGTGGAAACTCCTTCAAATTAATGCTTTAAGGTCTAAGACTTGGAGAGGAACATCTGTATATGGACCAGCAAAATGGGATTTCGAGGAATTCACCCTGCCATCCATAAACCCCTGAAAACTGCACTGGACTTTATTTAGTGGCTGCTTTGGTGTCTTTTTCAACTCTGCTGTTACGTCTGGGTTTGACCTGTTGTTTCACATTCCGTGAAAAGAGAAATAGAATTCACTTTGAAGTGAAGGAGATATTTTGGAATTATTTTTTGCAAAATTAGGTAGCTGGCTGTAAAGATGGCCCTGATGATGTAAATGCGTGTTATATATTTCATACTGGTCAGGTGTGGCTTCAAGCATGACTTGGAAAAGATTTGTGGCAAACGTCTCTCGTTGCAAGTCATCGCTTAATTGTTTTAGTAATTTCGTAAATAAGCTTGCTTATACTATTGTATGCACCTGCCTTTTTATTTGTGGCTGCTAGTGCCAATCACATTTCTACTATAGCATGTTTTTTGGCATTTTTTTGAGAGCATGGCATTAGAATGAATGAATTATAAAGATATATTTAATTACAGATACTTTGCACTTAGCTCTTTCATGTTGAATTAATGAGTTATTGTTCTGTAGATGATGATTTGCACCACTTTAAGGAGTAAAAACCATTTTGGATGTTAAAATAAATATTTTTAGATCTATTTTTGACTGATCAGAGAAGACAATACTGTCTGTGAGAGACAAGTGCCTTTATGACACCACTAACTTGCACCGTCATATGTAGATACAGGAACTGTTTACCAGCAGCTTGATACCTTTGTAATCTTTGCAAACTGGATTTCTCACATATATATAATTCTACTATAATGTATGTCGAATTAACATAATACGATAGGTGACAATTGTTCTATAGAGTCCTGAGGATGAGTATCCCATTTGGGAAATAGAGATTCTGCTTAAAAACGAGTGCATTGATGTGGAGATGGGGGACTTTGGACAGGCCTTCTGTGCCTATTGCTACAAGGAGAAAATATTTTTGCTCCCTCCATAATATGCTTTGAGATGTTGATGAAAGGCTGTGTAACTTCAGAGGGCGAATATATTTTGTTTGTGATCGTACAGGTGGTTGCTTTGCAAATTCGCTTGCCAAAAACAACCTATTTTTTTTCAATTGAGTACAGTGCCTAAGGCACAATTTGGCAATGACGGAATGTTTGTTGGAGGATCCTCTCTGCTCCTTCAGAGATACAACCCCATTGAATTGATCTCTTCTTACCTCAAAAACCCCACATTTCCCCTAGTTAAAATTCCAATCTATATTTTATTATATTTTCCAATCTATATATTATGTGGCTAATGCAGAATGTTAATAATGTTACACAGCTGAATTATTTTACTCATTTCAAGCTTTTTACACGTTTGAACTACAACTTCTGATTTGCACTTACATTTTTAGGAAATATAAAGATTGATAGCGTAATGACATTCATTTTTCTTTAGTATTACTGTGAGGTCTGCAGTTGTTACTTGTGGTTTGTTTAACAGTTTAGTGTCCGTGTTCTTTATCAATGATTGAACCTCTCATGTAAAAATGAGTAAGTATAGTTTTCAGATCTGTTCTATTTTAAATCTGTATGTCTTTTAGCTTTTCTGAATAAATTATTACACCTACTCCTCTAAGGAGGCAAATGTGTAAGGTTAGTGTAATTTTGGCTGAGTAGAGTTCAGTAGCGAGATATTAAGTGGATTAAGCTTTTTCCCAGTGTTCTGTAATCTAATAAATGGACTATTTAAATTTTATGGTAAAGTCCTCACCTGGAATGAGATTAATTCACAGTTTTTGCATGAATGAAAGTAATAAACTAAATATGCTTATACAAAAAAATAATGCGCAGACTTCTCAAGATCTTGCTTTTGTGCTGAAGAATGTAATTTCTTTGGTTTTTATATCCAAAGGTTGAGGGACACACAACTTTTCTTTCCAATACGGCAGGCTGAAATAATCAGCAAAATGTCAGCGGACCAAATTGCAGCAGCCTGTGTTTCAGTACGATACTGAAATGATTGGATATTTGGGGGAGAGGTGATTCTACATCATTATTCCTATTTGTTAATTGTATTTCTTTTCAAACTAGTTTTCTTGAGTTATTGCAGTGTTGATTTTTGTTGTTTGCCACTCAAAGCGGTTTTTCTGTGTTACCAGTTTGGAGGAGATTTTTGTTAAGTATGATTCCTACTTTTTCAATTTAACGGAAATTAGTGTATGTGCTCCTTATGGTGTATATGTCTTGATTTATTGCTGTGTGGTTTACGGCATTTGTATATACAAATTCAAGATTAAATATTGCAGTGTTATATTCTTGATTATTAATAAAAATACCTTGCTGCGTATTCATTTGAATGTTATGCCCTGCTGCCTTTCTCTATTTATTTTTGAATGTGAGTTATCAGAATGTAAATGATTTTTGTCTTAGAGAAAGTGTTTTTATTAAACATATAGACATAAAGCTCTCTTGTTTTTCCTCCTTCTTTAAAAGTTGGCTTTTTTCACTGCTGTATTTATGACAATAAAGTTCTTTGCGTGGAAAGCGTTCCTACCTCTTCTTGCTAAATCTGGTGCCTTTTGGTTTTCTCTGCGTTGAGCCTTGCGTTACCAATATTACATCGGTCGTTGCTTGCATTCTTTCTTCAGCGATGGCTTTGCACGCTCCTGGGCTTCGGCTGGATGATGGCTGCGAAAATGCGGCTGTTTCTGCCACTTTTCTGTCGGAGGATGCTGCCTCAACAGATGAACTTGCAAAACCGACGGTACGAAGTCTCTTTGTGTGCAAAGTCAATGTAGATTAAAGAACCTTCAGTAGGAGTTAAAGCTAATCTGGGTTTAAACTGTGTAGATGAGGCATGTTCACATGATTGTTCTGGTGGCTCAGGCTGTTTTCTCGAGGTGCAGTGAGCCAAGTCATCAGCTTGCTGCTGATGGAAATCAGAAATTCTATTTCTGCCCGGAAAGCTGCCGGCTTTGTGCAGTTTCTGCCGCTTGGCCAACTCCTATTGGCTGATTAAACCCAATAAAACGGGAGAAAACCAAACTTTAAAATGGAGGAGGGAGTTTTCTGTGGGTTTGGTGAGTTGTGGTGGCCAGAGCTACTGCAAAATGAATGGGTGGGTCACACGGCCATGGGTCAGGGAGCACATTTTAAGGTTTTCAGTAGCAGTAAGTCATTAGATCCACCTTCTGTGTAGTTAAATTTCTGGAGGAGAAAAGGGGGCACTATCAACTGCTACAGACAAGTTGGAATTTGCTGCTTTGGTAATGGGATACAATGGACGAAATACAAATGAATCATGGATGGAAAATAAACCAGTTGCTTTCAATCGCTCTTTTTGTGTTACACGGTAAGTGTTCATGCAATAAAAAGCACAGGTGGTCGTGTCGAAGTACTGCACCCAATCTGGGAAAGTCTTACCCAGAAAACATGGGATAAGGTTGTTTATAAAGGTTGAATGTTCCTACAGGTAACAAGTTCACTGTACCATCTTTCTCTCGCTTTTAACAATATGGCTTATTTGAAGGAAACATATTCTTCAAAGCCCAGTAAATCACCTGGGCAGTGGCCCTGAGTGTTGCTCATTTAACTGCTGACCTGTTTGTCTTGATCAGCTCTTTACTCGTCAAAGGAGAGAATTTGCCTTGCTGAGAATTTTTTTGTGTGTATGTTTGGGACAGGCAGATTTTGGTGCCTGAAATGGTTTAACCGGAAAAACCTTTGTTTTCTCGCCATATAGGCGTATCCTCTCCTTTGGAGAATTCTCAGCTGAGGACTTGAAGGAGTAGAAGGACTTCGGTACTGAGCTCGTGGATCGAAGGCCTGGGGGTTTAAGCTGGCTGCCAGCAGGAGACATTTAAATGGCAGGATCCTGGAAAACTTTCCTGCTAGAGGAAACTGCTGGCAGAGACATGACCAAATGTTCAGAGCTGATGTTTTGAGGGAGCTCTGTGCCTGTTCCCCCGTTGCTTATGAGCTGTCATTGAGAAAGTGGCTTCTTGGAGGAATATTCCCTGAAATACTGTCAGCCTCTCTGTTTGAGATCAAACTGAGAACTTTTGTTTAAAGCTTCTGTTGAGCCACAGTGGGGCATGTACTAGTTGTTGACTGGTCTGGATATCATTCTGTTTTGCTAGGTGAAACGATAACGTACATAATGCTTTCAGTTACATTAGTAGGCATGTCCGTGTCAGCTGAAAGCTGGCTGTTCACTGAAGAAGCTGAGGATGAGGTGTGCTTTTGTCGAAGGCTTTGCACAGCACTTATCCTTCCTCTCTGCAGCTTTTGGTTCTGGGGACTGCCAAACAGAGCAGACTGCATGAGTTGCACTATTTGTCAGTTAGAAAATAATGAGGACCCTTTCTAAGTCTGCAAACTCTTCCTGCAGGACATAGGTTGTAGCAGAGCTTGCCATTAGAAATGGAAAAGTACAATGGGTTTCTTAATTGGGCCATTTCTCCTCAATTTGTTTTGCCAGACAAAGTTCTCCACAGGAGTTCCTTGTGAAACTGGTATTTCGGGCAACTAATCAAAAGCATCTCATGAGGGAAGAAACACAATCGTGCAGTGCAATGTCCTTAATAAGGTCCTGTCTTACTTAACTCCCCAGTTGCATCAACTCCTGAACAGATACCCAAAACCAAATCTGTGATCACCGAGATGTCTATAAGTCAAATAAAAAAAACCCAAAGAAGCAGAGACAGAAGAAAGGCTGGAGGAAAAGAAGTTGTCAGGCTGTTGTTTAACCAACCTCTTTTAGTTCTATGACATAAGAAAAGGAAGCAAAGCAAAGCTCAGCTCAGCTCCTTTTTGCCTTGTTGCAGTTATACCTAGTCTACACCCTGCAGTTCAACGTTGTTTTCCACCCTCGGTCACCTCAAGTGTTCCTCCCAGGCACAATCCAACCTCCAGCTGATGGGGGTTAGCCTTGGTGTGCCCTTGGGCGAGACGGTGCCACCCATCTCTAGCGATGCCATAATTACCGTCATTCTCTCTGAAATGTCTGGTCATGGCAACTCTTACTGTGCACTTGGAATATCAGCATGGCTTGCAGGAGACAGTGTGCAAGATGAAGGATATATCCTGTAATAAACTGATAATTGGAAGGGATCGTGTAATAACCGGTAGCAAGTCTGAGTAAGATATCATTCGTGTAATTGTTTATGCCGAATTTCTTAGGGTTTTTTTAAAGAATATTCTTCATAACTTTGTTTCAGTCAAATCAATCTGTAGCCTATGATCAAATGCCTACTTCTTGTCTTCCAGGGGCCTCATGTTAATACCACATGAAAAGGAGGTCTGAAGTACTCCGCCGACTATGCATATTAATGAATAGCCTCTGCTCACTTTCAGACACCTAGTAAAAGACAGGTTTTCCAGAATACACAGCATCCCAAAGTTCCTACTCTGACAAGCAAGGCCACGTTTTGCAAAGGAACCCATCCATAGACCCACACACTCCATCGTTTCTTGTCCCAGACAACCATGGGATCATCCCCGCAGGTAAATCAAGCCGCAACTTAGAATGGCTTTGCCTCATTCCTCCAGTGAAAGGATGTTCCAAAGCATCATTGCTGTGAGGAGAGTAAGCTTCTAATTTCCACCATAAACACACTCATGAGAAGCTTTTCTTCTCCGCTAGCGTATAGTCTAGAATATATTTATAGGCCACAGCTGAATTGCCTCTCAGCTCCTGTTTTGCTTGGCTAACGAGAAAATACACCCAAACAGGCTGAGCTCCTTTGAAAATCTCTGCTGTCTGAATCCAAAGCAAATTCTTAATAGTCTTTTTCTTTTTTTTTTCAGGATTTTTTCCAGTTACCAGCATATGTAAGGCTAAAACCTCCAACCTGAAGTAGGAGTCAGTGCAGGAGCATTGTTTGACGCATTGTTTCAAAGGAAGTCTCAAAAAATGAGTATCAGATGTGTAGCAGTGCAATTGTAAAAAACTGAACTATGTGGGTTTAGTATTTTCTTCATGGTATCGTCTTCATGCCCAGCCTGCTTTGCCGTTCAGATATTCTAGCAACTAATAATTTTGAGTGACATGCTGAAAGGGAGTGGAAACATTTTCAACCTCTGCTAGGCTTTTTTTGCATCAACTGTGTGTTATTTTTTGAAGAAACCACATGACTGGTTTTTACATCAGAAGCGATCGCTGAGCATTTCAGGCTGGAAATATAAGTGGATTTAGGCAAGTGCAATAGTATCCAAACTGGATTAAAAGCTTCCCCAGGGAGAGTCACCCCAATTCATGACAAAGATCTTTGAAATCATCAGTTAAAGCAGGAGACTGCTTCTGAAGTGGAGCCTTAGTGTAGAGGGGTGATTTACCTTGATAGAACGGACATATGTGCTTTCAAATGTGAATTATTAGGAGTTCTAAACTTAAGAAAAATTATCTAATAACCTACAAAAGATCTCACTGAACATATATACACAAGAGAACATTCATATGGTGTATGTGCTGTGGTTTCCAACCTTCTTCAAATTCTAAACTCAGAAAAAATACGTATGGCAAATTAAAATTTACTGACAGCAGTTGCCTTTTGGGACTTCTAAAGGTATGCCAGGGATCCTTAGAAGTCTGCAGAATGCAAGTTGTAAGGGGGCTCCCTGCAAGGATTAAATGAGTTTACAGCAATGAGAGGAAATAATCTTAAAAAAAAAAAAAAAAAAAAAAGAATACTGAAATGCAGTAAAGCCAGTGGCTGCTTTGGGAAGCCCCAAAACGGCCTCATTCCAACTCAGTGTTTTGGAACATTTATCAGCATCCCTGTTTTCAAAGAAGAAGCCAATTTATTGTCTCTTTGATTTCTACAGAGCTAATGTGTTTCTGATGTATTTTGCATCTGTCTTTTGTTATAAACCTTTAATTCAATTTTGTGGCAAATGTCTTCATTCCTTTCTCTGGTCCGTCTTGTTCTTCCCAAGTGCAAGTTGCTTCCCAAGTTACTAATTCTTCTGTGGACACTGTTTTCACCATTTCACCAATGGCTGAGTTCTTTCTCTGTCCTTGTGGAAACCTTACCGCCTACGTTCAGGACGCATTTGTTAGTTGATGTCTCTGGCAAAGATCAATGTTACTCATTTAGTCAGACCTGGAGACCCTGAAAAAATACGTGCATGCCACATGAGCTCCTGTGTCATGGATCTCTGGGACCAAGGCTCTGGTAATTGTGAAGAAACTCTTGAAATTACAACTGGGAGGGCTTTTATGAGTTTCATACCTGGTACCAAAAAAGAAGAAATTAGGAGGTTGAAGCAACAGATAAGAAAACATGAGAGGGTAGAAAAACAGCCGACAAAGAGAATAAAAAATACTACTGCTGATATATTCAACTGACGGAAAGAGTTGGGGGACAGGATGGAGAACGGGATGGGGTGCTGGAAGCCAGAGTGAGAGCAGGGCAGGGCAGGTCCAGTGACAATATTCAGGCTCCACCAGGAGCCCAGATAGCCAGACAACTCTGAGATAAGGCTGAGGTTAAGCCAGGAAATCAGGCAGTGGGTTGGGTTCAGGGCCCAGATCAATGAGTCCAAATAATCAAGGACGATAGTAGTCAAAGATGATAATGTTTTAGACAGGTTTCGCCAAGCAAACTGAAGAGCTGGTGATAGAAAACAATAAGGGATTGAGTCAGCACAAAGGTAAACCATGGGTTTATCAGCCTGGAGAAGAGAAGGCTCCAGGAAGACCTTATAGCAGCCTCCCAGTACCCAAAGGGGGCCTACAGGGGACATGGGGAGGGACTCTTCATGAGGGAGTGTAGCAATAGGATGAGGGGTAATGGTTTTAAACTGAAAGAGGGGAGATTTAGATGAGATATTAGGAAGAAACTGTTTACTGTGAGGGTGGTGAGGCACCGGAACAGGTTGCCCAGAGAAGCTGTGGATGCCCCATTACTGGAATTGTTCAAGGTGAGGCTGGATGGGGCTTGAGCAACCTGGTCTATTGGGAGGTGTCCCTGCCCACAGCAAGGGCCTGGAACTAGACGGTCTTTAAAGTCCCTTCCAACCCAAACCATTCTGTGATTCTATGATTCTATGAAATCTGTTCATGATCTCAGCTCGTAAGTCTGCATTCCTATAAATCCAGAGAGCCATCCAGCAAGGTCAGCTGTTGAACATCTCAAGGACCTGAGCACGGAAAAGGTCTGGACTTTCATTAACTATGCAATTTCTGATCATATGATACAACAACAGCCCCACACCATCACACCCACCAGTTCATGATGCAATTGCATTCCCACTTGCTTACTATGGGATGACGCCGTATGACTAAAGACTAGCAGATGCAATATTTATATTTAATGCAGGGTCAATTGATCTTGACTCACAGAAGCTGCACAGAACCTCATGTGGAAATTCAAGTGGTTACTGCAGTATTGCTTTCAGTTTTGGCACTACCTCACAAAGAGCTTTCCGGGGTGTTTCTACACAGCTATTCCTATAGCGTGGCCACAAAGAATATGAAGATGTTCCTACAATGCACCAGAGATGATATTTCCAGTACAGAAAGGGAAGCATTACTGCCATTTCACAGGGCAGTAGGGAAACCCCCTTTGAAGTATCATATGCACTTCTTATCACTCCCACTCAGAAAAGCTTAATGACTATGAGAGGTTCAAAACAGACCAGGAGAATGAAGGACCTACTTTAGTGGAAGGCATTAAAAGAGCTTGGGTTTGTAGCCCAGCAAAATGAAAGCTGAGAAAAAAACCATAAGATTGCTCTCTCTAGGGTAAGTATCAAAGGTGAAAAAGCAATTATTTATGGATGGTGTGGGCAGAAATACGAATGGGTGAAAATTAGCCAAGCTGGAAATGAGAAGAGGATACAAATTCTGAAGAAAGCTATATGAGAAGTTGCCTTGACTTGATTACCCCAAAGATTCCTTTGAATCCTGGAGTATCTTTATTCTTAAGTCTTCCATGGATGTGCTAGTACATGTCACATATTTCTATTTAGCTTACTCTTCTTTGGCAATAAATGCACAGTCCACTTCAGAGTAGCTATAAGGTTCTGTTAAATTCTTACAGACAAGAAGCCATGCTATGATGGTAATGTGGCAAAGTAAAGCCCCCAAAGTGCCCTCAAAACTTACTAAGTGTACTTTAACTTAGGAAAGGCACTTTAATTCAGTGCTTAATGCACGCAGGTTGTGATTACCATTTTTTAATGATGCATGAAAAGCTATTCAATATTTTTTTTTGAAGCTCCTTATTCAATAAGGGGTTCACATTTATATTATTTCCTGCAAATAATATAAATCCTACTCTGACTATACCATTACTAATTTCATCACAGCCCCAACAGATTTCACTGACGTTGATGAGTTTGATTTCAGAGCACTCCTGAGAGCTCAGATTGTGTTATTTTTCCTTGTTCCTAACTGGCTTTGGAGACCAGTTGGTGTGAGAGGCTGCACTATACTTAGTGCACAGGATGTGAAAATTTAGCTGGGCACCTCTAACATGCCTTCACAGACTGTGTGGGAGCACACTTTTCAGAAGCCCACAGCCACCAAATGAAAACATTTTTTAATAGGAAGCACAGAAAGCAGATGTCTGGCTCTAAGTCACAGAATCAGCTTGGGAGGGACCTCAGGAGATCACCTCATGAAAACCTTTGCATTAAGAGAGGATTAATATCAACAGATCATGAGTGGGCAATATTTGTGTAACCTTCTCAGAGAACCCACACCCTCTGTAGAAGCCTCTTCTAGGTCTTTACTACTTCTGTAGTTAGCAAGTTTTTCCTAACACTTTGACTCTTTTTTTCATCTGAAGCTTTAAATAATACTGATTTTTTTTTCCATCTTACTCTATCCCCAGGAATCTGGAAAGTAATTAAGTAATAATTGGTAATAACTAACTAACCCTTATTATTCACAGAAAATAGTTATTTCTCCAGCTCCCCTTTTAGCACTTACTTTTATAGATTAAGCACCCAAACGGCTTCAGTCTTCTATCACAGAATAACATTACGTTATTTAAATCTCTGTTGCTTAGGTGGCTCTCCCATAGATGCTCACCACGGGCCTGTTTCTTGTCCTATTCCCAAAAATGGACACAGAACTACAGCTGGGGAGTCATTGGCAATTAGTAGCATGGCACAATTGCTTCTCATATTTTACCTATTACAGCCCTATAAATACAGCCAAGAACACCCTCCTTGCAAGAGCATGGCACAGTTGACTCATGTTCAGCCTATGATCCTGCATAAGCCTGGACCTGTCTGATCTCACACATCAAGTGCAGGACTCATGCCGCTGGCTTCTGCCTCTGGCCTGCCCGCAGCCAGGGCGAGAGCGCCTGTTTGCTGTCCTGGGCAGAGCCTCCTGCCCGCACCGTGCTCCGCATGATAGCCACGGCTGGTTGCCACCATCTGTGATTCACTGGCCAAGGCTGTGCCAAACTGCCAACTGGCCCTCCGAGAAGATGACCACTCCTGTTGCAGCCTGGAGCTGTGCCCGCTGCCCCATCATGTGAACTGAGGTGCCAGATGGCTCCTGTCCAGCCAAGCATCCTGATGTGTCATTAACTTACGTGGATGCTTGAAAAGTCTGCAATCTCTCAGATCCTTTCCTGTTCCCCTTCTGATTCTCTGACCTTCTGAAAGTTCGACAGGCCAAAAGGACTCAGAAGGAAACTTTTCCTCTTGGAATTATCAAGCTTGGCAACTGGAGAGAAGATCTTTAACTGGAGGAAGAGGAATACTTCAGCTACTCAATCTGAAACCTCCAGAAGAGGTTTTATTCAGAGATAGTTTCCAAACATTTTCTGAAGACAAAGTACTGCTCAGAGAGCTCTAGCACTTAAAAAGATCTCCATACTCACTAGAAACCCATGAAAATCTTGTTTCTTTTCATGTTGCTGAGCCTTTTCCTGATTCCCACACCCTTCCTTAGTTTTACATGTTCGGCTGCCTTCTGGTTTCTGGCATGCTAATCTCATGCAGTAAGGAGCACTCTTTCTCTGGGGATTTCTAGGCTTGTGTAGCTCATTGACAGCAAACACGTTCTCTGCCACACGATGTGCATTAAAGTAAACAGTACATTCTATCACCTATATTAGTGATTGCCAGGCTGTGTTTTAAGGTGAAGCTTTCTCTGTGTACTCTATTTCTGATCAGTGTTCTAGCTTGGAAGGGAATAATATTTCAAAGTAGAAAGGTAGATGTGGGTGGCAATCTTTACCACAGGCCTGGGAAAATCTTGTTTTGATATCTGGCCCTTGAGTTGCCGGTTCTTGGGTTAGTGATTAGATCTTAGATCAGTGATACATCTTTCTATGTATTGGTTCAATACCCAGCGCAGTGAGGAGTTTGACTGGGGAGTAGGGTAGATGGCTGTGAGTGACTTGAATACCTGTCTCGGTCTGAAACCATCAGCTGAACAGGGTTTTCCAGCCTGACTTCAGTGGTCCACCTCAGCTCAAACCCTGGATGCGTCTGGGTGGAGGGACTGTGAAGATCATAGAATCATAGAATAGTTTGGATGGAAGGGTCCTTTAAAGGTCAACTAGTCCAACCCCCCTGCAATAAGCAGGGACATCTTCAACTAGATCTGGTTGCTCAGAGCCCTGTCCAACCTGACCTTGAATATTTCCAGGGATGGGGCATCTACCACCTCTCTGGGCAAATTATGCCAGTGTTTCACCACCCTCAGCGTAAAAATCTTCCCTCTTCTACTTTAAAACCATTACCCTTTGTCCTATCACAACAGGCCCCAATAAAAAGTTTGTCTCCATCTTATAAGCCCCCTTTAGAGTACTGAAAGGCCGCAATAAGGTCTTCCTGGAGCCTTCTCTTCTCCAGGCTGAACAACCCCAACTCTCAGCCTTTCCTCACAGGAGAGCCCTCTGATCATCTTTGTGGCCTTCCTCTCCACCCACTCCAACAGGTCCATGTCTTTCCTGTGCTGAGGGCTCCAGAGCTGAATGCAGTACTCCAGGTGGGGTTTCACCAGAGTGGAGTAGAGGGGCAGAATCACCTCCCTTGACCTGCTGGCCACACTTCAATCCCTTCATCCCCCAGCCTGTATCATACCAAGGATTCTCCTGACTCAGGTGCAGGACCCTGAACTTGGCCTTGCTGAACTTCTTGAGGTTCAGACGGGCCGACTTCTTGAGCTTGTCCAGGTCCCTCTGGGTGGCACTTAATCATTAAACAATTTAAAGATTTGCAAAGTGATTTAACAAAATAATTGAACAGCAACTTAATTACAGATTTGTAAATGAAACAATTCACAGTAATTTACTATAGGGTATCCTATAGTACATACTATACAAATCAATACATATGCGTATGAGCACAAACATACAAACACACACCACTCGAAGGGTCACACGCATACACACCACCAAGTCTTTAACTGCTAAGATCAAGGTCCCTTCACAGAGGATGACTCCAATTAGCCGATGGGTGCCGCTTTTCCTAAATTAATATATATGTGTATGAACACTTAAATATATAAACATACAAACATACTGACAAGGAGACAGAAAATATTTGGATCCAGTAAAATATATATCAGTAAAAGATAAGAACACACACACTCATAAAAGCTAGCGTGTATATCAGAAACACACAGACAGGTAGGGAGGTGAATGAGAGAGGCCAGCCTAGAGTTAAAGTTTCCCTCTTCTCAAGTTTAGAGTAAATACTCACAATGCATTGGCATTCATAAACAGGCAGTAATTGAGCCTTGAGAAGGTTGACTCACCCTGGCCCTTTACCCCTAACCCTCGAAGTGTTTACCTGAGTCGGGTCCCAACTCAGGGGAGATGCCAGTCACAGCCCGCTGTAATCCAGGAGAGCTCAAAGGGTCTTGCTAGAATCACTTTTTATGGGGTCTGAGATAACTGACTTTCATCAGATACTTTTACACTCTGGCCCAACTTGGACAATAGGATGTTGTGGTACATTCCACCAGTTGTGCAAGCCCAGAACTTGCTAGATCTTGAAGTTCTGGTATCAATCCCCTCTTTGGGCCATGATCGAGGAAGTGTCAGGTGGTGATCAATTATCGACTGTTTCCACACAATAGGGGACGCAGAAACCATGTGCACGAAGGGGTTGCCATAACGTTCTGGTCCATTGTCCTTTGCATTCTTTCCTATTTTATGTTGGGTTGCTACGTGGCCCAGGTTGCCAAGTTGTCCAGGTGCTAAGAGGCTGCCATAACATTCTGATCCATTGTCCTTCACATTCTTTTCTGGTTTACATTGCGTTATTATGTAGTCCAGGTGGAGGGAAATCGCACCAAGCACCGAGCGGCCTAAGTTTTGGGGGAGTTGCACCACCACGGAAGTTTCCTAGTGATGTGTTTAACCCAGGCTCCAGGGAGGCAGCAGACCTCCCTAAAAGGAAGTTCTGGCTGGCATATTGGACCCTCTGTTCCCTTCAGAAGGGAGTCACCTACAACTATAACCTGTCTTTTCTTCCTCGTGGACGTGGTCATGATACACGGGGTGGGCCTTTCTGACCTTGGCAGCACTTCTGGTGAAGATGGACTGTCATCCACATCATCCATTGACTGGCCTTCCACATCCAGAGCCTCCTACCAGTTGTACAGAGGCACCTGGGAAGGTGGGATGGGCAAGGAGGGGGTTCGCCTGCTGCCCCAAGTGTGGACTTGCCTCCATTCACTCCTCTCCTTTAAGCTACTGCCTTCAGCCTGGCTGCAGGTCGAGCTGGCTCCACAGCAGCTCCCCTTGGTGGCTGACGGCTTGTTTCCATTACCCCACGTTTAAATCCAGATAAGCCACTACAACCAAGAGCGGAGCAACCTCCCCCAGGAGTAAAGCAGTTCACAGGTTACTGACTCTGTTTTTAACATTATTTTTAAATGTAAATAATCAGATGACAGCTTTGCTCTCTCCAAGGCCTTTCTGTGAGATACACACCCTCTCGTACAAACGCCTGCGCCGCCATCCCTGCTTGTGATTGCCAACCTTAACTCAGCCTCTCCCTCAGATGGATTCACCCTTTAGGGAGAAGCTCCTTTCCCAGTGGGTCCCCACGGGAATGTGAGGCCATCCATCCACCTGGAGAAACCAGCTCACGCATGAGTACAAGGCAACCCCAGCCTTTTGTGCAACTGGTATGGACCAAAGCGACCCCTTTCCTCACGTCAAAGGGTTAAACACTTCATTTCTTTGCAACAGGCACTTGGATACTTCCAGCCATTGTATGAGCTGCTGGGTGTGTTGGGTGTGTCTATTGTCTTCCTGGACCATTGTTCTTCCCTTCAAGGCAGCAGATCACTCTCTGCTGCAAATTATCTCATCTCTCCTCCTCCCTGTGGGTGGAAAAAACACCTTTGGCAACACTCAGCAACGTCTTGTGCCGCTCCTTGTTTTTCTTTCTGATTTGATTCTTGCTGTGACTTTTTTTATCTCACCAGGATGATTGTGTTTTGAAGGACGAAGCCACGTGCTCCCTTAGTTGTGGTGTTATTGCAGTTTGATGGAAGCAGGTTTCACTTGGGAAGGAAGAGGGAGGGACGGTACCAGCTTTCTGTTTCTGGACGGGGCTCCAGATCCTTGCTCTCCGCCCTGGATGGCTGCTGCCTTGCAAGGTGTCAGAAATGCCATTGCTTCTCTACTGACCCATCTTGTCTGACGTGCTCCTGTGCTTGGGCACCAGAATTGTGCCTGATCCCCTAAATCTCACGAGGGTCTTGAAAGAAACAGGGCACCACCTAATCTGCTGTTTTCTATAAATAACTGGAGTGCATGACACACTTCCCAAAATAAGGTGCAGTGCTTTGCGGCTGCTGTATTGTCATGGGGTGCAGAATTGCTTTTTTATTGGCTTCGCCTCTTTTACAAAACAGCTAGTAGAACAAATAAAATAAACACAGTTTAACAGTGTTTTGGCAGTGCTGCTTTCAGGATAGGAAGTCAGAGGGATTACTGCCCGTGGATTTGTAGGGAGCAGGATTCAGCTCTATCATTTAGCTAGAGAACTCAGCTCTGACTTTCATCTCACAACACTTGGTTCTCCAGAGCTATCAGGGATGCGTCTTGCAAAATCTCCAGCCCCTCCTCACTTCAAGTGGCCTGGCCTGTGTGGAGGGAGAGGACAACCTGTCTGCTCACAGTACCAAGAAAGCACTGGCAGATGTTTATAGGGTGCTGATACGTCTTCAGCCGCTGGTGTTAAATTCCTGAGGATGTGAGGCTGTGAGGTGTCTGATAAACCCCTCAGACAGGACACTGCAGCTGCTCTCATCGAGTGCCCAGTGAAGAAAAGATTGTGATTTTGCAAAAATAAAACCATAAAATGGAAGTAGGGGAATGTGTCTGCATTTTTCAGACTGAGTAGATTTTTTTTAAAAACAACTCATCTACATAAATGCTGGTATTGTAAGGTGTTTTTTAAAAGCTCTTCACAAATGTAAATGGTAGGAGAAGCACTAAGAAGCTCAGTGAGCAAGAGGAGGTTTAGGTCAATAGAGTTCCTTTCAAAAAACATAATAAGACGAATGCTTAGCCAGCTTTCTTTTTTTTGTCTCTCAGTTTTTTCTGGCTGCAGAAATGCAAACTCTGTGACTTCAGCCAGCAAAGTCATTTGTATGTGCAAACCCATGCACAGGGGACAGCGTGAAAGGCAAGATGCTAACTGCACTGCAACTTGCTTAGAAGAACAAATGCTGCTTGGGACTGTGAGCTTTTACCTCAGGGTCGAGAGGACCTGAAGGCCCAACCTAAGCCAGCTCTTACTGGCTGAGAACACCCCATACCGATGACAAAACAATAGAAGATTTACCCTTCAAAAACAACAAAAAAGTTTATATATAACCATGTCCAGAACAGCAATGGACCACAGGAAGTTCTGGTAAAAAATTTGATCCCAAGTTTCTGCTTGGTGTGCCCTGGTGAAGTCCAACATGCTGACCCAGGGCTTTCGCCCTTCCGCTCCTGCTGTCTTGGCTTATGGAGAAGGGCAGCGCTTCCAACAATTGCTTTCTGTCTTGTTTTTAACAGCAGGTTAGGCAAACGAAGGCAACTTCAGGCCCTCGGTCCCTGCGATAGGCAGTGGCCGCACCCAGGGCACCCTTCCAGCTCCTCGGCTGCTCTATCACCGGCAAACAGCTCCACGGCCGCCAGACGTGAGCGCAGCCCCCGCGCACGGAATCGTCCAGAGCGGAGCGTGGGCTCGTGCCCAGGCACACAAGGTAGCCACAGGGCAGGCACCCACTTGTGCCCTTGCAGGGACCAGCAGTGCCGCACCGGCTGGCACTTCGTGGGTCACAGCCTGCTGACCCTGGCTAATTGCAAACACCCCGTCGTACAAATCCCCTCGAGCCCCCTCCTGAAATGGATTATTTTTGCTCCCCCCACGCTGTTCTCAAACCTTTCATCTGGCTGTGGCCTTGCAGTGTCCCACCTAAGATTGCTGACGACCGGTTTATAACCACCTGTCCTTGCACCAGCTTTGTCCCTTAGCTTCAAAATCACGTCCTTCACGGGTAGGTTTGTGTTTGCATGGCAGCCCTTCCCAGAACGGTTTGCACGGGGTTTCCTTGGGGTCTCTGTCTTCTGGCACGTGGGCACGTTTTGCCAGTCTGGATGTGCCAAGGCTGTCCCTCAATAAATAACTTCCTCACCGTTTGTCCAAGTTTCTCTCGTATTTCCTCACCAGCTGTTTTATCTGTGCTTTATCTTTTATAGCTCATTCCTGGTTGCTTTGCCTACTGCGACCTCCGGTGTGTCTCTGTGAGTTCAGGCTACCTCATGGCGTTCCTTAAAATTCTCTCGGAGGTGGTGTCCCTGCTCTTCACTGTGTCCCCGTTGCCCCACAGAGATCCTGAGCCTTTACTCAGCCCTCTGTGACACCCACCGGGCTGCACACAGGTACCCAGGGTCACTGAGGAAACTAAATCCTGTCCCTCCTTCACAGGAGGATGGAAAACCGCCCTCTCCCTCCTCCGGAGATGCTGAATATAAGCTGGTAGGTGTTTAGGGGTGCAGATGCTTTAACAGGGACGTTGTTTCAGGAACCAGCCCTGCTGTGCGGAGGCAGCTCCAGGGTGTTGTGTTTGCTGTATTTGGGTCAGAGAGGAGTGATAAAAATAGGGTTGCACAGGGCTTACCGCAGAGGATGTACTGCTGTCACACACGTACCCGCACACAGCACTGTTCAACTTTCATTTCCCCTTGTTGATAGTGCACTCACTAATTTTTTACCCCACCGCTGCTCACCCTCCCTACAGCACTATTTAATGCATGAGGGCTGGACTTTTCTTCTGACCTTCTTTGCAGCACACAGTGCAGGTACCTGGTACCCTCTTGATGAGGTGAATCCAAATTTAGGAGCATTTCCTTGTGAAGCAAATGACTTTTCCTTGGATAAAAAGCACCTGGCTGAATAGCTGAGTGACGGTTTCTTTCTAGAGCTTTCTCAGAAGGAAAAAGAAGATGTTATGCTTGTGCTGAGTAGTCTCAAACTATATGAAAATCTAGCGGCTATCAATCTTTTGTAGTTAACTCCACAAATTTTGCCAGAAAGCATTTTTTTTTTTAACCTTCCTGAATATAAGCAAGGGGGGAGGGAGGGGCAGTGATTTTCCACCTCTCTGCCAACACTGATATGCCTGGGGGACCAGGCAGGAGAAGTGACAGCCCTGTCTGACAGCCCTCTGTCTGCAAAACAGCACGAGATGGTAAGAAAGTCCTTGGGCAAGGTTGCTCCACCTGCAAGGAGAGAGGGGAGCATTCATACTCCTGCTGTGGGAGTTGGTGTGGTTGTGGCTCAGGGCCTCAAGAGGGAAATCCAAATTCCCTGTGTAGCCACGGAGCTTTTTAGAGTTCTGGTGTTAGATGTTGGAAGCAGCCTGGAAGCGGGCAGTCGTGGTCTGGCAGATAACCAGCGGTCCACTTGTTTCCATGAATGTCCTCTGCAATGTCACGGTGTTTCTGCTCTGGGTTTTCCTTCTCTGAGCAATGGGACTATTCGTTGTGTGAACTGCGGCTCCAGCTGTAACCACATTTGAGGGTAAGGGAGATGGAATTAACTGAGAGAGAGCAAAGCATCATTTGTATGATTGGGATGGAGACAAAACAGATAAAACCTGGTGAATGTCAGGGTAGAATGTCTCATCTTTGCCTTCTTCCCCTGGTGTGCAACCAGATGAGGTTGGGCAGGAAAAACAGACTCTTCCTGGATTTTCCCCCATGGCTGAAATCTGAAAGCATTTACATTTTTATGTGCTTATTTTGAGGAATAAACTAATGAAAATTGGTGCCTGACTTCTGCTTTACATGTATTTAATTATTCTTTGCAAATTCAACTGCTAACAAATCAGCTGGCTAAGTCTCACAGCCCTGTGTCCCTTCCCAAGGAGAGCAGCAGTGGCAGCCGTAGCAATAAGCAGCTGCCAGCTTTCACTTGCACTTCTGCATTCATGGATCCCGAAGCATTTTTGCAGAGAGGGGACTGCCACCCCCTCTCTTTTCCGAGGAGGAAACCACAGTACAAGCAGGGGAAGTGATGGGTGCAAGACGACATGATGTGGCCCCGTTACCCTTCAGCCCACAGGAGGTGGAGGATGCTCCAAGGGATGGGGGCTACGCAGCAACCTCTGACACCAGGGCCCTCGCTCTCCTGAGGCTGCCTTATCCAGCAGACTGCCTTTTCTGCTGTTCTCTGCAATGAAAAGGAAACTCAGGAGCACCAGCTCTGTGCAAAGTAAAAGTTTGCTGCTATGCCCTGAGTGGCACCAGTATATTCCCTGAATCCTGCTGCTTGGCGTTTTCTGCGCTGTGCCTCATGTGAGGCAGTCCACACTTAAGTCCTTCAGGTTAATTCCACTTTTTATCCACTGTATTTTCCACCCTAAGAGGTTTCTATCTCCTAAGCCTCTAAGATAAAGGTCTGCAGCAATTCCTTAGTGTTGCATGCAACCAGTTGAACATCCCCTCTGGTTGTCAGACAATTCCCTGGAACTGCTCAGGAGTCTTGAATTAAGCAGCAAAATCAGTGGCAGACATGACAGATGCTTTTCAGTAGTGTTTAATCAAGGTATTTAGGTCCATGAGACTCACACCCAAGCAAGCCACTCCCCCCACAGTAACCCTGGTCCCCTCGGCCACCTGCCTTTGTCCCCTGCAATATTTCCACCTCTCACCACAGCCCTTTCAGCCAGCCTGGGGCTGGGTGAGAAGAGCTGCTCCAGGAGTTACGTCCCCTGGCAGCCTCGAATGGAGGGGCTAGATACTGGGCACTGGGTGAGCTCAACCCTGTGCTGGTGGTGTGATGGCCGTGGGGCCTTTGGGATGCTTGAAGCACAAACTCTGTCCATGCCTCCTGCCCTTGTACGCTTTGTACAGGTTATGGGCTCATCCACTGATTTTTCAGAACTGAGGATTAGCAGGGGGATTGCTGAAATAATTAATGAACTTGTTCTGCAGGTACATTAATACCCCTGCAGCCAGTGCGTGCCTTTGCAGGCTACCTCTGCCACCACCAGCCCCTGCCTCCGTCTCCCCCCATTTCTATTTCACCTCCACTGAAGCCAGGGCTGTGACTTTCAGAGACGCCTTGCGGCTGTTTGCGTGAGCTAATGGAAAGAACTGATGTCAGTTATAAAGTCAGTCCTCACAGGGCTAGTACTTGCTTTGGCTTGCACGAAGGACACGGTGTTTCAGCTGGTAGGTTTGTTTCCGATGGCACTTTGATGAGGAGAAGGTGTCAGCAAACAAAAGCCCTCAACAAGTCTGTGTCTGAGTAAACGTGCCTCCAGAAATGCCAGGGCACACCGCGATGGGCTCACCTTCTGCTTTCCTTTGCCTCCAGAGCCCTATTAAAACCTCAAGATTTATGAAGAAGAACAAGGTGTCAGCTGGTGGCTTTGCTTGTCACGCTCTTCTCAGAGGGGATCTGAAAGCTCCGATGCACTGTCAAATGTTTTGGTGACCTTAGTGAGGGAGGATGGTGACCAGTGATCCTATGACACATTGCTGGAGGCTGGTGTGCCCCAGTGCCTCCTGAAGATTTTTGCTAGCTGAGGAAGCTGGGCTACTCAATAGCCATTTAATTAATCTCTGAGCATGACACACAGCCCATTTATTTTCCTTGTTGGTAACTCTACGTGACACAGCATGTCACGAGCTGGAGTCCCAGCAGATACCTGTTGACATAATAAGGGAAAAATAATTCCCTCTGCTGTAGGGGTTGGTGGCTCGTGCTATGCTGGAGTCACACCAGAGCGCTGCAATGGTCCCTCTGGTTTTCACTGTCGGTGAATCATGTCTGGCAGCGTGAGGATAATCTAAGCAGGGTCAGAAGTGTAGGCAGCAGATGCTGTTAGTCCTGATCTATCCTGGTCCTCAGGGCCCTTGCTGAGGGGGACCCCTGGCAGCAGCAGAGTTGGGGAGCGGTCCAGCCTGCCCTGCCTTTGGCACGTGCCCGGCCACGGGCTGTGTGCTGCGGAGTGGTTGCTCACTCCCTCTTGCACCATCACATTGAAATCTGTGAGGTTAACTGTCATCCATACGGGGACACTGAGTGTCCTTTCAGGCATGCCCCAGTGCCCCTTCACAGGCTGTCTCTGAGGTTTTCAGGCCACAAAGGGCTCTACAGCACATAGCAGTTAATTCCGAGTAGCTGCAAAAGCAGGCAAATTTACAGTGAAAATTGAGCAGAAAAAGGTGTTAGGTAAGGAATTTTCCAGTCAAGACTGGTCAAAACACACAGCAGAGATCCACTGTGCATATGATTACACAGGACCATGCATCCATCGGGTGCAATGACAAAATGGAAACACCTTTGAAGGTAAATGTTAACATTGACCTGAAGAAAACCTTAAGAGTGTTTCCTGTAAGAGAATGGAGGGAAGAAGTCTCCTGGAAATTCATGTTTTGTTCCTCTCAAATGGACGGTAGGGAAGCAAGCGAAACAAAATGCTGTTTGGGCAGAGGAAAAGTCCCTACAGGCTCAACCAGAGCTGCAGCCTGGCCCAGGTGAATGAACTGGCAGCTGCCGTTAATGAAGAAGCTTTGCTTTCGGATGATGAAAAAAAGATCAGCTCTGATGTACAGGTCGGAAGAAGGTTTTGTGGGAAAGCTGTGATGAGTAAGGAGTGTGCCTACACTTAATGGGGATTTTTCAAAAGGAAAGGGTGTGCTATATGGTCCCCAAACTTTGTTTTGTCAGCTGTGTTTGAAATACTGCATTTACTTAAAGGTCTCTGGTAGCTTACTGTAATGTGGGATGACACAAACGCATGCTGGTCAACCTCAGCTAGAGGAGCTTCTTAAGGGGTGATGCTGCAGGACTTGGCCTGACATGACTGCTGGGTGATTCAGCAGCTTGTTAGCCCCAGGTTGATGCAACCTTCCCGTGGAGAGGCAATGTTAAATTCATTGACTGCTGGCCAGAGTGGAAAGGCGGGATGATGTTTTCCTGTCCATGAAAGAACACCAAACCTTGTCTGCATCATGGAATCAGGGAATAATCTAGGTTGGAAGGGACCCCTGGAGGTCATCTAGTCCAACCTCCTGCTAAAAACAGGCCTGACTGAAGTTAGGTAAGTTGCTCAAGGCTATTTTCCAGTTGAGTTTTCAGTATCTCCAGGGACGGAGAGTCCACCTGTTTCTGGGCCTCTGCTCTGGTGTCTCACCAGTGTCACAGCGAAATACTGTTTTTTTATATATCAGCTTTGATATCTGTCTTCCTCTGATACACCTGGCTTGTAAGAATGCTGCTGCTTCTGTTTTTTATTAGAGTATGAGATTCTAGAGGGATTTGTGTTTTATCCCCAAAGATCCTTAAATAAAATGAGATTGTCCTTGATGTTGGTTTCCTCCAAGCAGTACCATAATGAATATTTACTCTGAATTCTTACCAACTTCATGCCCTAGCAGAGGAATGAGAGACACTGTTTTAAAGATTAAATATAGTTATTTAAAAAATAACAGTGAGCTTCTTTCTTGGTTCCTTCTGGGAAAGATAGAACCGTGACTTGGTATATATAAGCATTGCATGTAATTTCTCTCGAGAACCAGAGATATGTAGGATCACAAACCAGTACTTATTTTATATTCTAGCAGCTTGAACAGCCTCTGCAGCTGTTCTGTGAACACCTGCTCTAGCTAGAAAGCCAAACCTCAGGTTGCATTATGTCTTAGCAGGTACAAGCCAATGCAAGTGGCAAAGTGCAGCCCTTCTACATGAAAACTGGGTATCAAACAGAATGAGGTCCCGTTCCCGTAGGAGTCATTTGGAATTGTGCCTCTGTCTGGAAGGTGACCTGCACATCCCCTCCCCAGAAAGCAAGTTCACAGTTGCTGTCCTCACTGGGGAAGAGCAAACACTTCCCCTCTGTCAAAACCTGCAGATCAGTGAGAGGGAAGGTGGGAACATGTCCCCATTTCCACCAGTGTGGATGAAACACTCAAGGACGTGATGGCGTCTGACTCCTACCCGGAGTGCTGAAGGAAGAGGCTGCTTTTGCTGTCTTGGCAGAGATCAGGCAAAAATCTCATGTTTTCTCTGTAGCATCAGTAAAGAGGTGTCAGATCCAGGCTGCAGCTGGGTGGATGTTACCTGCCTCATCCAGCCTATGCTCCCAGAAGGAGTCATCTTCATTTCCAAATCTGGGGGAATTTTAGAAGGCAGAACGAAGCATTTACCAAGAGTGGCTTTATTTCATCCACAAAATACAGAGGTGTCTTTTGAAATCCATAGGCCTCTAGTCTCTGAAGCTTGGAACTGACTCCATCCCGTGTGGGAATGACCTGGAGCTGTGGATGATCTCCCCAGGCCCATCCTCCCCAGATGGTGTAGTGCCCCCCTGACTTGACTCACTCCTCTGAGCCCCCTGAGACCACAGTGTGTCCCTCAAGTGCACCCACTGAAATGAAGATCCAGTGTAGGCCAATCTACTTTATCTAAACAACGATGGATGGTGGAAATATAACACCAAAGATACTCCTTCCTGAGCTAATGAGCATTTGTAATTTAAGCAGAAGCTTTTTCTCATAGCTTAGGAAAACAGTGATGAGATCATGGGCAGCCTCTACACATTTTAGAGGCAGCTGGGTGAGAAGAAAAGCAAGGTTTAGCCATCAGGTGGCACTCTGAGCATGCTGATCAGCAGAGATGTCACTCAAAATGTTCCTGGGCTTGAGGAAATTCCTTCAATTCAATAACATGACATAAACTTCATGAGCTGTGATTCATTCAGGCTAACACCCTTTCTTTATTTCTGCAAAATTAATCATCCAGTTATATTTATTGCATTGTTTTAAAACATGGGACTCCTAGTAAAAGAAGTGCAGCAACTCCATGTTTTCTTCATGTTTTTTATCTAAATATTTATTATATGGCTTAATATTTTTGCCAAAGTGGAATAATTCCACTATTTGTTCTCTGTAGTAAACTAACGTATCTCGGCATCTGTTCTGAATTTCTTTCTGTCTTTGTCTTAATCTCCTACCATCAAGCTGATCTCAAAATAGGAACCTGAATTAATGTCTCCAGCTTTTTCACATAAATCCCTTCTTAACCTTTTCAGCCATTTAACTATATTTGCAGTCTCCACTATTGTTCTGCATGAGGTTATGCTTGGGAAGAATTTCACTCAAGAGTTTTTTGGTTTTTTTTAGGATTACACATCTAGATAAAACATAATATTTAAAATGCCTTTCTGGTTATGCCTTGGTTTTTTTATTTTTACTTTTTTTCTTTCAGTAGAGCGTCTTCTACTTTGATATACAAGCAGCAGTTCATTATTAGTGTGTTGGTTCTACATTATTGCTTCTATAGGAAAAATTGTAGTTGCAGTAATTGAAGGGTGAAATTAAAGGACTCGTGGTTGGCACCGTAGAACAGCACTGCAGACTGTAAATCACTGTTCTGCTTCTTGAAGCCAGAATTTTGTAACTGGCATCAATGGGAGAGAGGTGGGGCTCTTTACTGCATGGGCAAATACTACACCCGCAGAAGAGAGCAGAGCTGAAAGATTTTTGCACAAAACTCTCCCCTCCTGCCCAGCATATTTGTAAAACCTCATTTTTAACCTTCCTAAACCAACCCACCACTGAAAACAATTTAAGTTCTTACTCCTGCCTCATCCGACCCTGCTAGTTGGTGTATTCCCTGCCATTCACGGCTCCCATCCCCAGAGCCCCGAACAAAGCCGAGCTTGTTACAAGGAAAACCATGAGCTCATCCATTGTAATCACCCGACGGCTTTAGCTGCTGCTCCAAAGGAGGTTTTGTGGCAATTTCTGAATGCCTTCAGACAAGCCAGCACTGGATAAACTTTGGTTGAATCTTCAGGGAGCAAAACCGAGTGGATTAAGTCCTCGTATCTACTGTAAGAATAGGTTTTCTGAACGCAGGGAAGCCCTGGTTGTTCAGATAATACAGTTGGGCTTCAGCTCCAAATACAAGACCTCTTAGAGGCTCGGGGAAGCACGGTCCCAGCGTAGTCTTCAGGCAGCCGAGTAACCCAGATAATCCTTTGATCCTCTGACATTCAGGGCTTCAGGAAAACAAAGGTGAAAAAATGAGAAATGCAAATGCGTAATTTTGGAAGTGTGAAGGAAACGACTTGTTGAAGTTTAAGCTTGCCAAAAATAGCAGTGAAACAGCTGCATTTTATGCAGATCGGTTATAATCACATGTAAATTGCATTTTTAAAATTGGATTCACTGTAGCTTTCAATTTAGAGACCTGCTCGAGGTCCCTAAAGGTCTGCAGTCTCTCCTCCAGCTGTGTCTCCAAAGCACAAAACTTTGATATAACGATGCACACTGCCTGCCTCCTGAAAATCAAGCAACCGTGGCCTTTTGTGTTTTAACTACCCAAAAGGGCTTGAAAGATAAAGCAAGGGCACTGTCCTGTAGTCATTCACTACCAGGAACAGGATTAGCCAGGCAGTAAGAGTTTTCCCACTGCACACGTGGGTAGCAGCTGTGGCTCTGCCTCCGTATCATCTTTTCATTATGTCGTACGTTAAAGAACAGACTAACTTCTGAATTTTTAGTATGACGTAGTCTAGTTAAGGTACATAATCAAGTCAAGAAATAAGTTTGGTGTTGAAGTTCAAGAAGAAGTTCAAGAAATCTTCACAGTTTTGCTTGTGATGTGCTGTGGGACCTTGGGGGACTCATTTTGCTCCTCTATGCATCATTTTTCCCGACCATTAAAAATTAATGTGTCATTACATTTTTGGCACCGCAGTCCACTAGTGACGGAAGGGGGACTGCTATAGCTTCTTGGGATTTCCTACCCCTGGCTTGTCTTGGTTAACAGAGAGAAGTAAAGGGTGCGCACCCCATTTTCCCTCTTTGTAACTAGTCTTTACAGCTTCCCTGTAACTGAGATGAGCCTACAAAAAAATGTCACAGACGCCAAGGTCTTCACACTTTTCTGATTTCAGCTTCATAATGTGAGCCTGACTTAGAATCTAAAAGTTAGGAGCTCAGACTCTCCTCTTAATGTTCTGAGGGCAGTAATCTCTTTATGTAACATGGGGAAATGGCATCATTCTGCCAGACAGCCGCGAACTCAGTGGGGAGCGAAGCATTTGGGCCCTTATCTATTGTTTCCCTATCCTGACTCATCCCAAGTAATTTTTTCTATGGTTTCATCTCATTTTTAAATATAATGTAATTCTGGTTTAATTTTTTTCCTCCCAGCCACACAGCTGTCTTTTATAATAAGTGCAGGTTTGATTCACCTAATACACTAATTATCCCTGCACTGAGAGAGAGCAGCAGTAGAATTGCAAATGAAAAGGAAAACAGAACTTTAGCAAAAAGTACAGCAGGTTAAACCTAACTCATGGCCTTTTAAGACTTGTGGGTCAGCTCTGTGCTACCCACTCTGATAACGTGGAAGTTCCTGCCTTTAGCAGAGAGATACTCAGATCTCTTTGCTCCAAAGCACAAAGCATCTACCACAGAAGAAAAAGGAAAATCTTTCTTGTCATAAGCCAGGCTGGCGAGCAGGTTTTATTTTTCACAATAAGATGCAAGGGTAGATATTTGACAGTCAGTTCTTAATGATAAATTATATATTCTATTATTAACATGCAACCAAGAATGGCAAAATAATTAAATCTTGTAGTACCCAGGAAAGTAAATAATTGATTGTAATATTACCAGTTTACAGGTGGTACGGAGGAAGAGAAGCACAGAGGGATTTGTGTGACTCGCCAGACGTCATGAAATGGAGGTCTGCCAGAGCCCAGAGATATCCTCTCTCGCAGTCTCATGGTTTAATCCCTAGTCTTTCTTTCTTTCCATTAAGATAAAATATGCTTCCCTAATCCACAATATTTAAGTTTTTTTTCAGGTAAGCCCCGAATCACTGGTATTCTCTGAAGCTTCCACTGAAAAAAGCAGAGTGTGATCCACTAACGTTCATGAATATTTTAGCTAACATCATTATTTTTTTAATATGGTAAATATTACAGGGAAGAGCTGAGAGATGGCATCATTTTGCATTTTGCTGCGTTCAGGCACGACATTGTGCGGAGTCACAGAATTGGGGGCAACCGGCTTGTTGGTCCTGTCTGTTTACTAAAGCATCTCTCGGTGTGCGAAGGCTGATCATCGCCGTGTGTGTTTTTAAGTCGCTTCACAACGCCTGCCTTGTGCGGAGCAATTTGCCGTTCCCTTTGCGCGGCTGCTGCCGCCCGTGGGTCCCTATACCCTCTTTATGTCACCAGCCACCACTAGGTGATCTTCAAACACCTTCCCTGCTGCCCCGCTTCCGAAGGGAGGGTGTAAACAGCCGACAAAATTTTCCACAGAGATGCTATTCATGAAAATATTTCTGCATGCGCCGCTTTGCAGCCTGCGAGCTGCAGTTCTGAGTTTCCTGGGAAGAAAGCCTATTAAGCCGCCTTTCTGCGGGGATTGCCATAGCAACCCTCGCACAATGCCAATGGCCCAGATTTCCTTCAGCCCCTTCTTTCTGAACTGACAGCAGTGATTTTAATGCTCCTTGAACCAAATCTTTGCATGCAGAGACCGCTTTAGAAAAAAAACATAAATGCTTTTAATCAGCGCTGGTTGTTCTCTTTTCTTTCTTCCCAAGAAGAGAGCGGGGAAGGCTTTTAGCACGGCGTCCCTCTCAGCCCCCTTGAAGTCGCAGCTGTATAATGACCACAAAGCAGACCTGGGTTCAGCAATTTCAATATCATTCAGGGTTATAAGACACCATGGAAATGATGCTCACACAGGGGTTGCTTTTTTACGGACATTTGCATCGGGCTGGGAGGTTGGGACCACGACATGGAAATAGAAATGCAGCTGTCACAAAAGCAAAGCAAACTCCCGGTTAAGCATGACAGCGAGACTGGGACTTAGGACAGCAGTACTCCCTAAAATGGGGCAGGCTTTGCTGTTCGTGTTAAGCATCCCAGGGAGGCCAATATCTGAATATTGCCAGGTCTGTAAGCTGTAGTAGGGTCCCCCGGTGACACTTGCTAGGGCATAATGCCATCATCAGGGCTGGCTTGTGGTGAAAGCTGGTGACACGGGAGATGGGAAAGCAGAGCCAGCACCTGAGGATGCAGCTCGGAGCCAGCTCCCCGCATGGGTGAAGCCACTCGCCATCTGACTGCAGGCACACTGCACCCTGGGTGCCCAGAGCTGCCAGCGAGCCAGCATATGGGCAGGCAGTTAGACACAGCTCAGGCAGGAAAAATCACCCGTGTCTGACAAATGTGACCCAACCTTTATGGCAAGCAATCCCTGTCTGGGGTTGGTGCTGGGCTGCAAGGCTGCCACAGCCCAAGGCACCCCCTTTCTCTTGCCACTGCCCTTTCCTCCTGCCTGCCCTTGGAGAGTCTCCACGTCTCATCGCCTGCAGGGCACGGAGAGGGGGTCAGGGCGAGGGTAGCCTCGGGAAGGTCCCTGGAGGGGGGACGCCGGGTGAAATTCCTGGTGCATTCAGCTCCAGCATCCCAGGGTGCTGTACCCTCAGCTGTGAAGGGCCCCTGGGGTGCAACCTCCCCCCCATGCATCTTCTGAACCTTCTGGGGAAATAAATCAGAGCTATAGGTGCACTCTCATGCCTGCTAACGACCAGACTCCAACCCCTTCCTCCCAACCGCTGATTGTATCCATGGGCAGCATTCCCCAGCTGATACGGCTGTTTGCTGTAAGCATCTGGCCCTCAGCAAACACGTTATGGGTAGTGCTTCACGCTTCTGTCTTAAGAGTCTGTGCAAACATTAGAAACAGAGGGAGCTCCTGAGTCATGGAGGGATGAGCTGCCTGGGTCTGTCTGGGGAAGGGAGGGCTGAGCCAACGTGTGTGGTGGGCAGAAGAGATCTGCAGGGTCCCATCGCCTACCCAGCTGAGCCTGCCCTGGTCAGGAAATATGAGTGGTTTCTGCTCAGACAGGCATTGTGCCATCGGTTCAAACAGATGGACGATGGATACAGAAGCGGTGATGAGTGGAAACGTGCTTTAGGGGAGAAATAGAGGCAAATTCCTGTCACTTGCTCAAAATTTAAGAAGCTCTGGGAGCTGCCCCAGGCTGAGGGACCTGACCCCATCCTAGGTCCAGGGTCTCCCTGCAGATGCTGCATTCACCTGCATCAGCCCTGCCGTGCTTCTGCTGTTTAGTGCTGGTATCCCGGTGCACTGTCTCCCCTGCTGCCTTTTTGGGCTGAGGATGCCAGGCCTCCCCAAAAACGACCTTCTCTCTCTGCAGCCACATCCTCACATAAATTCTACCCTGGCCAGGGCAGCTGCCCTCCCCAGGGCCTGGGAGAAAAGATGTCCCTAAAGCAGGAGCTGCAGCAGCAGCGGAGGTGATGCAGCAGATTCCCCTGAGCTGTAAATGTATTTATATCCCTACCCCATCTGCTTGTGGTGAAAACCCCTTACTAATGGCACGGATGGGAAGGAAACCCTGTTTGCATTGATATGCACTTTTTTCAGCTGCCGTTTTGATGATCTGCGTGAGCTGTTTCCCCCAGCAATCCTCTGTAAGCTGCTTCGGTGCTGGGAGGAGGGGAGAAGAAATGACATGTTCCCCTGCTGGTGTTCCCTCCCCACGCTGAAAGCCATGGGACAGAGGGACCAGGCATCCTCCCCATGGCCCCACTGCCTGGGCAGCCCTTTCAGCAACACCGAGGGCAGAACCAGAGGTGGGAGAAGGACATGACCATTTGGGGGGATTCTCATATTCTCAGAGCAGATGCCTACAAGCTTCTCATTAAATTTCCCTCATACATCTGTCACTAGTTCTGTCCCTCATAGCAAAGGGATGAACCACAAACTCTTATTTCTTAGCCAAAAAAAAGTGCCCTGTTGGGTTTTTTCTAGTATAAATATTACCTCCCTCCCATTCAGAAAGATAACAGCCTGTGCAAACTGAATTTTTACGCGGCACTTTACCACTGCGGGAGCCAGACTGGGTCCCAGTTTGACCGCTCGCATTATCTCTGTGCTTGCGCGGAGCTGGAGGCACCGCAGACAACCAGAGCTCCCGGGCTGAGACGGCTGGAGAGGTTGCTTCACTGCTCTCACTCTGCAGCTCCCGAAGGCAGAACAGCATAAACACTAGTGTGTGAAAAAGAAAATAAATCATGCCTTTTCCCAGAGGGCTGGTGGCATTTGTTTTACCGTGCTAGGTCTGCAAATGTTTGTAAACACTGCATCAGTTTGCCATACCACAGCAAAGAGTAGGATTCATTGCTTTAAAGCCTGTGGTGAGGCTTGAAGCAACTCTTTTTTTGCTGCCATCTTTGAGGACCATTCATAGTCCAAAAATTATGGTTTGGGAGTGTGAGTCTGCCTGTGTTTTCGTGCTGGACATGTTGCAGGTAAGGGCAGAGCAGGAGACGCATGGCCTCCTGGAGCCATCTCTTTCCAACTGGAGCCATCACTTTCCAGCCGGTGACACACAAATGCCAACTCACTAGAAAACACAAGTTTCTGTAATCGCTCTTCATGTGGCTCATGCCACCGACCAGAGCGTGTTCACAGCCCCACACTGAAACGAAGGCTTTTAAGTAAGATGCAGGTTAGAAGTTCAAGGAGCTGGAGGGAGTCCACATGAAGCCGGCAGCAGACAGGCAACAGATTATAAACCTCAAGGTTCGTAATTCAGGCTGCAGAAAACAGCCCTTGAAATCTTGTATTACTGGGCTGCATCTCCCACTGGTGCCGTGGGATCTCCTCTACGTGCCCCGCTCCCTGCATGCTGCCACGCTCCTCCCTACCCCCCCCGCCCACGTGTCCCACAGGACCGCATCCCTCAGCCATCACCAGGGTTTAGTAAAGATGGAAAAAACCCAGAAGGTCAGGGAGTCAGCTCCGTGGACATGTGACAAAAACACCACACATGGCCAACCATTTGCACATTGGAGGGGAGACAATGGGCCCCCTTCCTTGGGCAACCCTCTCCCAGGACACGGTGCTTCAGAGCTTGGAGCAGGCGTGCCTCGGAGAGGAGGGAATTGGCTTCCCCAAACCTTTCCCAAGCTGATGTTCGCCTGACATCCTGCTGGAGAAGGCGCTGAGCTCATCCTCTGCTGGGAATACTCCTGGAAACTTGCAGGCACATGCCATGTCTGCTCCACCAGGCCCTCGCCCTCTGAAAACAGCAGCAGGGGCTTAGCAGGGCAAAGTCTCCCAGCAACATTGAGCATCTCCTTTTTGGAGGTCCAGCCATCCCAGCTGGAGAACCGTGAACTAGTGGAAAGATGTCAGTCAGCTGCTGGACTGGCACTGTAACCTGCAGGATGATAGACCCTCATAAATAATGTTGGCCATGGCTGCGAGGGCCTCTCTGTTGTAGAGGCTCACATTTGTATTTCTTTTTATTGTGGAATAAAGCTGAAGATGCTAGGAGCCTGAGTCATATGGGTGTGTAATGTTACAGACAGTTTTTATGGGACTGAGCCTTTTGGCAAGAAACTAACTTCAACTGCTTGCTTGACCCAACTCAACCGTACCTGGCACAGGGTTTGCCAGATAATCCTGGTGCTGTGCTGATCCTCCATGTCAAAGTCAAAGCTTGGCATACAGCTCCTACCCACTTCTCCTCTCCCTGATTTATGACACATATAAGCCGTGAGATTATTCATTTTGTCTAATTCATGCATTTAAAAGGTGCCCCACATTTGCAATCTGATGGTCAGGTGGGCCCTGGCTTTACTTATAGGTTGAGTATTTTCTTTTACTGCCAAGATTTTATCTTTCTCCTTCAAGCCAACAAAGCCTAACTCCACTCTTTGTTCGGGTTTTGTTTGTTTGTCACGAACATTGGAAAACAGGCCAGGAGGTCTGTCTGTGGCTTCTTGTTGACCTTTAATGAAGCACTTCACATTTTATGCCCCAGTTTTTTCTATGAACACTGACTAGTGAAGCCTGCCTTAGTACTCCCAGCTGTACTGCATGGTTACTCTGTGAATGCTTATAAAAAAAGTGATGGAAGATGAGAGCTAAATATATATGTATTCACTTATTTGAGACCTGCAGCATTTTGTCTGATTTCTCTGGCAGAGGCATCTCCTTTGTATACAGCTCTCATGTTCCATCTGCACCCAGGACAGACCTGATCCAAGCATACACTGTGATTTCTGTCCTGTTGGAGCATGTTCCCAGCAAAAACCCTCCATGACTCATATCGCCCTCCCAAACCCCTTGCCTGCTGCCAGGATGTCCAGCTGCACGAGAACTAAGCAGAAACTGTGACATGAGAACCTTTTTGATGGTGGAGTCCGGTCTGCCACGCGTTTGTCAGAGCCTCTGCAGGCAGCATTCATCAGGCTGTGCTGTCTCATTTGCAGCAAAGCTTGCTTTGCTCTAAGAGGTGCGTGGTAATGAATTCCCTTTGGGTCAGCTTCATCTGCAGCAGAAAACCAGACAGATGGGGCCTGAGGGAAGTATTTCCATAATGAAGCAGAGAGGCAGAGTACCTCTCAGGATGGCAGGAGTTCCCTTGTACTAACAACATTCTTAAATAACAAGCACTTTTGATAATATTTTCTCGCTAGCTGCTCTTCTCAGAAGTCCCTTCATTCAGTTTTACTGCTTCCCCTTTGATGCACTTGAGCTTTCTTATACCTCCATTCACAGATTTTTATTGTATTTCAGCCCTTTATGGATTCATTCATTGATTTGCTGCAACTCTAACAGTGTGGACGTGTAGTTATCACATCTATCAGAGATATCTGTTGTAAAAGTTGAGTTTAGCCCCCTCTATTAAACTCAGGGTATTCTTTTTTTCCTATCAGTGGTGAACAGTGACAAACAAGACACACGTGAGGTGCAGGGCAGGGAGCTGGAAGAAGGCAAGAGTGGGAGGAACACGCAAGTGGTTTTCATGGAAATAGCTTTCAAATAGCTCATTTTCTGTCATTTGAAGTCCAAAGACTAATGCACAACAGGAAATGTCTTTACTCCGGCAATATTCCTTGGCTACCCACTGTCAGTCGTCTTCAGTGTGTCATGTCCTTATATGTGGGTGCATGGTTTACGTGAGCAACCTGGTCTGGTGGGAGGTGTCCCTGCCCATGGCAGGGGGGTTGGAACTTGATGATCTTTAAGGTCCCTTCCAACTCTAACCATTCTATGATTCTATGATTCTATGAAATGGTAATGTCCTTCTCCCCAGTTTTCTAGTGACAAACTACACCATTGGGGCAAGACACTCGGCCTCTCATGCTTTTAAGAATGAGGGGAATAACGCTGACCTGTATAAAGCACATTGCTAGAGTTGGCCTCTGTTAATCACCACCCCAAAGTAATCCAGGCCACTGGAGGAGTCAGATGCCAGCCCAGCAATTAACCTTGTTTTGTGTTTATAGGCACTTTGCTGCTGCAGCTCCCTTGGAGACTCATGAAGCTTTTACAGAACGCAAGAGTGACAGTGAAGAGGCACCCTTGTTCATTGCGCTGATGGCTGCAGAGGTTTAGAAGTAATGAGACTCACTTGAAAATCAGAAGTCATAAAATAGTATCTATTTTCTCATTTGTTTGCCTCCTCTGTTTGGAGCCTCCAGCTAGAGCCAGGGGCACATTTTCAGTTTTTTTTTTTTTCAGCAAAAAATGGTACCGTTAAGAAAGAAAAAAGAGGGAAGGAATAATTTTCAGGAAGTGAGACCTGCAGAAAAACAGCAACTACTGTGAGAACTGATAAAAGCAAAGACGGTGGCAACACTGCATTATATATGGTTTTGGAATTTAATTTCATTTTCAACCCTGCCTCATTCCTTGTTTGCTAATTTCAAGCCCAAGCTAACTCTGCTGTTACTAAGCCTTCCAGGGGAGAAACTCATGTTTCTAAGGGCCATTACAGTTGACACAGCAGGACTTCAGCTGAGAACTAATCTGATGTGAAGGTTGGGTCTGGAGGACACCCTGGTACATATTGCCGTGCCCCTAGCTGCTAGGTCAGAGCAAATTCGGTGGAGCTCAGCCCCGAGTATAAGGGTTGCAATTGTGCTGGTGTGGTGGGTGGTGAGAGACAGCCTGTTCCTATAGGCATGGGGGAGGGATGGGAGGTGGAGGGGGCTGGGGGAGGAGAGCTTCATTTGCCGCTGCTCCCAGGGCTCTTAATTGCAGCAGCATACATGGTGATAAGCTGCTGAATTGCCTTTCATCGGCCGGGAAACCCAGCATGTGAAAAAATTTGGTATGTCATTGTCTGTTCGCATAGCTCACTGCCTGACCCGCCGGTCGGCACACAGGATGGGAAAAAAAAGACAAGTATTATTGCTACTCCAAGAGCCACCGGCCAAGGCATCGTCCTGCCTGTCCGAGAGAGACGGAAGGATCGAGCGGTGGAGATTGGTTCACTTTGGCCACATTGCATGCTTCATTTCTCCTTCTTTTGCACCATAACCCCCGTGACAAAGCGTTTTCCCAGCTGCAGCCTCATGGCTGGGCCATACGGAGCTCAGACCGGAGAGCGAGGGGTGGCACAGGCGTTAGTGACAGTGTGTGGGGACAGCTTCCTTTGGTTTTTACAGTTCCTAGGCCCAGCTCCTGAGCACTGAGGAATTGCAGGGAACCTGTAGTTTGCTTATTTATTTATCTGGCCCTTCCTGTGACTTCCAAGGAACGGTTTCCTTGTCCTTATGCTAATTCAAGCCCTGCTGAATAAAGAGGCTTTTTTTTCCCCATCCCATCCTGCAAGAGGTCATCTTTATTCAAGAGCCATGAATGATGTGCGCTGGGTACTAATCATGCACAAAGAGCCCCGTCCGGAGCCAGCCAAGCGTACAGCTGTCCTTTTGTTTACAGAGATGGAGAGGGAACCTAAAAAGTGCTCCTGCCCTGGGGACAATAGTAGCAGCTCATGAGACGCCTGAGATTTGGCAGGGCCCCTCTTTCCTGGCGCTAAAGGACCTTTATTAAACGTAAATCATGTCAGCTGCTACCGCGACCCTTTCTCAGCTTATAAAAGATTCCCTTTTGTTGCTTAAGTGACATGATGGAAAGGAATCAGTCTGAAATACCCCGAAGACTGGAGCGATGGACCAGGTTGGGGACAAATGACACTTATGATTCTGACTGTTTAATAGTAGCGCTCTTCTGTCGCTGTTACAACGATGCCTGCAGCTGGGTTAATTTTTCAAGCTGGCTGCTGATTCAATGTGCTTTATTGATTTTGTGTTGGCCTGAAATGTCAGGAGGTCATGAGGACAAATTTTATACCTGTGAGTTATGAGGAATAACACAGAGCCCTGCAAGCCTTAGGATAAATATGTTGCCAGTGCTGATATCACTGGAAAAGTATGATGCCTTGGGCACTGAGAAAATAATTAGGTGTAGAGCATCTCTGCAAAGAGCAGAGTATCTCTGTTAAGGGAATAATTATTAAACATCCCTGACTGCTGCATTTCCCTGAGGTGGGGAGCAAACGCTCTTTCTTCTTCCCCTTGTAAGTGAAAGGGCAGTCTGAGTATAAAGAACAAAATTGCTCATGGAAAATGTGTTGCTTCAAGTACTGCTATTGGCAAATCTCCTTCCTCATTAGGCAGCGGGTGTTTCTGTGCAAGGAGAGGGCCTGAGGAGCACGAGACATGGCAGCCATGGAAGCTTCAGGCAAGATGAGGATGTGTCAGGAGGAGTTTGACATCCCTCTGGCATTTCAGGCTCCAGACACCAGCTGTGTCTGGAGCTGACTACGGAATGACTTGAAGTTCTTACCTGTAGGACTCCCTTCAGGCTGTGAATGGCCGGGCTCATCTCCTGCTTTTTGTACAGAGAGGTACCAGCTAAATCTCAGCAGTCTCAAAGATATGCACTTTGTTTATTAATATTTGTATCCACCTGCTGTTTAAAATTGCACTTTAATAGTATCGATAGCTGATTCAGACCCTGCCTTGCCCATGCCTCCTTAACTCCTGCTTGCGTTAACCTTTCTTTCCCTCGAGTTGATATATCTGACTGTTCAGATGTCTTGCTTGCTGCCAGATAGTTGTCACAAGGGATGTATTTCTCTCCCACAACCATCCCTGCTCACCTCTGTGCTCTCTCTGGTTTGGTGTCTCATGAGTTCTCGCAGGCCAGGTGCCCCAGGGCTGTGCAGCGATGAGCTCAGTCCATGCATTTTGCATTACACACCAGAATAGGTCATTCAGTAGGTGGCATTAATCCCCTCATTCAGCATCGGTGCAATGCTCCGTGACATTTCTGATCATCACCTCATGGAGTTTGGGGAAGCATATTAGTGGCTTTCATAGGTGAGGTCCTGCTGTCACTGGGTAACAAGCAGAGGTCGTTTTCGTGTAACGAGCAGAGCTCCTTTTTCGTGTTTCCAACATATTCTACAGCTTTTGACAAGGATCCCCACTGATCTCCCAAGGATTCATAAATAACTGAGCCTACAGCTCTATGCGTCATGGCACAGCTCCTCTCTGCAAAACAAGTCGGTTGCTCCAAACCGCCTCTGATCGCCAAGCCTAAGGGCTGTCCCACTGCGGTTTCAGTTCCGTGCCTGCGGGCTGCTCAGGACTCCCAGGTTCAGCTCCTGGGGCTGATAAACAAGCAGGTTTTGCTGTTTTTCTTTTACTGTCTGTTTGCAGAAAGCTCCGTCGACTGTTTGGATTTCCCAAGTGATTTATGTTGTGTCACCACATTCTATTAAAATTGTTTTAAATATAATTTTTGGGCATACTTGATTTTTCCCTTTACGGCTTTATCTAATTTGTCATTTGACCTAAAGCCATCAGGCTGGCTTTAGGTGTGATTTGGCCCTGCCATATTCTGGCATAAGTTCTTCAAGTCAGTGAAGTTTGCACTAGTGAAGTTCCTCGTTTGCACCAGCAGTAACTTTGGCCCTGAATCTGCAACAATTTATTGCCATTTTGAAAAGAAAGCAATGTTGTCTACATACCACTGGGACAGTCACAGAGGGGATATAAAGTCTAGTGGCTTAGTTTGCCTTACCCAGTGGCTGGAGCCCTTTGCATTTGATATTTGCCTTCTGAAGATCTCAGTGACACCGCACCCACATGAAGGTTATTCAGAAAGACACGGTTTTTTCCCTGATGTTAGTAATGGGCTGGAAAAAGAGCTAATGGAGTGTTAGTAACACAGAGACCAGTCATCACATTGCTATCTGCACAAAACTCATCTGTATGAAATGCTCATCTTTTTTACGGGTATCGTTAAACTTCAGTTTTCTCCTAAATAATATATCTCAGGATTGAGATATATCTCTCAAGATATTAATATATATATATAAAGTCATATCTCATATGCAAAATACATACAGCTGAAGTATAAAAGCTTAATTTGCCCAAGTAAAGCTTAGTGTATCAATGTTTAGTGGAGCTGACACCAATGAAAGGCAGAGAGAAAATGAGGTATTAGTCGCTTTGGATGTTCAGGTTTTTTTGTTTCTGATTTGCTACGGACCAGAATAAAATGCACAATAAACGCACAATAGCACAGGTGAATCATTCCATGTGCGCTCTTTACACTGAGATTTTAAATGTATTTTTTTTCTTTAAAATAGTTTTTCAACTGCTGAGATGCACCGACACAAGTTTCAAATATATTTCACTCGCTCATTAAACAGAAGAAGAAGGACAACAAATGTCAAAGTGAAAATGTGCAGAGGATGGGGAGATGATTCAGCCTCACTGATAGCTATTTACCATGGCAATTTGCTTTATAAGTTGCAGATGTAACTTTTAGCAAAGCAGGATCATTTGGGACCGTTTCTCCTTCATGCCTTAGTGTCTCCATTGGTTGAAAAACTTTGCTAGGGCTGAATACGTAACTCGTGGTTAGTCATACAAACGAGAAGGCAGATTCTCACAGTTTCTGGGCACCAAATTCAGCCTAAGTGTGGCCACTCGCTCCCCGCACCCCATGGTCTTCTGCATTCAGCACCTACCCTGGAAATCTTTGAGCTGTTGGAAGGGTGGGGGACTTGGCAGGTCTTCACTGTTTGGGTCCCATCTGAGAGTGCAGATGACTGCACGTGTCAAATCTTGTTCCTTTGCACACACACAGGACCACTGAGCTCTTTTCACGTGAGTCACAGCCTCAGGAGCTGGCCCGTAGCGCTGACACCGTGCTGGGGTGGTTTGGCTCTGTGCTTCCCAAGCAAGTTCTTGGGAATTTAGTACTATGTCTAATTTCCAGTGGCATCCACAGCTTTTTGCCTGTGCAAATATGAGATGTGCTCTCAGAGACTGCTAGAGCTAATAGAGCACAAGTGCTCCTAGAAAGCACGTGGAGCGTGGGGGGACCAGGTTCACTGTCTGCTTCTTGGGGAAGGGTTGCCGTTGGCTGTGTGTACAGCGCTGAAATAGCAGAGCATCAGCATTTCTGAGATACACCTATCCAGTTATTGATTAATAAAAGCTTAATATTGCAAGAAAGTGATCACAGATAAGTATGTCCCTGGTTTGCCCCTGCTGAACAGGTGTGTGTCCGTGGTGGTGTGTGATTTCTGACTGTCCTAGAAGGTGCTAGGGAACAGTAAAGGATTCACTACATATTTTTTCCAGCTTTTATTATACCATAGGATGTAGGTTCAGATCGCGGAAATTTGTGCCACCGGTCCCTCATACCAGTGCAAAGATCTGATTCTGCTCTGCTACCAGAGCCCATCCCCATCTCTAGATAAAGGGTATAAACTCACTCCCCAAAGCTGCACTTTGATCTGTACTTAGGTAAAATTCCTGCACTGTACTCTTCTGCTGTCTCCTGAACTGCTCATGATAGCTGGGTCCTTTCTATACCCATGCAGAGCTTAAGCCCAGAAAAGCTGAATTCTGGGCCCAAAATTACGTGGACTTGCAGGGAAATGTGCTCCTATTGATTTTTTTTTTTTCCCACTGAACTGCTATGAAGCTCTATTAATCCTGGCAAATTTCTTAAACCGTTTTCCCAGCCCAAGTAGCACACGCTTGATTGGCACTTCTGAAAAAAAGAAAAAAAAAAGGCATCTGAATGTGAAATCCTCAGTTCTTTAGCGGCACCATTCACACCTAGGAGCTGCCAGATGGCTGTGCTCTCCCGGGCCAGCCCATTGCGGGGAGCAGGGAAAGAGGCACGCGACGTGATGGCAACCATGGGCTCACCGATGCGTGGGCCAAAGGAGGCGAATCCCACCGCCTCTCTGCTTCTGGACACGCTGCGGGCCAATGACTCCCTCCTCTGCATGTCAACCCCGGCTCTGGGCTGCAACAACAGTGAGTTTGTCAGTTCTCAGCAAGGTCTGTAGGGAGAGCTGCCGCGATGCTGATGGGCTTGGCAGAGCGAGGATGTCGGAGCCTGGATTAGGAGCAGAGCAGCTGGAAGGGGTTGGCCAGGGGCTGAGGGTTTGGCGGAGCGGGGTAGGAGTGTGCCCCACTTATTTAACAGCTGCAAAAATTGCAAGGAGCCGGTTTCCCTCCTGTCAGAGCCCAGGGAGCTCGTGGTGCCTCCCAAAACGCTGGGGCGTGCGAGCTCAGCGCAGTGCTGGCACTGGAAAGGAAAGCAGGGTTGTTTCCCGGAGGCAGGCAGGGGTTTCAGGCTGGTGACGGGGAGTTTTCAGGTTGCTGCGGGGAAATTTGCAGTGTGTCCAGTGTCTCGTTCCCTGCCTAACAGATGAAGGTCATCAGCACGAATTCAGACACCGCTGTTTACATTTCGATCGATTAGAGAAACGAGATCCTTTTTTTTTTTTACCAATCCCCGCTGTCTGCAGGTGAAGATACCAACTCCAGCCACAGTCAAAGTGCCGCTGCCTTCGTCAGCCTCGCCTCAGCCCTCCCTGCTGCCCTCGCCTCTCACCGTCGTTATTTTTATCCTGCGTAAAGACGCTGCAATCAACTCCCTCTGCTACCGTAGGAGCTCTGATGGATAATTTAACACCAAACACTTAGACGGTGAGTGGTGCAGGGAGGCTTTTTTACAGTCGGAGAGAAGCTGAACAGACGAAGGTTGCGCTGCACTTCTGAAATCTCCCGAAAATAGCAATGTGGAAAGCCCACGGGGGGAAAAACTCTCCAGAAGTGTCAAACACTGAAAGACCCTGGTGGAAAGAGGGGTTCCTTAGAAAGGGGGCTATTCACCCCCTATATCCTGGCCTTGTGTCACCCTACAAAACGGTGTGGCCCAACAAAATGCGAGGCAGCTATTTAAATTGTTAATGAGTCAAACAAATCAGACCATGCTTTTGGCTGCCTTTAGTTACACCCACTACTGATGGACAAAAAAAGGAGTAAACAACTCTACTTTCCTCACTGTAGGGAAGCCACAATTTCTTTGAAGAAGCTCTTCTGGTATTAGAGGTCACCTGTTCTACTTTTTTTCCACCACTGGCTCTACTTCTTGGTCAACCCCCTGTTGGTGGAGGAACGGTGCTCATCATATCTTGCAGAAGAGCATGTGTTCTGGTAGACTGCACTCTCTGTGACAGCTTCTGCTGGCTGGAATTAGTCCTCGTGCTAAGCTGTGCACACAGTTAACGTGGCAAAACTCCTGAGTGGGCACAGATGTACTGGTGTAATACATCTGTATCGGGATAGCTACTCCTGATAACTCTCCCTATCTAAAATGTATACACCAGTACAATTTCTGCACTAAAGGAGGTAGTCATATAACTATATAGAGTGGTTGAAATGGGATTTGCCAGCTACTGTGACGGATATTTATTCTTGTATATGTACAGAAATAAGTACAGGTCTGTTACTAATCTGTCCTATGTAGCAGACACAGAATGGACCCATATGACTAGCAGTATGAAGCATCCTGTAACAGTTTGTTTCCTGGCTACATCAATAAAAACCATACCTCGGCAAAAATAATTATGGCAGGACAAAGACTGCCCATGCCCATGTCTGAACAGCTGTGTTGAAATAATTATGGCCAGAGGTGGGTTGGGGTCCTCCTTCAGTCCAAAAGCCTTCTGGCTTTGAGATTTCAGTCATACCAATATGATAAAGGAAAAAACCTTTTTCTTGTTTTAGGATGTTTCAATAAGCTCCTCAGCTCATGTGAAGTCCACCTACATCAGCTAACAGTGTGGCTTGTCAGTGGGAAACCCTATGTAAACCTGAGGCATTATGGTTTACACATCATGGAGTGTGAGGAGAAGACCCATACTGGATCCCTCTATCCTGATGCACTGGGCATAGTTTCTTGTCCTTGGTCCTTTGCGGGGTGTTAGCATGAGGGAGACACCAGGGATTGTCCTCAGCATTGATGGGTGCCAGTCTCAGGGCTATGGTAAACTCATTCCCTTTCTCTTGGGTATGCTGAGGAGCAGAGACAGGTGGGACATAAGCATTAATGCTGAGCTGGAGCATCCATGTTCCACCCCGGTTTATCACTTTTCTCTTATATTGATACACTCCAACCTTGAGGCATACATGATCCGGCCTTTGCTATTATTTTGCTAGAGCCCAGCAACAGGACTTCTATTTTCTCTGGCAGGGCTCATTTCAAAGACGCCCGGTCCCCGGAGAGGCAGCTGACATTCTCTCTTTCTTCATTTCATCCTGCCAGCTGTCTTCGCATTTCTGTCTTTTAGACCTGTTTTTGTTCCAGAGCAGAAATACTTGTGCAGGTCAGCACAGAGCTTTCATTCAGCAGCAAGCTAAGTAATTTTTCAATGGCGTAACGTTAGCCTATTTTAATCCCTGCATAAATTCACTCCCCTATAACCTGTATACATTTAATTTAATGGCATCAGTGAGTCACAGCAAGAAAATAAATGGCAGAAGAGGTAAGAAAAAAGCATCCCAAACCTTTAAACCTTTTCTTTCTGCTTTCTTAGAGAGATTTTGCAAGGCGGATGCAGGATGCAGAAATATACTTTACACTGCATCGCCTTGGTGACTTTTCCAGGCCAGCAGAGATGTTCCTCAGTACCTACTATTTCAGATCCTGGCTTAGCCACAGACGTCACTGTAAAGATAAATTTTCTGCCTTTTGATGGGAGTTGCTGACGTGGGGAATAAGAAGTTGCAGAATGAAACCTTGTGTCTCCCAAACCACCAGGGAATGCACGGTGCTTCTCTTAGTCTTTGGCGGATCACCAATGCCAACAGGTTTTCCCAGGATGAACATCAACCAAAAAAGCCTTATTCCTGGCTAAAACCACTCCTTCCAGAGCCATCGCCCTCTCTGCTACCTCAAGGTCCCAATTAGAACCACGGGAGAAACCCTCTTCTCCCTTCCCTTTGCTTGCAGCCGTGTCTTCGTGGAGCAGGTGGAATTGCTGTTTCGTAGACAGCAGTGCCCCGGGGCTTCGTTTTGTGAATCGCACTCCAGCAGCCACCTCTTCTTATCTGCCAGGTGTTCTCTGACTAGTCATTTTACAATCTAGCATATAATACTTTACAATCTATGGTAGGGTAGACTTTTGCCAAGATATTTCATGGTTTATTCAGAGCAAATGCACGCTAAGCTCATTTAATCTAGAATGCATGCGGTTTCCAAAACTTCCTGTGCTCTCTGTGTCCTCTGTTTCCAAAAATTGCAGGTCTTCCTCCTGCAGCTCGGATGCTAACAGGACTTTGTTTCATTCTTCTACCTTTTCTCTTTCTTCTTTAACTGAAAGTCGCTACCAGCTTCTCCTGAAGACAAGGGCAAAGCCGTGATGGACTTCAGCAGGTGAAAGGCTGGCTCTTTAGCTACTCTGTTCATCTGCTAGAAATGAGAACAGCATCACCTCCATGGGACACCAGGGCACCTTTGAAATACATTATCCACCATAAAAACAAGGCGGTCCAGCAGCACAGCTGCAGGCAGACCACTCGCTCAACGACAGATCGAGTTACCAGAAATCAGATTTTTGCATTAGCAGACTTGCCCCCGAGCATGGCTAAGTTGTTGACAGGGCTTTAAACATTAGCCCCGGTGATGCTGGGAAAAGAATCATGTTGTGAAAATCACATTGTTGTGCCAAATAAACTTGCACGGCACCAGCAAGCGAGAGAGCCACATGAGAGGGCTTGGTTGCTGCAAATATCATGTCATTGGTGTGCATCTTTATGTTCTGACTGGTTGAGAGAATTTTGCAAGAGTTCCGATAGCAGCATTTAGTTGGACACAGCTCCTATGGCGCTGCTCCCCGTGGGCAGCCCGTGCTTTCCTGGGATGCCTCTCCCACTGCCGTGCAGGACCACAATTCCACGAGCATCATGGCTGAGGGTTCAACTCAATGCACCTTATTACCACCAAGAGGAGCAAAGCTTTAGAGGTGTGTATTTCCTTCATTGCCATTGAGCAGTAGAATCGCTCAAGCCCTTCACATACGTATGGGCTTGACCCACAGTGGCATCAGCAACTGTGCTGAACTGGTCCCATCCGTCCCCACCTGCTGCATTAGTCACACAACGTGCCTCCATGGTGGGGTAAGCCCCAGTGTCAAAGGCCTGGGCTGCAGCTGCTGCAGACCCAGATGCCCCAAGATCTCAGGTATCAGTCAGGGATTTTGTCGAGGTAAAGAGATATGTTGACGGAATTCCTTTGTCCCCTTGTTCCTCCCTTTTGTTCTGTTGGTATTTCTTCCTCCCCACACTTTGAGGAAGCTTCTGCTCTGTGGGAGACCCGCAGGACATCGAGCAGACAAATAGGCAGCGAATGGCCCAGAATTTCAGGAGACCACCATTATTTTGCGCGTTATTCCTGCCAGTGAGGAGTGAAATGTGTGGGAATGGCGAGCCCACAGCAGGGGGCAGTGCTCTATGGAAAATCCATTTAGAGGCCTTCAGACATTTTGAGTTTGGGAACTGTGAAATTACAGAGCCAGACACGGCAATCCCGAGTTTCTTTAACATCCCTCTTATTCCCTGGCCAAGAAGCAGCAGTTGCAATGAGGAGAGCTTGTGCGCAACCGACACGGCACAACGTAGGTTTTGTTTCTGTCTCAAACGTGTGCTTGATTGTGAAGCTAAAGAAAATTATCAGGAGATGTTTCAGTGTTTAAATCCATGGATGTATTTTTCCAGATGTATCTGGTGTCTCCTTGGGCCATTTCTAGAAAGGAAACTCAAGTGACAAAGGCACCTTCACAGCACCCCGAAGGGGGAGCCCTCAGCAACCTGCCTGCCTTTATCAACCATCATTTCAGGAGTCACATGCTACCCCAAGAGGGGCCATTTTTAATTAAAATTGGAAACTATTGCCAGCCCTTCCACTCGACTCCGGCGTCAGCCCTTTTCCTGTGTTTACTGCAGGCACATCCTGCCTGGAGCTCTATCCAAACACAACAGCATCTTGCAAATAAACACTCGGTGGTGAGGTCCAGGCCTTCCCTCCTCCCCGTTTGCAGATGGCCACCCCACCACCCCTTCCTGGGCTGTGATGGCTGTGCTGTGGGGAGAACGGTCGTGCCTTTTGGGAGGGAACGAGGAAAGGTGGCCTTGGCGAGCCGAGCTGCAGCTCACTCCGACAATTTAAGCAAACTCAGGGCTTTGCTGAAGGTCTGCTGTTGCCATTTAGGGTGGAAAGTGGTTATTTGCTTATAGTTTTGGACTGTGTTGCCACTGGGGAGCTCAGCTGGAGGTGGTAAGGAGTTCTCCATCCCCCTTGCTCTCCATCTCCTCTTACCTGCCTCCACCAAGATCTCAAGGGGACACCACATGTGAACCTCCACTGTGCTTCCTACAAGCGTCAGGGCAGTGAGAAGATTTTCCTAGCTAATCGGTATCTATTTACTTGCTTAGATTTGTAATAGATGCAAGAGAGGGAGATCGCTCTTGCTGATCCCTCCCTTCCCACCCAGGACACATGGACCTCTGCTCACTCTCCTATTGATGACATCTCCATGGAAACCGCAATCAGGATAGAAAGGGTTTGAAAAGGATTGCAAGTCCTTGGAGAAGCCTTTCACACCGTAGGCTTTGTCCTCTACATCCCCAGAGGCCCCACGGGTGTCTGAAGCCACCAGGAGAAGCACAGCAGAGCTGCCCAAGCCAGGAGATCTTCGTCCTTTAGGGGCCTCACAATGTTTTGCTTTCTGTTTTCATGATCTCTGCTCTCAGGCTTATCCTCTGATCCCTTTCTCCTCCTCTCTCTGACGTGCCTCTCTGGCTTTCCCAAGCACCATGCCAAGACACTAATTACATTCCTTGTGCTCCTGCGTTTCCATTAATGGCTGAGGACTTGGACCTGTTCCTCCTTCCTCCTCCTGCTGTACCTGTCCCCAGCCCAGGGGACGGTCCTGCCTCGGGGCAAAGACCCAGCGCTGAGGGTGCCCCATGGGACAGGGCAGGACTCCGAAATCCAAGTGAGCGGAGAAGAGACGGCCTGTGTGTTCCCAAACACACATACGAAGGGTGGGACACGTCGCCCCAAGGTGACACAGGTTCAAAAAGCAATTAGGCGAACTCACTGAAGGCAAATATGCCCGGGGCTACTAAACACACAGGCCTCACCCCTAAACCAGGACATCCCTCAGCTGCAGGTCGGAGGAAGGCAGGAGAGCATTCCTGGGAAAGAGCATGTATTTTTGCTCTGCTCTTAGCTCTTCCCTGTGGTGCACCAGCAAGTGCTCTGCAAAGTCAGAAAAGTCACACCATTAATTCTCTTCCACTGGAATTTCTCTCAAAATTTCCCCCGCCCGTATCCCCACTTGCTTGCTTCCACATTTCCAAAACCAGGGAGCTAGTCTTCCACCGCAGGGAGCAAGGAACTGGCGTCACCTTGCGAATGGCGTACCAAGGTGGCAACGGCTTAACTCACAAGAGACCACATGCTGCCTCTCCTTCTGCCCACAGGCGCAGAACGCATCATCTGGGCACCAGCGATCCTCCTGCTCCACCAGTTGTATCCCAAAAGGCGTATTTGAGCATCAACAGCGCCGTGCTGGAAGCTGTGGAGGACTTGACTTGATGGAAAGCTCCCCCAGGCAATCTCAGCCCTCAGTGCTGCTGCTCAGCCTGTTGCTGTTCATCCAAGAGATGCTCTCCTCGCTGCCAACCATCTTGTCTGTGTGCAGCCTCTCTCCTTTGGAGGCTGGGACCCTGCCCCGTATCCAGACTCACTATCTCCTTCAGCTACCAGGCCCCACCAGCCTCGGGGTGCCGCGGGCTTCCCGTACCTCCCCTTGACTGTGCACCCTCAGCGGAGCCGGTCTGGGTCCCAAATTGTGTCTATATAGAGGAGGGGGCAGCCCTGGGAGAGGTCTCACTGCATCACACCAGTCCCCCAAGACAAGCTGCACCAGATCCGTTTAAAGCGATAGTCTCCCGCAGGCTGCGCGGCATCGCTCCCAGCAAAGGCTCGGGAAGCTCTTCTGCAAAGCTGACCTCATTTACAGCTTTCGGTGCTATTCTGGTAGTTTTGGATGTAGCGAAAAGGAACCCGGCGTCTATCCTCATTTAATACCCATCTCAGCCTGACTTTGAAACGTCCTGCTGAAAGTACAGCCAAGGGAAACTCTTTTTTTTTTTTTTTTTTTTTAACAGACAAACAGCCAAGGGGGAGTAAAAAGCAGGGAAGAGGGAGGGAGAAAGAAGCAAACAAACAGCAGCCAAGGATTTGGGGGCTGCAAATAGCTTCATGAATAATAATATCCCCTGGAAATCAAGCGGCTGGAAACACTCCCTTGACCCAATATGCAAATCCGTCCTGGGAAGGGAGAGGGCAGATGGGATTTCTCGTGCCCAGCGCTGGGCTGTTGCAGAGGGGTAGGTGAGCCTCCTTGGCTGGGCACAGCCAGAGCCTCTTTGGCATGGCCGGAGGTCTGTGTGTGTGCCAGCTTTGGGGAGGCTACTACAAACGAGGTTAGGCTGTTTTGGTGAAAATTGGAAGGGTGCCTTGAGGAGGAAGAAGATGCACACGGCTGCTGGGAGCCACCACTGGCCCACAGGAGCTCAGACCACCTTGCAGGGGGAGCTCCCGTGCACCCATGGATAAACACGAGTCTGGATGAGGGCAGACGGGGAACCCTTGCAGCCCCACCTGGGGGATGTAGACCTTTTCCCGGGAACAGCAAAGAGCCTCTAAGCCCGCGACATGGCTGACGCTGGCGCCGTGCCACCGGCACACGAAAGGCAGATGCTTTACTCCTTCCACCTTGCCAGGGCAGCTCCGACCAGCCCCGTCGGGAAGGCGCTGCAGCAAACACACCTCTGTTTACAAAGCACTTGGGAATAATGTCCCTGACATTGCACCGAGGGAGGTGACAGATCCTGGCGAATGCAAAGGGCGTTTGCTCGCCCTTACCCGTGTCAGCCCATGGCGTGGAGGGACCTTTGCTGTGTCCCTCTTGCTGGTTCACGTGGTGCTTACTGGGGGATGCAGCTGGTGGCTCTCGGCACCCCTGTTCCCAGGAGCCCGACCACATTGCTGAGACAAGGGCTGTTTGTTTTTATCAGGTGGTTTCTCAGGACATTTTCGTGTGTGCTAGGCTTGGTTTTCCAAGGCAGAGAGGTCCAAAATCAGAGTGACTTTTGTAACTAGAGGTTATTGGGTTCCAACAACGCATAAAATATCACTAGATATTTCCTCGTCACCAATGCACACGTGAGGGCTTACCTGTGCACCGCATTCCCAGGGCACAGCGTTTTACAGCTAGTTTTTTACACCTAACCGGTGTCAGTCAGTGATGCACAGGGACTGGCGTGCTGGCCTGGCATGGTCGGTAAAAACCACCATAAATGTGTCCTGGCAGAGGTGTTTGCACAAAACTGGCATTTTTGCCCTCAGAGTGCAGATACATGTGGTCATGTATCTGTTCAATGCTCTGTTCAATGCTCTTGCTGTGCCATTTCAGCTCCCTCCCAGGGGTCGGATTGCTCCCAACGGCTCATCTCACTCAGAAGACTTTTTCTTCATTTCTTACAGGAACATTCTTCTCTTCTCACGGCTTTATTTTGACTTCTTCCCTTTTGCCCTCTGTGGATAACTTTGTAAACGGTTTTATATGGAGTTTTTGCCCCTCTTTCATGTGACGCATCATTGCATGTACTGCACTTTCCAGGATTATTTTGGGGGTTACCCTCCGTGTATGCTATAGTGGGTCCACCAAGCTGCAAATAACTCAGAGCATCTCTTTAGCATCAACAGCCCTTTAAGGTAGTCGGCAGTGGAGCGTTACTGAGATAGCTCCCGGAGTGGTGATACATCTTGTCAGTCTCACATGAGATGCCAGTACATTGAACTTGAGCACAAGGTGCCGGTGCTGGAATTAAAACTAATTGCTGTAGCACACTGGTGCCTGGAATAAGCCCGATAAAGCTGAAGCCGGCAGAGACCATCATCAGATCAGCAGTTTGCCGGGGTGCAGCTCAATGACCTCTCTCCGGACGGAGCTGCAGTTGCTTCATTCCTCCTTCAGCACGAGGAGCAATTGCAAAACTTTTAAAGACTGAGGGCTGATCGCTGCACAGTGGTTCACTCTTCAGCACCTTCGTGCAATCAGCATGGATTTTGAAGGCTGAATCCCGCAATGGCTCTCTTGGATGCATCTTGCTGAGGTACCTATGGGACCGAGTCCACAACGCCTGTGTTGCCTGGTGTAGAGCTGCAGTGGGGAGGTTCAATGCTCTGACCAGAGCCTCTGCCCTCTGGTCTGAAAATTTCCATGTGGCAAAACCCATCCCTTAAGCTACAGAGAGTTGGGCTTGCGCTCCTTTCTCAGCCAGTTCAATAGGGTTGTTCTTCATTTGTCTAGGATGGACTTTTTAATTTTAATCACTGGTTGCGCAGCTGAGCCTGAAGGCTCTGTTGTGCCAGGTTAAATGGAAAAGGTTCTCAATAATTGCAGTGAAATTGCTGATATGAGGGTCAGTTTTAACACAAGCTTCAATTTTAACCACATCTGCTTTGGAGCCTGACGGACACAAAAGGGAACCAAGCCCATGTGAGTTCAGGTGTGAATTCTGCTCTGTGGTAGGACAAACAAATGGCAGAGCTCAGAATCCCCAGGTGCAATGGAGGTTTGGTTCTCTTGATACGGCAGGGAAGAAGCTGAAAATCTGTCTCTGGGCTTTGCAGCGCAGGTGTTGCTGACCCAGGGAATATTTGCCTGGATGTAGCTGTGTGGAATGAGTCCGTGTGAGGTTTGTAGCGCAGGCCACAAGGCCAGAAGCAACTGACCTCCTGTATGACCATTCCACGTGCCTCCTCTGAGTTTGGGGCAGGTTTATAACTCCATCAAATTAACTACCCCAGGACGGGGATCTCCAAACCCAGACATACTTCTAGTGATGTGTGGATTAGCTGTTGCTGGAAGGGGCATTTCTTCCCCTGTCTTCTCCCCTTGCTGCTTCCACTTTTCCTCTTGTGCCAGCAGAGTGAGGAGATTAAAGGAGATGGACAATCAGAAAACTAATCCCACAAGGAAAAGGATAATAGCTGGCTTGTTCCTCCACAGAGCTGGAGAAGCCCTAGTTCTTCATTGTAGGGGAGGGGAGGTGGGACCACCATTTTCAGCTCTGCAGCCAGCTTGGCTGTGTTGTCCTGGGGCTTTCCTTTAATTTTCATTGCTTTCACCCCCCCCAACAAGGACATTCCTGTCATTTTATGCATGACACCAAAATACAGAGAGGCAGTTTCCACAAAGCAAAAGACAGGTAGCATCAAATGACTTTAGAAAACAGATTAGGATTTTTAGAGCATGTGCTGTGATAGGAATCTTCTTCACCTGCTATTGGGAAGAAGATACTTCAGCAGCTGTGGATATAAATAGCACTTATCAGGCAGTGGAAAGGAAACAAAGGTTTGGATAATTAGAAGAAGAAATGTCTAGAGGAAGATTACTTTTTTTAAAGGGCAAGTAAATCAGCTCCCGTGCAGCTGGTGGAGGAAGGAGATGCCTGACAGTATGGTACCGAATAGCCGGGTCTGAGAACAGTCATTGGGAGAAGTCAAGCAGGGGCAGGGACTGGAAACTTGCGCATGTATTGAACCAAAAATATCAGAAGTAAAGGAAGATTATTGTGACTTTAATAACTAAACTGGGATTTCTCTGATTCAGGGACAAGAGTCTGAACCTCTCTCAGCTAAAGTCTATGGTGACGTCGCTATTTATTTTGACAAACAGCATTTTTCTTGTACCTTCACCTTCCAGAGATGAGCAGCAGATAATATGAAAACATAATTTCTCTGATTATTTTCCTTTTGATTTCTTAATTTGAAAGAAAGGTCTTTGGAGTGACTTCAATGCCAGCAGGCCTCTGCAATGTGCAAAGCCCCTTGCCATCAGCAGGCTTGCGCTGAAGATGAGGTTGGGAAGAGGGCAGGGTGCCGGTGCAGGGGTGATGGAGAGGTGCTGTGCCACATCCTTTCAACAAAATGGGCTTGAGTGTGTGGGCCAAAAAGAAAGTTCACGTGAACAGGCAGAGGGCCGTGAAACCAGTGGAGTTACGTTCATGTAAATCAACTGAGGCCCAGGTTATTAATTCTGCATAAACCTCATGACCAGTCATTTGTTTGACTGTGTTCAGATAGACTGTACTTAACTCAGTTCTACCCAATCTACCAGTTTTGTCCCTGTCAAAAAAGGGGCCAGAAAATATTTTACTAGAAAAAGGGAAACGTGGAAATGCATAGCTCTCACTCAATCAGTGTGAGGCTCGGTTTACTATATGCGGGCTTACATTTGGCTTACATGCTGCTCAGATAAACGGGGTGCGGTGCTGGAAATGTTAGCAAGGTCACCCAAGGGTGCTGAACGGCACTGGAAGGACCTAATGCTGCAGAGCCAGGCTGTCACCTCTGCTGTGGCTGCAGCCCAGGGGTAGGGATGTCTGTGCTCCGGCTGTGCTGGGGATTCGTCGCAGTGCGCGTGTGCTGCTCCTCAGCGAGGGAAACGCCAAGATAACTGCATAGATTACTTAGCTGCTAACATACCTCTTGCGATGAAAATTGGGGGAGTGAAATGGCATTGATCATGTGAGAGCGAGTGAGCAAATGCAAGTATCTCAGTTTGCATCAGCCTCTGGAAAAAAAACAACCCATACATTCAGGGCCAACACAGCAGCGGGATGGTTGGTCACTTAGCTCTGTCCTGGTTTGACTAAAACAATTTACTTCCAGCTTCTTTGGTTTTAATGACAATGAAGGACAAATTGCAGCTGCATCATGTAAAAAAGGACTACTTAACCATGCTACAGTTTGTTTTGCATTAACTGTTGGGAGGCTGGTACTAAGTCTCCCAGACTCCGGTGGGTTTTGAAATCCCACAGCACAAGTAACGTGAGGGAAATACAGTCTCCCTGAGACATGGTGTGAAAGCACTTTTAATTCCTTAACACATCTTTCCCCCTCCTCTCTGACCCTGCTATACTTGGCATATCAGGGCCAAGACAAAACCAGCAAATAACAATGAAGCATATCTCAGATCTTAATAAAGGTGGGTTTTTAAGAAGTGATGCTGGTGCTGGGCTTTTAAATGTGAGTTGTGCTGCGGTCCATCCCTGTCCCTTTGGAAAGCCCACCCCATATCCTGCCCTTGCCTTGACAATGAGCCCTGCCTGTTTTTTCTTGCCCATAGAGCCAGGATTATACTTTTCTGGAGCTGGGGATGCTGCCATCTGCATTGTGTAACGGTGGGCACATTGTTCCCGCTCGGCCAGCAATCACCACACCGAACCCTCAGCCTCGGCTCCCTGCCACCGGTCTGACATGCACTGCGGAAAACGCCGGGGATCTCAGGGTTAAGATAAATTATGATCCCTTTTTTTAGTAAGGCAAACAATCATGGGGCTGTGGTGCCCGGGAAAAGCTCTGCCTCTTTCCATGATGAGTGCTCAGGCAGCGCTCAGGCGTGCCAGGCATTTTTTCCTTTTCTGAACTAGAAACTACTCTGCGGAAGCAAACTTAAAGAGCAGAAGGAAACTCTGCATTTCTTTGTATAAAATTCCACATTAAAAGTGCTTACTGGTGTCATCGCATCTTGAGGTCTGCTCTGAACTGGACTTCAGAAGCCACAATGCTTGTGGGAGTTTGTACCCTCAGTGGTGTGAAGGCTTCAAGGAGAAGAGCTGAGCCCCTCACTCTTGCCCTGTGCCAACAGCCAGAGGCAGCTGACGCTAGAGACATCCTGCTCTCCTTCTTTGGTTCCTGACTCCCGGACCTGTGGGGACGGTTCAACTGCTGCTATGTTTAGTGACATTTTAATGTGTGTTTGGTTTTGGTCAGCACTGGTCCTTTTAGAGAACCTGTCCAGCTAACAGCTTCCACAAGCCCACACTGCAGCCATGGTGCTTGTTGGTACCAGGCTGGTCCCAATAATCCCAAATCAGCTGCCAAAGTTCACAGTCCACCCTGCCCCCCAGCTAATTTTTTCCACAAAGTAGCTATGGGGAAGGCTTCTCTCTTCTTCTCTTCTCTCTTCTCTTCTCTTCTCTTCTCTTCTCTTCTCTTCTCTTCTCTTCTCTTCTCTTCTCTTCTCTTCTCTTCTCTTCTCTTCTCTTCTCTTCTCTTCTCTTCTCTTCTCTTCTCTTCTCTTCTCTCTCCTCTCCTCTCCTCTCCTCTCCTCTCCTCTCCTCTCCTCTCCTCTCCTCTCCTCTCCTCTCCTCTCCTCTCCTCTCCTCTCCTCTCCAATCCTCTCCTCTTTGTCATTAACTTAATCCATCACCAAAAAATATGGGAAATTAAGCATGGCTTGCAGATCTGAGACACCAAGGGAAGGCTGATCCTACCCTATCTAAGCACGTACCAATGGGCAATGTGTCTCTGTTCCTGGGGAAGGCATTGGGATCCAATGGGATGTGTTTGATGTCTTAAGCCCACCTGAAAGCTGGTCTGTTCAGATCCCATCCAAGGATGGTGCCAACCAAGAGCACCAGCTGAGGACTGTCCTTTTCACAAGATAACATTATTGATCCTGCTCTGGCTTCTCTAGCAGCTTTTGACTGCTCTTCTCACTGTTCATCAGTGGATGTCAGCGAAGATTTTCTAAAGCTTCCAACCTCCTCCAGGTGTGCACACACAGATACCTGTCCCTGAAGATGTAGGGCTAGTCAACACCCACCACTACTGTGAGTAAGGACACCCAGATGGACTGGCATCAGCAGTTTGTGTTCTGGCGCACCCTAAGCTCCATCCTGGACATAAATGGAAACCTGGAAGGCCAAAAAGGAAAATATACCAAGGGAAATCAGAAATGCCGGGGAAGCCACAAGGGCCTTACCAAGGAGTTCAGCTCCAATTTAGTGTAAAATTCACAGGCCTTGACTGCAGTAACAAGGACTGCAATTTTGCCTGGGTCTGCACGTCTGACACCTCTTCTAGGCACACCTGGGTGAGAAGAGCTAATGAGGTCCAGACTGATCCAGGCTGGAAGGAACACGCAGTCTGCTTCTCAGAAGGATTAAGAATTAAAGAGCCGCTGTCAGGTCCCATAAGTGTAAGCACAAGGTACAAAACCCAGCAGCCCTGAGCTGCTGATGCCAAAAAAGCTCATTGAATTCTTCAAGGCAGGATGCAAAGGGCATCAATCCAGCAGCGTCTGCAGAACAAGACCTGGCACTGTGTCAGAAGGAGGGGCCGTGCCGGGCAGGTTCTCGCAACAGGTTGAAAGTGCAGTGATCACCAGAGGTGGATTAGCATCTATTTACCCATGGGGCAACTTCAACCTGAATATCCTGGTGCCCTACTGTTCTCTGAACTTACAGCTTCTTTGTATTAATCTGGTCCAAAGCGCATCTTGGAACAGCTCATCCCAGGCAGTAGCGTGTCCCCCAGTAGGTAGCAGAGGAGCAGAGGTGGTTTTGGAGAACTCATCCCAGCTGCGGTCCGCTGGGGTCCTGAGTCACCCTGCTCTGAACCCGGACATCTGAGTCATGGTCCCACTTCCCTGCTGGTCTGGGAGGGTTTGAATCAGATCACAACCGTGTGAATCAGGACTGGAATGAGCCCTTCTCCTGAGTGTCAGGAGGCTCTGAATCAGGTTATGAAACAGTCCTTCCTCCCCAGATGTGGAGGGGTTGAATCAAGGTTTGAGCTGATACTTATTGCTCCAGAGCAGAGGGCATTAACAGAGCATGACTGTGAGTATCCTTGCTTGGCAGAGTGAGAAGGGAAAGACCCTAATTGCATGGTTTGATTAAAACCTGCCTGGTTGGTCTCGTTCTCGTCCAGTTTGCTGTAATGTCACAGGCCCTTTGAAGTGGAGAAAAGAGGGAGGAATAGAAAGAGGAGTATTCTTGAACAGTAATGATGATCGTTTTGGAGAGAGGGCATTAAATAGGACACTTCCAGTCTCCTCACAGGAATGTCCTGATCCCAGAGAGTACATCTAGTAGTCTTCAACCCACTGCAGAGCCTCTTACCTCATTGCCTCTACATTTAATGCAGAGGAGCACAGGTTGTGCAGACTGTTATTTAGGTTTCAGGGATTCCTGCCTAGAGGTGGGAGCTCCTCTGCACCAGACAGAGCATGGTCACTACCAGGACAACTCTGAAAAACACCAAATCCAGATGGGCAATGGTGCAGGAAAGGATGTACCATCCCTATTTTGCAGAATGGAGATTGACTTTATACGAAGTCACCCGAGGACACAGTGTGGCCAGCACAGCTTCAAAGCTCATCTTTTCTTACTGCTTTTGAAGCTTTGATCTGCTGATACAAGCCTTCTCCCCCTCCACCAGGGAACAAGAGGTGCTTTCTTCAGCTTTACACCTTTTTGCACACATTCACTTTCATGCTTCAATGCATCGACTTGTTAGTGATGGGAGCAATTAAAGTGGGCTGCACGTGCTTTTCTGCGCTCCTTACCTTCTTTATTATTCTCCTTGACACTAATAGCGCTCTCTGGCTGGGATGGCAATGACTCCTGTGACACTCATTGTCATCTGAGAACAGAGTTGACAAGACTTATTTTCTTCCAGCCAGCACTAAGGTAGCATTTCTCAATCTTCAGCTGTATCTAAGAGCTGTTGCAGTGGAGTATTTCCATAGGGTGAGCCATCCAGGGACCTGGTTTCCTGCAAGAGAAGATGGAGGCAGAAAGAAAAGCTCTTTAGAAGTGTGGGCCAGGTCCATCTGTGTGTGCAGCTCTCCGGTTTCAGGGTGTGTATGGGACAGGACAAGGTGGACAGCCAGTGTCTCACCGCTGATGACTGTGAGACATGAGTAGATGAGCGGGGATTGCCTGAATTTTTTTCTCTCTACTTTGGCAGCTGAAAATGCGACAGCATGGGTGCCTGCTGCCAGCTTCCGGAGTCAAGGCAGAAGATGTAGGATCATGTTTGGAGAAGGACAGAGAACGGTGTTTCTTCGGGCTGCTTTAGTAGAAGATGTGGTTGGAGAGAAGGCTGACTAATATCTGGCAGGAATGAAAGGATATTTTGAGCAATCTGTGTAACCTTCTGTTTCCTCTACTCTTTTCCTACAGTATTCCCTCCTTCCATTACTTGCAGCTGTTGTATCACATACCTATTTCGGATCTGCTTTAGCTCCCATGGGAATCCCTCTGCTGACTTGAGACAGTCAAGTCCCTTTGGAAGGGACTTCTCATCTGACTCTGTGGTTTGTAGGAGAATTGTCATGCTAGGTTTGGGCCAACAGCCGATGATCTGAGCACAAGTAGTGAATTAAAAATGAAATAGTAATAAATAAGTGGGATCTGTAACTACAGAGCTAAACACAGACCAAACTAGGCTACCGAAACAAGCAGAGCCCACCAAGCCAGTTCAGGCTATTGCAATGGAGAGCAGTCACAGAATCATAGATTCATTTAGGTTGGAAAAGACCTTTAAGATCATTGAGCCCAACTGTAAGCCTAACACTGCCAACTCCATCACTAAACCATGTCCATTACGATCAGCAGTGAAAATCAGCTGTATTTTCCAATTCCCCAATTCTAGAACTCTTTCAGCTACTACCTTGGAGTGCCTGATTTACCCACAGGGAAGTATCCTGCTTGTTTAATAGTAGACGATTTCTAATTTGAATCTTTCCTAAAAGGTGTGTCTATAAGGAAAACATCATTCCACAATCTTCATTTGCCTAGTTTTTCTCTATAGATCAATTCAGGAACACTTAATAAGTTTTGAAAACTTACTTCTGAGGGCTTACAGAGAAAGATAAGGCTGAAACTGAAGAACGTCCTTCCTACAGACTGGCCTTAAATCTAACAGATATCTCCAGTATTCTCCAGTATCAAGAAAATGTTATGATAAGTGGGACAAATGGGAACACTCGTAGACACGCACAGGATCCCAGGCAGAGATGGCAGGAAAGAAAACCGCCTCTCATGGCTGTGTATGCTTAAGTGGACTTAAAATGCATGTGCGTAAGACAGATACTGCTTTTAGTTTTGCTGGGCTAAAATGTACTAACTGGGATGCAATTAATATAGTGATTATTGAAATGCCCTTGGGGTAAAACAGCTGTCACGCAAGGCCCATTCCACATGGCTGATGCCTTTCTACTGTCTCTAACAAGACATTGGTATTAAGCATTTGGAGCAGCTTAAATACAGGGCTCAAGCCTACAAACATTTTGCTGTTGGCACAGTGTTTCTTACCCCTTCGCTGAGGTTGGGCAGCACCTTTCCATGCCAGTTTTGCTTAGCATGCCAAGGAAATGCAGCAGTGCCTGTGGCTGTGGGTGCTGCCGGGATGCTTACATCTCTGAGCAAGCACCTCTGACCCCAGGGAGCCAGCTACTCACTGACCCCAAGATGGGTAGCTCCTATTCCTGGCTTATGTCCCCGGCGCTCAACTAATGCCAGATTGATGCCTTATGACGTGCATCATGGTGGCATTGAACAGCATGGAAACATCAGCGCAGGAGCTCAGGCTAGGTGGAAGCGTGGTGACCCACATGCTGACTGGTGGGAGCTTCGGAGATGAGCGAGAGCACCCAGGGACAGTCATCTACACGAGCTCCATCACTGGAAGAACAAAATAAAACTGGTTTCCACCACTTGTCCACCCATCAACCCTTTTCCATGTCAGTCACCGGTTGTGCCACCAGTGGAATTAACAACCCATATTTAGGTTGCCGTTTATAGAGGTATTTTGTACCTCAATTTAATTGGCAAGTTACGACAGGAGGCAACTTCCCAGTCTGGAAAATGCTTTTGAGTTTAATGGCAGCAGGCAACAATCGGGATGGATTTTTGCTTTTGTTTTGTTGTAATCCTGTAGTATTGTCCAAGTGCTAAGTGCTGGTAAGAAAAATAATCTTGCTAGTTTCCAAAAGGATGGCTGGTGGGAGTGTGACAACATATGTTTGCTTCCAAAGAATCCCAATAGAGGGCTGGGAGAGCAGGAGGAGGGGGACGCTGCTTGCATCTCAGCAGCATTTGCAACTCTGAGAAGAGCTATGGGTCTGGAGGCTTCAAGGTGTGGAGGTACTGCTGCTCGAGGCCTGGAAGAAATCCCCAGCTCTCGTGATAAGCTACGCAGCAGGAGACGTGGGGAGGGATGGGGCACCAGGCACAGGCTGTCATGGTGGAGAGGACCAGCTCCTCCCTGCTTCTGAAGGGGCAGTAGCTCTCACCGACGTGTCCATGGGGCTACCAGCTGTGGCTGTAGCCACCCTGGATTTAGTTCACTGTGATTTACCTGTTGGAGGGGGTCCAGAGGAGGCCCATGAAGATGATCTGAGGGCTGGAGCACCTCTCTATGAAGACAAGCTGACAGCGTTGGGGTTGTTCAGCCTGGAGAAGAGAAGGCTCCAGGGAGACCTTATACCAGCCTTTCAGTACCTAAAGGGGGCCTACAGGAGAGATGGGGAGGGACTTCTTACAAGCGCATGCAGTGCTAGGACAAGGGGTAATGGCTTCAAACAGTAGGGTAGATTTAGATTAGATACTATGAAGAAATTTTTCACTCTGAGGGTGGTGAGACACTGGAACAGGTTGCCCAGAGAAGCTGTGGATGTCCCATCCCTGGAGGTGTTCAAGACCAGGCTGGATGGGGCTTTGAGCAACCTGCTCTAGTGGGAGGTGTCCCTGCCCATGGCAGGGGGGTTGGAACAAGATGGTCTTTAAGGTCCCTTCCAACCTAAACCATTCTATGATTCTATGATGTCTTGGGTTGCAGAGTGGCAAAACAGTTAGTGTCTTGTCCTCAAAAATGCCCCCTTGTCCTTGCTTAGTCACCTGTGCCTGTTGCCCATCCCATCGCCAAAGGACATCCCCTGCCCAGCTCCTCTGTCTGCCAGACCCGCTTTGGCTGGGAATACCCCGTCGCTCTGCCCCGCAGCTTCTTGGGGGGGTCTGGTGGGGAGATGCCCCAGCGTGAGCTCAGCACTGAGCAGGACGTACACAAAGCTCAGCCCTTAGCAGGGACGCTGGTGTGCCACTGCCATACCATGGGCTGTCCCCGGCTTGGTGGCCTGGCTGCAGGGATGCTGCGATGTGCCAGACCCTCCTGGGTGCCCGGAGTTGGGATCCCCATGGAGGGATCTCCTGGAGGTGTGAGCCCAGCTTGGAGAAGGGACTCACCTTGCCCAAGGGGGTACCTGCTGGTCCCCTGCATGGCTCTCCCCTCTCTTCTTTCCCAAGCCCTGCGCTTTGGGAGGGAGAGCGCGTCTGCTAATGGCAAGCTGACAAGTGAATCAGTGCATACGTGCAATCACTGGTGCCGGGGGGAAGGAAACAAGGATTTATCCTCCCCCTGTTGTTTTAGACAATGCTTCCGCTTGCAGTCTGAGCTCCAGTTAAGGACGTTTATTGATTGCTTCTCTGGTTTACTACTGCCTGCCCAGGGAGCAAATAACAACATTTTAAATGAACAGGCTGAAATATGGCAAGGCAGGAGTTGAGAAGCAGTGATTAAGCAGCTCTCTGATCTGGAGGAGGGTAAGAAACAAATGACAATATATATAGATGTATGACGGCTAATATAGCAGGGAGAAAATCCACTCACTTCAGGAAGGTGGAAGATCTTTCAGCTACTCTTGTTCCTGTCTGATGATTAAGCTGCTAAACTAAAGGTTGCCAGAGGGAGGGATGATCCCAAATACGTTTTTAAAAACACTGCTGCAGAGCACTGTGTATCCCTGTTCCCGCAGCACCCGCAGAAACGAGGGGCTGATTCAAAGGCTGCTGAAGTCAATGGGAGGGTTTCCAATGACGTCCATGGGTTTAGATCCGATACCTAAATCCTGGGCATGGTTTTACTGAGAAAAACACTTAATACACGGCAGCCTTGGAAACTGCTCCCCAAAATGCTCTCCTTAGAAGAAATGAAGCATTGCTGGTGAACTCCTGGGTGCCACAATAGCACCTGGGATCATAGACATGCAGTTTTTTATTATAAACATTCATATTATTTTGCTCATCTCAAGAGTTTAAGGCATTAAAGCCATATTTTCCCCCAGTTCCAATCCTGAACTGGCACACGTAGGTTCAATTGGAGGATCCCCTCAATGGTGCTCTGCAAAGCGTGTTGCTAAATGGGTCATTTGTGCTTAATGGTTCATTCCTTATAGTTAGTACAAACAAGGTTTTAGAAGGAAAGAGTCCACCTGCTGTTCTGCGTGGTACCATGTGCTGTGTCACCTCCAGCCCAGGCTCCTTAATCGCATATGCCTGGTGGCGCAGGTGCATTTATCTGCTGATAAGAAGTATTTGCATAAGGCAGATCAATTTTTTTTTTATATATATCCTGATACAAGAGGAAATAGGCTCCTGGAAAATATCGGCAGAGAAGTGGAGAGGTACCGTAGTTCCCATGACATCCCCCATTGCCCTTTAATCTCTCTCTATCACGGGTATTACCATTTGCAGGGGGGTTGAAAGGCATTTCAAAGAGCTCGGTGGTAAATGCGCTGACAGCAAGCTCAGAGTCCACGGCTGAAGGTTACGTGCTGAGGTGGGGCCAGCAATGGCAGGTCTGGCAAACAGGTTGAAAGTCAGGTGCTCACCTTGCTAGACATGTATTTAAAAGCCTTTGAAGGTCAATGGTAGATTTTTCTAGTAGGCTGAAGGGAAAGGATTGTCTGCAAATAAAGTTTTCACCAGATGCAATGTTGCTATAGAATCAAAGTCCTCTTTGTTTAACAAGGACAATGGGTTTATAAAGATCTTATCACTGCTCGGATACTTCTGTTGCTCTGCAAAAGCACACGGCAGGGTGCCTGAGAGCACAGGAGTGACATTATATCCCATTAAAACTTGTAATTAAAAGAATAGTTGTTGCTTGGAAAAGACCTAACAGACCATGCTAATTCTTCAGCTTTTTGCAGGCAGCCAGAATTCAGGGAGACATCATGCCAGTTGCCCACGTTACACAATGCTGGGCTGGATCTTAAAAGCAGAAGCCAGAGAGAAAGCCCAGCAAAGGTGTTGTGTGAGTCGAGCCCTTGGGGTATGATTTTCAGGGGTCCCACGGGACTTTCCACTGGTAGTACAAGCTGGCTTGAATTTTGTCTCTGGGAGTTTTCCTTTCTTCTCATGAAAATTAACTTTCCCCGCTGGTATTTCCTCCTAGTTGCCATTTGGCGAGTTGTTGGATTTCCCTCAGGAAGGGGAAGCTGCAAGGCCATACCGTGTGTGCTCCGTAACATGGACTTTGGAGAAAAGTGGGAGGAAAAAAGGTTACAAATTTGGAGAGACACAAAAGGCACGTTGAAAAAGCTGTTATTTAAATATGAAATGGCAAGCTTTTAAAAACAAAGCATTTTTATGAATACGAGAAGCTCATTAGGACTTCTTAAACAGTGCCAGCTCTAGGGAAGAGACATTTTTATTTAGCTCTGTGTGCAGCAAGGAAGCGTTTTTGAGATTCTTGATATTGACACTGAGAACAGGCTCTGTCTTGTGACGATCTGGAGAAAAATGACAGAAGACTTTCTTTACTTTAAATTGAAGCATTGCCCCTGCGTGGCCCAGGCCGGCAGGACGCGGGTGAGAGGAGCAGGGGATGCACTAAGCTGCATCCCATCACTCCTTCTTTCATCTGTTCTTCCAGCTAGTGTGTCTTACAGCGGAGCTTGGCCATTGCAACTCTGCTCCAGAGACCTCCAGACGCTTTGCCTTCATATTGGATGAAGAGTACAAAGTGCTCATTTTGTGCAGAAATAGGGCTGAATTCAGTTGGATCGTTCCCCGGCTTTCAGAAAGCTTGGATATAAATCGTGGGCCTGAACGACGTAGTTTATGACAGATCTTTGTTTCAATGTACATAAGCATTCTAAAAGACATTAATTTACCAAATAAACCACTAATATGCTGACGTTGTAAAGGACCCTTCGCTTTGCTTTCTGCATATAATCTATCATCATGTCCATACGCCCTTTGTAGAGTAGAAACCAATATTATAAACAAGCAAGTTAGAAGGCTTAATATGAATAATAAACGGATAGGAGAATGCTAGGGGCAGAGCCAGCAGCAGTATCTGGCCCCGTGGGGACAGACGGCAGAGTCCTTGCCCGTGATAGTGCTGTCCCGGACCTGTGTGACCCGTCCAAGGTCAAACACAGAGACCGGTTTGGCAGCAGCAAGCAGGGACACTTGGCCCTGCTCCATCAGCCGAAGCTTTCCCGTACAGGTAATCACATTTTCCTTGATTTCTTTGCTTTAAATTTGCAAGGAACTGCCCCGGCAGCCAGATCCATTGATTCCCCAGAGGAGGAGCAGCCTCCCTGTTCGTGCCCTCACCAGTCCGGCACTGGTGTTCCTGGGGTTTAGCGACGGGGCTGACTGGAAGGAGAAAGGCAGAGAAGCAGAAAGACCAATTTCAGCAGGGAACATGGAAAAAGCCTTGCAAGTTCTGTGGCTTGGGCTTCTGAAGTTGGCTCCTCCCTCCTCACTTGCTCCTGGCAAGACAGGTGGGGAGAGAACATGGTTCCTCCAGCGGGATAACGTCCGTCCCTTGCAGCATCCCAAGAGGTGACAGGGACATACGGGCACAGCAGTGTGCGCTCTTCCTGCTCTTGCAGCTCATGGCAGCGTCGCCTCTGGGGCACATCCACCTTGGGGGGGGGATTTTTTGTTGCTGCCCAGCCTTTGCTTTGCAAGTGCCTGTTGATGATGGAACGTGAGTATTTGTGGTGAAGGTACAACTGCAAATAAACCCTTTAATGCAAAAAAACCCAACCCCATCCGTAACTAATGTCTGAATTCGCAGCCCATGACGCAGGCAGGTAAAGCTACAAAGGTGATTAAGGAGATAAAGCAAAGGCTGCTGACTGCGTTGCCTTCACGCATGCCAAAGTGCCAACATGCCTTTGGGGACATAAACCGACCTAACCTGTGCCTACCACGATTTGAAAAGCCTTGAGATGAGAAAGCGGTCCCCGCTGCTGCCACGAGAGCACCGTGCACCATTCCTGCTCTGGGGCATCAGCCACAACGCCACCGCGCTGCCCGAGACCTGCCTGAGAAAGGGGGAAAGATTTAAATCAACCCGTTAAAAGGAGACCAAAAGGAAATGTTGTGGGTGCGATTTGAATAAATGCTTCAGAGCTGCCAGAGCTTGTGCTCGAAAATAGCACAGAGGAGGAGGGCTTAAGCCCTGTGCGGTATTTCCAAGTAGCTCTTGGGATAAATTGACACAAATTCCAGAGGGATTTTAACTACAAGGACTAGGATCCAGAGCCTCTGCTCAGCTTATGCACAGGCTTTAACCATGTCATGGAAAAAGCCTGATTTCAGTTCCATGGGGCAGGGACAGGAATCTGGGAAGGGAGTATGCTTATAATGTGCAGGTTTGCACAAGGTTTATTAGGATTATTTTTAGGAGTATTTATTGTACTTGGCCAAAAGGGTATGATGCAACACAAGCTCCCGTCAAATAAAAGACAGTAGTTTTGTGAGAAATGACAAAATAAACACGTACCTAGTGAAAGGCTCAGGAATAGGGTTAATTTTTATTTTATCTTCAGCTTGATTTTCCTGTTAAAGAAATAAATCTGCTGTTAAAGCCCCACTTGTTATTAGGATTCCGAGGTTTCCTGCTTACTTTCCCCAGCTCCTGCAGCGTGGTGCAGAGCCGCTCGGCTCTGAGCCGTGGGGAAGGCACGAAGCTTCCCTGCACAGGTTTGCTCCGGCTGCTGATGAGGTGAAAGAGGAATCTGTCCCTCCGCTAACCTGAACCGAAATTCCTCGTGAGGCTGCGCCAGCACCCACGGCGTGTGTGGCTGTGGAGCTCAGCCCAGTGCTCCCGGATAAAACCCCAGCAGCTGGGGCAGCGCCATCACCGCGCCGTGAAACTGGGGCTCCGGCACCGGGACATTCTTCAGGGCTTTTTTGAAGCTGTCTTGCCTCTTTTATCTCTATTTCAAAGATAACAAGCCAAAATTTCTGATGTCATTGGTTTAAATTTCCTCGTTAAGTCTAATTGCGCTGGGTAGAAAGCTCCAGGCAGAGACATGGCAGCCTCCCGCTCTGGCACAGCAAGGAAGGACTTAGGTGAGGATGATAAGCGGAAATCATTAGAGCAGTGCCCTGTATGGGTATCCCCCGAGTAATCGCTGAAGGTGAAACCGTCTGGGACGTTAATTAGATCAGATCAGATCAAAGGGCAGAGCCTGTCCTGCCCCAATCAGCCCCAGCTGGCAGCTTGATAAGCTCAGCACCAGCAAATTCAATTGAGAGACCTCCCATAAAACCGGTACCAGTGGGATCAGGGCAGAACCCTGATTGCATGTGACTAACCAAACAGGAACATAAAAACACCTCTTTAATGCACCTGGGCTTTACCAACGTCACCTTACGCATGACGAGTCTAATTCTAGAGAGACCTTGCCATGTTTGTCCACATTATCCCATCAAATGCAGGGACTGGGAAGGCACATCCTTCTCCAGGACGTGTGCTGAACCCAATTTTCTGCCTCATTTTTTTAGGCTCTTGCCTGTCAATGGCAGTTGTTGGATGGGGCTTGAATTACAGGGCCATTCCAGCTCCCTCCTTGCATGGCCACCGCTGTCACAGGCAGGCAGCTGCTTTTACCTCTTCTCCGAAATTTTGTGCACTTTGGACCCCGTTCAAGACTGAGCAAATCAACTGGGGACTTTCCATTGTTTGCCGCGAGCCTTGGAGCAGCTGTTATTGTTCTTCATCATCTGCTGGAATGTTTCTGATCAAGTTATTGTTGTCTCCCGAGGAAACTTTTAGACAAGTTTCAGAATGAAGAAGCCTTCACATATTGGCAAAGCGATCTTTTGGTTTCATTCCCAGGGCGATAGTCAGAGTTTTTCCTTTTTACTGACGTCATGGCTTTTGGATGCGCTCGGACTAACTCGTGGCTGAATTCAATATCTGTCTTCTTAGCTTCTGCTATGTTTTCCTTTTTACCCCATGGTGGTTTATGGCCACTAGTTCTTACAGAACCATGTTTAATTTTCACAAAAGAGCAACCTAAAGTCAGAAAAAACGTCTTTACTCTTGAAATGTTTAGGAAGAAAAAAAGGAAATTAATTGCTGTTGCTTAATATCACAATGTCTTTGTGTTTGTTTTTTTTCTTTTTTCTTTTGCAAAGACTTCTCACACATATCTCCATCTGTAGTCATTTTTCTGGTGCGTCTGGGTTTTGTCTCTCTCTTCTTGTGGGAACACTGATGGGCATTGTCAGCTTTTTCCAAAGCTGTGGAATTAAGAGATCCAGAAATCTACTAATTAGTTCATGTTTAATCTGCACGATCTGCAAGCGCAGTTCTGAAGTCCTGTAGATTTGTTCCAGCACAGTCAAATTATGCTGATTAGGTTGGTAAAAAGCCAAAAAAAAAGAAGAGAAAAAGGCATAAATAGCAATTATTTTAAATAAATTCCAAGCACATAAAGACTGAATTTAGCTTGGGCTGTTGAAAAATTTCATGCAAATCGTAGTGTGTGTTTACTGCATTTTTTTTTTCCTGAACAAAGTGGAAGAGTTGGACCTAGTAGCAGTCAGAAAAAGTTGAAATGCCGTGGGCAGCCGTGATCAGGGGCAGTGAAACGGCTGCTCCCCGCTGCAGCCCAAACCCTGCTGCAGGTAAATGGGACGAGAGGTGCAGCTGCAGGACAAGGAGATTTGTCCAGCTCTTCCGTCACAGTTAGTGCAGCCGAAGATACCACTCGGTAGTGCCCTTCCTGGTGCTCTGGTGGTTGCAGTCCTTGGTTTTTTGGGTGGAATGGAGTTGAAAGAAGGAATTGAAAAGTCTGGCTCTTTGGTTCATCACAAATTCAGGCACGGGAGCCAGGGGGTTTAGCTCCCCAGGCTGCGCTGCAGGTAGGAGGCTTCTTCCATCGTCGGTCTCACAGGACTGCTGCACTTGCTAAGCAGCAACACACGTACTCGGAGGATAAATACAGGGTAGAAAACAAGTCAAGCATCATTTGAATGTTTACGGACACAGCTGAGCAAGCCCTCTGCGTTTCAAAGGCTTTTAAATGTTTAGGAAACAAAGTCATAATGAAAACCTCCCATCTTATAAGTGGGCAAATGTGCTGTTAAGAACCACTAGAGTTTTGCAATATAAATCTTATCACTGTGGCTGAAAACACAACTGGAACTTGGCTTTGACTTGCAGCAACCAGCCATTACACGCTTTGGTAAGTGTCACGGACCTTTAGACCATCACTGCCAGGAAGGTACAGAGGGTACCACTAAGTAAACGGGCATGAGCTCCTAGATTAGCTCTGCTGGGAGGTTTAGAACAGCTTCCCCAAAACGGAACAAGCTTGTTGTTTCCTTGGAGAGGATGATGGTGCTCCTCTTGGTGGTGTGGTTCAGCCTGGAGCAGCCACCGCTGTGAACTGCTCACCAGTACCTGACACCCATCAGCTCATGCTTCCCAATTGGGTGGCCCTGCTTCCCCTTGCCCTGGTAGCCCTTTGCATTTATCTACACTGAGTGTCACCTGCACTTTATTGGCCAGCCAGTCATTCATAAGAAGGACTCACCCGTAAGGTCTTTCTATAGTTCTTTATAACCCGTCCCCATCCTTACTGCCATAAATAAGGTTGGGCCACCAGCAGACCACCTCGGCAAACTGCTCAGCCCTTCTTTTTCCAGCTCATTTATAAAGAGGTTGAGCTGTGCAAGTACCAGCACGGACACTGGGCTACCACTTGTGACTCCCATACTACTGCAAGACCCAACTGGGACCTCTACCCTCCATTCCTCATCCCTGAACTTAGCCTACAATCATCCTTAGCCATCCTACAACTACTGGCTTCAGAAACTGCTGTAATTCTATTAGATTCCCTAGCTTTTTCCATGGGCGGCTCTGCAGCCTTGCTCACGGTCTTTTAATATTACTCTGGGGCGTGTAATTGAATTCAGCCACTCTTAGGTGTTCTCTAATGCAGTGGGGCAGCACAAAAGGAAAATGCTGGCTGCGTGGCGATTTGAGCAATTAGCAGCCTATGCGGTACTCCTGCTTTGTTGATTTTTACTCGAGAAAATTAAAGGCTGCCTGGTACTCTGTAGAAGTGCAACAAAATGTCACTATCTGCTGCTAGGGTGACTGCATTGGATCCAGACTATCTGAAACCAGTTTCATCTGGCAGGGGAAAAGTACAAGATCTATCTATAGTCATTGATCCTTCTAATTCACAGGGAGTTTGGGGCTTTTTTTTCAGCTCTGATAAAAACAATGCAGTGCATAAGCCTCTTTGAGTCATCCTCTCTGCTGTAAGATCAGCCATAAACAGCTGATTTCTACGAGGCAGATGTATTTATAGGCTTGGGATAGAACGTAGATTTAAAAATGCCATTTATCTGCTTCAAAGAGATCGACTTACATTTTTTAATCTGTATAAAATTAATCCAGCTAATTAATGGAAATGGCTACAGAGTAAAATGAATTAAAGTTTCAGAAAATCATTAAGCATTGATATGGCCGCATGCTCTGATTTGGTAATGAGTCATGACATGGTGAATATTATCTAACTATATTTGCATCCAGGTACTGTAAGAACTTGTGGGCAATGAGATGCTGCCATGTGAGAGCAGGAACAGCTTTGCTTTGGAGGAGACTCTTGCTTAGCATTAGGAGAGAGCTGCTAATTAGGATGGAGCTGTAGCCTTTCTAGAAGAGGGAAGATCTGGGATGTCAGGTCCTGTTTTCCATCCTGCCACTGACTTACACAATCCCCTTATGCATCAGCCTTTAAAATGAGCATGGTGCCCGCACAATTCCCAAAGAACCCGATGCAACCAGGGCCCAGGTCATCAAGGCAGTTGTGCTGAAATCCCATGGAAATACATGAGGAAGGAAAGTCAGGAGGGGCTGGGGCACGAAATCCCTTTACCTTCTTTGAGAAATCTGCTCTTTCTCCAGGCAGCCAGCAGCTACCTAACGTGGAGGTACCACCACGCTCTCACAACGGCAGCAGGTACTTCCATCTCCTTCCGCAACTTCCTCCTCCCTGAGTAAATGTTTGCAGGTTCAAAACCAAACCGCATGAGAAATAAGGAACTGTTTGCTTAGGAAGCAGAAATCATGTCTCGCATGGAGATTTATCATGCGGAAGAATCGCATTTTCTTCTCCTCGGGAGGCATGTTGCACCTTGACTCTTCTAATGTACCTCTGTCAGAAGTGGTACAGAAGGAGCTGGCGGCTGCAAAGGCGCTTGCTCAGTCTGAAGGAAACATCCAGCCCCGCGTATTCCCTCGGAGGCTGAAAACGCTCTGAAGGAAAACACACAAGACGCAGCACGGTTCCTGAGGTCGGGAGAAAGCCCTGGGCCAGCTGACGCGCCGCACGGTTGTGTGCCGGTCACACATCTGGTTTGCCCCGTGGCTCGCTCAGTGGGTGAGCTCTTTGGGACGGGCTCTCCGTGCAGTGTTTAGCCCACCTGGGCCTCTTGGTGTTGCTCTAATGCTAGCAATGCATAGGGGCTGGGTGTAAGGCTAGCACCCTGCTGAGGAGGGACACAGCCCCATTTATAGTCTGTATAAGAAACCTTAAGGAGTCCAGTGCTGTCGCTCTTGCTCTGACATGTGTCCTCAGGCTGGTGGTCAGCCATAACCATGTGAGTATCTGCTCTCTCCACCAAAAAAGGGAAATTTTCTCTCTCTTCAGAGTGCTGCTAAGATCAATGAGGAAACTTTGACAATGAAGGATCCTCCTGGGAGCACTGGGTGGTAAAAACTGGAAGTCAAGCTCTTGTCTGGGAAGATTTGTGTGCCTGTGGGGTATATATTCCACTCAAGTATTACCCGTTTTCTTTAGTGTTTCGGTCTTACCTGACAGAGGACACAAAAACACAGCAAGAGACCATGCAGCAACTACAGCTGGTTTCTTGGTTAAACCTGATTTTTCAACACAGGCAATCAAATCTCCTTCTCGTCCCACGCTCCTGCCCAGTGGTGTATTGAAGCGGATGACTCTTTTCCGTATTACATTATAAGTACATTGTATATTTTGTTAAGATGATTTAGACCATACTGCAACTCTCCTAACAGCGTGACATGACGTACGTGTAATTCCAACAGGTCGAGCTGACTGCAAGATGCTTTAAAAACCTCTTTTTCCTCTCCCTCCCTCCTTTCCACTCCATCAGGTGTGGATCCCAGCCCACATGCCTTGTTGAAACACCTGGACTGAACTGACGTCCTCACTGATGAGCATTTCTGATCCACAGCTTTCGAGGGGAGCGGCTGGAACCTCCTGGGGAATTGCCTCTTCATTGCAAAAAGTCAGGAAAGGAGGCGCCTTCACCCACTTCATTCCCTCCCTTGCTACTGCTTCTTCCACTTCTTCTTCCAAGTAGATTTGGGTCTCAAATCCAGCTGATTCCTAGGAAGAGGTGGCTCTTGATTCTTTTATTTTTTTTAATTATTCCGAAATAGTGCTTTATGGACAATTTCTCAGGGCATGGGAGACCAACAGAGCCTACAACCTCATCGTCTCCCTCAACCCCCCAAGTGGAATAAAGTACCTTCTGGTTCAGAATATTTTGGCATCACAAACTTTCATTCCATGTGCCCAGGGACTGGCCACACCGAGTCCCAGGCACCTGTGTTAAGGGTAACTACTGCACACATACTTGCGACTCAAGGAAGGAGGGGGGACTACAGCCCCAAAAAGCAACAGAAGAGAGAAAGAAAATCCCACTGAGGACTCCCCCTTCCTGCTCGGTGCCCAATACAAGGGGAGGCTGCTAAAGCAACAGTTTCTCCCAGCTGACTAGAACTGGGATTGCACACGGGGTTTGTGCTGAATCAGTATCAGCGCTATTGGAAAAAGATGGAAAAAAGCTCCTTCCTCTACTTACTATCTCTGTGTGCTCCGCCAGCACCTCTGGGAGCGGTAGCTCTGAATTCACCACGTCCTGCTCTCTGACATTTCCTGCAGCTATCTGGACCCCTGGGAGAGCTTCTCCACAGCCCCACTGGAACCATTCATGTAAATCGCCCTCTTAAGAACTATAAAGGAATAAGATATTTAGCATCAACCCACTCAGCCCCTGCCGAAATAACTTAAGGCTGAGGTCTTCGCCGGCTTGAATGATGCTGTGCTGTTGCCATGGCAGCACACGGCTCTCCTAGGGATGCCCTGGCTTGGGAGAACCACAGCACCTGGCAGCAGCCGGACCTGTAGAGCCTCTGCGGCTGCCTGTCCTGGTGGGGTGGCAAAAAAATAGCCCTTCTCCCTGCCTTGTGGGCCAGTAAAGAGAAGAGGAAAACGCTTGCCTCTGCCAAAAACCTGGCTGTGCAATCCGAGTTGCCTCGGAGCGCCAGGAAGAGCTGGTGCGTGGCAGAAGTACAGCTGTTAGCTCTGCATTTGAGGACAGAAGGGGGGAGACGATGAGAAGGGATGCTCCACGGCAAGGGAAGCGCAGTTGTGGGCGAGCTACCTCAGCAGCCAGGTAGAAACACGCAGGTACGGTGAGGTGCCCCACAGGCCAGTGTTCCCAGCCGGCTTCTGCCTTCACTTCTATCAGCATATCAGCCAGCTAACCTCAGTGTTCAAAGCTGCTGCCCTCCAGCAGAGGAGAACAGTGCGTCCTCAACAGCCTACAAAAGGACACAGAGCTCCTGGGTGAGATATGCAGGTAAAGGGCTGGATACCAGGGAGGAAGATTATTTTTATTTGACAATTCAAGGTTTATTTGTTCCCTGTGCTGATACCGATGCCGATTAATTCCAGTTCAGAAGCTGTCACGTAGGGAGAAAGGAAATAACACAATCTGGCTCCCCTCTTTTGGCATCTGAACAACATAGTTCCTCAGGAGCACTTGAGAGGCCAGCAGCACGTAAACGCTTTCCCTCATGGTGACAGACAGTCCTTTCTGGTACTAGAGTGACCCCCTTCCTCCCTTTGACTGGTCACAGCTGTGCGTACCTTTGGTGTAACATCATGGTTATGCAATGCTGACTCTCCCACTTCGCTCTCGTTGTGCCTCTCCATTTGCACAAGCCATTTCTCAACCCTCCTTTCCCAAGCCTGCATTGCTCCCCCCAGCATCAGAAGTGAGCTGGGAGCATCGAACACCACTCAACTGCAGCCCAGAAGGGACAGTCTTCTCCAGTCTCTGTCTGGAAGGAACTGGAGAAGGCATGAACACGTGGGCTGCCCACTGCACTCGCCCACCTAAACGATGCAGGCTCTGCTGGGATGCGCGCTAGTATTTACAAATAGATCTCGGCTCGCTGCATCCCTGGGCCCCCCTCCTTTCTAGGTCACCATGACTTCCGCAATCATCCAGTTGACCAGGACTAATGGAGCACAGATGTACTCTCGAGGGAGGGAGTGTGAACGAGAACCCTCATTGCTGGAGCACTTCCCAGGAAGAACCATCTCCTCACCATCACGTATCCCAAAGCACCTAAGGAGAAGACCGGAGCAAGGAATTAAGCAGAAGAGTGAGTTCCTAGCATTTTTGCTCCTTTATCCCTTTAAGGCTCTCAAGCAGGATTTACGATCACATCTTCTTCAGAGCAAAACAGTGTTGTGCTAACAGGTAAGCAGGAAACAACCCCAGTGAGATACAGATCTGTAATGCTTTAATTAAAGCACAGGTAAACAGCGAACAGCAGCAGACCTCTCAAGCGTTTCACAAGCCTCCTCTTAGTCATTCCTGTTTGCCTTGTAGGTGTCTCAGACTGCTCTCCAGGCTGGCTGGTAGGGCATGGAGCACCATGGGACAAGCTGTGCTGGGCAGAGCTGTGTACTGGGGCTTGTCCACAACAACTGAGAGATCCAAGCAGGGAACAGCAATGAAAATGTGCAGCCTGACAACTTGTGACCAAACTGTGGCAGGGCAGGAAGATGTTTCATTCCAGACTGAAGACTAAAACGTATTAAAAAGAGAAAGGAGTCTCTGAAAGTTTCCTCTGGCAGGAAAGACCTGTGTTTCTGATTTACCACTTTTGGCAGGGAATGCAGCCAGAGTGTAAAACACGGGTGATCACAAGCAGAATTAAACAGTGGGGGGTTCTGGCAGCACAGTACTGTCCGCACTGGATAGTGTGGGATCCTCCTTGTGACCCTGACAACAAAGCAGCAGCAGGAAGCGGTGTGGTGCTGCTGGCCATGGCTGTGACTGGCAACAAAAACACAGAAGCCCTTTTAATATTGCGAAGACAGAAATGAAATCCTTCTCCTCTTACGCAATGCTTGCTCTTCCTCAGCAGGGATCAAATCAATATGGGATCATGCAAAGTCAATGGTTTATTTCAAGGCATTTTGAATTGGGCTTTGTAGGCAAAAAGGCATCAGCCTTGTTTCAAGCTCCATGAAGATACATCAGTATTTCCATTTCATGTCTATTTGTAGGACAGAAACATGACTTTGTTCCTCTTTGATCCTGTTTAAATGTTATACTATTTTAAAGTAAAGTCTGTCAGGAAAAAAGAATCAAGTCTAGGGCTGGAATTATCCCTGATGAAGATTGGGATCCCACTTGATAGTGAACGAGAATCAGCTCCTTCTCTGTTAAGAACAACCTTGTAGCATTAATGTTGTATTTCCCCATCCTTTCTTCTGGTTTATGTTAGTACCTCAGCCTCGCTTCTATGGCAGTGGTTTAAGCACACAAACGTGCACATGCATACACACATGTCACGATAATACAGCTACCAAACCATATAAACACTGTCAAGAGTTTAGTGCTTGCCTTTCCGGAGGGCGTTACCAGCAGGAGAAAGAGAACTTTCACAGAATTTCTGGAGAACCACTACAGTTGTAGGCCAACTTACATAACTGATTTAGTTCAACAGAATTGCTTTCTGCCTTTAATCTGCTCAACAGTTTATCTTTGCTGTCGTGATCGGTTGAGCTTCCTTTAAACCGTTATGGATTAGCGTTCTGCTATAACACGTTAAAAGCTTAGCTTTGTTTATTTTTGTCAAGAATGGGGGAGGGATAGCAGGTTCAAATGTTCAGGCAGCAGTTTACGAATGGTTATTTTGATGGCAATCAATATAATCAGGTAGCGAATACAAGGCATAGCAAAACGCTTCAGAGACAGTACTAGTGGCTGGAATAAAAATATCTGTGAATTAATTTAAAAAAAAAGGAAAGAGAAAGAAGAAAAAGGAAACTTTATAAATTTGCATCATTAGTTTAATCTGTAAATACAAAATTTAATCCAGCATTCCAAATAGTTCATCACACCCACCAGCTTTGTATGGAAAACCAAAGAGTAAATGGTCTTAAAACTTAATTAATAAAGCTGGTTGAGGATTTTACTAAGTTTGCATTGTTGTTGCAATTTGGAGACAGAAATCCTGCCAAAAGCAATCTGTCATTCAACTGCAGAAAGACAGTACACCATAATGCACACAAACCACCAAACAAACAGAACCTCAGCCACACCACTCACAAAGAGGTGTTCAGGTAACACTAACCAGCTGCTCAGTGAATTTTCAGAGTGGATTCATCAACTATGGAAGTGGATGATCTATTCGAAGACTAGAGCATGAGGCCAGGTCCAAATTTATACTATAAATTAAAGAGCACAATATCCTATTTTAAACCAAATCCAACATTTAGCACACTTTTTTGACCTCTGTGTAATCTAAATTATTTGCAGATGCCAGCCTGGAATGGAGTGAGAGGTTGTGCTCCTGAGCACTGCCAATAATGCTCTGTGCAGCTGAACTTTATTCCAAGGAAACACTAATTCTGCGGTCAGTTGTGCTGGCAACCCTATGACCTCGCAGCTTGCGTGTCGCAAATGAAGCAAGCTGGCACTTTCACATTCCTAAGAGCAACACAGACGCTAGAGACATTTTTTAAAAAAAGTGTTTGGTGGTGCTAGAAAAAAATAAAAACACAAACCTGGGAAACTAATTCAGAAAAGAGGAGGAAAAAATTTGCTATTAGTGTGCTGTTTGTTTTGCTTTCTTATCGGGAGGGATCTTTATTCTGCACATTCCAGTGAATGGCCATTCGCTATTAATTTATCTTCTTTCTGACGGCAAGTGAAGCACCATTCCAGAGTTTCAACATTCCCTTGATGCTGCTCTGGTTAATGCTTGTGTGCTATTTAAACAAAGCATATTCCAACCAAATCTGACTATATATGGAATTCCCTGACAAGTAAAAATTTGGATGCCCTACAAAAAAGAACCATGAAAACAGAAAACAAACACAAACACACAAAACACTCCGAACGGCACACACTCGACACGTACTAATAGAGGCTCTTGGTGGCGAAGGTCAGGTACCCAGTGTGACCAACCATCTCCCTGAGGGGCACCCCGCTTTTGAACTGCACAGTTCCCTGCTGCGGATTAGCGCACAGGCTACCTTGGTTTGATGGGTTGCTGCTGTCAAAGCCAGTGCTAGAATTATCCTCAGCTGCTTTTCCAAGGTCAGGGATTTGCAAGCTAATTGTCCTTACATTGTACACTCGGAGTAGTATTTCCAAGGTGTTAATCTCTGTAAAACCATATTCTTCCATCGCAAGGCATGTTCTTTGGACTTGTTCGATGCAGGGGGAGAAAGAGCAAATGCGGCCACCTGCAAAATGAGACACGTAGTGGAAAAGAGGGCAAAAACCAAAATGAAGCACTTTTAAGCTTTTTTCAAATTCTCCCAGATGCCCACAGAATTACTATTATGCAGACAAAGTGAAAACATCCTTCAAGAAAATATCCATAAGGCAACTAGGCAGGTTTAAAATGTCAGCAAAATCAAACACGGGCGAGTCTACAAGATGCTTCAGACCCTTTAAAAATTGCAACAGCAAATTCATTCATCTTCCAAATCCAGTGTTGCTCGCCACATTTGTTCACGATAAAACTGTAAAAGTTGATCCCTTTACAGCAGCGACTCTTTTGGAATCACTATCCACTATTCTGGACCGAGGCACCGAACTGCAGTTGGCACCTACACAAAGCCAGAAGTCATTCTCCACACACTGTACAGAGTTGCCTTCATTAGAATATAAGCGTGCGCACACACACACTCTGACAAAAGCGGCTGTGTTTATTTGAGAACGATGGTATGCGTGTACAGAATAAAGTAATCTCTCCAGGCCATAGATGGAGTGCTGTTAAGGCTTTACCCTTTTAGTCAAGCTGACTAGCATGTCTCCTGAGCATTAAAATTTACTGGGTATCAATCGGGCAGGTTTACAGCAAATGCTCCCAAACCCTAGGATAGGACTGAAGTGATAAACTAACACTTGTCTCCTTGTCTGTGCACAGTTCAGGTTTTTGATTCTAAATATAGACTATTAATAGGGCCCCTACAACTTTCTGTGTACTACAATGTCACCTTAAGAGCTGAGAATAGAATGATTCAGATTTACTCTGAAAAGCCACAGCCAAATCAGATCAAAGAATTATAAGGACACTGTCTGCCATAAAGCCAGGGCATGTGCTTTCACCCAGGACACAGTGTTCCACAAGGCAACTGCCCTTCCTGAAAAGCTTTTGTGCTGGGGGAAGGAACACTGGGCAATGCAGCTTCAGCTATTGTTTTACTTATTACAATTAGATGAAAATGCTTGCTGACCTGATTTGCATTCCTTCCCAGCCCTCTCTCAGGCTCATCCAGTCAAGCCTTCCAACACCAGTTGTCTAACTAGTTAAAGAACTCGTGCAAGTGAGAGCAAAGCATCCTGCTAAAAATAGAGGCTATACTGGGACTACGTGAAGCCTGCTTTATCTCAAACTCCCCTTTTTTTTTTTCCTTTTTCGTTTCTAAAGTCACATCTCTAAAAAAAGAAAGCATCAGGTCTGAAAGCGTCACTGTAGCACTCTAGTTACTGTGCAGCAATGATGGGGTGGGTTCTGACTGGGGAAGAAGACTTTCCATGACCATTAATCCACCATGCACTAAGCAGGATTTAATTTTAGTCCTGAAATAAAGTCTCCACAGCCAGGGGTTCTTATCGTGCATCTTCAGAGCAAAGTACCCTGGACAAGTAATTCCCTGGAGTGACAATTAAAAACCCAAATCTAATAATCACCTGCAAAATGAATGCTGGTATGTGTCTTTATTAACCAACTCTGTTGATGCCGATATAATTGCACACCAAGTCCGCTAGCTCCCATGAAATTAGATTTATACATTCATCAGGATGGCCAGAGCTACCCAAATGACTCTGAATCAGAGAGCTAATCTTTTCTGACCAAAGTAAGTACACACTTCTACCATGTCTGTAGATGTAAAAGAGAAAAGCTCAGGAAGAAATTTCTCTTACATAATTAGAAAGCTACTATTATGCACATATGTTATAAAGAAAAATGTTATATTCTTATTGTGTAGGAAACTGAACAAACGTCAAACTTAGCTAAATGTCAGTTCACAATAACTCTTTGTCTGCAAAGCAAGAATTTGCAGAGAGACCAGAGCCTTACTACTATTTCATTCAGGCTTTTTGGTTTTGGTGTTTTATATTGCAATAAAAAAAGGGAAATATATTTACATTTCCAGTAAGACTGTTCTTATTTTTTTCTGACTACAAGGGTTTCAAGATATGTTTAGGCTTTCAAATTCACATGCTCTAGATTTACAGTCAAAAACCCAGAAGCCTGCGCACAGCTGTTGCCATACATGCCGCAGAGCCGCCTACGGTTCTTGTCAAGCCTTCAATTAAAGGCAGAGCACCCTTCCTTTTGCCCGGGGATGGTCAGCTGAGCACAGCGTGTCAACACCAAACTTGATGATGATTTATCAAGCTGCCTCCTTGCAGAGCTGGCTGCTTGGGGATGTAGGGCTATAGAAAATGGGCTTTTGGGCACTTTGTAGGGAAGAAAGCTCTTGCTTGCAATAGCTAATATCCAGAGGGGAAGCGCAAAAAAATAATGTTACTTTACTAACTGCACTGCTGGGAGCTTCTCAGGTATGAAGAGTGAGAAAACAATGTAATAGCTGGTATTTCATATAACTAAGAGCATCCAGTGGGTTTTAGTGTTCTGCCAATTTCACTTTCTCCCTTTCCTACCTATTGTTCTGGTTATTATTATTATACAACCCTCCCAAATAAATATACCTACAACTACCTTAGAAGCAAACCCACCAAGCATCTGTCTTTATGGATCCTAAAAAGTGGGAGAGGGGTCTCCTCTGCTTTTGCAGGATGGATTTGACTTACAGGCTGGACTGGTTTGATTGAGCAGATATTAAGATAACATTGGAAAGCTACAATTAGCAGGAGGTTGGAAGGCAAAAATGAAACTGCAGTTCCAGGCTGCGAAAGACTACCTAAAATAAAAAGATTTGGGAAGTTTCAATTGCCATGGTGTGCTTAGACTAGCAAAAAAAAAGTGGACTCTGAGCAGCAGAAAACCAGCACTCAGAAGGACATGCTCTTCTGTTCTAGGAGCAGAGACGCCGTCATCTTCAACAGACCAGACGCTTCTGAATTGTCTACACTGTGGGCTGCCCTCTGTACCCCCACTGGATTACCAGCTAGGCAATACCCCTTCTGTCACAATCACCAAACAGATATAAATCTAGATTTCAGCATTCACAATTCTCAGATTCTCTAAGAGCCCTCTTGTCCTTTAGACATCAAGAGGCATTTAGGGCTTAAGGGACTTGAATATGCATTGCTTTGTCTTGCCATGCCAAGGATTCCTTAGTGAATGAAGAAAAGACATGTACTCCCTCCCTCTCTGATGGCTGGGGCACACTGCTCTGTCTGTGGATCACAAAGTGGTGGACTAGTCCAAAGAGAGAGAAAACAACTGAACGGAAACTTTTTAGTACACACTGAGTTTGTGTTCTTTCAGAGCTCTCCTTTAAGGAAAGCTACTGTTCCTAAATTTGGTTAATGAGATCTGTGTGTCATCATAAATTGATATAGTAATTATCTGAGATTAATCCTGTTCACATTGGGAAGCTGTGTGAGCTTTTTGATCTGAAGAGCTGTCTAAAAATGTGTTTATTCATGTATAATGCATCTGACAAGTGCTACAGTTGAGGAGAAGAGAATAATGAGACTGTATGAAAGACTTAAATTTTTTTCTACCCTCAATTTTACAGGGAGCAAGTGTTTGAAACATTTAATGGAGAGGTTAAATCTCCCGAACTCGTTGGCTGGAACAAACCCACACAGTCCTGGCAGTCACTGGAACCAGCAACAGGGTCAAGAGAATACGAAAACTGAAGTACAATTCAGACTGGAATGATTAGAAAAGAGAGCTTAAGCGAAGGGGGAAATAAAAGAGATTTGCATCCACATAGCACTGTACATTTTAACAGGCAGTATCTAATTAGTAATCAAGGGACACACCCTTGCATTTTTACAGGAGGTCAGTGCCTTGAAAGTTGCTCCTCCTTCAAGAGCAGTTCCTGGTACCTTCCTGTGCAACCCCAACACACAATTTTGTTTCTGAGCAAGGACTCACACCTCTGCCAGTTCTATTTAGCTAATAGCTGCATTAGGCTTCAGGTATGGAAAATCTGGCAGTGCTATCCAGTTGACAAGGACTCCTGTGCATGCTTACGATACAGAAACTGTGTCCAAGTTACGTGCTCTCGCTTCTGTAGGTTATAGTATGTGTCACAAGTGCTCTGACAGGCTTTTTCATCATCCCAATATTATTCAGAAGATGCAAAAAGAACATATGTAGTGCAGCACCATTAAGTTCCAGGGAAAAGGGCCTGTAATTTTAGAAATCATTCTGTGATGTAAAGCATACAACACAGCATTTTTATCTCCAGTAAAAGAACACAGCTCTGGGTTTTGGAACTTCAGTACATTGTCATCATTGGAAGATTACGTTACAAAGATCTTCTGGAAGAAAAATATCATATAGGCATTATCATTATGTATGGGTGAGGCAGGCGAGTCACTGAGCAGCATCACTGTGGCATTTACTCTGTGCTAGTAGGACACTAAAAATATTGCCTCTGTAAAAGGGGACAGAACGTCCTTTAAGTGAGTGTGCTCGTGGGCGATTTGATGTTGCTTCCCTGACAAGTGAAATTAGAGGATTCAGCTGTTGGAAGAAATTAAAGGATGTTTCTTGATTCAAAAAAGAAAATTTTCTCCAAATCACTTGGCAGCTCATTAATACGAGCTTGATGTGGTTTTCTGCAAATGTGACCTTAACCTCTACATTTGTAGGTGCATCCTGCAAAAGGAATTTGTTCCTCCTCACTGTCACAGGCTGGCAAAAGCACGCAACAAGGAAATTAAAAAATCCAAACTGGCTCCAAATTGGGGAAGAAAACCTAACAACTTCTTTTAAGGATCCTTTCATCCCGAACTAGTTCCTACAGACTGTGGAAGCCAACAGCTTCAGCCAGCATTCCACAGCGTGGATTACGATGCAGGAATACTCTGCTTGACTCTTGACACCTGACAGAATCGCTTTTACTTCGGGGCAGGCCCATTGTGTGCACCTGACCTACCAATCCCTGACAGAGCACAGCCAGGTTAATGCCCTCAAACGGGATACAACTACTGAGGCTGCCTCAGCAAACAGCCAGAGCTTGGGAACCAGAGGAAGCTGCTTTGTGGGTTAGCACCCAGTCTTAGATCCTACTGGGGCAGCTTTGCAGTAGACCAGATGGCCCCTCAACACTGAGAAGATCTGCTTCAATTTAAAGTTATTTTGTGGATCTTTAACCTCACCTTGAGTTAGTTCTCCTTTGAATCAACCACACCAGGCAAAGGCTGGTGTTGACATTTTAGCAAACACTTATTGCTTCATCCATTTATTCCAAAACAATCTCCTGGGGACATGAGAAGCCTTGATACTGACTGGAGTACCACCTGCATGGGTGGAGGACGACAGCACGCTAGACTGCCAGGCTCCGCTTCCTGCCCTAACATATTCCCTGTGCGTTCCTGAGGTAGCCTGAGCCCAAACCATCAGCCTTGATGTCACTGACCTCTTCTCAGCGTGATTCAGCCTGGGGTACTCCCAAACCAGATACCATAGGGGTGGGACTTGTGGCCAGGGATTTCAGCTGCTCCTCAAAGCCACACCTGGGTGGTTTAAAAAAGGGACTATGAATAACCTCTGGGGCTCAAGAAAAATAGCCAGTGAGACTTTCTGCATGGATGTGGTATTCCCTGAAAGCTCAGAGGAGGAGGGAGGCAAGCCCAAATGAAAATTGAAACCAGCTAAACCAGGCAATGCCTTACCTGCACCATTGGCTACTGGGAGGATGAGATATTATTTATTCTCTTATAAAGCATCTGTAATAACCAAACCTGGCAGGTTAGAAGAACAATCAATGGCTATGCTAAGGGGAAAAAATACAGACAAGACCTGTTTTAAGTCCATTGTGTACAAACGAAACAAATTTAAGACTTTGGAAATGATAACCAACTACTACTACAAAGAGCAAAATACTGCTGAAGAGCTTCTGTGATGGCAGGAAATGCAGAGGCCCAAACAGGGCAATGTTCAGAGGGAGCTTTTCCTGCAGAGCTTTGGGAGGAGACCTGACAGCACCATGTTACCTGATTCGAGTGATATCTCAAGGACCACAGTTTGACAAACTCATAATTTAGGGGCTTTATGACGCTCAAGAGGGATTGGCAAGTCTGAATTGAAGAGTAAAATCTTTAAAAGAAAGGAAAAAAAAGAGAGGTGGTTTAAAAAATTTTGTGACTCAGACTGTTAATCTAAACACCACCAAGGACCGATTTATAATGCAAGAAGCCAATCCAACCTAGTATATGGCTGTATTTTTCCATGTCCCTACCTAAAAATTTAAAAGCTGTATGAAAATTGTACAAATGGGTTTCTGCCTCATCTTCCACAGACTTTTGGAAGAAATAGACAATATTTATGAGAGTAGAGTAGGTGGGTGCAGAATTATATTAAAAGCATTACAGTATTCAGCTGTGAGATGACTGTGAGTCAAAAGTTTCAGGGCATTTAAGAACTGCAGAACATTAAGGATATTTTTGTTACCTCAAAATTTTTTCATGATCTTAATTTTTAAAAATTTACCCTGAAGAGATCAACAGCAACTTTGCAAAATCCACCAAGGTCAGATAATGGGAACAGCAGCTATGACTATAGAAAAGCATTCATCAGCAGATGCTGCAAAAGAAAAACAGTGCAGGTCTGGAAATGAAAGCAAGTTCTGCAGTGCAGCAGTGCCCAAGAGATATTACAAGCAGCATTTCTGCTGAAAGCATGACTGGTGAAATTAGCACAGAAGGTTGCAGCTGAGATGCAAGCCTGAACGTTGGCAGAGGACATCACCAGAGAAATGAACCTTCTAGTCACAAACCTACCGTGCCGTTTTAGTCTTTTAGCTCTTCAGAGGTTGGCAGTGCTTTAAATGGGAGGCCAAGCTACTCTAAGTAGCGTATTTACAGCATACTGCAAGGCATAATGTGAGTGATAAACATATTCTGTAAAGGGGACCATGAACACTCAGCCTGCTAGGAGCTGCAACTATTCAGGATCTTGAGCTTAAGTAGGAGAGAAAACACTTGATTTGATAAGGTTTTGTTAACGTTAAGAAATCCCTGTTACATACTGTCTCAGCTGAACTCTCTGTAATGAATATTGTGGTTTTAAAGAGGAGGCTAGTTGATGCTATATATTGAATTGACTTAGATCTTTATTTCATTCAAAGTACCTTAAGACTTTAGGAAATAAATTACCACTATCTGGCAGTACAGCTGCGATATTTGCATGGTACATCACAATAAACCTCACAGTGTGAATGGTTCAAATGTGACCCTGTCCAGATGTGAGAGGGAGGGCGTGGAGGGAAAAGAGTGTAACGACTCATTTTCTCCAGTTACGCTTTATCACTGTACTACCGCTTGGAACGGCGCTGAACAACAGCAGTATGTGCACAGAGTGTTCTACTGCAGAAGGGCTTTAACTATTTGAAAACAAAACAAAGGACCACTATAAAATTATCTGCCTGCAGTAGGGAAAGGGAAGCAGTTACAGATACCCTTCTATCATATTTCAGATTTTACAGCAGTAAAAAAAAAACCACAACAAAACTCCCTACATGATTTGGAATAAAACAGAAATGTGTGTAAGTTTGTACCTATTACTACTGCAATCAATCATATTTCATATGAAAAGGAAAACCAGCTTTTTTTTATATGCAAAATAAAAAAGATGCTCCCAGCCCAGTCAGGTATTATGAAACTCAAAAGACGAGCCTTAGACCAATGTCAGATCTCAGATGCTGGTGGCTGTTTGCAGCAAAAACTGCAGCGAGGATCCACAACTTCACCTTTTGAATGGTACATAAAGTGCACGATGCCACTTCACAAACACAGAAATGTGGGATTTTAAAGTATTTTTTATATTGCCTAAGCAGATGTAACCTCGTAGCACAGCAAAGTACAGACAGATGGTATGGCCAGTTTGGGACTGTAATACCTTTCCTAGGATTTCAAATGCTGGAGTGAGACAAGGATTCAAAACTTGGAACTGTTCAAGTGGCTCTGCTTAGTATTCTAAACATGCACCACTTAAATAATTCAAATTGGACTGCGCAATGCAGCGCCTTCTAAGCTGGGAAGTCAGCTGAGTGTTGTGCTCACTAGATTAGATAATTTGAGCACGGGAAGGGCATCGTATAGTGCAACGAAAATTATTTTTTTCCCAGGACACACTGGGAAGCAGCTACACATTGAGCTGTAACCCTTGCAGGTACAGAGTGCTAAAAAGTCTCCATCTATTCACTTTTTAAAGAAAGTATGTGTTACACAGCTTTCTAAAAGATTTTCAGTAGCAGCTGAGGTAGCCTGACAGCTGGGGCAGTCCTGACTGAGCAAGGTAACGCACATTCAGTGACCTTTAAGAACAAGCTCATATCCTGTGATTTCAAAAAGACCTAGCAATTCACTTAAAGTCAAGCCTGTGATTATAGAGTTTAACAAAGAACCGGGCCTTGGCACATAATTAAGTTTTACTGAGGTCATGTCCCAGCATGGGTACTGTTCAGCACTCCATGCTCTCTTGATTAGAAAAGTCACTTTTGTATATGGAAGTGATCTTGGCACACGTTAGTTCAGATCCACACTAGTATAGTTACACTAGTATAACACTCATTATGGGAAAACTTATTCCAGGCTAAAAAAATGATTTATTCATGGAAGCTTATTTTTCAATAGGGAAAAGATTTACAAGGAACTGATGAAATCCAAACCTCAACAGCAGTTCTCACTTGCTGTCACAATCCTGGAATAACTGGCATAAGCTAGAACAGCTTTTATGTCCCATTCCCACTGCAACCAATGGCAAACTTCTCATTAGCTCTAACAGCAGAGATTTAAGGCAGAAACTGGCAAGCATATTTAAGTATAACCACATTTTCTTTAACATTACTGATGGGGTTCTCTGTTAAATAGGTCCAAATCTGCAATGATTGATGTGGAGTGTGTCTGAACACCTTTTATACAAACACCTTTCCACCGAATTGTCAAAGAAATTTGCTTTCAGCATTTATTGTTACTGCTGCTTCCCACACACCTCAGATCTAGCAGACTGCACTTGACAAAGATTCAAAGGTTTTTTTATAAACTGCCCATGCTAAATGTAGCAGCTAGCATAGGCCTGTAAGAAAAAGTTGTTCTTCTCCTTTCATATCTTCCGCTGTAAATTGAAGACCTCTTTTGAAGGTTTTTCAGCCTTAGACTTTGACATTTGAGAACAGTTATCACACAATGGAAGCAAGCAGATCTAGCGTTCGGCCCAAAGGCAGAAAGGTTGAATGCACAGGGCTTCCTGAACAGAAAGAGATTAAGTGCAGTTACCTTCATCTTTTAATGCTGACTTTGCGTGTCCTATGGCTTCCCATGGAGACGGAATATCTAGGAACACAGCATCTGCAATGTTTGAGACACCAAACCCATTTTTGCAGACATCCTGGTTGGTCACAGTGACCAGATGCTCCACCCCATGCTCCCGAAACTCCTCCCTGGCCTTCTCTGCCCGCTGTTGGTGGAACTCCACTGTGTACAGGTGCCCTGTGGGAGCCACTGTCCTGATGAGAGCATGGGAGAGGGATCCACTGCCCGTACCTAGGAAAGAAAAACATATCCTGAAATGCCTTTTGCCAGTGCTAAACATTATAACAAAGGTCTTCTCCATTAGTCCTCCTGCTTGGACACTTAGTCAAAACCCAAATGAATAGAAACCATTTAACTAGTGAGAGAACAGTCCTTCCTTCACAAGGAGAGAGGGTCTAAATGACCTAGGAAACGGAGTCCTCAAAGCATTAATTAAAAATCTGGCAAACTCAGGACCTGTCCTTTCTCCCTGGAGTAGAATGCCAAGGGTCAGCTATAGCTCTAACAAGTGCCATAAAACACAAGGAACTAAATGCAACAGGAAAAATTCAGGGAAATTAACCAGAGAGGTTTTTTTTCAAAGTGCCAGTCTCTTCTAGGGTGAAAAGAGATGAAGGCAATGGTCCATGCTTGAAAATCCTATTGATATCCATGCAAACAAACGGCCTTTGGGATATGGAGTCTGTTTTGCCCAGGCCTCTTAAGAGACACTGGCCATCCTCAGCTCCCACTGACGTTATCCAAAACTAAGGCCTCTGGGCTCCTTGCAGTCACACTGACCAAACAACCTCATTTCACAAGTGACTTACATGCCTACACAATCTTAGCACAGCCTAATGAGATCCATCACATGCCTGAAATTGTATGTAAGTACAATTACCACGTACAACCAGGGACTAACTATTAAGATGCTGATTTTTTTCCCTTGCTTTAGTTTGATAATTTAGGAAACTTATTTTAAACGATCCATTGGCGTATTAAATAGATGAATGACTAATAACCAACATTTTCACTGAAGAAAACAGCCATATACCAATTCACATTGCAAATTACTCACTCAAGTGGCATTTAACAGAATAAGCCCCCCCCAAAACTCAAAACCCCACAGCAACCCCAAATTATCTGTGTTTATTGATTTATAGTTCTGTACTTGGAACACATTTCTCCTGTAGAAAGAAAATCTATTTCTAGCTATCTTCAGTGACTGTTCATGCTAAATTTCAGCCTGAAGCAAGTTCTTTCAACTAACATAAATCTTAAAAAACTTATAAAGGACAGAACCTGAAGTACAGCAGTAGTGGAGAAAGCTCATAAACTAGTAGAAAAGAAATTAATTAGGGGACACAGGGGCTGGTACAGCTGCTTAATTGGAGCAATACTTTCCATAACTGAACAGGAAGTCAGAGTTTGCTGATGGATCCAAGGTTCTTGCCCTCTGGTCACATAAGGGGAGAAACATTGTCGTGGCACTGTATTTAATCCGACAGCTCTGAAAGGGGAGCCATTCAGACTGTAAACACAGCTCAGGGCCCATGTTTGCTACCGACTTCACTGGAGAATGAGCACTGCTCCTCTGCTTCCCCCTGAGAGGGCTCTGACCCCGAGGGGCAGGCTAGCACCCTCCCCCCAGCTTTAATGGGGCAGATTAGACAGGGAGGGAGGACCTACAGATTTTAGCACTGGCCTCAGAGGGGTCCAAGGGACGAGAGAAACTGTGGCACACAAATTTATTTCAAGTGAAAATCCATGCATTCATGCTAGTGTTAAAATAAAGGCAAAAGACGTGCACACATGAAAAACTATCTGGCCATGGGACCTGTAGGCTCTAAATGTCAACAACCTTTTCCCTGGTGAAAAGGAGTAATGGTAGCACAGTAGCCATGTGGTTGTAAAAACTCAATAGTATATGTGCACAGCAAAGAAATAGCGTTTCATTGATCTTTTTTTTTTTTTTTTTATGACAAGAGCAGGGAACTATTGTTCACCCAATGCTAAAAATGACTGAAATTCTGCCTTTACATTTCATGCCAGAAGGCAGCATCGCACAACTGAGAACTTTTGCAAACTGACAGAATTTAATTATTTTACCTCTCAAATGGGCAATGCTGCACACTTTCTGCATCCTTCTCTGCTAATCTAAAGGAGTGAACAGAAGGCCTGTCAGCACAGCTGGGCTATAAGCAGAAGAGAGAGGCAGCTTGTGCATGTATCCAGTTTCCTTGTTCATATTCTTTTACATTTTTAATCACTTTGCTTTTAAATCTGATCTTAAAAGCACCACAGAAGATACAGTTTGTCTCCATCCTAGGAAAACCCATTAAGATTTTTTGGCTTCTTTTCTGGCACTCTTTTTTCTATTCATGAACACTCCAAGCCAAATCCTGAACAAAACCCAGGATGTTGGAAGTCACTATTACAGACAGAGCTTTTGTTAAGCGATGTTGCCAGGAATTATTTATTGTTGACTGGCTACTGCAAACATGAGCACAATGCATACATATCACATTTTAACATATCAAATTCTATCACACTAACATCATTAATGAGAGTATTTCTGAAGATGCTGCCTGCATCCTCCAAGACAACTCTCTCAAAACTGCAGGAAACAAAGATGATGGCTATGAATCACCCTCTATTGTAAAATCTCTCCTTGAAGAGGTGACAGATTCTGAACCCAGTCCTGTGAAATGATGACGACCCTCAACTCTCACGTACCTGACAGTTCAGCACGCTTGATGTGATTCATTAAGAATATGAGGGTCTGGCAGTTCAGCATGAGTCCATGCTCAACACAACCCCTAAAGCCCAGTCAGCACCGTCTACAGAAGGCAGGGCTCAACCCTATGTTTCTCTGATGTCGTAGAAGGAGAAATGAATGTTTATATTCATCTTCTCCCCTGCAAATCTGCAACATTCAACCTGTGAGTCCTCCCACGACCCTCTCTATTCCTTTTCAATTTCTGTTCTTTCAAAATCACAACTGAAAAAAGGAGAATTCAGCAAAATGTGACTCAGGAGTCTTAGGCACCATTGGGGAATAAGTTCTAGTCAGGTTGAGGTTTCCTTGGGAAACGAAAAGCATCCTTAGCTAAGACAAATCAGTCAGGGAAGCAGCAAAATGCAAGAAGCTCTACTGAAACATGAACTAGAAATGCTACCAAACCAGAAATATCGTAGCTGAATTACCAGCATACAAATGAACCCAAAACCTGAATGCCCAAAATTAACATTTTGTATCAGAAGAGGCAAGCTAAGAACCAGATGGCCTTCAACAGATTTTCATTCTTATACAGGTGCAGTGAAATGCCTGTGCTCCTCATTTGGCCTAGAAAGCAGGTGTTAAGATGATTTCTAGAACAAATACAGTTTATAATTCTTACACCAAGATACTTGCCTTTCTAACAGCTTCCACTATAAATAGCCTTAGAAACTGTTTTCTCTCTACCCCAGAACAATGCCCATTTAACTAGAGCGTATTAATCATGAATAGACGCTACAGAAGAGAGGTAAAACAATGATAATTCAAACTGTACCGAAGACGTTCTTAACACCACAGATGCTGTTTTAGAGCTTGCTCAGGTGAGCACTTAGGTCATTGCTAATGCCTTTGGAAAATACGATGTTCTTTTACATTGACTATTCTGTGTTCTTAAACATCTTAGTCAAAAAGCAGACATCTGCATTGCAGGCATTTAATGACACACTGCAAGGTCCCCAATATGCCATACTCAAAGCTCAAAATCTGAGGAGGAGGCAGCATGTAGGGGTCAGCATGTAGACCAGGAAAGCGGTCCATCTCAGTCGAAAGGCATGAATTCAGGACCTGGGTCAAAACCACACAGTTAGGTGGCAAATGGCCCTGCAGACCGATGTAATATCCTTCCCTTCTTTTGGGGCTCAAGTACATTCGGTTCTTTGATACATCTAAGCTCGGGGTAGTGTTTCTGCCCTCTCCCAAAACAAGGGTTTGTCTCCCAAGACAACTGCAGTTTTAGAAGGATTTCAATCCTATCAAGTGGATACCTAGATGAAACACTCTAACTCAGCACCTACTGATACCTCCTCCTGATTTGTAGATAAGAAAGTATTGATCAGATGAACTCCTCGATCATTCCCCTGATCTCAAACAGATCTGTTCTTCTCACTCTCTGCTTATTCAAGTGACAGGTTTTCCACAGAAAAGCCTCCACACAGCTCAGCCACCTTGAGACAATGTCCATGTTAAGATAATTTCTCATAGTACTTGACTGATAATTGAATAAGAGTACATTTTTACACTGTTTTCTGTTTAGTGTGGTTTTCTTACTGCCAAGGGTATTTGTCTAACCTCCTCGAATCCCACCCATGCTATAAACATAAGTGACCTGATTCTGTGTTCCACTAGATTTCCTCATTGCAGGCTAACATTTGGCTTGACTTCCCTAAAAACTTCTCATCATGGCTGCTGCTGTTTAAAAAAAGAACTACAAATTGTGATTTAGGACCTATAGATGTTTACAGCTGTGCATAAGCAAAAGCATTTTGGAATACAGTTAAAAAAGCTCTTAAGTGTATATTTACTGCCTGGAAACAGGAAAAGTGGAAAGTATGCAGAGTACTATTTAATGCTGGGTCTCAAATATCTAGGAACGTTTTAATAGAACTGAAGTTTCTGCTGCAAAATTTGGCTACCTAAGATACTCTAAAATGAGTAAATACAACAAAACAATGAGTGTTGCTGTATTTGTCTCCTAGCTACGCCACTCAGACCTAGCAAATAGTAAGACAGGTCACGAGTCAGCCATGAGAACGGAAGGAGCCTCAAAACCAAAGGAAAATTAATCTTGAGACAGAGCTAACAACTCCACAGCTACTATCTGTCAAGAAACACTGAACAGACAAAGACTGCTCACTGTACATGACAAGTTTATGTAACTGAATAATCATTAATGATTTTTAGCTAAGATATGAAGAGATATTAAGCATCTCATGGAAACTAACCCAAAGATCTTACTGTGAAGATAGTCAAGGGTGCAAATCATAGTGGCAGAGGTGAGACACAGCAAGAGCAGGGACAAAGAGAGACAGGAGGAGAGGGAAAGTTTCAAGGAGATGAGCTGGTGGCTGAAAGAGGAAACTGCACATCAAGAAGCTCCCTTTACAGAAGATTCACTCTTTCTCTTCTCCTATCTATTTGTTGTAGACACCATGCCAAAATAGGCACTTTCGGCAGCAGGTTGGAGAGAGGGGCACTGCTCACTAACCAGAGTGAGGAGTTGAGGGAAGGACAATAGGGAAGTTTTCAAGGCTGGCACTGCCTAGAAAAGGAATGGGAATGTAAAGACTGAATTTTTCCTTAGAGATTGAGGAGTCAGAGTTCTTTAGGGAGGGATCTTCTGCAGAATGGATATAATAGTGTTAAGTTCAGAGCTGCCTGAGAAATGCGCTTGGTGGTCAAGTGAAATGGTAAGATGAAAGTGAGTCCAGAAAAGTCTGGAAACAAATGCTTCAGGGTATGAACAGCATTCCTCATCAGCTACAGGTCAGCCACAAGTCTGAATAAATTAGAGTGATGCCTCATGTGGCCACAATTCTGGTTCAGTCCTTTGGTATGTCAAGAGAATACTATGCTCTCTGACATTTCTACTGATGAGGCCTTTCTTATACTTCAAAAGGAGCTATACAAGGATTGGGTTTTCGAATCCTTGTCTCACTCTAACCTGACAGCTGTTAAGAGGTAGATAAGGAGACATTATAAAAACATAGACTTAATTAGTATGAGCACATTCCAAAATCAGATTAATACTTACAAACTTTGGTCTGTACTTTACACTAAAGATAGAGATGCAAACAGTTTACATATAGTTATGCCACAAAAATTACAAAGACATGAGCAGAATTTGTCAAAAAGTCTAAGCATTTCAGAAGAGTCATCAGCCTACAGCTGACTTGCTGGGACTCCACAATAAACTATTAATCATTTATTAAGTAGCCATTAATCATTAAGTCCTCATGAATTTTTTATGAGTGTACTCTTAACAAAATCTATACCCAGGCTGTGAGTTTGAAAATTTCATAATTGTTTTTGAGAAGCTCTAGTGTAAGGCTGGCTGGCAGCTCTCGTTACTCCTCCACAGAGAAACCATGAGGACCCAGAATACCATTCTGTCTTCAGAAATCCAGTCTGTGGGCTCAGAAACTCATTGCTGTGTGGCAATGAACAGGGTTTAGCAATTTTTAATTTGGGATTTAGCTGAAGGGAAACAAAAAATCCAATTAGCATTTTTGCTCATGTGAGTCTGCTTTTGCTGAATGCTGAAGGATCACTGGGATGGTGGTTAGAATACTTTTGACTAAATTACATTTTGTCTAAATACTGTGCTCCACCAAAGCCAAAATATTTCTGAGATTTATCAGATTAAATGAGGTTTCACAGTGCTGTACTACGTTCCCTAAGTAATTCCAAGGGTTAGCACAGACACTTTTTTAGGTCTCACCAAGGAGAGAGGATAGTAAAAGAGCCTCAACACATGGGGATTGGAAAGAAAAAAATAAAAAGGGTTCCACACTCTTCTGTTTGGAAAAAATATCTGAATAGTTTCATATTGTTTCCAATGCACTATAAAAATAAATGTAAAAGCCTCAAAATCTGTTGTCAAATGGAGCTGTTATACTACAGGCAGCTGTATCACTGGACTGAAAATAGTCTTGCCTGGGAAGCTGACATCAAGATTAGTTCTGGAGAGTGTGGCGACACAAAAAAAAAAAAAGATTCAGCTTATTCCTTTATCTAGACAGTGGCTGTATATGCAATGAACGCAAACAGGATCAGAGTTACCCAACGAGAATTAAAGTTTCGCACTATCAGGCCAGCCACAGCAGGTATTTTAGCAGCTATCTCAAGTATCCTTTAATTCTGGAAAGACTGAGCTGTTAAAGACTGTATCAGAGTAGGGAATTCCTCAGAGCAGGGACCAGTGCTTTCAAGAGATCTTAGCTCCAGTAACGGTGCTAAGTTTTAAAATCTCAACATACCTTTATAAATTAGAAATTAGCAGGAGACAGAAAAAGGATCATATTCCTACACCTCCGTCATGAAACATCAGGCAGATGCTGAGTTCCCTTATAGCCTCTCTATTGAGTATGCTTGGGTCCTTTTAATTATGCATGCACTGCTGACAAGCTTGCTCTTTATGTATTTATTAAAGATGATTAAAAATAGTAAAAACTATTAATATGTTTATATCATTTATGAAAAATCATGACTAATCAATTTAAGCTGCATAATTCAAGTGATATAAAATTAAGCCTTCTGGTTATTCTACTGAATTTTTATAATCGCACACAAAAGATCATTCATACCCATATTCACAGCATTACAACATTTCACAGAGGGTATTTCATCTTACTTTCTCGATCCTTTCTTCATACAGTTTTGGAGACTAATCCACAATGCTGCTTGCTTACACTGGGTAAATGCGGGGCATTCTTCCATGGCCTAATTAGTAAGACGAGGAGAAGAGCCTTGCCTCTTTACAGTGCCCACTTTGCCAGTCTGTATAGCAATTGTGTATATCACTTCAATTTCAAATAATAAAAGAGAGAGACCTCCATGCTAATTAATGCTCAAAATACATCTAAAACCAGCAGCAGCAGGAAACAGACTCAAATGTCATTACTAGACCAGATTTCCTGTCTTGTTTCTATTAATTGCCATTGGTCTGGTTCCGTCTAGGCCACACAAGGTTAATCTAGAACTAACGATTTTGGATCACTGAATAATGTCTAATTTAGGATGGCACCAAAGTAGGTACATCATCACACTGGAGGCTCCAGTTGTCAATACCTGTACAATTTTTAATTCAAATCACCATTCTGGTCAGTTGCAAGCAAATATGCAGTAAGATCTCTTGCTTCAACCAGATGGATTTTATGCAATACTCTTTCTTTGTTTCTTCGTGAACAGTGAATCCTTCAAGCAATACAAGCACAACTATAGTAGTAAAACTGTTCACTTTTCCTGGAAAGGTTAAGTTATAATACTTGGACAGCATAGACATTAAAATAAACCTGGGGACAGTTTCCCATTAGCAAGAAGGATTGATTGTGGCTATGACTTTGACTCATAACATTTTTTGGAATCTGGATAGGTTACCTCATCAAGTGTTTCCATGTCTTAGTTGTTTAGATAAATGAGCTTTAAAATATTTTCATTCTCTCTAGGTACCTTTGACATTACTGAAAACATCTTATGTGCAGCTATATTTGCCTATTCCAAGTGAGGCAGGACATGGAGCAATTCCAATCTCCCCCACCCTGAATAATTTACTGTGTTTATTTTTCCTATCCTGTCTAAACATAGCAGGGAGGTGAAGAGCTGCCCAATAAACAATATGGCCACTTCCCATGACAAACCTAAAGATGCCTGATCATCCTACAAACCAAATTATAAACTCATAGGACCTAACCATTTTAGCAGTACCAGAGGCTTCTGCATACGGCTTTGCCTGTTTCGAGTGCTGCTATGCAGCAACCAGCTCCATGTACCACCTGTTTCTTAATCGGTGCAACTGGATGCAGAGGTAAGTGGTGTTTCAGTTGGGTTGGAAAGTGGTCATTATGCCTGAAAAGCTGCCCAAAATTATGCTTGGGTGGGAAGAGGAAATGTTAAATCCAAGAAAATACAGTGCATCACAACACCGTCATGCTGATCTTTTGCCACATCTATGCTTGAGAGGGAAGTGTATGAAACTGCTTCATAAAAACACTCAAAGCAAACAGCCAGAAAAAAAAACAAGGACTAACTACATCAGCTCCTATTTTTCCAAACTACAGAGATGAAATCAAATCAAGCAAGCCTCATACTGCCTGCAGTCATAAAGGCATTATAAATTTTATTTAACCAGGAAAATATCTATTAATTTAAAATTTCACTCCTTACTTGCAAATCAAGCAAAATCATGGAAGCCGTATGTAATAAATTAAACCAAGTTTAGAAACAAAATACAGCCCTGTGATGAACGCATCATCCGGTGTATTATACAGCTACCATGATTTTGCATGCAGTTGCAGTGCTACAAGTGGATCACACATTGGAAGAAATGAAAGATGAAATATATGTACTTACGTGGTATCACATTATATAAATACTGCCAATTTATTTCCCTTATTAGCTCAACACCCTATCATTAGAGTCTTTTCACAGGGTTATCGCAACTATGTTCTCTGAAACTGCAAATTCAAAGCATGAAGTTTGACTGAAATCATGTATTTAAAAATATTTTTGAAGTACTTAACAAGTTTCAGAAAAGGGAAGGAGAAACGTTTATAGATTTATTTTAAGAAGATGGACTAATCAAACACATACTGAAAGGTATCCCGGTACGTGAGGCCAGCGTACTGAGGTATCGTTACTTGTTGAAGAAACAGCAGCTGGTAACGTGCAAATGAAACATAACTACTCAATGTGTAGGCTGGGAAATTTATTATCACAATGGGAAAGAAAAAAAAAAAGAAACTTTTTGCAAAATGTAAAGATAAGCCTGTTTTTAAAGTGTTGGTGTAAGTACTTAAGGGATTTCAACATATTAATTATTACCTGATTCACATACTATGGAGCCTGGCTTCAGTTCTAACATCATGGTGATTATAGAGATGTCAGTGGAATATAGAATCTGCGTCCTGTGTGGAAGATTCATGGTCCACAGTTCTGGAGTGGGATGAAGAATAAACACCCATCCTCCTTTACTGCAGGTCACTTTGGAGCCATACTTCTTGCCTATGAGGTCTGTGGAATGCCTGATGACCCCATACTTAGTCTGAGTTACAGTGCCATGCTGGACTTTCACGGGAAACATGGATTCATGGCCCAAGAACACAATAGCTGTGTCACCGTCCTTTATAGTATCTCCATATTCAACAAAACTCATTGTGACAGTCTTGCAGTTGGCTGGTGGTTGTCACCTAGAAGAGAATAAGTATGTGAAAGAGAGCTTTGCAGGATCACAATGGACCTGAAACTACAGACATAAAACCAAGTCCTTTTATTTTATCCAATACAGAACAAGAACACACTGTGCAAATAAGACGTTAGCAAGAGAACCCCATGAAGTTCAGGGACCTCTCCCCCGCTGCACTCTTGATCCAATTAAAATCAATTGAAAGGTCCCACAGATTTGAATATAAGCAGTATTTTTCCTATTTTATGGTAAGTGTTAAGGAAAAATTAGGAAATACATTATAATTTACTCAGCTTGCTCCCCAATACTACTGAGAAACTTGCAAGGTAGTATCACTTTCAGCACTCTGTTCAATTCCAGTTCACAAGCTTTCAGAGTATGTCGTAGTAGCAACTTTTATTTCCATCTGCTGGCTATCCCTTGGTGATTTACAGCGTAAGACAACTGTTACTTGCCTTGGATATCAATGACTAGTTATTAGGACCACTAACAAAAGTTTACTTGAAAGTTTTGCAAATGAAGGTTTAAAGATTGAATAAAGGTAGTATCTGCATTAATTTATGCATGAATTTGATTGACTGCAGGGAAAAAAGAATATTGTGGCCTTTAATTTGCCATTGGGGGTGCAAAGTAATTGGCTGGAAAGTGATCTGTGCTGCAACTAAATGTAAACAACCATTTGGAAGCTAATGCAAACAGTATCACTTCAGCCCCATGCTCTCAGAGCTGCTTAGAGAATTGCAATTAAATTTTGTTGTCTTTGAGAAGACAAGCTAGAAATGAGAAGGCAGCTTACAATGAAACCTGGCATTGGCTTTCAGATAAGGCAGCTAACTATCTAAGCTGCAGGTTGATCAATTCATGGAAGGAATTGTTTAATGAAGTAATTCTGATCTCAAAGTTAGAAATTAAAGACTGTAACAGAAGGCTTTGTAAGTCAGATTTCTGGTACTTCTTCCATCATTAAAAGCAGGGTTACTTTTAGTTTCAGAATAATCATTTGATTCCAGTGCTTTTGTCTTGAATGTGTAACAGCTTGGTCCTACTTCATCATTTTTATGAAAAACTTTAAGTTCTCAAATTTGTCCATTTTTGTTGACCAAAACTCACTGAAGTTCAATTTGCTGCTAAGCAGCTTGCTTTATAATTTTTCTGCTGCAGTCACTGAGACGGATAAATAGATCTGCTTGTGGTCAAAACTTCCAAAGCTTATGACATACTTACTGCAAAAGGTATTCAGATACCAAAGCAGAACAGGCCTGTCTTGGACATACGGGGAAATAGTAAAAAGGGCATCCCATGAATTCAGAAATGTTTACATACTGAACTTTGTGAGACAGTACAAATGCTTAACTGTGTTTTATAGCTTGCACCTTCTGATTATATTAATGTTCTTAATCTTTCATAAATGACACCTGTAGTTCTTCTTCTAAATATTGTTATTGCAATGTAGTTTTCAGCTTAGTTAGAACAGTACCATTTGAACAGAGCTAAACTGTAATCCATTTCTTTCACTATTTAGACTGCAGTTAAACCCATGTGCAAAAGCAACATTCCTGCAGCATGTCTGCAGGGACAGGGAGAATTATTGTCCCTTTGATCACACAAACTGACTTCCAGTTTCTTTGCCTTCCTTTGAGCCACTACACTTACCACAGCTAATTGTCACAACTGTATTCTGACATCCCAAGCTATAGATCTCTCAGGCTCAGATCTCACCTGGCATGTTATATTCATACACTTGGGATAAATTTGGGGTCTGTGAAGACTTCTTCTTCTTCCTCCCTATGGCAAGGAGCAAAGTGATCTACAAGCACTCACTTTCATTCATTTTCAATCATCTTCCATTCCCTACCAATGCAGGGCCTCCATGCACTGTTGTTACCCCAGTCTCCTTTACTCTCTGGGTAGCATGCAGATGTCTTGGTACAGCATTACTTTTGCCACACAGTGCTGTGGAGTGGGAGTGGAAAGAAGGTGAGGCAGTGCCTTGTGGCAAGGCGTTAGAGGGTTTTTCTATGGGCTTGTCTCAACTTTACATTTCCAGCGACCTAAACTCAAAGGCCCAGGCAATCCCTCGCAGCCTCACCAATTAAAACCACTACAACGATTCTGTGTTCCCTTCAGCCAAACCCAGATGCACCTCTCCTCATCCTGACCAGCTTCCACACAGACCTGGCGGGCTGCCTCTTCCCTGAGAAGCCTGGCTGCTTGACAGGGCAGGGGGGTAAACCTTCCGAGGAGAAGGAGGAGGCGGAGGAGGAGGCAGGCATAACTGCCTCACCTCCCGGGCAGTACAGGCTCCCCCCCGGCAACAAGAAGACTGGTGGATCCCGCTGCAAACAGGCTGTCCCCGGTGGCAAGGCCTCCCGCCCTCCCCGGGGGCTGTTTCTCCCCGCACCCCCTCAGCTGCAGCGCCCCCCCTCCCCCCCCCCCGCCGTGCCCGTGAGGAGCGAACCCGGCAGCCTAACGGCTTCTGCGGGCCGTGTCCAGGGTTGACCCCCCGGGACAAGACCAGGCAGCGAAGGGAAGGGGAGAGAGCCCGCCGGCGAGATGAGAGGAGTGATCGGCCTGCAAACGAGCAGCATTAACCCGTGGCGGGGGGGATCCAGCGCCCCCGCCGCTCCTCAGGACCTCGCGTCCCCCCAGGAGCCACCGGCTCTCCCCGTCCCCCCAGCCGTTACCTTTGGGGGCTGAGCCCCGCCAGCAAGGCCCTGCCCGGCCCGGCTCTCCTCACACGCCGTGCCCGCCCAGCGCCTCCTTCCTCCGCGGTCGCAGGCTGCTGACGCTCCCGCCTCTCTGCCGCCTCCGCCCCCGCCAGCCCTGCCTGGAGCCGGCGAGCCGCCGTCGTCCGTGCCCGGTGCGGGCAGCCCTAGCTCCCGCCGCCTGTCCCCTCAGTGCTCCTTGCCGTGTCCATGAGGGGGGAGAGAAGGGGGGACGACGACGGTCAGCGACCGCCCTCACCACCTCGCCTGTCCCCTCAGCCTGCCCGCCCCAGCTTCCCGTCCCCTCAGCGCTCCTCGCTGTGTCTTTGCGGAAGGGGGACGGTCACCGACCGCCCTCAGCACCCCTCGCCTAGCCGGCCGGGGTGGCCCTGCTTCGGCGAGGGGCGGCAGTCCCTGGCGGCTCTGGGGTCGTGAGGGCGCAGAGGGGCAGCCGCCCTCTCGGTGAAACTCGAGGGGTGCCTGTGGATGGCGGGTCGCTATAAAGAGCCATGATGGGGACCGATGGACCCAGCAGGAGCTAAAGTTCTTCACCCACGGAGTCCTGAGGGCTGCCAGCAGCAAGGGTGAAGCCCCCTTCCCCAGGGACTGACTCTTTCTTTGCCATGGGCAGACCACGGCCACCCGGCTTCCAGAAAGTTCTACCTGCCCCGCACCCTGGGCCGCCTGCTCCGGGGAAAGGCCGCTCAGGGGTGGCTAAAGCTCTCAGTAGGGGTTTAATAAGGTTGTAGGAGAAACCACAGTGTGGGCTGAGAAGCAGCGGAATCGTTATCTCAACCCCAAATAGCATGGTACTGACTCCTGCTTCTTCTGTCTGGTGTTTAGGGCTGAGGTGATGTGGCGGGCCCCGTGTGTCCCAGTGCTTCGGAGGAGGATATCGCCTCATCTTCTGCTTCCAACAAGCCCAGGCCGCCTGGTGCGGGAGGGGTACGGGCACAGCAGGGAGTATGTGAGTCACCCTGGACGCGCAGGTAACGTTCCCCGGCTAAATCAGATAACCCTCTGCAGGGTGCTGCCTTCACCAGTAACCTGTAACGCACAGTAGTGGGGAAAAAGTCATCCTTCCACCATCAAGAACACAATAATGGAGAGCTGTTTATATGACAATTTGTAGTTTTTTTAAAATGAACGTGATTCCATCGAGTGTAAGAGAATTTTTGGCCATTGCCTTCAGTGAGAACATTTTTGTTAGGTTGTTGACCTGCCCATATCATAATTGCAGTAGTCTTTGTTATTTAGTTATGAAACTCTCCTCCATCTAATCTAAACATAATGTATGCAGTTTCAGAGGTTTCTTAAACTGCGAACTCCTACTCAGCTGTTTTTCTTACTGGCAATTACGGCTCTACTGTGCCTTTATATTTGCACCTACCTTGGATTTTTTCTGTCACTTTCAGTGTCGTTGGTTATATTTGTCATTGTTTATGTTCCTATGTCCTTTCTTTCTCCATGATGAACTGCTGTTCACGTCGCTGCAGGCCTGACTGTATGCGAGATCAAGACACTCAGCAACTCCCTAGTTTCCACAGGCACTCAGCTCACTGGAAATGATCAGTAATTTTCAACTGACTGCCTAAGCAGTGTGAAAAAATACATGAAGGATAATAACCAGGCAAATGTATTTTAAGTGATAAATGTAAATGGGAAGAGAAGTTTCATTTGGGAAGTTAGGCAGATGCAGCTATAAGCAGTTCCTTTAATCTGCTGATACCTGAGTGTTACCTTTCATTTCCAAGTTCTGTTTAGTTGTCAGTTATGACTTGGAAACAATTCAATTTTATGTAGCAAACCACTTTCTCTTGCTATTTCCCAATTTGGAATATTCTAGATTTTCAAGATGTTTATCCCCTAATTCTTCAGGTTCGTCTTACGTTTACACGAGTAATTTCAGAAGACACATTCACTAGCTAACACCCATCTCCTCTTGCAGTTGTACACGGCACAACATTTATAATTAAGCCTCTTAGGAAGTTAGCTGCACGGCCCGTGATTAACTTCCCTTAATTCTTCATTGTTAAAGCTCAGGGCAGAGATCTCTGGAGTAATCACCCCACCTTTCCATCCTGAGCTGCACAGTGCAACCCAGGGTATAAATCAGTGTGCATGCACTAAGATATCGTCCCGGCACGGAAAGTTCGTCTTGGTGCCTTTATCACAGTCTAACAGGCCATACAGGGTTATCCGAAGCAAGTATTCTCTCGGCAGATGAGCTAGATAAAAGGGCTGATCAGAGCCTGTTGACACACGGCACGGCATCTATAATTAAGTCACTGGGGAAGCTGGGATGGGATGTAACAAAGGTCGGATCCAATTTACACACAGCTTTCAGCAAATCTTAAAATGCTGCCTGGGTAAAAACCCAGCGAGGTAACCACCACTCCTGACTGACTGCACGCTAGAAATTTGTCAAATGGTGGTGAGGGAAAGGGGGCGGAGGGTGCACTGCTTATTCCATGTCTGTATTGGGGATATTTTGGTTGTTTTCCACCAGTGGCTCTCCACCTCTTCTTTTCAGACAAAAGTTTTGAAAAGAAGAGGTGTCTGTCTGTGTTGGAAGTGCTGTAATGAATGGCACATTGAGAACACTACCAGCTCGTAATAACCATAATGACTGGTATTCCCTGTTCTGCAAGGCTGGGAGGGAAAGCGTAGCCAATGGATAGAAATGGACCCTTGGATTTTGGCTCTTGAGGTGACCTTGACTCCACGAATCTGCAGAACAATTATAGTACAGAACAGTCGATGGCTCCTCTGTTTGTGTGGCAACAGACGATGGAATAAGTCAGAAGGAGCCTTCAGTACCTACCCTGATATGACTTTTTTTGTGAAGAAAACCACCACAAAATATGGTGTAATGTAAGAAAATGTTCTTAGTTTTATTTCTGTTGTTCTAAATTAAAAGTAAAACCTGAGTATTTTACATAAAAAAAAAAATCCACAATCAGAACTGTGTTTTCAACTGAGGTCATCCAGCAACATTACATTTATTTTGAGGACTCTGGGTACAATTTTACACTTCTGTTCCTTTAATTCTTGCTTAGCGATGGCAGCATTTGCAATTCGCACTGGTCTTAAGCATGAGCGTTGTGTGAAACTCGTGAAACGTAGGGGTGGGTTTTGTGAGGTTGAAAAGGCAGAGGAGACCTCGAGAGAGGATTTGTCCTTTGATCCGGGAGACGAGAGACCAGACTCGCGCAGATGCCGGGCCCTCGGCTTCCACCGGAGATCTGTGTGCTCAGCATCTCCCACTATCAGACCTGGAATAACTCGGAAACCTGGACGGCAGCCAAACACCGTGTGCATTTTTATTTGAAGCAGTCTTAACGCTTTTTATTTCGTAACGATTCCTTCTGTCTGTCTATTTTATTTCTTTTTAAATCCCGAGCCGTGCGGCAGAGCGCGTATGCTTGCCGTTGTGGGGGTGAGGGTCCTGGTGGTGGTGGTGCTGAAGGAATTGCGGTGGGGAAGGAGCTTCTGCTGGTGTCTCCTGGTGTTCACAGCTCGTGTCAAACAGCAGCACTGCCGCTCGGGTCCACATTCCCATGGAGACGGACGGATGGATGGACACCCTCTGTTTGGACAGGAGGATAAACACGGGTTCTGTTGCGAGAAACACACGCGTCAGAGGAAGATAAAGACACTGTTATGTAAAGGTGAAAGGCAGACTGAGATAGTCATTCACGGTGTTAACATCTTTTATTTCTGCAAACAATGGGATTCTTGGCTGCACCTCAGCTTTGGGACAAACCCTGCCCGTTCCTACATGGGGACTGGTGGGAGTTGCCATTTCCATGAATTCCAGGTGAGCTTTAGGAGTGGTGAATTCAGCCCAGCCATCCCGCTCCTGTCCTCAGCGGGAATTCTGCCACTCACCCATGTATAAAACTTAACACTTTTTTTTTTTTTTTTGGGACACGAGGAGAGCGGGACATTCCTTGTGTTTCACCCAACCTCCCTACCTCCTTTCCAATTAAAACTGTAAAACGAGCCCACGGCTTCGTGAGTGCCACAGGGCAAGCGGCAGGTCTTTCCCTCAGACCTGTGGCCGTGGCAGTGGCTTCGGCCAAGCCAACCTGGGGACAGTTAGTCACTCACGTGAGTGGGGCCATGCCATCCCTTGCGCTACAATGCCCTTATTTTGGGGCTGGCGGGTTATGACGCCCATTATCCAACCCTCAACCAAGGTGTGAGGCCTGAAGGGCCGTGTGCCCATGCTGGTGTGCAATGGCACTGCCACCTGTGGACAGCCCGTGGCCGATGGAAAGCAGAGAAGGATTTCCACACAAAACTTCGCGTTTTGCGAGGTCGCCGTGTCCCCTCCGCCGCGGCGAGTGGAGCTGCCCCGCCGGCCCCACACCGGGCCCCGCACCGACCCCCGCCCCACGACGAGGCCAAGCAAAATGGCGGCGGGCCTGCTGCCGGCCAGCGACAGGGCGCCAGCCCCGCCCACACGTGCCTGGCCCAATGGAATGAATGGGCTATAAATAGTGGCCAATGGGGCGGTGGCTCGCGCTCTATATAAAAGAGGCGCGGCAGCGGTACTTGGGCTCCACTCCGGCTAGGGCAGCGGCGGGGTGCGGACCGTGTGTGGAGGTCCTTTCTTTGGCTGCGGAGTCCTCGGTAAGTCCCGGGGCAGCCGATCCGTTCTGCAGCTTTTAAAATGAGAAATTTTTTTTTTCTTAATTTTTTTTATTTTCTTCACTGTGTGGGGTGGAGCTGGTCCGTCTGAGGAGGGGGAGCGGGGCTGTGGGGGACGGCGCGGGTGAGGGGCGCCCGGCGCGCAGCCGGGACGGGGGACGCGGCGCGGAGCTCGGCGCAGGTGCTCACCGGGCTTGCCCCCAGCTGGAACGGCCCCCGCTCTAAAACCAGATTAACCCGGTATTTAGCAGGGTAGTTACATATGCTCGCCCCAGCTAGGTCCCCCGAGGGAGCCGTCTGTTGTATAATGGCTTGTTGGATGCTTCCCGGCCCTCCGCTCCCAACGCGGGGAGCAGCCGGGGTTCGGCGGGCGGGGAGGGCGCCGGGCGGTATCGCCCCTCGGACCGGGGCGCGGCGGGTCGTTCGTCCCTCTCCCCGTTCCGCCCGGCAGCGGCGGGAGGAGGCGCGACCGCCCGCCGAGGGTATCGCGGGGCTGCTCCGCTCACCTGCCGCCCCGGCGGGGCCGAACCTCCCACCCCTACCTCCAGCCCCCCGGACACCCCCCACCCTCCATCCCGCCCCGTCGCCGCCGACGGGGTTCTGCCACGGCCGCTCTCTGCGACCTTGGGCGCATCCCTGCACCCGGGCGGTTCCCCAGAGGAGCAGGGAGAGCCCCTGCCCCGGCGGCTGGGATGTTGAAGGACAGGGCAAAGCTGGTGGAGGTGAAGAACTTTTTTATTCTTTCCTTCTTCCCGGCTCTTGTGGAAGGCGTTGTGGCAACAAAGGTGTGAGAGGCACGGGTGGAACAGCAGCCAAGGTGACCTTGCCTGGGTGCTGAGCTTTCCCTCGGGTGTTCCGGAGGCCAGCCAAGCCCCCAGTGATAGGCTTCCCTTCTTTCTCCCCTAGTGACTGCAGTAGGGTCAGCCATGCCCTTCTCAAACAGCCACAACCTCCTGAAGATGAAGCATTCTGCTGATGATGAGTACCCCGACCTGAGCGTTCACAACAATCACATGGCCAAAGTGCTCACCCTGGACCTGTACAAGAAGTTGAGGGATAAACAGACTTCCAGTGGATTTACGCTGGATGATGTCATCCAGACTGGGGTTGACAACCCAGGTAACGGCTGGGGACCGTTAGATCTGCGTAACTATCTGTTCTCCCTCCTTAATGGAAGTGCTTCTTGACAGCAGCACCCAAGGCTCTTGAGCTGCTGAGAGGCAAATCTCATAAAGCATTGAGAGACGGCTCTAAAAGCATAGCTGTGTTAAAAGAGGCCTTGTTCTATCAAGCCATGCTCCTTGCTGTGATCTGACATAACAATTCCCAGACACTTCAATTATGTAACTGCTCTGCTAAATACTTCCAATCTGAACAAAAAAAAAAAAAAAACCCACCCCAAAACCCAAATGCATTCTAATTATAACACAACGAGGGGGGGAAAATGTGGGCTTACCTGGCTGTTCTGGTCTGTTCCTATTCCAAACCGGTTATGTGATGTTCTCTAGCACTTCTATGAAAAAAGGGGGAGCAGATGTGTTTACATGTTAACATTACAGTATTTATTTTTACTCTAGCAATATCAAAATGGCCCAACTAAATAATCAGAGACTGCCTCCTGATGAGGAGTACCCGGACCTGAGCACCCACAACAACCACATGGCCAAAGTTCTAACCCTGGATTTATACAAGAAACTGAGAGACAGAGTCACGCCCAGTGGCTTCACCCTGGATGATGTCATTCAGACTGGGGTTGATAATCCTGGTAAAATGCATTGAGAATATTCCGTGTGAGCCAGCTGAAGTAACTGGTGCTTTTGAATACGGTGACTTGAAACTAATCTTGTGGAGGTGGTATTTATGAGCAGACTACAGAAATGCATCCCTGTCTGTAGCAGAAGGAACAAAAAGCAGAGCATGCTTGCTTACAGCAAAGCATGATTCTTTAGACATAAAGTTCTACCTGGTGGTCTAAATTAGCTAGTGAAACTGGATTTGCTGTGCAAATTTGTCCTAAACCAAGCTTGATAAATGAGCATGGTTTAATGGCAACAGCTATGGCTTTTCATAGCACTGCATTTGACTAACTGGATGAAGCGTAAAACGTAGGGTCTCTCCAAATGTTTTTATGTAAGAATGCATTTCTAAGTGACTAGATCTGCCACTAAGGAACTTGCCTGGTTAGTGCTACGCTGGAGTACAGCCAAACATCACCCAAACTTAGCTCTTCTGACTTTGTTACCACTCCAGGCCATCCCTTCATAATGACAGTAGGATGCGTAGCTGGTGATGAAGAATCCTATGATGTGTTTAAGGAACTCTTTGATCCAGTTATTGAAGACAGGCATGGTGGCTACAAACCAACTGATGAGCACAAGACCGACCTGAATGCTGACAACCTGCAGGTATAAACTTTTGATCAATTACTGATGCCTGCTGGTCTGAGGACTGGGTAAAGTCGTTGGCAGCTGCCTAAACTGCCCAGGCTCTGTCCCCTCACTGTCACACAGCACAGACCCATGGGCTGTGTTCAGTGCGGTCAGACTTATGTCTTGCTGCTGTAGGATGTCAGTGGCTGGGTAGAACCAGGCAGCAGGGGTTTGCTTCATCTGCTGCTGTAACGTAGGTCACGCCAAACATGATCAACATGTATTTACATGAACTGTGGGCTGTAGTGGTCAAGCTAAACAACACTGTTCTAGCAGTGTAGGACTGTCAGGGAACTTAACATTTTCTACTATCGGATCTTGGATCTTAAATATCGCCTGGTGGTCTCATACTATAAAATATACATTATTGTGGCTAGGATTAAGGATTTCTGTAGACTCTAGGAATTCATAATGCAATGTTGATTGGCTAGTCGTAGGTCATATTGAAAATAAGAAACTTTGGATGACAGTAATGAATAATTCTCATTTGTAAGAGTAAACACCTACCTAAACCACAGGGGTTTGCCTCATTTTGATCCCTCTAGATTGCAAATCTGAATGAGTAACAGAAGCCCAGACTGTAGTCTGAAGTGGAGGTAAAACTGGAGGTCTGGTGGTACCCCTGTCTTCTAGCACTGCTTAGTAGCTGTAGCCTTAGCCTGAAAACAAGGGTCGTGTTAAACAGATACCTGAGCTAAGGCTGAAGATAATAGTCCTGAAGCAAGACAGTGCTTAAATACATGAGCTACGTGTATTTAGAGTAGGTATCTTGGCAGCAGGGTTGTACTCACTGGTTTCCTAATTTTGTAGGGAGGTGATGACCTGGATCCCAATTACGTGCTAAGTTCCCGTGTCAGAACTGGTAGAAGCATCCGTGGATTCTGCCTTCCCCCGCACTGTAGTCGAGGAGAGAGGCGGGCTATCGAGAAGCTCTCTGTTGAAGGTAAAGTGAGAACTGGGTGCATCAGGAGAACTACTTAATGTCCTTTGTGCAAGAGGTGTTCTCTGCAGTTTGAAAATGGAGGCAGTTGGCAAAAGCCACTTCCTTCAAGACTGAACATGGAGCCTTCCCTGGAAAAGGCTCGTTACATTACAGCTGCCTCAGCATTGCAGTGTGTAGCTGAGAGCAAGAGCACATGTCAGAGGGAAGTTGGGGACTGCATTAAGTTGACCTTTGCTGATCTTGAAAGCTTCTTTCTGTGTGTGTGGGGAAAGAGGGTTAGTTCATCATGGCTCAAACCTGAAATTGAGCAGGTATGTAGCAACTTCAGGGCTTGAGTCATGGTTGCAGTATTTTGTGGCTGCTTTTAATTGACTTTCATTAGTGTTCAGCTTGCTCAGAGGTGTAGCCTTGTTCCAAAAGTGCAGCTGATGAGAGTAAGCCCTAGTTTTCAGTGGAACTCCTCAGCTGCAGGTTTTTTCTATTGCCTCCCAACTCCATTAAGTGAGAGGAGTGGATACACTCAAGGTGCAGTTCTGGAGACTGAGAGTGCAGTTGTTCCAAAACCTCTCAAGGGCAAGGTAACAGTCCTTGACTGGAATAATACTGTTTATTATATTCATGACCTTGATTCTCCTTGGAAGAAAGTACTCTGCTTCTGCAGTTCGGCAGCAGTAATGATCCCATACTGCATGTAAGGGAACAAAGGTTAGTTGTGTAAGCCTGGAAGGTGCAGACAAATCATCTGATATTGCCTGAAGTGCTGTAATGCCGCAAAGGCATTGCGATTGCAGATGAAAGCAAGGGAGGAACCAAACCCAGCAGATCAGACATTGCCATATTTTGTGTGTGATCTCTGAAGTGTTGGGAGTGTCTAACACCTTTGGTCCTGTACTAAAAGTGACTCTCTCTCTTTCAGCTCTGGGTAGCCTGGGAGGTGATCTCAAGGGGAAGTACTATGCTCTGAGAAACATGACTGATGCAGAGCAGCAGCAGCTGATTGATGATCACTTCTTGTTTGACAAGCCAGTTTCTCCTCTTCTGTTGGCTTCTGGGATGGCACGAGATTGGCCTGATGCCAGGGGTATCTGGTGAGTGTACCTGGAAGGGAGGAGTTGTATGGAGTCCCTGCAAAAAAAAAAACCCTAATAAAAATCTTGCAGTTTTGTTTTTTAGCTCATACTGTTGGGCAAAATGGCAGCTTCTGAACTTGTATTACTGAATGTAATGAGAAACGTGTGTGGTGTCCTTTGGGGAGGTTGCATCTAAACCAGCAGAACCTGGACAAGTGTTATTGTGCACCACATGGGGCTGGTAGGATCAAGACAGCTTGGTGAGCCTGTAACCAGAACCTACCCAGCACAAGTTAGTGAAGCACCAGACAACCATTGAATTGGCTTATGAAAGTAGATCGCTTCTAAAGGAGTAGATGTGCCACTACATTCAGCTGTTGTCCCAGGAGCTTAGAGTAACTTGTGGTAACAAACCATAGTCTTGCCTTAGCTCAGACTTGATACTGGATGCACAGTTGCTCCCTTGTAGCCTCATTGCTTCTGCTTGCAGAAACTGGCTGATGCTGGACTGGTATGGCTTTACCTGTACTAGTCATAAGATTTGCCCCCCTGTCCCCAGAGACTCGGGGACAGGAGTTGACTGATGCAGAGGTGTGGAACGGAAGGATTCTGCTTGTCAGATGTAGGTCACCTACATAAAACTCTGCATCTCAGGAGCTTCTGCAGCATAATTAACTTGCTCCCTTGTAAGCTAAGGGCTAGGTTTTTATCAACTGGAATACTCCAGTCTTATTACTGTAGCTGCTTCAGTACAAACCAGAGGAAGCACGCTTTGTTTCTGTAGGTCACCTTTGAGATTGCATCATCTACCTGCAGATTGCCAGCACCAGATAGCACTGTCATCTGAGCATGACTAATCTAAAAGATGGGAGCGTAAAGTCTCAGTGTTGTCTGCATAGGTAACTTTCCTCAGGTACTAGTTAATTTCTGATTCCAATCAAGCTGAGAAATTATCAGTGTGATAAATATTGACAGTGGTACTTGCTTCCAGCTGCAAGGTAGGGTAAGAGGGGGCCGTTGTTGTTCAGTGGTTTTTATAGCATCTCTGAAGAGCCCTGATCTAAAATGAATCGTGAAAACTCAGTTTAGTTCTCTGATAAGGTACGAAGTGCAGTTTAACAGAATCTGACAAAATTCTGATAAAAGGCTTTGTTATACATTGTCAATGTGGTGTCATCACAAACATCACTATACAGGGCTGCCTCAAAGTCTGCACTGACACTCTTCTGCAAACTCTGCTGAACAGATGAAATCTTACAAACTTGTCAACTCAGACCACAAGTGAGCTGGGGGGGGGGGTGACTGGATTTTAGGGTTTGGTACTGTAAGACTGGTTAATGTGGTGTTACTTCTTATTCTGGCCTGTTTAGATATAGGCCAATTCAGACTACCTCTTGGAAGGAGCAGGGTAAAAACTACTAGCTGGACTGTTACGTCCTGCATGGACAAAAGAAGTAAGATGAATTTATTTGGAGAAACAACTAAGTGAGCCTCTCGGAACAAGAGCTATGATGATGAATAATTTGGTGCTATTACAATTATCTTAAAAAGGTCAGGTGGGACAAACAACAAGTTGTTTGCCTTGTCTCCTAGGCACAATGATAACAAGACCTTCCTTGTTTGGATCAACGAGGAGGATCACCTTAGAGTTATTTCCATGCAGAAAGGTGGCAACATGAAGGAAGTATTTACCCGCTTCTGTACTGGGCTAACACAGGTAAATCAGTATTGCCTGAGCTGTAGGTTCAAATGGTACATGTTTCTTTGGGTGCAGCTGAGAATGCGAACTCTTTGAAGCCCCTTCTGGAGCCCTGCATGGTGGTGCTTCACAGCCTGGGAGCACCTGAGGAGGTCCAGAGCTGTGAGGGCTCTGGAACACCCTATACTGGCAAAGCCTTGTGTCTGTGAAATCTAGAATACATCCTCTGATGTGGCACCCTTATCCAAGTGTCTAAACTGTACTTAAAGGATTTCTATGTGGTTCTATAAATCAAGCATTGAGACACCCTGGGGGAGGGGAGGAGAAATTGCTTGAATGTGGATGGGCAAAGCTGGACTGAAGTTTCCAGGCTGAAGGCTCTTCTTGGCTTCTAATCTTGATATGAACTTGAGCCTTACCAGCCCCTTCCCTAATCCTAACAAATGTGCCAGCTTGACGTGTGCTAAATCAAGCTTCCCAACGGATAGGGACTTCAGATTTTGTAGTGGAACTTAAGCTTAGCCTGTCTCACTGCTAGCAGCAAGATTAAGGCCTTAAAAGCGCCTTGTTGTTGGCCCTTTTTTTCCAAATGGAGGGGGCTTATGTGACTGACTTAAATAGCTGCTCAAACTGTTGTGGTTGTTGCTATGTAACTGAAGCTGTAAATGAGCGCTAATGGATAACCTACATCCTTCAGGCAGAGAACAATCTCTAAACATTCATTCTCTCTATTTATAGATAGAAAATCTCTTCAAGTCCAAAAACTATGAGTTCATGTGGAATCCACACTTGGGCTACATCCTGACCTGCCCATCCAACCTTGGAACAGGGCTCCGTGCTGGTGTGCACATCAAGCTGCCCAACCTTGGGAAACATGAGAAGTTTGGAGAAGTCCTCAAGAGGCTGCGGCTGCAGAAACGAGGCACAGGTGAGGGGTGAAACAGCGATGCCCCAGTCAGGCTGCCCTAAGAAACCAGCAAAAGAGCCAGAGCTGTGGCTTGGTTCATGCTGGCCAGTGCCTGTAAGACCATCCAAAAGGTTCCCTTATAAAGCACATGGAGAGAACCAAGCCATAAAATCTTACCCTGGAGGAGCTGGGGATACCAGTGCTGTGCTCTGCTTATACCTTGCTATATGTGGCTGTATAGGTAGGTCCTTCAGTGAGGTATTCTGAGCACTGGATAAGGTGATGCTGGTGGCAACTGTTCTGTTGTAAGGAGGGATGGGAATCCTGATTTAACTTCTGGCTAGGAAATAGCTCCAGCCACAAGAATAAAGAGCTGGCCTCGTGGCATGCTCAGTAGCCCATGTTGACAGCAGGAGTGGCAGCTTGTTAGGGAATTGTCCCACTGTGTTCCCACCTCAAGCTGGTGAGGGAATAAAGGTGGACTTGCCTGCTCTATCTGTGGTTATTGTACTGACTGAATCTCTTGCTCCAGGTGGTGTGGACACAGCTGCTGTCGGAGGAGTATTTGATGTCTCCAATGCTGATCGTCTTGGCTTCTCTGAGGTGGAGCTGGTGCAGATGGTGGTGGATGGTGTGAAGCTGCTCATTGAAATGGAAAAACGCCTTGAGAAAGGCCAGTCCATTGATGACCTCATGCCAGCTCAGAAATAAAAGCACTTTATTCTCATGGTTCCTAACTTATTGGATGAATAATAAAATGTCACTCCAATTCAAACCCTTGGGGTCAGAGCCCACTTAGTTACACTGTAGAGAAGTCTTCCATCCATCTGTGTTAGAGTTTATTTTTTTGATGGTTGAGATGTTGCTGAAAATTAAATAAACTGTTGTTTTGGTCTGAGATGTCTTAGATGTGTTAACTTGAATGTCTTTGAGATTTAAGTGGCTTGGTTTGCTTAGTTATGCTCAGTGGGCTGGTTTTGTGTGGTAGCACACCTTCCTGGCTGCGCCGCTGCAGTCTGCTGGAGTTGGAAGTGTGGTTAAAGCAGTGTCAAAACCGAACCTTTCAACTTAATTGTAGTTGCCGTAAACTTGAGAACTAGTGTTAAATGTGAGTCACTGCAACCATGCCCTACCTCCAAGGCTTTGACTTGGTGCATCTGCTCATGGCAGCTGTAAACTGTCATTACCCTGACTGCAGGGAGCCAGGCTGACTCCTGGAAGGGAGGGGAGGCGCATCTGGCTACAAAGGGCCTGTACTGTTCTCAGACAGGTCCTCCTGGGGCTGCAGGGCACTGCTGTGTGGTTGGGCTTTAGCCCGTAATAATACCCACACTAAGCTAGTACTAAGCACGAGATCACGTCTCTCACCTAGAGATGTGCAGAGAGTAGTAGTAGCCGTGTAAATGGCTAATTGCTCTTTTTTGGGGGTAAGGAATGAGATCAAATTTTAGAACTTGGGTTAAACCCGTACTTCTCTCCAAGTGGTTGCAGTGCAGCCAGGGAAGAGATGGGGGCTGTAAGCTGCCAGTTACAGGAAAATACCAGGTGACTGTAGTATTCTCCAGCTGACTCCTGTTTGCCCATGCACTAGTTGTCCCATGAACCTGAAAACGAGCAGTGTAGTCAATTAAAACATGCTAAATAGTTGGTGGTTTTTTTTTTTCCAAACTGGGTCAGGCTGTTCTCTGGGTGTGAGCTCAGTGTTGTATCATGTAGGTCTGTTCTCCGTGAAGGGCTGTAGTCGGTGTACAGGTGTGCTTGTGGTGTGGAAGCACCATGTTATGAACCTACACGAGGAACGTTTACCAGAAGTATTGATGGGTTGGAGCATCGGACCCTTAGAAACAGCAGCTTTTGCAGCTCGTGACACCTGGGGAACAGACAGCGCCTGTTGAACAGCTCTACCCACTGCTAGAACCTGCCTTTTAGAGAGGGAGCGTGATGAAAGGTTGATGCATCGCTTCGCAGCGTGCGGCTTTATATAGGTTTGTGCAGATAACTGGAGCTTTCTTTTGTAGAGGCTGTGATTTTTCAAAGGCTATGATTGCGGGCTGTCACTTAGCTGAAGCGATGACTCCGGTTGGGGTAAGCTAATTCAATTTTGGTGAGGGAAAGGCTGAGAGAACATCTCGGATGAGATTTTTTTTTTTTTATTGTTTTTAATATAGCTTTTTGTGTGATTCAGATTTAAGCGGGTGGGGGGAAGGGAGATCACGTGTAAGAGTTTTGTTCTGTGCTGGGTGATGTTCCTGTGTTTCAGTCAATCAGCGCAGGGATATTTCTGTACGAGGCTTGTGAGGGCAGGGAAGGAAAAATGGTGCAAGAGACAACCGGTTGGTTCTGTATATTCCTTCGCTCTGTGCTTCGTGTCACTGTCCACAGAGGCTTGGCAAATAGCTGGTGCTGCATCTTGTAATCAGAGCGTGTTCATTTAGTGGTGCCTCTCCTCGACACGGCGGCGTTACCGTGCTCGCAGCAATTATCTAATAGGAGGAGGTGCCTGAAAACTTGTCTATTTTTTTCTAGCTATATCAGCTGGACTAATAAATACATCTCTCTCTCCCTGTGCATCTTGTTTCTCCTTGTCCATCAGAGCTGCTACATCTCTTGTTTTAGCCCCTGGGTCCCTGCAGTCTGAGGCAGGACCTGTAGCCGGCTAAAAATTTACGGTCAAAGCAGCAAGCTAGTCTTTAATTCTTGCATCCAACTAGAAAATATTTCTTTTTAATTGGTTTTCTTTCCCACCCACCACCTTTGCTGCGTTCCCTCCTGTTGCTGCCACGAGGAATAACGCGACCGTGCTTTTGTTTCAGCTTGTACAAAGCGATGGAAAATATTCCAGAGAACGAGCGTATCGCGGCAAAAGGCTGGACGCAGCGACCTACCCCAGCTGGGACTCGCTAAAAACCTGAGAAATTAGACCTCCCGCCCCCTCGCCTTGAAAGCTTTGGTTTGGTTCTTAGCTTTACTCAACATGGTACAGATACTGCGGCCGTGGGTCATACGGGGCGGCCGCTCGCTTGTCCCTCGGGCACCTGAAATTGTGCTGGGCAATGGGAAGCTGCCGTGGGCCAGGGGTGCCTCGGCCTTAAACCGAGGGGAGGAGAGGGAGTTCATCAGTCGCTGCTGTGCTTTATATGGGGCAACCTTCTGCCAAAGCCCTAACGGGCCGACGGCTCGGGCTCAAAGAGTTGTAGTCAATGGGGTTCTATCAGGCTGGCGCCAGTCACCAGTGGGGTTCCCCAGGGCTCGATTTTAGGTGCCCTTGAATGTTTTTCTAAATGATCTGGATGGAGGAATTGAATGTGCATTAAGTAAGTTTGCCGACGCTAGTAAAGTAGGAGGAGCTGTGGACTCTGTCAAGGGTAGAGAGGCCTTCCAGAGAGATTGGTATAGGGTACCAAGCTGGGCAATCACGAACTGTATGAAATTTAACAAGGTTCTCCACCTGGGATGGGGTTATACAAACTGGGGGATGGGAGGCTGGAGAGCAGCCATGCGGCAAGAGATCTGGGCATCTGGGTTGATGGCAAGTCGAATATAGAATAGAATCATAGAATCGTTTTGGTTGGAAGAGACCTTTAAGATGCTTGAGTCCAACCATCGACCTAACACGGCCAGCCATGTCCCTGAGCACCACATCTACCTGTCTTTTAAATACCTCCAGGGATGGTGACTCAACCACTTCCCTGGGCAGCCTGTCCCAATGCTTGAGAACCCTTTCAGTGACTTATTTTTCGTGATATCCATCCTAAACCTCCCCATGTGCAACTTGAGGCTGCTTTCTCTTGTCTGATTGCCTGTTACTTGGGAGAAGAGACCGACTCCCACCTCTCTACACCCTCCTTTCAGGGAGTTGTAGAGAACGAGAAGGTCTGCCCTCAGCCTCTTGGTCTCCAGGCTGAACAATCCCAGCTCCCTCAGCTGCTCCTCGTAAGACTTGTTTTCCAGAGCCGTCACCAGCCTTGTTGCCCTTCTCTGGACCCGCTCCAGCACCTCAATGTCTTTCTCATCATGAGGGGACCAAAACTGAACACATTGTTTGAGGTGGGGCCTCACCGGTGCTGAGTGCAGGGGAACGATCACTGCCCTAGTCCTGCTCATGTTGTCCCTCAGCTCCTGGTGCGCCACTTGAAAGACACACCATTTTTACAACAGTTTCTATTTTTCATTGTCTTTTTCTCCTGAACGTTTCTGCTCTCCCCTGGAGAGCGGCTGCCTGGCCCTGACTTGCCCACGCAGGGCAATGGTGGCACTGGTGGCAACCAGCCATCCCGGTCCCCTTCCCTACCGGCACGCCTGGCACAGGCAGCACGTCTCCTGCTGGCACCCCAGGGTCCTTATTCAAGAAGTGAAGTTGCTTGGGAAACCATTCAACTCTCGCATTACAGTTACTGGCAGTAGACTGCCCATAAATGCTCCTTATTCCACTTCCGTGCTATCCGCTGGAAAATTATTCATGGTCTTTCACCCGCTTGTGGACTAAGCCACATGGGGAATGGTGGTAAACTCAGCATTATGGCATCCACCCTGGGCACTCTGCCACACCAGGCCTGGGTTCAGTGGCCAAGCTCCCCACATGCTCCCTTGTGTCCCCAGCCAAGCCAGGGGGCGGGATGGCTGCTTCATGAAGAGGTCCAGGTGCTCCTAGGAGGCTCCTGCTTCATGAGATGAGGTGGCCAAAGTGGGTGACTCCTCTCACGTGGAAGCAAAGCATGGAGCAAGGTGGTTTGTCTGCTGGCTGCCCGGTGAGAGCCTTGCCCAGGGTGCAGGAGATTCCTCCTCCAGTCCTGCCCTCCGCCGGGATCCTCGCTCAGCTCAGCCCCAACCACCGCCGAGGCCAGGGCAGTGATTTCCTTCGTCTTTCCATTTTGCCCAGCATAATTAATCCCTCACTAGGCTGAGAAGAAAAAGGAAGATGCTATTGCCTAACGTCTCTGGCACCCATCTGGGAGGGAGGAGGTTTAGGCTCCAGCCTGTCCTCAGATGAGCGTTACTGTGTTTTTACGCAATGTGCAATAGCTTGAGCAGGAGAGTTTGAGTGATTTTCTTTTTTTTTTTTTTCTTCTCTCCACCCACCCACACACAGAATGCGGTAGCACGGTGGGCAGGGCACTCTTCTGGGAAGGGAGACGGCATCACAGCCTTTTCATCTCCTGTTTGCTTTTCTTTTTCCCCCGGGGAAGCAGCAGGCCAGCAGGCTCCTTTGGCTGCACTGCATTCCTCTGGCTAGTCTGCCTTCCCTCCTCTCCTAAAAAATTGCAGTTGGAAAGCTGGAAATAGCCCGTATGACCATTTGTACCAGTGGGACAGGGCATTTCTCCACCTTCACAGGGCTTTGTCAGGTTTTATTTGTCCTCAGAGAAGGGGAGGCTAAGTCTGGCGATGAAGGAGGACACCCCATACCCTAAGATGTTGAGATGAGAGGCTGATCAGAACCGGGTCTCTTGCATCGCTTGACCCTCTCCCCCTGGTTTTAACGCGTTAGGATTTATTTTCGTGCGCAGAGATGACACAAGCTCCTGACCAGCCCCATCTCAAGGCACGGCCCACTTGCCCTGGGTTCCCGGCCCCACAACACCTCTGTCTCACCAGCAAAACCCAGTGGTGAGGGCTTCCTCATGGGCTGCAGAGGTGTTTGTACGTGAAGGTACTGGGTTTCCTCCGCTTTTTGAAAGATCATCTTTTTTTTTGGTCCAAACGCTGCACAGAGCCAGGTTGAGTGTGCCAGGTGAGAAGCTGTATCTGCTACACCCACAGTGTGGGTCTAGTAATTAAACTGGCAGCGTGGGCTCAAACTGGGATCGACAATTAACGGGGAAAATCTGCATTACCAGACAGGGTAAAAATAAACAGAGATGCATCCAAACCTACCAAAGATTTTTATTTTCCTCCTCCAGCCAGTGAGTAAGACTATGAGAAACCATATATATAGATGTGTATTTATATATACATATGTATATTTTGTTATATATATATGTATATATACATATGAATATGAACTTTCAAAGGGCAAAATGTTTCATGCTCCACACCCAGGAAAACGAATAGAAAGGGTAACACTTGGAAAAATGTGACCATTAAGGTTTTTAATGAACGTCGAAAGCTTCAGCTAAAAATACAGAATGGGCAACCCTGAGCTTTCTCTGATGCAATTTCAGAATAAAACCAGAATTGAAAATTAATTTGACAGATACCTGTGCAGATCTTTGTGAAGACCTCAGCTTCTCACTGTGTTCAGGGCAGATGGGTGTGAGGTTCAGTCAACAGCTTCGGTCCAGTTCCTCTTTCCACATCCGTTACTGGTGACCAGAGATTAAAACTGAGAATAACCTGTGCTGAGGAGACCTTGGAGGTGTCAGCTTATATTTTTGCAGTGACTTATTGTGTTGGTGTTTGATGGTAGTGCTTGAGCACAGCAAAGATATCCTGGATTACTCGGGAAGGAATGAGACTGGAAAACAAGAGAATTAACTCAACTGAAACCCCATGTTCTTTAGCCTGGTCCTGCAGAGCAATTAGCACGTACACCCAGGACAGTTTTTTTGGGGTGTAAATAGCAGCTCTTCGCAGTTCAAATGCTGCTGCGTGTTCAAAGCGCAATGAAAACAGAGGGAAAATCAATGGTGGGTTCGGTGCTAGTGCCAGCCCAGCCCATGGGAGCTGATGGAGGTTGTACCCCGGCCTGGGCACAGAGGGCATTTCTCGTGCTTCACTGGCCCAGCTGGTCAAGGACAAGCTGGAGGTGACCACAGCAGTGAGATGCAAATGAGATGGTTTTAGGGCACCGGGTGGTGAAGTCATCTCGGGCAGGAAAGCTGGTGTTTCAGCCAGCGTGGGCCAGGCTGCGTCTGCCCACAGAAACTGGCTGGTCTTCCTCCACAGCTGTGGTGAAATCCCCTGAATCATCGCTAATCACCGCTCGGGCTGATGACATTCCCGAGCTGCTGGGCAGAGTGCGCCTGCGATTACTGGGAAGCCGTCAGAGCCATCCCTGTGCTGGCGGTGAGGATCCGGAGGGCTCTGCCGGGAGCGAGTGATGGAAAACATCCAGATGGGCATGAGAGGAGAGGTCTCCAGTGGGAATGGGCACTGGGAGGACCGTGGGACCACGCTGCTCCACGAGTGGGCTGTCTTCATCAAAGGGCATCGGGATACCATCGTATGGGATCATCGCTGCAACAGCCTCCGAGTTGGGACTTGTCTGGGGAGAGATGGCTCCAGAGATACCTGTGGGAACGTGCGTGAGAAGAGGATTGTGATGGACGGGAGCACTCATGGCCCCAGAGCCACCGGACAGTGATGGTTGGCTCGTTTTTTATAAGCCATTTTTTAAAGGCTAGATGTTGAGCATCTTGAAGGTGCTCTTTCCCTCTGAGCTGGAATAAGCGTCTTCCTTCCTTCCTTCTGCCTCTGGGACATCCCCCCTGACCCTCTGTTGGGCCAAGGGGACATGCTGCTGCCAGCGCTGCTTTCTCTCCTCCATCTGGTGGGTGGCACGGGGAGCTCTCTTCTCCCATGGAGGGGTGGCTGGTGCCCCAACCCTTGCACCTACCTAGAGGGTGGAAAGGGCCATGAGGAATCAACAGCACAGCTATTTCCCACTGCCGAAAGCCTCAGAAGAGGCTTGAGGATTTCTTAAAGCTGTCCTGGAGGCTGGAGGAGAGCAGAGGTGGGAACGCAAGGCCATTGTGCACGGACACATGTGCAATCACTGCAGTGCACCCAGCCACCCACTGTGCTCAGCTTCAGTGTCCCCCAGCTGCTCTGGGCACCTCCCCATTCTGCTCGTGGTTCTCCAGAGGCTGATCCCCAGCCACACCATCTCTCCCAGCATCCCAGAAGGTCCACCCTTCCCCTCCACAAAACTCTTGTGAAGCCCATCCCAGCAGCAGGAGGTAAGTGCTGGGGAAGGCTGCAGCGATGTCTCAAAGGGCTTTGTCCTGGCCAGCGTCCCTGGCCACCGGTGGCCATACAGACTGTTTCTCACTGCAAGGCACCTCCTGACTGCATTAACGTGGAAGAGAGTCAGGTTAGGAGGCGGCAGAGGTGGCACCAGCCATCTCCCTGCAGGGCCATGTGGGAAGCACACCAATGCAGCAGCTGCTGGGTATCACACCTTGCATCTGAGCATCCCTCACCCTTGTGCCATCGCTGAGCTGCCCACCCGTTACCTCACCAAAGGGCTCGCTGGGACTTACTCATGCTGTGGGGTGCTGTGAAGTGGCGCCGGGCTGAGGGCTCATCTAGGCCAAAGGCTGAGCTAACCCCACAGCCAGCAAGTGGGGGACGTGACCAACCCGGAGCCATAAGCGACGTGTTTTCTGTTACTTGGTGGTTTGGCCTTTTCTGGGGCTTTTTTTTTTTTTTTCTTTTTTTTTTCCCCTGGTGGTTTTTATTTGCAGCGAACCCTGTGGTTTGCAAAGAGACTTGTCAGCAGGATGGAGACCTTACAGCTCAGCATGGGGGGAGCTGCCTGCCTCGGATTGCAGGCAAAAGCCCGTGTCAAGGGCTTGTCCTCATCACCTTGTGATGAGGACAACCTCAGCAGGGGACAGAGAAAGGTCCATCTGGACCTGCCTCTTGCTCCTGTGGGACAGCACCCCCACACTTGGGGTGCTGGTTTCCCCTGTGTGAAGCAGCACGGGGCTCTGCCTTGGTTCATGTACCTCACTTCCTGTCAATAACCTAAATTTTGGACAAACCCACGCTCAAGCCCCAGCAGGGAATCATCAATCGGGTCCCAGCTGCTGCCCCTGGAGCATCTGGTCTCTTTTCTCACCGGTGGTTGCAGATGCTCTGCAGTGTTTCATGCTGGTGGTCACCCATGTCCTCACACAGGCGAAGGGACTGCCTGTTTTGGGGTGCAACCCTGGGTTCACCCGAGTCCAGGTATCACTGCTGGATGCCATGACCCATCGTCAGTAAGTTGCCACGTCCCTCTCCTCTCTTGGGGCATCCAGGATGTCTCCAGGGGCTGAGCACCCCTTCACACAGCCCCCTCAAAATGCCCTGGAGTTGATTTGGGTGGTCCAGGTGCTTGGGCACGACACCCCTGAACGCCTGGCTGGGAAGACCCTTGCACGTAGTATAAAACACAGTTTTGAAAGCAGGCACAAATTGTATTTTGTTTTTCCTCCCAAGGAATAAAGGACGTGCCCTCAAGCAGTATTTATGAGAAACGACACCAAGCGGCAGGTCAGCTGGAGCCCACGAAGAGCCATAAAACAGCAGATGGCAAATGTATCTTTTCCAAAGACTTCTATATAATTGGTGTCAAAGCCAGCAATGACACGTCTTTGTATTTAGCCTCCGTGCCCTTTCGGCCGTTACTCTCCCGGGGAACCTGTACGCTGTCCTGTCTCGCAATCATTTCCATTTTGCTTGTCGTTGGCACGGCCACGTTGAGATTTTTCATACAGCTTAGTTCAAGAGTGAAGCCTCCACCAAGAACAACTTCTCCGGTGAGCCACCATCTTCTACAGGGCTTGTTTAAACACCCAGCTGATACGTCTTTCAGCTCAGTTTTTATTCGCTTTCAGTTAAAGGCAGCCCCGAGCAGGGCCCCCCAGAAATCACAGATTACCTAAAAGGGGTTTGGAGTAAACGCATCACGAAGAAACAGTGAATTACGTTTATAAACCCGAGAGTTATTCGAGGCTGAAGGGGCATGGGAAGAGTTATTAAAAAGACTCGTAAAACTAGGAAGTAAGGTAAATAAATTTTTAAGATGCTAAGAAACATCTTCCAGTGGGTGTCGGTGAGGGGGGGGCAACATGTTGTTGTTTGCCAGCACTTTTAGTCCCATGACATTTTCAAACACAAACACCCACCATTAAGCCTTTATTAATCCTCCCTTCTGATTTTTATTCGTGCGGGTCATTTAGCATTACTTAATACTGAGCTTAGGGGAAAACCTAATAAGCCAACTGCTAATCTTTGAACTTCGCACGTAATTCTCTGCTTGCTGCTTCTCGACGTGTTCTTTCTTGTCCTTCCACCCCGCCGAGAGAAACCCCGGAGTGCCGGCAGAGGTAATTGCGGAAGGGCAGCAGCCCTGCTCACGCCGGCACCCGGGACACGGTAGCTGTGGCCGAGTGGCTGCAGTTTCTAAACGAGACGTTGCGGGAGATATTTTGGGACCTGGAAATCAGCCTCTCAGAAAAGGTAACCCGTGGTGAGGGACTATTATCAAGCCACTGCGGGATCTTTGGAAAAGAAGGCAAGAAAATTAAATACATATATATTTATTTTAAGGAACAGCACTTACACTCTGCACGAAGCATGCGGCTAGAGCATATTTTAGAAGCGACTGAAAGCTTTTCAGTATTTTCTTTCCTTTTCAAGGTAGAAAAGCCCCCTGCCACAACCCCCTGGGGGAGGACATGATGCTAACCAGGAGAAGGACACCTTCAGGGCTGGGCTTTGGGGGCATCAACAGCAGTGAAACCCCAAACCCTGACTTGGAAAAGAAAACCAGATCGCTCCTTCAGCTTATGCCAGGCTTAGTGCTAGCAGTGCTATACCTTTGTGTGATGTTACGCTTAGCAAAGCATCACGCAGGCTTTTAACGGGCCCGCAGAGAGTATCCTTAGCCCCACTTCACAACGTGGAGGAAGCAGCTCTGCTGAGGCTGGGGACAGGGTGGCCAAAGCAGCTCTTGGACATGGTCCTCTGCCTTCCTGCTCACCCTCTTCAGAGGTGAGGGTTAACTTGGCTGTTCTTCTTCTTCTCCAGGTGGAATAAAACAAAAAAAAAAACCCAAATCCTGGTTTGAGATGCAGAATCCTCCCTTAGCTGACCGTGTCTCTCACACACAAACTCACTCACAGCCCTGGGCAAGGATTTCAACCAAGTATTTTTGTCCCAACTAGCTGGGTTTTATTTATGCCCCTTTTAGTCTGTTCCTTCCTCAAGATTAAAAAAAACCAAAAACAAACCAACCAACAACAAAAGTAAAAATAAAGTACAAATGTCTCAAGAGAGCTCAACCTTTCCTCTCCTGCAGAAATAGAAAATTCCTGCAGAATTTCTCTTGGGAACGGAACAGAGTGTACAAGGCATGCTATCGGAGGTGAAGAGCCTCGTGCTCCACTTGCAGCCGGCAACTTTAGTCCCCCCCCACCCCACCCCACCAGCATGGGGAGGACACCAAAGGGGACACCACCCTCCAACCCAGCTCAGGGCAGACCCTTGCACCAACCCAAGTGCTGGCAACAATAAAACCCTGGTCTACAGCCCCCCAGCTCCTTATTTCAGGTGCTGGGCTTTGTCCTCCAAGTTTTGGCCGTTTTGGGGTGTGGGACCCCTTGTGCCCTGCACCCTGGGGTGCCGGTGGCGGCAGGATGGGGCTTTGCCAGCCCAGCAAGGCTCAGAGGTCTTGGGGGGCAGCAGTAGTTGCAGAGAGCAGGAACTGCAGCAAGAGTCCACCTGAAGGAGCCTCAATAAGAAAAGGGGGTGAAAATAGGGAAGAGGTTGAGAGAAATCTCCTTGTGGAGCAAAAGCGGGGTCAGAAAGCTGGGACCAGAGTGGCGCTGCCCTGGCAGGCGGCATTCTCTGCGTTCTCATGGAAACAGGAGGGATGCTCTCCAGCTTGGCTCTTTTCTCAGCTTATTTTTAAAAGACAGCTCCTGTTTTCACTGGCGAGAGTTTCAGCAGCCCCCTTCCCCCCCGGGCAGGACCCCGGGGTGGCCTTTGAGGAGCAAGGCATGGCCGTGAGGCCCGGGAGGGATGGCTGCCCCGCGCCGGGCGAGCACTATCTAATCAGGGCGACGGCTGGAGCCCCATAAATGGCAGCGCTGGAGAGCCCTGGCCCCGCATGCCGAGGAGGCTCTGACAAGCTGGTGGTAACCCCTGCATCTGCTGTAGGTCAAAGTCATGTTCGGTGGAGGCCAGGAGCGTGAGCTGGCGTCTTTTGAGTCCCCCTCTACGCTGAGCAGGCGAGGAATCTTCTAAGTAAAAAAAAAAAAAAAAAAATCTCCCTTGGCCCAAGCGTAGGAAACAGCCGCCTTTTGAGTAGTTGGGTCGAGCAAGAGACTTCCAAATCAGGGCATCCCGGTCCCCCCGCGGCCTGGGGGCTGCCTGCGTGCGAGCTCTCAATGGGGAATGCTCCTGTCTCTCCGCGCTAGAAACGCCGTTCCTATTAAAGGATATTGTTTAATCCCCAGCTGGGCCGATGCTTGCGCAGGCTGGAAGCAGCAGCCCAGCAGAAACCCTTGGCAGCGTCACATTAGGACCTCGGGACTGTTTGGGGATGCTCCTATTTTTGTGAAGGCTGCAGCTCCAGCAGACAGCAGGGCGTTGCCGTTACAGCAGAGCTGATGGATGGGTGCCGGGAACTAAGCCCCAACCCCACCGTTTGGGTGGTGTTTCTATGGGGCAGCCCCCAGCCCCCCACCAGTGGGGGCTTGCAAGACCTGCAGGACTGAGTGATGGTTTCTGAGCCCGGACATCACTCTACAGGTGACAAGAAGGCAGCCCAGGGGAGGGGGACATGGCTCTGCCCCCACGAGGTCTTGCAGGACAACCAGGGGGTGGTCAGGGCAGGTCAGCACCCACCAGATGCGAGGAGCTGGCAGCAGGGGACTGCACTGCTTGCAGTGAGTGGGGTCCCAGCACACGAGTGCACCCACTACCAGGAACCCAGGCACCCAGCTGGATTTGGGCTGGGCTCAGGGACACTTAGCTTGGCAGGTGGTGAAGGCTGCCACCATCACCAGCCATAACGGAATAGTGCCAGCATGCAGGGCACAGCACCTTTGGAGCTATATTTCCAGACCAACCATCTGCAGGCCACAAATCCAGGGCCACAACCCCATGGGGGTTGCTGCTGTTTGGGGCTGACCTGTTTTTAACCACAGGTGGTTCCTCCTGTCACCTCAGAGTCCACCAAGCTGAATAGGGACAAACCTGACATGATACCCTAATACTTTGCAGGAAGTATCTGCTGATGCCTTCATCCCACGGAGGTTCAGCTCGGCCCAGAGGTTCACAAAAGCTGTAGCTGCCCCTGCCCCAGAACAGGGGAAAGAGCTCTCTTGTTTTTTCCTAGGTGCACACCAAGGCATTGAGCTTTGCCTTTAGCTTAGGCACAGCCAGGTCTGGCCACCAGTGTCCTGAGCCACCTCCGTTCCTCCTGTCTTCTCCTCCTCCCAGCTCCCCAAAGGCAAGGAGTGGTGCAGGCTCATCAGAGCAGCAGATGACTTTTTCCACGGAAACAGATGCCTGCTTCGGCCAACGCGTTGTCTTTGTGTTGAGCTTGATCCCACCTATTTTGATTGTCGCTGTTGTTATTATTTCCATAGCCATTTTTCCTCCAGACTTCCAGCGCATTCCTGCTCCGGGAACACATTACTTCAGCCCTGCCCCCTCCCAGGGCACGGCGGCTTCAAAAAAGCATCCGAGAGACCTGTCCTTCCTGGTAACAAGTGCTCCTTCCTTAGATCCTCTGGGGACACTGTTTGTAGTGCGTCACACGTGGGGAGGAGCTGCCCAAGAGTCACGGCCATGGCCAGGGCAGGAGGCCCGTCCCACCAGGAGCCAGCCCAGGAACCGAAAGTGCTGGGGCAGAAGGGAAAGCGGTGATGGTCTTGACTAACACTGAACCAGAGGGTGGCTTTGCTCCTTCTCTGGCAAGGGAGAAAACGTTCCTTGAGTTCAAGCATATGACAGTCTGAGCAAGAGCCAAAGCTCGAGGTTTTTCTGGGCTGCTGCTGGCTGAGGGGTTCACAATCCAGCCTGCCGCTTCCTTCAGCGGTGGTGGTGAGATGGTCACAGTTACCCACCCAGGGACAATTCAGCATCCATCCCTCAGCTGCCTCCCCGGGAGATGGACAGGACATCTCCGGTCCAGCTGACATAGGAGGCCAGACTTTGGCCCCAGCAGAGCCGTCAGAGATGAACAGCCCTTTTCAACGCCACTTTGAACAGAGAGCAGCTCCCTACGGTGGGGATCTGACAGACTTTCTGGCTCCCCAGAGACACGACTGGCCAACCACTTGCCTGAGTTGACTGCAATATTTATGACCTCCAAAAAGGACAGCAGCAGCCTCTGCGCAGGGCAAATAACCACGGGGTTGATGAGTTGTGCCTCCTCCTCTTTTGATGAGCTGCATGACCATAATTCAAGCTTGAAGGCCCTCCTGACAGCGACCTTGGATGCTGTGAACCCCTTTCCTCTCCAGGAAAGAAAATTTCAGCAAAGTTCTCACAACACTGTGAAAAATTATCACTTCACTTTGCTGAGAAGAAGATTTGGGACCTTCTCAAAACTATTCTGCTTGCATCTACCGACACAGAGCTTTTGTTGTCCTACACATCAGCCTACCCACACTCATCGCGGCGGCCAGAAAGAGATCTAACTTGAGACTTGGGAAAGTCTGACTCCTACTCTTCCTGTCTTGTGATAGACACTTGCACAAGCTGCACCACTCCCCGCGTGTGGGGCCAGGACCTTCCCTTCCTCTTTCACACAGAGGTTAGCCTGGCCCATGCGGAAGGTCCTCCTGAGGAGCGGCCAGCAGAAGAGCATCCAGCCAGCCAAAGGAGAAGTTGGTCTAGGAACTAGACAAGAAACCAGGGCTAGGAAGAAGTGTCCTGGCCCCAACCCAGCCTGGATTCAGGCCAGAAAACAGAAATGAAACCAGCCGAGATAGGAAGAGGCTTTTTACTAGGATTAGGCAGTGGTTTGTCCTTCATCCTCCCGCTCGCCTCCCTCCCGGGGCAGCAGCCACCCCTGCCAGCCACAGATGCTGCCCTATCGGGTAAGACAGCAGCAGAGCATCTTTTGGGGAAAACCGTAATGAGAGAAGGATGTGCCAGTGGGTGATCCCATTTCTCGTGGGTACTCCCCCCCACCCTGCCAGGCTGGACCCTCGCTGCGGGAGAGCAGTGGTGGTGACCGTGCCTTGGTTGTACAGGGACTGCCCCAGAGGGGTGCAGCAGGAGGGGACCCCTCAACAAGTGACTCTCCTGAACACCGACCCCATCCCTCCAGCCGTGCCCAGGAGGAAGGTGCCGAGGGAGGAAACTCCTGCCACTCCCTTTTCCAATCCATTGATCTATATTCTACCTTTGGAAACAGAAGTAAGGATTGGATCACTCCAGCCTTTTCCTCTTCTGGACTTGGCTCCACTTCTGCTCAGTCTCCTGCTTCAGGAGATGGCCTAGTTAGAGACCCTGTCACCCGCAAAGACAGATTTTAGTACCTTTTCCTGAATCTCAGCCCACTCCAGGATTTTCCACACGGCAGCTGGTGAGTGGGATTGCTGGCAGGCCTTTTCCTCTCCGATGGTATCAAGGCTGAGCAGGGCCCTGTTCTAGCTCCTACTGGGTTTAACACCTCGTTTCCTTTGCTGTCTGCCCCAGAAACATGGGGAAAGGAGGCTACGGGCCCTTTAGGCTCAACAGCAAATTGTACAACGCCACGCAAGTGCAGAGGGCTTGCTGTGCTACAAGCGAAAGAACGGGTTTGGGGCCTCAGATTTGCTGGTGACCACATCCTCTTAGCACGTCCGTTGGTTTCTAAATAGGCACAAGCTGTTCCCCAGAGCCCCGGAGAGCTGACAGAGGTCCTCCTAAGCTGCACGAAGAGCATCTTTGCTGCAGAGACCCTTTGCCCTCGCACCCGAAGCCAGGCTGGAGGGTGCTCTGCAGCCAGGGTGGGCACCGGGCACCGCTCAGAGAAGGGGCTGAGAAGGACGTCCAGAAAATCCTCCTCTAGCAGAATCAGTTTGACATGGCACAAGAGGTCCTTGCCAGCATGACCCACAGCTGGAGATGTCTTCAGCCACGTACTTGTCCACATGGTAATGAAAAAAAAGGGCAAGTTACAGCAATGAGCACCAGTATAGCAGCCTTCCAGTACCTAAAGGGGGCTACACGAGAGATGGGGAGGGACTCTTTATGAGGGAGTGGGGTGACAGGACGAGGGGTAACGGTTTTAAACTGAAAGGGGGGGGATTTAGATTAGATATCGGGAAGAAATTCTTTACTGTGAGGGTGGAACAGGTTGCCCAGGCAAGTTGTGGATGTCCCATCCCTGGAGGTGTTCAAGGCCAGGCTGGATGGGGCTTTGAGCAACCTGGTCTAGTGGGAGGTGTCCCTGCCCATGGCAGGGGGGTTGGAACAAGATGATCAGCAGGGAGGAGGATCAGACCCTTTCAGAGGTCACAATTTGGCCTCCAACCTCTGCAATGCCTTTGCCCACTGGGTTACTCTATCCCCAGTGAATTTAGCAGCACAAACACCCCTTTCTCGGCAACCAGCCTATACCACGGAAGAGGTGACCGCCACCACGCTCCACACGTCCCCAGCCAGGACACCTGCACGTGCCCTAAGTACAGATAAAAGGGCACGATACAGCAGCAAGCATAACCATCAGCATCACCACACATTTCAATGCAATACCATGCTGATCCAGAGCTCTACTTCCAGGGTTTTTGGTTTTCCATTTAGCAGCATGTCTATCTTTGGTTCGGTCCAAATTTAGGACTTGTTTTCATCCCCTGCCTCCCCTGAACTCAGCTGCTAAATCAATGGAACTCAGCTTTGCAGGGAAATGCTGAATGCTACCGCTTCCAAGACAGAAAACTGGGAAAAGGCATCATCCGAGTGACAAAACAAGGCGAGGATGAAACATTCTTTTTTTCTCACACGTTGTCGCAGGACAGAAGGGGAGGGTAAGGTAGAGGTAACAGTAAGTTAATGAGAGATTCTGGATGCTGGTTAAATAAACAGCATGTCTCCCCATAAACCTTGGCTCTCAGCCCTCTGCTTTATTTTTATCCTTGACGAATGCTTTTGTCACCGCCTTTACTTGTACTGCTTTGCAAAGGTGGTTCCACATTTCCCCGCTGCTTCAGTGGAATTAGCCAGATGTAAAATAGTCAGGAAAAAAAAATATTATAATGTGTCTTACGTGATGCAACATTCACCCTGGCAGACCAAGCCAATAATGCCAGCAGTAGAAAGAAAATTGGAGAAGAGTCTTTGGTATTTTAAGTTACCCGAGCCATTGGGAGCACAGACTGGAGCTCGGCTCCCTTTGGTGCACAGCAGAATCCATCCCTATTCCATCAGGATTCACTCCGAGCACAGCTCTGACCTGAAAAGTGACCTTTTAAGGAGAGCTGCCTCTTAATCAGCAGATCTGGTCCCTGGTGTGAAGTGCCACGGCTTTTAGGCTGGTTTCCCAGAGAAACAAGCCTTATGTAGCCATGTGCTACATCCATGTGCGGGAGTGCCTGTGCTTGTGTCCGCTGGGTCTGTCCTCCCTGTAGCTGCTGAACCGGCAAGCTGGCTCCAAGCAGGGCTGGTGGACGGATCGGAGATAAACGTCCCTGCATGTCCCCTGAAAACAGAGCTCAGAAGAGAAACGAGCCTTTCCACGCAGCCCCTGCGAGCTGCAGATTGACCCCAAGAGCTGTTTGCACCAACACGTACAGCGTGCAGCTGTGGGGGAAACGGTACAGCTGCACCCCGGACACAAATCCAGCCGAATGAGGGGCCACTGGAGGTGGTGCTCACCAAGCTCCTCTCCTGCCACCAGTAAGCTCCCACCACCACTCCCTTCACACCTTGCAATACTCCTTTTAATGTCCCTCCTCAGCAGAGCCAAAGGGCCATGGGGGAGACAGACAGACATGGTTCCCTCCAGCAACACGACCAGAACAAGCTTTCCCGCCTGCTTATGGAGAGCCACAATGAGAGGACAGTCCTGCTCATTTCATCAGTACCCAGAGCCCACACAGCTCCTTGCTGGGGCATTTTGTTGTCACGCACATTGCCCACCACTGTGCAGGCCCTACGTGCATTACAGAACACCTCTAATTAAGCACGAGTTCTGGTGATGTGTTTGATGCTGTAACGAGAAGCCTGGAAAGCACCTAGGACCCGAGGTCATCCAGAAGAGATGACTCGCTTTCCTCCTCATCCTAGAGACCTCTCTGAATTCAATCACTCACTGCAGCCCTACACACGCTTGAGCTAAACTGTCCCTCGGGTCTGAAGAATCACTTCAACTGAGCACCGAGGAGATCCCTCCGCATTGGCCATGCCCTGTACCAAGGACCCATACTGAGATACTTCAGGGGGCTCCTAGAGCACTTAAACCCTTTTCCCCAGCTAGAAGGGCACCTACAGACCCGGTCTGGGGACATTCACGGAGCTCTGACACCACAGGAGACCTCCAAAAGGGACTGTCCCTTGAATCGAGACTTTAGCTTGAAGTCTTCAGCCAGAAGAGTTCAGCCAAGGCTCATCTCTGGAGATAAGGAGAAAGTAACAAGCTTTAAATGCCAGGGATAAAGAGAGTCATAAAGGGGTCAGTTAGATAAAACCATTAAAATACATATATTTGATCCAACAAGTTTGCTCTGGTGGCTGCTCCCAGATGGGTGACGAGGTACAGAACTTCCCAACAGCAAAATTCTGCTTTTGCTGCTCCCACGGCACGGCCACGCAGGAAGCGACAAGCCCTGTGCACGCCACGAGACTCCCCCCACAACCAAGGCTTTAGAGCATCACCTTGGGAGGCGCGGAAAAGGGCTCAGCAGCAGCCGATGGGGTCTGGGACTGAAGGAAGGAGGGGACAGAAAGAACAAAAAGGAGCCCAAGATCCCCTGAAATAAACAGCTTCTCCATTTCCACTCGCTGAATCCAAACATCCCAGCGATAAATATTAATACCAGTCACTAGTAATCCCCCAACGGCAAAACTTTGATTACAATAGAAGTGAAAGCCACAGCAAAATACGATTTGAAAAAAAAAAATCCTGAGCAAATAAGGAAGTTCACTTCTTGCCTACTTTGAAGCACAAGCGACAAAATTTGTTTGAAGATTAGAACCGACTGCAGGCATGGAAAATGCCAGGCATAAAGCTTCAGAGTTACTTAATACAGTGAAATATAAATGGCAAGTGATCCCAGATTATTTCAGAAAAGGCTGGCTGAAATTTACAGCCTTGATTAGACTGATTACTAAAGGATGAATGGCAAAAGAGCTTCACTAATTAAATTTCCGAACAGGAAAACAAAGATTCTTGCCTTTTAAAAAGCTGGAAATGAATTTAAATATTCAATATTCCTTTTACTCTTCTCAGCAGAAAAAAGTCTGCTGCCCAACACGGTCATTTTCTAGGAAAGGAGAGGGAACAAGGTTTGACAAAGCAGAACAGAGTTTTGCAGCCCTACGGGTTTTCCACGGCAAAGCTAAAGATCATTTAACTATACCTCAGCTCCGAAAGCAATAAAACATAGTGGGAAGTTAAATGTAGCATTAGGGTGCTTTTCAACCTGACAAATACGGAACTTCTGTCAATATCTTGAAGTACATTTCCCCCCCTAATGCTTTTAACAATAAGTCAAAGTTTGCTGAGTGGATGGTAACACCGGTAACCGATGTGAAATCACTGCTCTGCACGGAGCAAGTGATCCTTGGAGCTCACTTCTAAAAATATTCCAAACGAACACCCGACCAGAGCGGTGTTTCTGCATTTGAGAGACATCCTGTGGCCGCTGCAGACACTGCAACCTTCCTCTGCAGCTTGCCTTTCATTGCAGCAGGGACCATCCATCCCTCCATCCCTCCCTCCATCCCCTGACGCTGCCGCACAGCCTCTGGCTTTTTCATGCCTCCAGCCCCTGCCCCTGCGGGTACCGCAGACACGGGACAATTAAAACACGCCTTCCAGTGTCTCCAAGCTCCCATCAGGCTGCTGTTTTTCCCATCTATGTGGAAACACGTGTGAAAGCACTTTATTTCGTACCTTGTGGCTGGGTAAGCCGGGAGGGAAATTAATTCTATGCTGAGAAAGACTCTATTGTAGCTGGTTGCAGCGCTCACACTGAGGTCCTGGTGAGAGACACCTCCAAGCAACCAGGACTTTACTTCGAGACAGGCAAACGACTGAAAACCATGCGATTGTGACACAGGTAGCACTTTACTTTCCAATTCTGCATCCCCATATGCTTTAACAGAATTATTTTCGTGGCGAGATATCTCATTATCTGATTTTATTCCCCTAATACATTCAGTGTGACCAGCAACTACAAGGAAACATGAACCGTACGAATATTTTGTTTTTATGCCCTGAATTTCATAAGGATGTTATTAAACGGTAACATAAGGGTATTAATGGGATGAGAAGTGCATTTCTACGCCTTGAAATTCAATGCCGCGGTTCCCACAGCAACCATAACCGTGGCCACTCTGCATGAATTCTACATCCCAGCCTCGGAGCACACAGTTCCAACTGCTCAATGCACATAAGCAAAAATCAAGTAAAAACTCATTTTTTCCCTGCAATAAATATCTCACCTGCTAAGTCACAACCATTACCAGGTGTTAACGGCCCTTGTAGGTGAAGATGAACACCCAACAACTGGCAATTAATGCCCTGAACGTGCGCGGATACAGGATTCATAGTGTTGGTCCTGACACACCTTCTCTTTTCAGTTACTGCTGGAACAAGAGCCCGCTGGTTAAAACACTCTTAGAAGGCTAAAAAAGACCAGTTAAGGGTCTTTCAAATTTTTTTGCTTCCAATAGCATACTGTTTCGACTTCAGAGGCGTCGGATGAGGAGACTGCTCCTCCCGGTTTTCCTCATGTTATCCAGCCCCTCTGCTTGGAAGCAGCACCTGGTTGTGCACTGAGAGGAGACCAGCAGAAACAGGAACACGAAAACCAATAAATATCTGAGTAAGCTTAAAGGTTAGCTTTTACCCGCTCTTAATTTTGTCAGAAGGAGCACAAAGACAGAGAACAATTACTTTATCTTTGTGTTCTCGGATTTCTCTAAGCATTTACTGCCGCCGTAACGTAGGACACCGATGGGCCCTTGGTATGAAGCGTGATTTAAAAAACCCTTATTAATTGCACTACATTGAGAGCTTTTATCCAACGCTTACGCCCCTTCCTGCTGGATAACAGTGATGGAGAGATGGTAAGTGGTGAAATCAATGAAACAATTCACTGCTACCGTAGGGAAAAATTCCAGTCAAAGGTGGAATTTTCACAACCAGACTCCATCAGAATGGCAGATCGGGGGGGTTAACTGGCAGCACCAGTGATTTGCAATAACGCCAGCCTACCTTTAAAGGAAAGCTCCAGGGCTCCTCTATGAAAACTTATAGAAATGAGATTGTATTGACAGTTGGAAATACAGGAAATTGCAAAACTACGTGTTTAAAATGAAACATTAATCTACAGTAGGATCAGCTTTCCAAAACTGTATTTAGTATTTCCTAAACATCTGCAACGCGAGTTAGAAAAAAATTTTACATTAGTACGACCCTTTTCCCTCCCTCTAATAGCAGAAATACCATCTACTACTGAGATTCTGTAAGTATTTCACTCTTTAGGTTTCTAAGAACGTATATGGTCTCGGACAGCTGACCACAGATGGCGCAGCAAGAAACACCCAACCACCCTCCCCTTGAGCTACAGAGAAGGACCCTCGCTTGGTGGTGGCCTCTGCCTGTTCCCAGGAAGGTTCCCGAGCCCTTCGGGAACAGAAACCAGTGGGTTTTAACTCAAAGCGGCCGCATACGTCCTGCTGCTCCAGACCAGGGCTTAAGAGAGAAAAAACGGTTCTGTGGGTTGGCTGCAGTCCTAATTAAATTGCAATCCACAACACAGGGTATGACGCAGCAGCTGTGGGAAAGGCTGATTAAAAGTCTCAACGCATTATCCCAGTGGGGCCATGTATATCCAAGCTTTTAACTGAACGGGAGAGATCTCTATTCAAATTCCAGATCTTCCACCATCTTTCCATTTGACTAGAAAGACTCCTGAACCTCTGACTTCGTTTCTTTAACATAAACACACGGATACTAATTTCAGATTCACTGTTTTTAAATAATCTAACTTATATTGAAAAATTTGGGATACAGTATCTCAGCTCTTGAGATTTCACTGCAATACAAGAGAAAAGAGCCTTGCCCAAATCTGTAGTACAAAAAAAAAATAAAGTCTTTGAACCCACAAATATTGGACCATATGCTGTAACTTGAATAGAAGTAGTACGCAAAACAGACCAGCAGGACGAGCTGTTCCTCTAACCTGCCCCTCTCTACTTCTTCTTAACATGGTCAAGGACCTTAGAGCTTGTAAAGAAGTCAGACTGAGGTGTTTCAGAAAGCCTAACTACAGGGAAGCTTCGCATGAGGAGAAGTTTATCTGAACTTGTTTGCTCCGGCTCAGTGGTCAGATTTTTTTTTAACATAGATATCTTTAAACACTTACTTAAAGCAGTCAACTCCCCACAACCCAAACTCATTAAGACATTTTTTCTCTGCCAGATCCAGCAACCAAAAGACATCTTCAGAGCTGGACGACAGGGGTTGTAGCAATGCAAACGTTTAGTCACCAGCCCATTGCAAACACTCCCCAACACCCCATTTGGGCCACACATTCCGGGACACCAGTCATGCCGTTACCTAAAACCACTGCTCGGACGCCGGAGACGCATCTCCAAATGCCTGGACCTGCAGCTACATCCTCACCACACGTTGACCTCCCAGTATTTTTAAAAACTTGTCTCTTAAGGAGAGTAAAACCAGCTGCACTTCTGCAGAGTCACGTCACCAACAGAGCTGATAAAGCTACACAGATCCCCAAGGAATACGAACAAGTACAAGGCCTGTGTTGGGGAAGAAGTTCCTCTTTGGTTTGGAGATCTGAAGGAAGCAGTTTTCCTTTTCAGGCAGCTCCTAGAGGCCTGAACAGTAAGCATGCGGTTTGCTAAAGAAACAAAGGTATATTGCTGCAACTTGGCCATTTTGTAAGGCATTTGGGAAGGAAGCTGTTAAAAATCTGTTTCTGATTATAATAATTATTTTTTTTTTTTAATACCTCAAATACAGATTTACTCTGAAAGGAACTTTTGAGAACACTTTAAGAAAAATACTTAAGTACAAACTTTAAATATCCAAAGAATGGTACTGGTGCACTTTCTAGAAACAATTACATACTTAACAGGTGAAGTAGGAAGAGAGTATTTCAGAAAACATTTAATATGAAACCTTTTGGAACTTCCATCGAATACAGATTTACATCATTTATCAGAACACTTTTTCAGTTCAGACAACAAAGTGCGCTGCCGGATGAAAAAAAAAAATAAATACATTTGGAGGAGTGCTTAAAACGTAGGAAGTGAAAGGACAGGTGACCATTCACCTGAGAGAGTACAATGACTGCCCTGAAATGTCTTATTGCTATTACAAAATGGAGTTTTCATGGGAAAAAAAAACCATACTGAGCAGCACAGGCACGGGCAGAGCACTGAAAGCCAACTGAACTCCGGCAGCACCTGGAGTTCTCAAGCCATGGTGTGATACAGAATATACAGAGAATAAAATGCAAATTCAGGAATATTTACTACATTTAACAACTACGACTACCCTTTAAACTAGCATAATCAATATCGATGCTGAGGGGAAGTCTGCTGCCTTCAGAGACTACAGATCACAAGAACTAACTTGCAAAATATTAAGGATTTTGCATTTTCACCTGGGGTCAAATCTGAACTGTGTACTATGAATAACTATTAGCTCACTGCAAATTTAAAATGCAAATTTAGGCTCCAGTTTAAGCATGTACTTAACGTGTGCTTTAAGTGCTTCACTGAAATATAACCATAAAACATTAATACAAAAAGTCAAGTAGATAATGCGGGATTGTTATCTACAGAAGTCCTTGATGAAATAAACTGAGTATCAGTAGGAAACAACGCATGAAGAAATTTCTTCATTCTAGTTTGCAAAAAATCAAATCTGGCTCACCACAGTGATGGTAAAAAAGCGGGGACCGTCCCAGAATAGCTTCACGTCCTACAGAAAGCTAGTTGGCCATCCCAGAGTTCATCAAGGGCATGAGGGTTTCCACCCTGCATGTTAAGAAAGCGACAGCGGACTCCCTCCGTGGCAGAAGCTGGAGACACAATCGGCACGAAGCCACCGAAAGCAACACAACGGGGGCCAGTAGGAAGCAGGCTGGAAGAGAGCTGCAAGGAAAAAGTTTTTTACCTGCTACCGCCTATGGCTGCAGTTCAGCGAGTTGGACGTTACAGGAGAGGAGCTCAGTAGCCAATTTGATACCGTGCGTGCCCAGAAGGCAAAGGAGGGTGTTGCCACGTGTGCAGCGACACCTCAGAGCGGCACCTCGCCTCAAAATACAGTCGATATTTGAGAGTCCTTTTGTGCTTTGTATCGGTCTGACCTAGTCTAAACGTGGAGAACTTGGTCTGAAAGGAAAAAGTCACCAGTCGGCGTTCAGCACGTCCTTTTAGACCGCCTCGTTCTGCAGAGGAACGGTGGAACAACGGAAAAGTGTTCTTAGCTGCAATCAATACTCATAAGCCAAAAGGACAAGGATACAGTTTTAGTAGTTTAGCAGAAGCAGAAGAATGGAAGCTTTTACCCAAATTTTAATGCACAAATCAGCTACATTTTTTTAAATTTGATTCAGACTTAAATAATAAATAGGTGGGCAAAATATAATGCAAGACTTATTCAGTAAAAGTGAATTTTTAATAATCTCATGAGATCTACTTAGAAAACAGGACTAATAATGTTCACAACCGTAAATCCAAACCCTTCACACACTTTTTTTTTTTTTTGTCCTTAACACAGCAGTGAACTGTAAACCTGCATTTACTGGTTATCGCTTCGGTTATTTTAAATATTAACTCAAGTGTTTCCTCCTTGGCCATTTCAATTTTTAGCACCAAAATTAGCCCAAAAAGAGGTACTGGTACAGCTCGATGTTGTAAATGAATTGTTTACATATAATACTTTATATATTATACACACATACTGTACATTCACACGTCCACACAAACAGGAGGCATATTTAAATGAATATATTCTGTGTTTCAGTTTGTCGTCAAAGACTTAGGAGCAATGGAAATAAAGCAGAAGGGGTAATATTTTACATAGTAGGCAACTTTAATGCTGTAGTGCACTTATAAAAAAAGTCCAACTCTCCCTCCCAGCTCAGCAGCTTTTTTTTTTTTTTAATATCACTATTCAGAAGGATGCAGAAGTTATTGCCTAAATGTTATTCTATACATTTCCATCAGAATTCTCAAAAACACTTGAAATTGCTCACTAATTTACAACTTAACTATTTTTCTTGTTACAGCTTTAACTCATTGGCAATTTTGGAAGCAATGTTTTTAAAAGCTATGGATGTTCCCAATATCCGCTTAAAGCGAACTCCATTCAGCGACAGTCTTGGCAGTTTACACACCTCCATCTCCCACTGTACAAGGTTTTCCGCATGCCCATCTCCATGGACACAGAAAAGCAAGAAACGCTCTCTTTGTTCATAGTCACAATTATTGGCATCCAGGACCTTTCGTATTTCCCTCATCATGTCATTGGGATCCATGGAGCTGGTGGTTTTCATGTTCCAGGTAAAACGCAGCGACCGAGGCTTGGCTTCCTTATTCTCATCCTTCTGATCCGCAGCGACGTTGCGGCTGAAAGACAGGAATCTATGAGTTAGCAGGGCCAGCCACCTTCTCCACGTCTCACGTTAGTGAAGCAAACGAACACTCAACGCACACTGCCGGGATTAGAGCAGCATCTAGAGGCTCCGGCTGTGAGCAATGCCCCGCTTTCCGAGCTGCTCTACAAACACACAGTCGAGGTAAAGCGTTAGCTGTTGGGGCTGAAACGAAGGTATGGTACGACGGGCGACACAACTGGAAGTCACTGGAGTCAAGAGCATGAGGGAAATGACCTTGCGGAGGTAGAACTACATGCATCACCCTATGACTCGATTTTAAGGCAGGTTCTGCTCAAACCCCTATTCTTGGGCCACGTGGACAGCTGGAACACCAGCTCTGCGCTAGAAGTTTCTGGAACATTCAAATAGCAGTGACCTGTGATAAAAGGGTGCTCAGCCCAGGTTGTGGTGGGAGGTGCCTACTCATACGCCATGGGGATGAGCCTGTACAGAAAGATCCTGGGGGTTCCTCTGCACCTCCTCCTGCGCAGCAGGTCAGAGACCAAGCAGTGGAAGGACCCATGGAGTCCCACAAGAGTTAGCTACAAGCAGGAGGAAGGACAGCAGGACCAGGGGACCTCGCCAGGAGGTCACCCACCTACTGCCCCAAGACCAACACGTGCCACCCAATTCTGGGCTGGTTCGGTTTCACTCTGGCCTTTGTGCCCTGGTGTTGGAGATGATCACTAGAGACCCACCACACTGTAGGCTACTGGGGTTACCTTCAACAGGGAGGAAATGCCTCGTCTCTGAGCCAGTCAGTGATTTGTTTAATACAAATGACTGAGAGGGGTAAAGTGATGAAATCTTTCGCTGCTACAAGCTGTGCAGTTATGTGCCTTCGAGGCCGAATGCAGGAAGGAGAGTTGGAAGTCACTATCAGACACCTCCTCAATGTTGTTAGTAAAGATAGAGCATAAGAGTGTTACTATTACTGTCACAGTTTTCAGAGATAAAGCACAAAACATTGAGGCTGAATTTCCCAAGTCTGCAATTATTATTTTTTAAAATAAAAAAAAAAAAAAAGCTTTTCCTTTGGTAAGGATAAACAAAGTTATAGAGGACAAAGAAAAGAGAAGTTCCAGAAATTTCTAGTTTGCTATGATTCTTCTATCTCAGTTAAAAATCAGTGGTCACGTAGCTAAAGAATAAGGAGCTACATTTGGACCTCCAGGGAAAAAAACATGACAGATTTGCTTTATGAGTATTTGCACACTGTCAGTCGCCTCTTCAAATTTACTTGTCCTCAGGACAAGAGACTTATTTGACTGTCAAGTTTAAATGTTTTCTGAAAATGCCTAACCTAACAGACCACAAACCATGCAGTTTAGGTCTCCTGTTGAACTTCAAAGTTTAATTTACAATATTAAGTCAAGCTGCTCTTTAAAATAGTTAGCAATGAATTTCTGGTTGCAAAATCCTTTCCTTCTACCCACCATTAAGCAGGCAATTATGAAAAAGTTAAATAAGAAGTGATAGCAAGGTCAAAACTAAATAAATCTCTCTCATCTAGATAACCTATTTCATAATTTTACATTCTATTAGGACTTCCAGTAACTGTGAGAGTCACAGGATTATGCTGTCAGATCCAGCTACGTGACTTGCCAGATGTTAACTAAATTCAGCAAGCAAATTGGAGTACTTTGTTTTAACTTTAAGGTTTCAATTTAGTAAGGCTGTAAGGGGCCAGGGGGAACACCAACTTCTATTCAATGCTCATTTTATTTTTGAAAGCTTTTTCTACTTGAAAACAGTTGGCAGAACCAGCACGAGTTTGATCCTTTATAGTATTTTTTGATATGCAAATTTTGGAAGACGATTATAACATGAAAAAATATTATTGAATTATCTGTGATTTTGGAGATGAGAAATATCTTAACACCCTTCGGTGGTTATCACACACATTTTCAGCCTCACTAGAGACCAGTTACCTAAACATCTACAAGACAACAGCAAATTATAACGACTAAAATGCAAAAAACACACAAGGGAAAAGGCAACAGGAAAGATGAAGGTTCAGAACCAAGTCAGTCAGTGCTTTAATAGCTGTTTTGCAGACAGAAATGCTTCTTTGTTTAGTTTCAAAGCCTTACACAAAACAAAAGCTGCCGCCTGAAGCCACTGTGCCACATGACCAAGGGGAGAAAGGTTCAAACTCACCTACGTAACATTTTAAACAAAAATTTTACCCTCACCTTGAGCCCTCAAATCTCCCGTTCCTCTCATATTCAGTTGGGAGCCTCATTGAAAAGAATGCAGAAGCAAAAGGAAGTGGGAAAGAGAAGACAAATCTTACACTACAATATACAATATCTCAGCAGCTGCTAAAAGATACTGCAATCATACCAAAAGTGTGTTAAAATACAAAGCAACAAAGATGTAAAGAACTTGACTGGTTAGACCAAATTCAGAATATAACATATTGTCAAACCAAATGGAAGTCTATAAACTACAGTTTTTAAAAAGAGCGTAACTGATTTTTACAGCATATGTTTATAGACATTAATACTGTAGAACTCACTGATTAAAGCTCAGCTTCTAAAAGCAGAAAGTGTTAAACTGAAGTTACAAACTGTATTGAAGTTATTGTATTGTTTAGTAAGTACCTCTTAAAAGAGAAATAACTCCCAATTATTTTTAGGCTAATTATATTTTACAGTTTTATCTGGTAATACAATATATATATTTGAAAAAATACCCTATTTACAGACAAGTCTGGTCACCCTGTGTGTTTGCAAGCACATCAAATCTGAGGTATTAGGTGTTTAAACAATACCAAATACCTTGGAGCAAAAGAACAAGATACACATACATTTTCAGAGGGATTTAGAGGTAAATCCAAGATTTCTCAAGCCGTGCTGTGGCCATCCTATCGATTCCCACACTGATGCACCTTCAACATCTAAGTAAACTTAAGCTTTCTGCCTTCTTGCATTGATTGAAGCTATTTTGCTGACCACTACCATTTTTTAAAAGCCCAGTAAGAAAAAAAGGGAGAAAATCACGTTCCTCTGCCTTCCCATTAATGTAACCAAGGTTCTACATCTCAGTGCTAATTCTGCTTGCAGGGAACCTATCTTTGATAAGACCCTTATCAAGCCTACTCTTAGGTAGGACACTGAATAATGTAAATTATTAAAGCAGTTTGATTATCAGGTGTCCAGGGACAGGAACATAAGACAGTAAGCTTATTTTTTGATGCACAGCAGTATTTGTATCAGGGTGTGGGGGGGTGTTACAAGGCTTAATTTCCTCCTTTCCCTCCTTTTGAAGGCTGCAGTGAGGGAACAGGTTTGTGAGATGCCTCAGTGCAGCCCCTGTCACAAGGGGACAGAGGCCGTGCTGGCACATTGAGGAGCACGGTGGCAGCCCTCGCTCTACGGGCCACGGACCCCGCTCCTTGCTCAAAACTCACACTGCAATAGAAATCCAGTTAAGAAAGTAGTACATCACTCAGCTACGAGCTGTTTATCGCAACAACAGCTGATCAGAGCCCTGCACAGCACACAGCAAGACGGGCTCCCTGCTCGGAAACGTTTCCATGGACTAAAGCTGTCCTCAGCCAAAAAGGACAAGGAAGATAGTAAGAAGAAAACAACTGACAAATCCCCAACTAATTCTAGCTCTTCAAAGTGTGTTTTTAATGGTAATAATTTTCATCATAGCACAATTTTATATAGAATTGTTAAAATTCAACTTAAAAAGAAAGAGAGGGAGAACTGTTCCCCTCAGTAACACAGGAGGGAACTGAGTCGGAGGCTGCAGCAACCCCGATCTCCAATTGATACTTGATGTCAGATTTCCAAAATCCATGTTAAGAGTTTTAAACATCGACAGCACTGATGATCTGTTTAGTAAGGAGATTAAGATCACATGCTACTTTACTATGGCGGATACAGGAGAGGGTGGAAAAAGATTTATAAGGTCTGTGTATACAGTCCATGAACTCATTCTTTACGACAGTTGTGCAGAACCGAGGTGGGGGTAGGTAGGCAGGGGGGGGAACCATCCCGTGTGCCATCTGAACAAATCCATACCTGTCAGATGATCTGGGAAAGGCTCGTTTTAGCAGGCAAAGCAAGCAACAAGTCTGGAGACAGTGCTCAACTGTAAAAGTGCCTACTGTGTTCCTACGAAGTGGAAGACTTGTCAGAGGTTGTAGAAAACAGGAGCATAACCAGTCTCCCCAACAACGAATAGTCTCACTGTTATTGGAATCTGTCCACAAAAGTCCAGGAGAAAAACTCCCTAATGATGTTTTCAGATCCTTTTTAGGTTGAAATTAAGCTGAACTGCTCAGCTTCTAAACCACTGTACTCTAAAGCTAAGACAGGTCGTTATTTACAAAATACCTGCCCCTTTGAAATAACAAACGTGCTTTCACAGAAGTCTCTCAGGAAATCCTTTCTTTGTTCAGTTTTTCAGTACATCAGTGTTCCATTCATTTAGCATGAGGAACTGCATTTGGTGACATGCACCCTCAAATACAGCCATCGTGCCAGGCTTTGGAGAGCTGTGCCAGTCTCTCTAGATGCTTGTTCCTTGGCGCAGGAGGTGGTTATGGTCCAGCCCCACAGCCCAGCACTGGTGCTTTGGGAACAGGCACTGACTGTACTGCCAGTATTGTTTTGGTGGGTCTGAGAGTCAGATGCAGCCCCGAGGCCTCCTCACTCCTAATACAATCTGCACTTCTGTGGGAACCGCAAATTCCTAGTTTATGTTCAAAATTTTCTGCTTTTGCTTGTATTTTTTACATAAATTAATTTTACGGACCAAGATGCTCTTTGGTCTTGAGAATGGAACAAATATATAGGAAAGTTGCGTTCTCATTTGTCATGCAATGCCTATACACTAACTCCTTTATGGTTTGTGGAAGGCTTTAAAAAAAAATATTTCCATACATCTGTCCTGAGTTACACTGTGTTTTCTGTTCTTTACATCTTTGTACACAATGTTAAAAATCCAAATAAACACAAAGAAAATTGTCGAAAAAGATAAGGAAAAACAGCAAAAAGTGCAAGACGCTCAAATAAGATCAATTTATGGAATGGAGAAAAGAGGCTGCAATAAAATGCAGAACATTGAAAGTGATTTTTGCTGCCAGGAAAAAAGTAAGATTTCCACAGTATGCAGATTGGCAAGGACAGTGCCAATGACATGGTGTAAGAGATCTGTATATATTTTATACCTCTGTGTACCAAGTACAATATTAGAACTCAGCAGTTAAAAAAAGGAGGAACTGATTATTTACTTTTGTTCAGTTGCCCAAAGTGATGTTGCAGTACTATATATATATGCGCGTGGTACTGGGTTATAGTAGTTCTTTCAGTATCAAAGAAAAAGAGTTTAGCTAAGATTTGTAAGATATAAAGGGATAAGAAACTGCCAAAACCCCCAACATTTTAATTTTGTACCTATGTACAAGATCAGGTATGGGTGCACACCACGCACACTTAAAATAGAATTTAAAAAGCACAGTCTGGTCCTGTGTAGGTGATGTAAAGACTCTGCAAATCCGCAGTGGAAGCTGCAGCAGCTATTTCCACAATAGTCTAAGATTCCTGGCCTGAAGTCAAAGGAAAATTTTTAAAAATTATTAAAAAAATTACTTTTGTTAAGTCTCAAATTTGAACAGTAACCTTCTAGTTTAAAACCGTACTCATATTAGCATTTTCCGTCTGTCTTCAGAGCAGCAGAGGAACAAACTTACTCCAGTTGTGGAAATTGAAGTCGCAATCCTTTGTTTTAAAAGCAACGTGACTCCAGAGAGACAAAGCAGAAGGCACCCCGCAGCTCAAGATGCTCAAGGGGTTCAAACGGCTGCTGCTGCTCAGTTTCATCTGTCTATACTGTCTTGGATGGCTTCCTTCCCTAACAAACAGTTTGTGCATGTTCCTTTTCTCAAGGCAGCTGTGACAATGCCAGCCAACCCAACCAACGCCAGTTCTAAACATAGTCATGTTTGGAAGAGCACTGATTATTATTACCGTGGCGTGGTAATTGGGGCAGTACCATTAGACTCAGACTGTACACAATAAACCCAAATTTAAGTAGCTATTTACATATCTCAGGTCTCCCTAATCTAAGAATTTCCTTGAAATGGAGTGAAAACCTTCAAATTACAGTCACGTGCATAGCCTTGCATTTTGAAAGTTAAAACAGACGTCTGGTTTTTGGCCCTGTCTTCTTTTTTTTGACAAGTAGCTGGAAACTGAAAAGTACTACCCTTTAAGAAGCCACAAAATATGATAAAACTTAATGGAATATTACAAGATTCTACTGGAAAATTTACCTGCGGGTCAAAACCGTATCACCAACTTTCATGAGTCATAGTGGATTAACGGGATATATGGCAGCTTGATTCATTCCCAAACTGTAAAACTAAATTCAATCCTTTGGGCTTGAAATGCGAATCAGACTTTTGAGCTTTTCCCTTTTGTTAAGAAATTTGCATAGATGTACTTTTTTTTGGTAACTTAAGTGCTCTGTTTGCACTTTGGCTGCAATTCACTTCAGCAAATGCATCCCATTTTCAAATAAATGCACAGCCATTGCATCTTCATCCAAATCTCTTGGATTCAGAACCGTGTTCAGGTTGCTTTCTATTGTATCAACTGCAGGCAACACTTCAAGCTGATTAATTTTTTATAAAATATGATGAAGCAAAGAGATAGAGAATATAAATTTAGCATCACTTACCTTTATTTGCTTGTAACCTTATGTTTTGTTTATACTTTCATCATTGTTATCAAACACCTCATTCTTCAAACATAAGCATGCTCAGTGTATTAGTACAGAGAACAGAATTACTTTGGGACTACCAACTCTATCAAAGACAGAAGAATTCACAAGGCATGCGTAGCATCTTGTTATACAGGTGCCACAGATTCTGAAGTATCATCATGAGTTAATGGATTTATTCTATGTTTTCCTCTCAAGAAAGGAAGTATTTAGTTCTCAGCGGAAAGTTTAGTTTTCAGAAAACCAAGGCTAGAAAGCCAAATCTGTTGTTAATTGCAGGAGCGACTTTTTTTTAAATATAAATAAATCCTACCTTTTGATAAACCTGAATGACATGTTTCTAAAAGAAATTAAGCCAAAATAATAATTAACAGAAAGTTTTGTACAAAATAAATTGAAAAAGCCATTTAGAGTGAAACATGCAAAAAGATCTCATTTAAAATGCACAATGAAATTACACTTCAATACATTCTGAGATTAGGCAGATGATTTAGGGTCTGAAGAGTCAAACTCTTAGCACTGCTATTTCCAAACTTAGTTTTTATCAGAAATAGGCCACCAGTAGTTATTATGACTTAAAATTCATACTGGTGTCAAAACACTTTACAATTTATAATCTGCAAGGTCACATAAAAAGATGTTTGGATTTTCTTCATGTATCTCAAACAGAAAGCAAAAATCTACTATAATTAGATCTTGAATATCTTCAGAGTTAGGTTTCTTTTTCCTTTCATAACATTAGGTCAGTCATGTCGTGCCAAAAACTGCCTTAAATATTTAGTTAATTTAGTGGCAGAAGCTGTAACAATTGCCTACACCAGAACATAATTAGTTCATTATCAAAAGCGTTCTGATCCCCCATAGAGAATGCTAGAATAAATTAAACAGGTTTTAAGTTTTTTAAAATTTATTTAAAGAGAAGAAACATAACCTTGTCCTTTGATGGGACTATCCACCTCCTTAGTAGTTTGTACAGCACCTACTACAACAGAGCCCTGGCCATAAGAGGTCCTCCAAGTGCAAACTTAACCATATGCAACAGCCCTATTGTGTTACAACTCTACATTATTTAATCAAGTCCAGATGGAATTTAAACTATTGTCAAAAGTGGTGGGGAAAAACTTCTTCAAGAAAACCACACTGCACTGCAGAAGTTGAAACTCGGAGGTAATGACAGAAGCTTGAATGCTGCCTAAACAACCGAGTGACACACAACAATAAATAGTATGTTCCAGCAGCACAAGTGAAAAGCTTGCATGTTCACAGTTTGAGTGTCCATATTTGGAACCTCAGATGGAAAATTAAGCAAGGATATTACAAACAAAAGTACAGAAAGAAAGATGTGCCAAAAGGATGTGTTTGATTAAGACTTCACTTGACAAAAAGCAGATGACTTAATTCTTAAAAAAAAATAATATATATTCAAATTAATATTTTATCTTTCTCTCTCTCAACAGAAAAAGAAGAAAAAAAACCCAAAACCTATTTCCCAGGGAAGCATTAGCTGGCAGAGAGTTGAGCAGGGTAAGACGTTGACCAAAGACTAGCCTGTCATGTTTTTGTTTTTCTCAAAAACCAACTTCTACATTTGTAAAGAAATTCCCTCTCTGCATCGAAATTGGCCAGCTGTGGAAAACTGGAGTTTGGCTAAGCATTACTTTGTAGGAATAGGAGACTATGAAGAGGACGCTGAGAGGGAGGCATGTATAGTCACAGAACAGACAGGAAGGAAATGGCTTGGTGCTGATGTGATATAAGCCTAAAACAAAAGCAAGCAGGCCAAGATCAGAATGATACATTCCAAAAAATTTCACATGATGATGATGGTACAAAAGCATGGAGATTACCTTACGGCAAAGATAAACAAACCCTCACTTCTGCAAACACAAGCTGTGGATATCAGAGTGGTCTGAAGTATGCGGTATGTGAACCGACAGGTTTTAAATATAGAAGGAAAAGAAGTGGTTTTCAATTTTAGGGTTTGCAGGAGCTAATTTAAATCGTACATGGATTTGAAACTAGAAGTCCAATTAGAATAAAAACTGCTAGTGCAGGAAGGACACCTACTTAAGCTAGGCATTGGCTAGACCAACACAGCTTTGTACCAAAACTAGAATCTGCACATGAACTAAAGCTCAAAATAGAAGTAAGTTTTTCCAAGGTTTGACCAGACTCCTGCCTGGACTGAGACCATAGTACTGCCATTAATTTAAGGCCAGCACCATGGCCAAAAAGCAGCTTTTGTGTCCTGCCCCTACCCTTTCACCTGTCATCTATTTGTGTGTTGCCGGCAAGATTATTCTGAAAATATTAATGGCCTAAGTGATTGGGAAACACAACCTGAACTTCTAATGCTACATTAAATATCAAGACTGGGACTCTAGCTTATGCCATCAACTGATAGACTGTGCAGTCACAGTGAGCAGCTTTTGAACTGAGCTGAAATGTTTCAGCTCTGCAGCGTCTGTACCTCAGACATGAGGATGAAGAGTACAGAACAAACAGCCCAAACCAAACTGTCTCAGTTTTTATCCCATTTGATTCAACTGCTAAAAACAAATGGTGTCTTTAACCAAAAAGAACTACTGTAAAAATCCTAAGCCAGCTGCAGGAATTGTTAAACCATTAACCAGAGAATGTGGACGAAACAACCTAAGCAATGAACAACTAGGTATGTCTAGTACCTGATAAAAAAGGAAACATTGCGTTACCATTTTAAGAGGCTTACCTTCTTGTTAGCTTTGAAGTTAGTTTACTAAACAGATTAGTGGAACCCCTGGTTCGAGTCTGTGAGAGGGGTGTTGCTTCGTGGGAGAGGCTGGGGGAGGCTGGTGGTCCGTTGTAGGTAGCAGTACGTCGCTCTCTGAGCTGGCCGTGGAAAGTGCTCCGACTAGCCGTTCCTCTGGGGAAATGAATACGATCAGGTGTGGTTGCACTGCTAATGCTGTGAGTTGAAGAAACAGGAGTTCTTTGATCGGGAATAGTGCTAGAGCGGGAAACAAAAAACAATGCTAGAACTCGTTTACAGAAGCACTACAGTTCTGCAGGAAACACAAAACACTACGTTCTACAGTAAAGCATAAGCAGACACTTTTATATAAGGCAGGGTTGGAAATATCAACATTATTACAGCACTGTATGGAATCAAAACTTGTAAGAAGTTAGGATTAAAAGGCTGCCGAAACAGAAACCTACATAGGCAGAAAAATGCAACAGGAGTATCCTGGAAAAGACCAGATAACCTAGGCATACAATGTTTCGCTGAGAAGCCTGATAAAAGAATAGATGAGTCAAGTTTCCTCCCAGGAAAGAGAAGCAATAGGTAACTTTAGTGACTCTCCCTCCACATTCTATTTACACATCTTTGAAAATCTTACTAATTTGAAAGTGTCCTACACAAAATTCTCTACAAGGGAACCGCTCCAAGTAGCAAAGTCCTTCAGGATACACAATTAAAGTCTCCCACAAACTTTGACAATAGGGAATGTCCAATACGCCTAACACTTGGAAAAAAATTAAGGTTCATTATTGCAGGATTATGTCACAGACAGCCTGACACACCACAAGACAAATGTAAACAAGACTAAAAAAAATGGAGGAAACACACATCTTGTGGGCAATATATACTAGAACAATCTAGGACTAAAATTCCACAGCACAAAGTTAAGAAGCAGTGGGTATAAGTTAGTTTCACAACGATTTCAGGTTCTTACATAGGCCTGAAGTTATCTGCGCCATTGTCTATTGGAGGCAACATCATCTTCGTGTGCACAGAGGCTGACATGGACATCGACTTCTGATGTCGCAGCCGAACACTGGAGAAGGATGTAGTACAAACTGAAGCAGGGCTAGCTGCGTAAGCGAACATTTCTGTCAGGCTGTGAGGGGGTTTGGGTTCAGGCAGAGGCAGAAAGAAGAGCATGATGGACCAACAACAAACTACTGCATAGAAAAAACAGCAAACTTTTCCTTCTATTAACCAATTTATCAAAGAACACGAACTCTATCAGCCCTCTTCTATGTAAACAGCAGTAACTACCCTACACTCCCTTTAAAAAGCATCCTTACTGTAGCACTTAACATCTATGAAGTGATCATTCTCTTACCATTAGCATTAGTTTGCGGTGACACCCTCCTTGACGTACAGAACCCGAATAACTCAGTGTTCTGTGCCAAAGCACTAGTATAAAGCACTGATGTAATTCATACTGGTCTTACCATTAAAAAAATGCATTAAAAAAACCCCATCAACTGCACTTTCCAAAAGACTGACGATAGCTTCATTATCGCAGTGAAATACTTTGTTTTCAGAATGTATCCATGTTAAAAGAAATCAATGTTAAGTTGGGCAAGCTGTCAAATCTTGATCTACATCTGATAAGCAAAGGACTTCACAGGCACAATCGAAAACAACAATATAATGATTTTTAACAAGTCCAGAGAGGCCCAAACGAAAAGGCTACTATTAGTCAACCTGTACATGTAGGAGGCAATGAATTAACGCTTGGTGTTCTCTGAAGAAAGAGGTATGACTGTTGAAGAGCATCTCACATTGCTTGGCCACAAACCTTAAATTCTCCAAATTACCATTCAGGCTTTGAAGGAAGGTCTACAGTGCTGTCTTGGCAGAATGGCCAGCAAGCTGCCAGCTGTACAATATGTTAAAACAGGAGTATGAAATCATCTTCTTTCTCTGGGCCAAAATACTCTTTGCAGCCTTCACAATATCTAGTAACGATAAGGATAGGAGAAAACTGAGAGGCCACAAGATGTATCGGGCCTTTCAGGCTACCACACCGTATATCACTCATGTTAAGTTTGCCTTTAAAAGTAAGGCAACTGAAATTCAGAAATATTTAAGAAATCTGTCAGTGACAGTTTCATGACACTGCATGTTCACTTCCAAGTTATTTCATGGCTACACACTCTGAAATTCCAGTCCTGTTCTCATTCTGGCATGTCACACTTCGGAGCGCAGAACGCTACTCCAGCTACAAGCATCAGCTCACCCACTTTTTGGGCTTAGCTCTCAAACTTACAGCTCAGACATCAGAGCTAGATGCTGGCTAGAATGCTTAGAAAAATCTACTTTTTTTGTTTTTAACTTTTCAGAATCTAGAAAACTTCATCTGAGTGATGCATACACCTCTTTACAATGCTGAATCCAGCAGGATGCCAACTACAACCACTACCACAACGAAGCTCCCAACACAGCCCAGCTTTTACAGTACCCCAGGGTATTAAGAAATTGTAAGGAAATGAGCATTCGTCTCAAAAGCAGTACCACGAAGTCAAGTAATCCCCAAATAATTGGTCACCAGCCTCTCAAGCACTTCTAGCTCCTTCCCTCTCAACGTGTTGCAAAAGATAAAGGAGAAACAATCTAGTTTTGCAACGTGTTAGTATCAAGTTTTATTTAGTCACCTGCCTCCAAAGATGTGATACCTAAAACCTACCAATAAGGTACCACAGCACATATTAAAACATTTATATTTCTTCCTGTGAAGCTTTGCTAGAAATCAGCTTCCTTGGATTACTAGCCTGGGAACACAGAAACAGTGAACTAACATTCACCAATTAGTGCCAAGGCTTATTAAAAATCCGAGGCTGTTGTAAATCATTTGTGTTAGAAATGATTTAAAGCAATTGCCTATCATTATGACGAGTGTTTCATGAGTCCCCGAGTGCGTTAATTAATGCTCAGGCTTTGGAGGAAAGCCAACAGAGTCATCTCCAGCAGAATGCCTGTGTCAGCCACACAACATGTTAAAATAGGGATGCGTGACTTCAAAACCCTTTGCTTCTACCGGTCTGGCACGGGGGCTTCAAGGCTACTTTCTCCAACATCAAGCCAACCAGCTGACTATTGATTCTTCAAAGTTTCCATACCTTCAGAAACGGTGCCTTCTCAGAATTCAATGTGCAAGATAAAAAACAGAACAGGCAACATTTTAACACTTTCTCAATGAAAGAACAGACTTTGAATGTCCACATCTTGCCTTTTAAGGCCAGTCTCCCAAGTTTTCAGTGCGTCACAGTCAGTATCTGACTGGCTATGGAAAATCTAAAATCCCATCTGTAACAAATCATTTATGGTAATTACTTCTACCTTTAACGTTTGCCACCAATAGACATTTCAAAAGCACAGAAAGCATTTTTAACGAAACCTTGGATTTAGACAAAGCCCAGGTTCTACTTCAGATCTTGCTTCACAGAAGAAAAGCCATTACAAGTTTCTGAAGTTACTTTCTGCCAAGATGAGAATACAATAGTATTAGAGATACTACAGAAACACCTGAAGGCTGGCAAAATTCATGCTGAAGATCCAGCCCCATCAACAGCCATGTTTATTTAGCCTGCATTAAAGGCCCCTGCATTTCATGTGATCAGTCAAGCCTTTGCCCATTTACAGCAACAAAATATATTCAGATGTAAATTCTGAATTCTGTGCCAAATCACAGTAATTCTGAAACAGTGCCAAAACGCATGTGCAGTTTAGTGTTGAAGCACTTCAGACAATGAGAAGTCTCCAACTCTAGAACAATTAGCAATACATTCTCATTATCTCTCCTTGTTTTAAACCTCTATAAAGAGTAACGAAAGTAGTAATCAAAAATACATTGATAAAAACTATGAAGTTTTTTTTTTCCTGAAAATGAAAATATAAATGTCTGGACATTTCAAATGACCCAAATATGGCTAAAGTTTGCAAGACAAGCAAATGATGTTTGGATACCATATTGACAATAACAGGTAAGTTACATATGGATAACCAATTATGGATATAAAATAGAGTTAAATACAATGCCCGTATGTGACAAACCAGAAAGAAAGCATTTTGCTGAGAAACTCAAAGCTGGAGAAGAAAACAACCAAACAACTTCAAAAGACAGCTCCTTGGGAGTATGAAGTTACTCCTAAATTAATTGGACATTTGAATCCCAAACATTCCTAGTAAACAGTATCTAATAGCTTTAAAAAAGTAATAAAGAAATTGTAGACAAGATATAGCAAAGATATTAGTTTAAAGATGAACAAAAATGTCATTAAACCAAGAAATCAAGTAACCAAATCTGATCACAATTATTTTGGACAGAAAGGTTCATTTTTCAAAGACAGTTTGGAAAGCAAAAAAAAAAAAGCTATTAACATCAAATCAAAGAAAGGATGGTGAGCTTTAATCTATAGAAACTTGGTAACGTTAACAAGAACTAACCAACGAAGGCCGAGACCGACACACTAAGAGACCGTAACCAAATAGCTGTGCTGTACTTCACAAAACAGTTGACTGCAGGCCCAGCTGGCCAACTAGACCTTTGGCACTCTTCAAACTTATACTTGACTTTTTCCTTAATCCCTTTCAGTTTGCAGAAAGCTAGGAGGAAGAGACAGGGTCGAAATCATGTTCTTTATCCCTAGGGTCCAGGGGTCAAACAAGGGACAGACAGACTTTCTATTCAACATCGCAGCTTCGCCACTCTTCCTTCTGAACTGCCAAAAGGAAGGGGAAAAATTCTGTGCAAAAAAATGGCACATCTTTCACCAAATTCAACACGGGGTAGAAGAAAAGTATTTTCTTCCCACCCTTTACAGTCTCTCAGAAAATTAGGCGGGGTGAAGAAAAGTGGGACGAGTAGGAGAGAGGTTCACATTCCTCCAAGCTTAAGCATTTTTATTAAGTACTAGCTATTATCTGGGCACTCTCCTGGCAACAGTCAAATACTTAATTGTAACCAGCTTTTGAGACCAGTAGAATTCTATGAAGAACAGTCAGATGGAACTCAAAACACCTCAGCCAGCCAGGAAATTTGGTGATATTCTTCAAAAGTGTTACTCTATAGCTAATAACTACTTTCACTACTACATTTTCTACAGCTCTCCTCGGTCTTTGGTGCACAGGGAAGGATGGCACTAGATGTGGCTGTGGTGCCAAGACATGAACTGGTTAACTCCAACTCCATTGCATGCTCCAGTCAGGCTTTCATCCAGTAAAGTAAGAGGAGATTATTTCTCTGACTGTTTTCACTCAGAATATGGAGATATCAGTGCCACTCTTCTCAAGATGAGTTCTATAAGTACTGGAAAGCAATTAAACTACAAGGATATCAGTAAGGAATGTTATCAGTCCAAGACAATGGCCCATCACTGTTCTATCTTTGCTCAGAAAAACTGACTTTCTCACTGAGACTTGGTAGAAAAAACGGTATTCCAAATAATTCCAAAGTAGTACAGTACAGAGTGAAACATAAAAAGAAAATGGCCCAAAAGAGATGGACTTTGTAGTTTGACACTAAACAAGACTCTTCTGCAAGCGCATGTTGTTTGGCCACAGGAGTTAAAAACTGACTTAAGATGAAGGCTGTACAAATATGACATGTATTTAACCAGAAATTAGGATCTTCCTTTTATATTCTAAACATTTAACCTGAAATTAGGACCTTCCTTTTACTTTCTAAATATAAAGACTGTATGAATTAAGCATAGAAAAAAACCCAACATACTTACAGGTGCTCCATAACCGAAGATCTGTACTCACCTTTCATTAAGAATTACACTAGAATATTACTCTTTTCTAAATTAGGCATTATAATTTTTTGGAAGTGTGAAGACAAGGGACATACACCATAAGAAGACATTTCATATACCTTTTCTCCTTGCCATTTTGTATCACTGAATGCCTATCAGCAGTGGTTCTTTCACTACAAACATATGTGTTGCGCCGTGTCATTGCTCCGGGGGCAGTATTATTCTACAATTAAAAAACATAGGCTTGTTATTCCCTACAAAAGGCTTTTCCGGGGTTAAGTCTATATATAATTGAAGGCTGTTTTACTTCATGCTAGTTCTACACAGTTATAAAACTTACAATAATTAAATAGGTTAATATACAAACACCTTCCAGTATTCTTAAGGAGTAATGCAATCAGAAAAAATAATTATAACAGGCTGTTCTGGTACTTCATGTTGATAGTTCAAAATTATTATCACTTAAAGTTTTTAATTACCAATGTTCTGAATTACAAATTCTCAGTATGTATAGCTTTCATCTACATCTGGATGGCCTACATCTTTATAACCTATTTTTGAAATACTTTACCACTTGTAGATTGTAGAATTTTCCTTTAAGTTAAAATCATACCCTTAAACAAGATAGGAAAAGCAAAGACTTAAGAAACAAATGTGGTAAAATTCAGTGGGAAGGTAAACATGAACTTTTAAGTATTAAAATACTATAAAACACTAGACAAGTTTTTTAAAAAAGGGAAGAATAACTCAAAGACACAAATTGCAGAGAATTTGAATAAGACATTTAAAAAAATATACATTTAAATACAAGCATAATACATTGAGGACAAGAGAGCCAGGGGAACTTAAACTACAGACCTTACTTTAGAGGGGAGAAAAGAAATAGAATTACTTTGCCTCTGTCTTTACAGAGAAAGAGGGTGGAGATATGCCCAAGTTGGCGGTCAATTTTCCAGGAACGACTGAGAAGCTAGGTAATTCACAGATAACAGAATTACAAAATGTTAGATGCAATTACTGTAGGAAAAGCATGGTGGTCCAGATAAACATGCACCCCCAGGTTGTAGAGGAAGTAAAAGCCGGCAAGCCTTACATTTTTACTCCCCACCCCAAGAACATAACACAGGAAACTGCATATGGTTGGAAATTGGAAAAAACCTTTAAAAATTGTTTTTAAAGTAAAGAATCATGGGGCAAAGCAGGAAGCAAAATAGGTTCTTAACTTTAAACATCACTGCTGGGGAAAGTCTTGGAGGAGGCTAGCTTAAGGGAATGACTGGTCAGCACCTGGATAAGCACAAGTTGAGTAAGGATGGCCACTAAGAATCAGGCAGGGGACTTCATGCTCAACTAACCTTTTGTAGTTCTTTGAAGAATTACTGCTATGATAGACAAGGGAAATTCAGTGGATTTTTAAAATAGCATTAAGAAAAGGTTTCACATAAATGGTCACAGCAGAGAATCACGGGAAGAAGGATAAAAAGGATTAAAAAAAAAAAATTTCAAGCACAAAAGGAGAGCAGCCAAACCTTTTTTGTTTCCAAACCTGAAATAAAACTGTTAAAGTGGAGTATTCTCAATAACCAGCAAAAGCTTCACCAGTGCCTTTAGGCAAAATATTTGCTACACAGGGAGTCTCAAGCAACTCAAACCCTCACTGCAGATTTAACACTGAAGCCATCTTGGCTGTTCAAAAGACTGCTGACCTGTTACACATCTCCACACGAACGTACAAATAAAAATGAAAGAGTGAACTGTGCAACCTCCTAGTGTTAAAAAGTACAAAGAGCATCAAGAGTATTTTAGATTCACAGAATTATTAACTAAATCATAAGTAGTACGTAGCTGTCTGGAGGGTTCTCAAGTATTCTACACTGGATATTCTTTAGGGATATACACGTGCCAAGCACCAGAAGAAGTCTTCCTGGCCCTTTCCTTGTACTTTATTCCTTACACATCCCCTTGTCTTATCGTGTCTTTAAACTAACTCATTGATTCTTTCACTTTCCTCTGACATTTGTCATTGTGCAAACTCCCCTTTCTCTACTAAACTCGCTGCAATGAAACCGTGCACCTAATGTGAAGTTGGGTTTAAAACGTTCTTGAGAAGTCATGCTGTTCAAGACACTTTGGGGAGCCCTCGCAAACCAATAGCACACTGAAGTATTGTATATTAATATTTGCATATTAGTTTGTTCTGTGATCCTGAACATATTAGAGAATGAAGCACCTAGAATATCTGACAGTGTTTTTTTGGTGGGATACGTGCACAATAATGGGTGGTTTACTTCTTTCCACCTGCTCCCTTCAAACATTAAATATTTGTTTCCCTTGAGAAGCCACCATATAACATTAAAATGCACTGTGATGCTGCACATCTAGAAAGACAAGACAGCAATCTCTGTGCTGGATCAAACTTTAAAGACTATGCATTTTCAGGTTTGGGAGTGGACACATTTTGTTATTCATATCTGGAATCAGAGGTCTCTAAAGATACACTTTGCCAGCTCTTTCTGGAACACAAAGACAGAAGGATCCATATACATTTTTTTACGTTTGGCTCAGATTTCAGAGGTCATGAGAGGAGATTTAAGCATTTCAAGCTTTCACATTTCAGTTTTAGCAAGAATACAGTCTTGGTATTGGGGCCTTTACACTTTTCATGATTCACCAAGGAAGCTCTTTAGCTACAACTTTTTTTGTCCAGCCAGTCTACAAACTGCTAATCTCTGGCCATGACTAAGTTGCACAGGTGCAGAGCACAAGAACCCTGGAACTGGTGTCAACCACACTCCCTGATGGAATGACAATTCCTAAGGTTAGGGTCAGCTGCATAAGTTTATTCTCGTGGCATCATCTGCCGCCTTTGCAAGAGGTGTTGACACTGCAAAAGCACATGTTGAAACTTCCGAGCATGTGCACAAGGTCCAGTCACAGCACAAAGGATGAATTTGTGGTACAGAGTCCTCCTCTATTCCTACAGAGCCTTGTGCCCTCTGCTTAGGCAGGCTCTTTTCAAATTAAGAGACACCAAGGCGAGGACTGATGAAAACCTTTCAAAGAATCGGCTTCTGACTTACAATAATGAACCAATCTAAATTAAGAGCACTAGTGTGTTTTTTTGGTCCTAAATGATTTTACAAACATACCATCTATTCTCCTCTTCCAGTTTTCTTAAAGCTGTATTAAGGGGCTCTGGGGCAGCCTTATAACAAGCATTGAGGAAAAATCCAAAGCTGTGAGCAATAAACAAGGAGTTATTACTTGCTGCTAACTATGCAACCCCTGTAGCAGGTTTTTGTTATTAATTTGGTATTTGCCTGATAAACCTGAAGCTTTCTGATATGCACTTGTTCAGCTTGCAGAACTATTTAGTTTGCAAGAGTTTAAACGCTGTCAAGTTTAGAAGTACTGCTTGGAGCTCCATACTCCAAGCCCAGACTGAGCTATCTGCTCTACAAACACAACTCTTATCCTTAAGTGCATGCTTGTAAGCTTTGTCATTAAATAACAGCAGCACACAACCGGCTAAGGGTCTCCAGCAAGGACCAGTTCCACTACTCTTGTTGTGTCTGTCAAATTAGTAATTTTTTTAAACAGTATTTTTCTGTCACTTCAGTGCCTTTCTTATCATATTACCGACTTAAGCGCTCAGTGAGAACACAAACTCTCTCTACCTCAAACTTTTTTCAACTTCAGGGCTGATATGGTAACTCCAATATCCTTTTTTTTTCCCCTTCTAGATGTATGCCAATACTGTAAGAAATAAAACTCCCTAATCAGTTCCAGGAATTGTGTAAGAAGTCACTGCTTCCCTCCATCCCCAGCAATCAGAAAGCAAAAGACGTATCTCTAGCTTTGGGGGGGGGGAAATTAAGAGTTTGCATGGTCTGACATGATGAGCTATAAAGAGACAACTTTAAGCTAATTAATTAATCACCAATCAATTGAGTGACATCGCAAGTCTGATTCCACATTCACCACCTTGTACCACTGCTTGTAAAAGATCAGTTGCATACTGAATCAGAAGAGAGAAGTATCCTATGGTTATGAGCTCAAATTTTATTTCAGCTGCAGTAGTAAGGAATTTGAAACAAGACTACTGGAATAAATCCCTGGGATTTGGGAGTGGTGTAGAAGAGCAGATCAAAATACTGAAGATACTAAATGTAAAATTAGGTTGTAACTGTGATGCAAAGCTCTTGAATAAGGCACTACACAATACTTAGTGAAGTCCCACGTTGGACAAAACCGGTTTGATTATCCTACCATTTGGAGACTCAGCAGCTAAGAACTGTCATGTAAGAAGAAACAAAATCTGAACAGTTTCTGGACTGATCATAAACTAAGGGAAAGGACAGGGGACCACAAACATCAGAAGAGGGTCCTCCAAAATCATGAGCCCTTGTTCACATTTATGAATAACAGCTGCTGGAGTAGGAGACGTGTCTTTCCATGGAATCTCTTTGGCTGAAATCCTCCAGCCAAGCCACTGTCATCCAACTGAGCCAACTGACAATATGGAGCCAGAAAAGTAAAACACTTCCACTTCTTTTGCTTTAGATTGTCAAAAAGCTGTAAGCTCAGGAAGTTCTGTTCTCATTTGTTGTAAGTTATGGTGCAGAGTATATGAGCAAATATGACAGCTTTGTGGGTAAATTTAAAAAAAATAAAAAAAAATCACTCCATTGCAAGTTGAATAAAGGACTGGGAAGTTATTTCTTCTGAAAAGAAGGAAGCTTTTCAATACAAAATCCCAAAGTTTTAGAAATGAAACGTTACAAGACTCAAGATCTATTATGTGAAAACAGATTTCCAGCTTTGCCTCAGAGGGAGGCACCAGAGTATACAAGCTAAAGCCAAACCAAACAAAGGATTTTCTTTCTTTTGGCACACTGCCTACTGCTCGACCCTGCAAACTCACTAGTGATGCACCTTAGTGTGTTTTTTTTTTGCTGTTGTCGAGGTTTAGAGGCAGGCAGGGGAAGCCCACGAGGACAAAAGCCAGGCACGCTACTTTTAAATACAGGTTGAAATACACCTTTGAACAGTTTTTGGAGCTGTATTTCTTTGATAAACTTGATATACATAACTATGACTGGGAATAGCCTGTTTAAGAACAAAGATTAGGTGGCTCCTTATACACATGAAACTATAAAACAGAATAATCAGAGATTTCATTCTTCTGTAGGGAGGCCACACAAGAGTAGTTGCCGATACCAGAAATAACTCAGCAAATTTCAGGGGACAGCCTTCGGGTTCAGTTTCTTTTTTCTAAATGATTTTTAATACCCAAAGTATGTCTGTTCATTAACAGCAGGTATTAATAATTAGTGCTAGTAGCTAACTACTTCAGGAATATTAAGAGGTAACTCGAGGAGCTGACTAATGCAGGGGGGGAAAAAAAGAAAAAACACAACAGTATGAGATACCTACGTTTATTCTCGATGAACGAAAAGTAAAATCAGCACCACTGATAAATCACAGGTTTAACACTTCTTCACCCCTCAAAAATATTTCATGGTTTTGGTAAAAAAAGCGTTTTTACTTACCCTAGGAACAGCTGAACCTTTCTTACGTTCAGGAATATCAGCCTTATTGGGATTGCTGGCATTTCCAAGCATTGGACTAGCTGGTGCAATTCCTCTTCCTCCAACAGCACTACTACTGGATTTTCTTGACTGAATTCCTTCCTCTTTGAGGTCACCGTCTGTAGTACTAGTCTGGCTTCTTTTGGGATACGCCACTACTGAGGGGATGGATGGTCCGGCTAAAAAAACCAAAAGAAACAGGAAAGGGATTTTTCTTCTCAGAAGTTCAGTAGCTATTTTTCACTACAATGGAAACGCATTTACACATGAGAATCAAAATAATTAACACCGGGAATCAGAGTTGCAAAAAGGCAGTTATTTAAATTATTGAAATATACGCATTTCAGAAGACAGTAAAATATTGTGAAAACCAAAACACTTTCCAAACTGTTTTGTTTCCTTTCTCTTTAAGGGTAGGGGGAGACAGGAGGGAGGTGACAACCCAGGGACACAACACCCTGAAGCAATGCCACCCCATTTTGTAATAAAATCTGACAGATTTGATATTCAAGTCAACTCTAGTAGGGCTTCCCCTTATATCTTAATTCAAAGATATGTCATTTCCTTTTGTTTACCTTGCTAAGAACAGGAAGGCAATAATAACAGACATTAATTTGAATTCATTAAGCAAAGATATAACTTGATTGAAAGACTTACGAATTTAATGGAGTCTTTTGGTGTTTGAGTACTGATTTGGCTTGGTAGGAAAAAACCCGTTAGAATCATCTTGAAGACACTTAACAGGGAACTGACTCATCCAAATCAGAGGATCCTTCATTAGCACAAAGCTGGCACACGCTGTTCAAGCCAATTTGTGATAAAATTGGGCTCCTGAGACAGGTAGCTGGTGACACTACCCTGGACCACCAGTGGTGCTAATAGCCAGTGGACTGTGCTCCTGGACTAGCCCAGAAGCAGCAGCGGTTTGCTAACAGCCTCCCTGGGTGTGCCAGGACACCCAAGAATGAGGGAGCCCCTTCAGCAGCCGCAAGCTCACTCCTGTTTTACTAGGTTCCTGGACGCTAGGAAAAGCCTGGGGGAATGTCAGGATTGGGTTTTCTGCTGTCTCAGCTACATCTCCTCAGAAGAGGATACATCAAGATACATCAACTTTGTAGTTAGTGTTTTAATAAGAATTAATCAAAAAAAGTGTATGTATATATACACACATTAAAATGCATATATATTGATATATATATATATAAACATTTATATAGATATATATTAAAAAGCATCACAAACCACAATAACCATCATACCAGGAGACTCCCCAAGGAAAGCAACCTCTGGATGCACTTGATGTATTTAAAAGTAGACCTAAACTCCTTTTATGAGTTAGTGTCTGGGCAGGAAGATGTTTAAGATACTTAGAAAACTCTAAGCCACTATCCTGCACACTCATTAAGCAGAAGAGTCCTAAGTTTGCCTGAGTCGCTGATCTTTAGAAATTTAATTCCTGCAGGACAATCAAGTGACATTACCCTCAGGAAACAGGAAACAAGAAATATTGGCAAACTGACATTTTTTCAAGTTTTAGACACAAGCTGACCTACTAGTGTCAGAAGAAAACAAAAGCTAAACAGATATACAAGAGCGTGGGGGAGGAGCACTGTGCTTTTCATGAAAAAGGGGGTTGTAACATTCTCTTCAATTTGTGTAACAAGACTTTGCCAGCACGGTCAGAAATGCAAGGGATGACACAAGGCAGAATAAGAGAATTAAGTTGGTGTATTCAGCCTTCCTCTAGAGGCTGTTTTTGAAGGCTTTGTAACAAAACCAGTTAAAAAAAAAATTAGTTATTCAGTAAATTATTTAACCACTGTGCTGTGAGCTACACTGTTGTCATCCTCCTTGCCTTTGGGGGATAGAGACAAAATCAGAAACCGAACAGAACTGGAAGTCACTATATTCTGCAACACTGAAAATGAGAATTGCTCACCGTGATCACTGTACCGCCGCTGTTTCTGGCTAGAAGATATGCTTCTCTGAACTTTGTGATGAGGAGATTGTCCAGTGCTATTATTAAGATCACTACTTGGCCTAACTTTGGCAAGTGAAAGATTGCTGCTGGAGCTTGAATCACTTGCATCCAACTACAATACAAATGAGAATATTAAAACAGGGAGTTCAGACAAAACAAATTAAACATCCATCGCATTATGGGAGCAGTAACAGGGAAGCAGAAGGAAGATGGCTCTGGTACATAGGGAATTTTGTGACAGCGAGGAAGGTGCTTAGAGGCCCCAACTTCTCTTAGATTCTTGTGCAACTGCCTGAGGTGAAACTCAGTGGAATCTGCAGCCCCTCAAAGGACAATCAGATAAAGAAAACCCATCTCTACTTTCAGTACTCTCTCCTCAGAGTTCTCTAAGATTTAAACAGGAAGAGAGGGTATTTGTAGGATATTTAGTAGCCACCACACCAACTCCTCCAGCAGAGGAACCAAGAGCAGCTTACTGATGCCGAGCCCTCTCAGCATCATATGGAAAGGTAATCCACAAGGCAAGAACTTTTTTAGGTTGATTCATCCTGCTCCTTGATTCTCTCAAAATATTTAGAGCTGGCACATTCACACTCGAGCTCCTAGACTAGACAGGACAGTAGCTGGCCTATGAAGTCCTTCAGAGGAATAACTGCTGAGCAAGCAAGGCAGTTTTGGGAACCTAAAGACAAGAGTTTACTGACTGAGATCAGCGTGAGAACAAACAAAGCACCATTTGGACAGTTGACACTGATGATTAGAATAATGTGATTTTAAATGTAACGGACTTTTTTGCAGGAATGCAATGCCTATAGGTACTGACTTAATTTTTGCTTCTAATTTTGCTAAGGCCACTTTTTGATTCCTTTGTTTCTTTGCATTTTTCGGAATGGTACTTACCTCTGACGATTTCCTTCCTAGCAGTAAGTATGTAGCTGTGATTTCATCATACTTCATTTTACTAAGGGATTCTTGAATTTCTTCTTGAGAATATCCCATTCCTACTATAATATCTAAAAACAAATATGCTCTGTAAGTAACAGAAACACTCTGATGTTTAGAACGTTTAAAGAATTACACAAAACAATTAAGCCTGAGAACATAAGCCTAAAGAAATATCAATATTAGAAGATTAGTTGCTTTTTCCAAAGGACAAACAAATACAGAGTGGTAGAGGAAAAAACCCCACCCACATCATGCAAACAGTTTCATATTCTGAAAAATACTTGATTACCTATTCTTTTCTGGTCCGAGATGTCTAGTTCTGGTTCAACAAAAGGTTTAAGTTCATCCTCCTCATGCCCTGCATTGATCCACCTGTCCTTCATAATTTGCTATAAAAGAAAGGGCTTTGTTAGTACAATACACTTCACAGCAAAGAAAATAAGTTGTTGAATGAACTCCCCCCTCCTCCATGTACCAAACACTAAGGCCTCTTCTCGTTTTTCTTTTCCAGAACAGGTCCCAGCACCTACTCAGTTTTGTTTTGCTCCAGTGAAGAGAATCAACTATGCACATCAAGCCAAGCTTCCCAATCAGCTGTCTTCTAGCACATAGCCGAGAGCTAAAAGCCCGTAACACAGACCAGGAGCAGTGCGACAACTCTGACAAGTCTAGCAAGTCCAGGCTTGACTACGGAAGTCTGTGGAAGCCAGTATTGTTTTGGCCTTTCTCCTCCATGAGGAGACAGAAAGAGCCATATGCTTTACTCAACAATCCTCTACTCCTGAACCCACTCCAAATAAATTATTCAGGAATGGTATGACAATAATAAGTTACAGCTCAAAAATACAGTTTGCAAAATATAAGGTCCATCAGAAAGCTAGACATTATTTGTGCCATTACCTCTAGAGTGCCTCTTTTTGTTGGGTTTAGCACCAGGAAACGTTTGAGGAGGTTTTCACAGTCTGTGGACATGTAGAAAGGAATCCTGTATTTTCCTCTTAGCACTCTTTCCCTAAGTTCCTTGGTAACAGAAGAAGAACAGACAGTGAGTTGTAAGCAGCAAATCACTTACAACATTAGGTAAACATGCCCAACATGTTCTTCAAAAACACACCTTTAAGTTTTGTCCATCGAAAGGAAGAGATCCACTCACAAGGGTATAAAGAATAACACCTAAACTCCAAACATCTACTTCAGGTCCATCATATTTTTTCCCTTGAAAGAGCTCTGGAGCAGCATATGGTGGGCTGCCACAAAAGGTGTCCAGTTTATTTCCGACTGTAAACTCATTGCTAAAACCAAAGTCAGCTATTTTAATGTTCATATCTGCATCTAGCAGTAGATTTTCAGCCTGGAAGAGAAAAAATGGTCGATAAGATGAACTTAAGATACTTGATTTAGAATGCTATTGTCTGGTTTTACTCATTCTTAAAAGGCAAAAAGCTGAAAAATCTGTTAACATTCCCTTCCTTGCAAGGTCTTCAGGTATGCTTTAGTCTATAATTCATATATCCTCTATTTTAAAAATCTCTGTACAATAGCTTCAGACTATGTGAGCTGTTATGCTACCGGAAAACTGTGCTACTACTATCGGTTTTCCCCACAGAAATGCTTCCCTGACCATGGGGGTTGGACCAGGTGACCTTTAACGGTCCCTTCCAACCCAAACTATTCTGCGATTCTATTATAACTTACTTTTGATCTATTAAGAAGAAAACAAGATACAGTTTTCTGTATTCTTACAAAAGGTTAGTAACACATAAAACCTTCAAAATTTTTTCAAGTGTGGTTTGCTTTTTTTTTTTCAAGTTACAAAGTTATGACATGTTGAACAAATTATGTGGCAGCACTATAAAAGGCATAGTTTAAAGACAGAATATACCATTTCGTGCCAAGCTACAAAGAAGCCATACCTCAGTTTCATCATCACAACTGGTAATTCATTCTGTTGAAGACCGAAACTTGTCATACCTCTATGAAACTACCTTTTTTTTTTTTTAAAATTATTTAAAGATCTCTTAGCTAACACTGTCTTGCATCAGATTTGAATCTGACCACAGGGTGAGAGGCAATCTTTCTATCTTTCAGCAGCCTTTAAATTTCTGTATTTAAAAGTCTTACAAATCCTCTTTTTTTTTATTTGAAATGGTTCTATACTGTAAACATTCCTCAAAAATTGCTATAACGCATGCAAAAAAAATAATCAGAAACTCTAACATATACTACATTTTATCAGCATGATAAATATCACACCCACAGGTGCAGAAGCTGACACACACATGCTTCATGTGCTTTTTCCTACTCACCTTCAGATCTCTATGAACAATATGCTTTTGATGGCAATACTGCACTGCAGATACTATCTGGAGAGAAAACAAGCCCAATTATATAAGTGACATCTCAAAGAAACGGGACTTTTAATCAAAAGGTTCAACATTTATTACTGAAGTTGACACATACTTATCCACTCAGAACTACATGACCAACTACTACAGTGACCAAGTGTATTTGGGGGAAAGCTGCTAAATAACTTAGCTGTTTGCTATTTGATCTATTTGGTTTCTACTATACTTGAAAGAAGATTTTGTTTTTCCTGTGTGGCTAATTATAGACCAGTAGAAGCAATGACTTTCAGAAAGGTTACTGAAGTATTTCCACTCCAATACTGTATACAGCTATAAAAGCTTTCCCTCTAGACTGAAGTTTTCCAGTCCCTCTCCAAAGGTGATTTTTCATGCCACAGCGTGAAGAGAAAAAGGTAAGAAACCGGCTTAGCTACTGGAGAAACTACTGGGAAACAGCTTGTTTTTCAAAACTTACGCAGTGAGAAGCAACTAAGCATCTGACAGAGGTCTGCTGTTTAAGTGCATATGGTTTATTGTATTTTTTATACCGTACAAGAGTAGCAAGCTCAATGGAAAAAACTCTCTATGTCTCTCAAGTGTAATGGAGTAATTTCTTCCATCATAACTTCCAAATATCATTAAGGTTTTCCTGCTTTATATAGCAAACTATATAAGCTATTTACACAGCACAGTGTCCTAGTACATTGCTTTAGAGTCATAAGTGCTGCTGCAGAACTCTACATGCATGGAAAAGCTGGATAAAGTCTTATTGTTGCATGATCACAAGTGTGATCAAATACATTTTATTGTCATGCATACATGGTCAGAATTGAGGCAGATGTTATGACTTCTTAAAATAAGTAGAACTGCACATAAAAATAATTTACTTTAATAACTACACTTAAATAAATGTATTTCCATTCTCTGTTCAAGATCATGAAGATTCCAACACAGAAAGATGAGGTATCATTACTGTTACAAAAAAATAACTCATGATCAGACCACCCAGCTTAGCGTACACATCCTCCTGCACTGGTAAGAAGCAATGGTTCACCCACCCAGTATTTAGAGTAGGTGAAAGTAAGGTTCTTGGTAGGTCAAAGAACTGACCTACTGGTCAATTTTGCGTTTGAAACTTAAGCACCGATGTTATCATCCTTGTACTCCTGTATTACTGAATCACACATGTGCAAAATGCCACCTCAGAAACCAAGCAGTCTAAGAAAAGTTGAAATATTTCTATTTCCTATGCTTTCATCCTGGTTTCACTTCTTCCTTTATATATTGGCTCCCTCTTTCAGACTCCCAGTTCAGCTTTTTACAGTTACTGAAACTGCCAAAGTTCTCCCACGCCATCACTTGTACCATCTTTTTGGTTTTCCTTCCTCTCCTCTCCGCTGCCGTTACTTCAGCGCCAGTCACAAGCTCACTCTGCAGGGGCTTCCAAGGCTGACAGCATGACAAACACCTCAAGCTTTATTTGGGACTGCAGAGACACAGCAATATACCATTCACTCCTAAACTGCTTTTACTCTGACTATGTAAGAGCGTGAGGTCTAGCAGATGATCAATCAGTAGTTTCCTTTGGAGATGCTTTTGAACTACTCTGCATTGCAACAGGACGGCAGAGACTGCAGAAGCGAGACCAATCTAAACGGAAGGGAAACAACGCAATGTGCACGGCATTAATAATTGAACAGCAGCAATCAAAACCGAATGAAAAATAGCACAAAGCATGGCTGCTCTGGATTGAGTCCCTCGTCTTCCACTTTCCATCGTTGTTTCCATTGACAGCCCCCTCACCCCCAACCTACGCGAGTGTGAGAAATCTGCTGACGCTCGGCAGGTGGGGAGAAGAGGGGAAGGAACAGCAGACCTTTTTGCTCGAGATAACAATTGGAGCATTGAAATACATTTCTTGGGAGGGATTTCAAAGATCTGTATAATCATAGGTTTTGAAAAACATGTTAGAACAAGTTATCTCTAGGCAGACAAACCATTCTTCATAAGGATTAAATGACAAAAGGAGAGATAAATGACTCTCAAGGTCCCTTCCACACTGCCACAAGTATTTAGTTTCTTAACTGGAACATACAAGTAAGATGTGTTTTGTGGATTTTTTTTTATTTTCCAAGATGTGTCCTAACATCTACCAGCATGAAAAATTCTGAATAGCTTCTGCAGGTAAACAGTGGGAAGACTGAAGGAGGCCAGATCTAATCGGCTGCAGTAAAGGAAAAGAGGGAAGCAATACACATGGATTTTGGGAGACCCCCTGCCTTAAGTTTTGGCTTCCCATTTTGGTGTTAATTCTTATCCAGATAGGCAGATTTTTTGATGGAAAAAGGATTGCAAGATCGAACCAGAACTGGTTGGAAGCCTGCAACAGGGAAAGAAAAACAAGGTAACATTAAGAATGTGAAACATTCTGGATTCGAATTTCTCACACATTGCTGCACAAAAGGAGCTTGAAATGGAGAAATGCAGAGCATGGCTGTATTTTTAGTGTTTGTACCCTCTCCTGTGTTCCTTGTCAAAGGTTACTGGAATAATGTGATCACTATCTTTTATATTCTTTTTTCCTGCTAAAAACCTTAAGTATGCATACCAAAACAGACAAAATCGATTTTTTTAACAAGCAAAGAGGGGAGAATTACCAAATTCTGCTCTTTGCCCACTAGAGAGGAAGCACCTCCTCAGATAAAACACAAGTGTTCGATGCAGAAATCACATCTACTGAAAGAAGAAACATGATTCAAACACAAGATATAATACAACCTATTGTAACAACGGAGCTCAATACCACACAGCACAACTGTTTCCTCAGTTTAAAGAGAGTCACCGTCTCTTAAACCAGACAGTGAATTAAAAAAAATAAATCCCTATTATGTCACAAGTCCCCATCTAACATAAGAACAGCTGCACTGAATCAGATAAAAGGTCTACAGAGAGTATTCTCTCTCCAACAATGGCTAAAAGCTACACGAAGCTATTCTGGGACTACAGTAAGGTGAAATGAATAGTTTTATGACCTGTAAACCCAGCAAGATCTAGTTTCTTTTGATACTGTCCCACAGTCAGAGTCCGAGTCTCTTAATAAATGCCAAGCTCTGATCAAAGTTTCCCGACTTCTGTCCCGCGCGCATGCTCTTCTCTCCAGCAAAGTGCAATATGCTTGTGCTATAGTTTCTCTCTTCGGGTTATTATAAGGGTTCTGGTTTTTTTGTTTGTTTGTTTGTTTTTTTTTGTTTTTTTTTTTTTTTTTTGGCCAGGCACTCATGCTTTTCAATTTCCCAAGAACCTTCTATCTTTGAGATCAAGGTCCTCTAAAATTGCTGAGCTCGGTAGCCGGGAAGTCAGCTGTTGAGGGAGGATAGAGCACAGCTGCCTGTGCCAGGAGACAAGACTTATAAGGAGGAACAGAAAACATATTTCTGCGGATTCAAGTGAGGCCATCTATATACCTATCTTTACAAACAGCATTTAGTCTGCCGAAGTAAAAAAAAATGAGAAAAACCAAGCTGAGAATCTGAAGTACATAAAATCGGCTCTCGACGGGCCAAATACCCGGCTCAGCAGGTAACGATCTTTTGAATTCTTTCCCTTGACATTCGTTTTTGAAAAATGAAGTTACACGTATCCTCTACTATTCACATTATCCCATAAAATTAAGCACTAAGTGTACCTGTAAAACATGTTTGACCTGTCTCCACAAGTTTTTACTTAAAGGGGAGTTGAATAGTTAATAAAAAGGTAATTGTTGAACAAATGTGCAATTTCAATGGAATTACTGTAAGATCTTTTTCCACACAACTCCTGATAAAAGAAACTGAGGACAAAGAGCAGAGAACCAGACAAGTAGAAGTTTTCTTCTACTTTCTTCGTTCACATCTGAGAGAGAACAGCAAATCCTCTCAAGTTACTCTGAAGCTCTTCAAGTGACATTACAAAGAGCAAGGCAACAGTCTGAGATTTCGAAGAGAGGGCTGAAGCGGGAATGGCTGCTCCACGACCCATCACATCTACTCCAGCACAGCCCAGAAACACACACCAGAAAAACCTCAGTCACAAAGGAAAATTCTCTACCTGCCGCAATATGAAAGGGTGGGAAGCAGCTTTAAAAAGACATGTAAGATTTTGTTAAAGAAAAATTTTCCTTGCTATCAAGCTGTATAACTCCAGTGAGCACAAATCACTTCTGGGGATACAAAGTCTGCAGCTGCTTTTGTTTGGTTGATTTTTGGTGTGTGTGTTTTTTTTGTTTTTGTTTATTTTCTCAAAAGATAAAGAGGGTAAATACAAGATTTAAAAAGATGAGAGAAAACAAAGGAACGAGGATTTCACAGAAACGCTTTTGTTGCCTCCTTATGTTGGGTTAAATACGTTTCTATTTTTCTTTACTTTCATTGCAACTTCTGAGCTTATTGTTTATATTGCTTTCAAAATTCTTGCTGTTGGAGAGATAGGGAGCAAAACAGCTGTGGCACAGTTTTCTAGTTCCCAAATTGTTCCTTCAGTCATGTAACCCACACTAGAGAAGCGTACAAGTTTTCTTTACAAGGCATTTTGTGAAAGTCATTAGTTAATTTCCTGGAAGTCTCACATATTAAATCAAATTTCTTCTACCTTTGCATAGCTACACTTAAGCAGCAAAGCTATTGGAGCCTCCCCTTCCAACAGTGAAACTGTCACGTCATTGCCACAATGTCACCAATTTAAAACCCCTGCCCCGTTCAACAGAACACTCTCATCCCTGTTCATTATTCTAAGGCGTCGTTAAGCAGGAGTATAATTTTGATATTTATTACTTTCCACAACATTATCTAGGTTATCCAAGTGATCAAAGGGATGGAAATAATGTATACATTCACAAATTTCTGCACAAGAGCACAAAACAAAATAAGGCAGAACAGTCAGATCTGCAAATGGAACTCTAGATGCTACAAGAGCAGAGATTTGGATTTTAATCAGTTATGCAAAAGTATCTGGTTATGTTCAATACTGCTTTATTGCAGAATGGAAATGCTTTTTACAGATCAATGAAACGCCAACATCTTTGCAGGGCTAGTTTACACATCATAAATAAAGCTAAACTAACAAGCCTAGAAATTATTTTTCTGTGTCTTTTTAGAACAATTATTAAATTGCATCTTTTCATGTAAGCGGATGGACGGGAATGGACACCTACTGCATGCACTGCCTGCGTTTTGACACTGGCCAGATTGTAGCCTGTTACATTTGAATGACTTCCAAAAGGTTACAGACCAGCTGAACTAAGGATATATGAAATCAACCCAGAGGAAATTAATTTTTGAGCAGAACACACTTCCAAATCAAGCAGTCGCTATGTTCTGGCACTCCTGGACACCCCCGTACACAGCACTGAGGAAATCAGCACCACTGAATGGTCTACTAACCCCTTCAAAATACTACTGTAACCCAAGTTTTTTCTCACTTGGGGCTATCCGTCCACTTATAGCTTAACACTGCTAGAAGTCAAATGCAACGGACAGCCATTTTACTCATTTCAGCATTAAAAACGGGGCGGGGGGAGGGAGGGGGCAGGAGCTGATGTACAGAAATGTTATACATACCTGTCTAAATTTAGCTCTAGCCTCCTTTTCCTTCATTCTTCCATGTGCAACCAGATAGTCAAACACTTCCCCTACAATTCAATAATGAGATACATTAATGGCAATTTCGGAATCTAGAGATTCCCCTCTAGCAGTTGCCCACAGCAGCTTCACTGCAATGACTGTACTTCAAGTTTATGATTACAGGTTAGCTCAAGAGAACAAGGCACAACTGCTCTGCAATTTACTACACAGTCATCATCTCTTACACAAGGAAATAGTAAGACTTAATGAATAGCTGGATATAGACAAAACACCCATTTCCTTCCAATTATTTATGATAGAAACTGAGCAGCATAGTTCTGTTTTGTAAATAAAGATTAAGTGTACCCATGTACTTCAGGTTTTCTCACAAGGGTTTATTTTGTCCTCCGAAAAAGTATCATATATAAAAACACGTATATAAGACATTACAGCAGCCTTTCAGTACTCAAAGGGGGCCTACAGAAGAGATGGAGGGGGACTCTTTACCAGAGAGTGTAGCGATAGGACAAGGGGTGATGGTTTTAAACTGAAAAGGGGGAAATTTGATTAGATACTAGGAAGAAATTCTTTACTGTGAGGGTGGTGAGACACTGGAACAGGTTGCCCAGGGAAGCTGTGGATGCCCCATCCCTAGAAGTGTTCAAGGCCAGGCTGGATGGGGCTTTGAGCAACCTGGTCTGGCGGGAGGTGTTCCTGCCCATGGCAGGGGCTTGGAACTCAATGATCTTCAAGGTCCCTTCCAACCCAAACCATTCTATGATTCTGTAACACCTGGTGATATTTGTAAATATTGTCATACCAGCACTAGAATTTTTCTTTGTGCATGTGTATGAAAGTGTTCTATCCAAAATCAGAAATCTTAGCTTTAACCAAGGCTTCAGAGAGGTACCCACAAGGAAGGTCACAATAATGAGCACAGCAGGACACGCTCACATAATCCATCACACAACCATCAGAGCTGTAAGACACACTGAGAAGGATTACTCCTGAAGAAGCCCTATGTTGTACGGCTGTGGACAACTAAAGGAGATTACTAAAGCAGTACTAAAGATCTGTTGTGGTTTGTTTGGTTTTTTTTTTTTTTCCCCTTTAATCAATCCAGTCATTTCACAGCACATCAATACAGACTACAACATTTCAGCTTTAGGTGCAATCAACTGGCCCATGAAACACTGACATGTTTGTGAGAGCACGGGAGATTTTCTTTACTAAAACCCAATAGTCATGTACATAAGAACTAGAAACACAGACTAGTACAGTTTTAAAAATGCTTTGCTAATATGCAAAATAAATAAAAACTTTAGAAGTGGATCAAACATCTAAATATTCTCTACTAAGCGAGAAAATGCTGTTTTATATATAGTCACCTCACAAAGGAAGAGCCGAGTAACTTCACGTTTACTTTTGAAAAGAAATAACTCCACCAAATTTGAAGAAGAAACTCAGAGTCATACAGTAGGAAAAGCAACAACTGAGCAATCTGAGGGAATGTCAGGGTTTTCTACAAAATAGCCTTATTTCCCTCTGTAGTGTATTATTTAATATCCAACTCGAGTAACTGTCTCAGCTGTATTTCACAGGTGTTTCTTCAAAAACCTCGAAGGAACAACCCTTAACACTTCACAATTCAGGGAAAAAGACACCAGAGAAAAGAAATTATCCCAAATTTATGCAAAATCTTGCAGTTGTAGCAATAGTTTCTTTCATCCTGCAGCCACAGAGTTCATATGCGACATGCGTGACCAGTATCTTGCTAAAGAGGAAACACGGGAAATTGATCCCTGGCACTGAGATTACCAGCCATTCCTGTCCTGCACAACAGGGCACGTGCAAAGGGTATGGCTCACAGCCTTTTAGACTGGCCCAGTACATATCTCTCCATTACCCTAAGAAAGATCCTGCCTTCTTTAGAGAATCCCTGGCCCTTCTACCTCCTAGAAGCTAATCACTAGATGGCAATAGGACTTCACTTTCAAGTCTAGTCCCACCGAACAGCACAGAGATGCTTCCACAAACACCTGCATCAGCCAATATTTTAATGATATTTTACCAGCTTTGTTTCTGCTCATACAAACACTGGCTGAGCATTTAGGGAGCTGCTAGAAGAAGACATAGACAGGTAGAGAATCACTACCTTATTTGTAGTAATCGTTAAACCTCACATAATCTAACATCAGAGTCAAAATTCAATGCTGATTTTCTCTGAAACGAAATATTTTTATCTCCTTCCCGAAACTAAAGAAAAGCCTCAACTCTGAGTTTCCCAGCTGCCGATGCTAAAGGCATGACAAACTGAGCACTACTAGGTTTTAGACAGCAAGGAGTAACTTAAGCCCAAATACCTTAATGTCAAGATATTTTCAGAGCTAGAATTGCACAATGCACACTTCCCCCCTCTGCCCTCTGCAATCAGGAACAAATTTTTAAGTTCCTCCTAAAATGGCATAAGGCTAAGCCTAACAACTCTTGACAGTAGAAGGTCTGCGATCGATAAAGATACGTCAAATATCATCAACATCTAAGAAAATAGAAGTTGCAGTACTTCTGCTTTTGAAAGCAAAAGTTAAAGACGTTTCATCTGAACATGTTTTTACCAAATATCTTACACAAAATAGGACACCAGAGGTAGGGAGCTGAATGTAATAAATCAAAAAGGTTGGCATTTGTTACGGAGAGGAACAATTGATGGCCAAATAAAGATTTCCATTAAATCCGAGTTGTGAAAACAAAGCAAATGTTACTAAGTTGCAATAAGTTCAGAAGCTGCTTTTAAAAGCTCTCATTAATTCTGTTGCCCAAAGAAGTCCCAGAAAACATCAAAGATTTTGCTTAAGATTTTACACTACTGTGACATTAATATCTCCTGAAAAAGAAAGCAAAACTTTTAAGAAAACAAGTGCTTTCTCCCACTTGGCAATTTGTTTACGTGTGTCAAAGCAGAGAGGTACTTACCCCCACTTGCATATTCCATTACTAAATAGAGAGTTTTTTCCTTTTCAATGACTTCAAATAGTTTCACTAGAAAAGAAAGCCATTTATTAATCAGTTAACTAGCTGGAAAAGTATTATGTTAACCCCATAAAAAATTCAGTCAAAGAAAACCCAAAGCAAACCCTATTTGCTTGCTGTTTGACATTATCAGACTTACTCTAAAGAAGCTCTTTGTCTAATGTTCTTAAATGGAAAATACCATTAGACATTTGGTCAACTCATACAGAACACTTTCTCAAGAAACAACTCTTTGCTTCTGTTACATGGGAAAAAATTATCAGTTATCTACACAAATAACAGTTTGTGCAAAGGGACCAAAATACTGTGTTTGGCTTTGTTTTTTTTTTTTCAACACACAGCTCTGAAAAAGTATTTATTACTGCCACTTTACAGTAAATTGACACCCTAGTGCAGAATCATCTTTTAAACTCATACCATGACAATTTTAACAGTGAAAAAGCTAACATTTCTCCACAACTGGAAATTACATGAAAGAAACAAGTTACCTATATTTGGATGATTTAGGATCTTCATTATTCTTACTTCTCTAAAGAGCTGAAATAAACATATAACATGAAAGAAAGAAGTTAATGAAATAGGTAACACCCATTCTTCCTAAGCCTGATCATTTTGATATATTTATTTAAACACAAAGGGCAAACATTACTATTAGCATTTCAATAGAGTTCATTAAATAAGCACTTATTGGAGGTAAGAGGTAAGTGCTTGCTTCTTTTAAGACCCCGCCCCAAACAAACCAACCCTTAAAAAGGTGAAAGCACCCACAAAGCGCTCCAGATAACTCAAGAGAGAAGTGATCTTAGCACTGTGGTTTGAAGACTTTTGGGGCCAGCAGACCATTACAAGCCCACGCAGCTTCTTGCTGGCCAGTACATCTCACACAATTGTTCACCCTTATACAGAAAATACTGTTTCCAAAGTTTCGTGAACCCCCACCAGAACACCTTTTGAAGACCACTGCACTGTGTTACTGGTATGAACTCATCACTCTTCCGTACTTCATTAAAGCCAGGCAATTACTGTGGTAGAACAGGAATTCACAGGGGGAAAACCCCACCTGCTTATATCACACAAAAAATGTTACCCAACATCACCACCAAGGAGCAAGTTTTAAGGAGAGATGGGGAGGCAAGGCTCCCCCTCAGCCCTTCAGAAGCATTCCTGCAAGCTGACTGAGACACAGTAGCATCCAGTCCTGGGTTTGTCACCACAGTTCCACTGACTCTCCCTGCCAGACATCCAGCCTCTGAGCCTGCTCGGCCAGTACAACACGCTGAGCGTACTTGCCAAAATTAACAGGGCAGAAGACAAACAGTGTATTCCCGACCCAACAATCCCCAGCAGACAGAAGAAAGACCATTACTTCAGGGGTACAGTCTCAAAGGGATCAGCCTGCTCCCACCCTCTTCCCCATCCACCTCCCTACGCAACAGGGTCGTGCCGCTTCCCTTTACATAAGCCCTGGTGTAAACCCAGACTGAGGCACAAGGTCCAGGAATGAATTCAATAGAAAATCTCACAAAACACATAAATCCCCCGAACTAAAAGACTCCATCTCTTAGTTTTCTGTTGCAGAAAACCCCCTGCCTGCCCTAGCACATCTATTTTGGCAGGATGGGTGATGAGGGAGTACAACTGCCCGTTTCAAGCTGCAGCATCACGTTAGATGAACGGTGCTGCATCCAGAGGCCACAGACTCATTGTCAGGATCTTGTTCCTGACACCAAGACTCATGGAAAGAGGGTCTCGCTTGAGCAGTTATTTCCAAAGAGTTCAACTTTGCCTGTCACACAGAGTAAACTCTGCCATCCTGCAACTGGACAATAATACGTCAATGACATTTAACAAACCACAAATGAAAGCAGTCTGTTACTGATCAGCTGATAATTATTTTCACCTCTGAAAACCCTCTTCTGCAAAAGACAATTAAAAGATGCACATAAACTGTAAGGGTAATACTAAAAATGCCACAGGTGTTGTTACTGCAATATAAAACATTGCTTTTTAATGAAGTTGGTTAATAGCAGATGAAGTAAATGTAGTCCCACTTCTCCCAGAAAAGACCCAAGATTAAAAAAAATATTATGAAAGAACTTGAAGTGCAAATACTATTGTGTTCAGAAAACCCAAAGAATTATCTTTTTAGGCTGCATGCTATATTACGGCCAAGTGTGTACCTGTTCTCCCTCCGCAGCTCCCCCCATACTTCTTAAGCCTCAATTTCTTCTTCCTAACAGCATGTTTCAAAAAGCAGGAGTAATCAAGAGGTCTTATTATAAACCAACTTCTACAGGAATACCAGCAACATAACAGATCATCTTGAACTTAATGTAAAGAGGCTGAAGCAGAACCAAAGTCCACAGCTCTGCAGGAATGCAGACGTGGGAGAAAAGAAAAGAGTTTTGCAAAAAAGAGTTAACAGCGTTGTTACTAACTGTAAGGAAGCAAAAAGCGCTGCTGCAAGATTTGCCTCAGGTCAGATTTCAGATAAAGTGAAGACATTTAATATGTCTACACATATTACTAGTGACTCAAAAACCTGTAGGTGCACTTACTCAATAAAAGAAAAAAAAAAAGTTAAACACAGGAAACAAACAGAAAACAACCAAAGAGTTAACAAAAAAACCTTGTGCTTTTGTGTCTTTTATTAAAAGAAAATGTGGGCAGTGAGATTTAAATAACTAAATAAATAGGAAAGGAAAAATCACAATTTGGAGACCAGTTGTTCTAATCATTCTCTGCTTTCCGATGTTTCTGTGAAGGCTAAGATTTGGGGAGAAACCCCCATTGTGCTGCCCAACAGACCACCTTCCCCGTGCTACAGCCACAGCGGCGAATGGCACACTACCTCAACACAGAGTAAAACCAAACAGTTTTCCAAATGCTTTTATCTCATTATCATTATCCAGGTCTATGCTTGACACTTTGCTAGATGACAAGCTGCTTAAATGCAATTAGGACTGACTGATCAAGTAAATTTTTGGCCATGAAAAACAGTTTCAAAAACTACAAATGCATGTTTTATTTTTCACCCAGAGAGATAAGTAAATGGGTTTTGGGTTTTTTTCCCTCTGAACTGTGTTATTTCTGGAGATTTTTCATATCTAATTAGACAATGTAGACTACTTCATCAACTTTACCTGATCATCAGAAATTTAAAAGCAGTTGAATCTATAAGGTGTTTTTTTTCCTTACTTTTCAATCAGTTCAGCTGAACTGGTGTATTAATATTCTATTAATACTTATGAACTCGCAGTTTATGTAACTGAAAGCCTCTGGTCAGATTTTAAAGTTCTGAAGACAGTTTGCTTAATTTGCTCTCAATTCATTGTTGGTATCTTCCACCCCCAACACTCAGATAAAGCCCATTGAGTCAGACTCTCACCAAGGACAACTCCACTGCTGCTCAGATGAAGACCTTGGCTGTTATTCAGCCATCAGCCTATTTATCATCACCCTCCCCACCTGAAAAAAAGAGATATGTTCATAGGATTAAGTATGTGAATATACGCAGTCATAACTGGTGCCACCAAACAAGGAGAGTCAACCAAGGGCATCGTCAAATAAGAAAGTAAAAATGAGGCTAAAAGTCACAATACCATCATGTAAATGAATATATTCATTACTCTTACTTTTTTTTAATAAAGTATGCTGCCTTGGCTGGAGCTAGCTACTTCCTCCATTGTACACTGTACACTTTGATGGTCTAATATGATAAAATCAAGCTCATGTAATGTTTTGGGCTGCTCTAAATACAACGTTGGTCCACAAGATGAGTACTCTGCATTACTAACCCAAACGAAGCATGTCAAAAAAGTAGCTTCTACATATGAGCCATTTGTTAAAGTGAGTGGCCAGAAACAAGCTTTTTTTAAAAAAAAAGACTATTTTTGTCTCAGAGAAAATTAAAAATAAAAATGCTTGAGAATAGGATACAACTACCACCAAAATTTTTATTATAATTTTAGGTATATAAATACACTTCAGGTTGTGCTCCCCTAGTCAGTCTAAACGTTATGTGTGGCACTGTGACACAGACAGCAACTTTCACAGGGATATCTGCAAGTGCTTGACTTGTATTATGGTCTGTTTCTGATAGAGGAATACAACATAAAACATCATACAACTTCCACACAGAACGCTGAAAAAAGGCTTCCCAGATTTCATTCCCCCAAAACATTATGTGCATCAAGTTCTAGCAAATGAAGTAGTACTTATCACCACACCGTAAAATTCATTGCAAACAGCCAGTTATGATAAAAGCCCACTCATCTGAGGTTCTCTACCACAGGAACACAGAAGGTGGTTTAACATCAGATGTAACATGAAGGTTCTCAATACAGAACATAGACATCTTAGTTTTAGGAACTTACTTGTTATAATGAGACCATAAACACAGACAAACAACTGAAAACAGTGCTTATCATTTTAATTTCTAATACCGAGATGAAAAAACTACTCCCAACTTGTTGAACAGCTCATTTTCCGTCAACAGGAGCTCTACAAATGTTTCTAGGCAAAGACAAACATCCTTAGTCTGCCAAACAAATGGCTTTTAGCTTTGTTGTGGTCTGGTCCTTTGACTGTAAGCCATGTTAGATATGGGAAAAGAATTACATCTAATTAGTGCTGCTAGCCAACAAACTGAGTAACAAAAACCCAGCAAACCAGCAATGGAAGCAGAGACACATACTGAGTAATGATCTTGAATCAATTTTACTTTATTATGCTGACATATCCGAAGCAACAAGGGAGTGGAGGGAAGAAGGACCCATCTTTTAAGCCAAGTCTCCTTGAACACACCGAAAGACAGATTAGAAATGTTCCTGCATTAGCTATTGCAAGAGTTTTGGTAACAAATGATTTTAAAAAATACTGAAATAGTTTGCTAAAAAGCAAGTCAGTACACTCATCAGAGGCAGAGCATATCCTGGACTCCTTACCCCCAGAGCGGGGGGGCTTTCCATGAGATATTGTCCCAAGCCAGCTCAAGCTTTACCTGTGTATTAGGCTACTCCAGAAAACCCCCCACTGAAATATGCCCTGCATATAATTAGGAGCCTCAAGCAGGAAGCCTTTAAACGAGTTTGCCTCAAACAAACCACAATGTGAAAAAAGAAAAAAAATACTTGTTATAAACAGAAAAGCCTGGGCATTTTAAAGTCTCATCCTTTTCTTGCAGTTTTTAAAATACTGATTGAACCGTGGTCAGAAAGGACAGAGTCTATGTTAAAATTGGTGTTTAAAAACTCTAAAAAGCTTTAGCAAAAAAATGGCCCAAACAAGTGGCAAAACATCTGCACATAATGAACAAAACTATTTGGCTGGGGAGCAGGGTTCTAAAAAAAGAAAATGAGAAGTGATTAAGTGCTATTACACGGGCTTGGTAAAAAAAAACCCTTGCATATAATGGCATTGCTAATTCAAAAGAAACAAAAACAAACAAATTTTTTTTTTTTTTGTCTAGGAGGAAGTGAACTACTGTAGCATCAGCACTTGTTTCCAGCGAGGCCAATACTCATTGGAACCGGGTACACAAGTACATTTGTGGAGAACAGTGATTATGACTAACACCACCAGCATGGGAAAAAAGCTCTAAGAATTCCCTTTTCTTTCAAAGCAGGGAAGTACCGCTTACAGTTTCCTCTTCACTAAGCAAGAGTAGCAGAGTAGTAATTGGGTCCTAAAACAACAGTTAAGAGTAGCTGCATGTGGCTACCACAGACTTCCTCAGCAGCAGACAAGAAACCTGACTCTTCCGAAGAGCCGCGCTGCTGAACGTTGGGCTGTCAGGACCGCAGCCGCCCGGAGCTTACTGCGAGGACATACCAAGAATTACTGTTCCAGAAAGCAAAGCAAGCCCTTAACGAGGTTAACTTCTTTCTGGCAGCTGAAGTATCGGTGTGGAAGGCGTAACACAAAGAAATCAGAACCGGCAGCCTTAATCACCATCTGTTTCCCCACCTCGGGAACGAGCAGGGTATGCAGCTACACCGCAGCTGAGACGCTACACACCACACCCTCTTCTCGGCAGGGCCCTTCCCTCCCCACCATACCTCAAATATTTTATCGCTCTCTCCAGAAGTGCAAGATCAGAAGCACTTCCATCTTAAGCTTCCCCTGCATCTACAGGTCGCGTGCGCAGTTGGCTTCAAACACGCTGCTGGGGGAAAAGGGGCAAGGTTTGCAAAAAAAGCCTCGGTAAAGCAAAATTGTTAAGAAACGCATTGTGCGTTCACTCGGCTTACTGTGACAAACAGGCATTTAACCTCAAGGAAATTACTTTCCATTTTTGAATTGAGAACACTGATATATCTCGATAATTTTTTTCCTGTGCTCACGTAACAAACGAGCTTAGGGAGAAGAGCACATTAGCAATCTCACCCCCCAAATTTGATCTGATTCCTACCCTGCTGTTTTGCACTATTCTTCCAGACTCTCATTTAAAAAACCTAGTGGTAGGCAAGACCAATTTACAAATCACACTTTATAACCTAATTTTATAAATTGTAAATAAAAATGAAATCACAACACGAGCGAACACTGAGCAGGCTGAAATCCAGGAACCAAAAGGGCCAACAAGCGCACTTCCAGCTTGTGGCCTTGCCAACTGAACACCTGCGACTTGGGAAAGGTTTGCTTTGTACCTCAATATGAGCTCCAGCTAAGCATTACGGCCCAATCTCAAAACAACACCATTTGGAGGATTAAGATTTTACATACTTGTCTGAAAACACGGCCTCTCTACTTTTCTCTGACTGCTTTTCCCATGCCCTAACCCCTCCCCTTCGTACCACACAGCTTTTGTTTCTCTTCCAAGTGCTTCAAGCATTTAACAATATTTTCAGGTACTCAAAGTTGCCCAGATCTGCCACTCAAATCAACTTTATCTAATCCATCATATTACCTAATTTGCATTTCATTTCCTCCCTGCTTACCCAGAAATTACCAATAACCTCAGGGATTAAGCTGAAAAAAATTCTGAGAAAGCTGGAACCGCTTTTATGTACTTTTACCCAGTCTACAGAGTCAGTAGGAAGCTCCTACCTGCTCAGATGACAGAGCCTTTCTTCTATAGGTTACTCTTTGCCTCTCAACCAAACTGCACAATGGAAGAATTTGTGTGTTTTTCCAATTTACTTTTGCACCATTAATTTTGATAAAAACATCCAGCCGCAAGATCTTTATAGTATTTGTATAAAATCCAAATGTATGTATTCTCCAGTTTACTCTGGTCACGCTATTTCGATTTGTTTGCAGGTAAGTTCTGGGTATTCTCTCGTTCAAACAGAAATATTGCAGGGAGGTTTTTTTTATCAAAGTACTCAAAAGTAAATAAAAAGCCTTTGACAGCAGCACTTAAAAGGACAGGGTTAGAAAAGTCCTAGGTAAAAGTGACATTTAAACGTACTTCCTGCAGGCACTCCAAAGCAGACTGGTTGCTTGATGAAAGAGTAGGATTTATCACTACTTACTAAAATAGATAAGGCGACACAACTCTAACAGCACATTAAACATTTGAGGCTAGAGGGAAGAAACCAGGATAGCCATGCTCCCATTTGTTCCACAAAACCACAGCACCTTTTCTGCTGCAAACTATGTGAAAGGCATAGATACTGCTCGGCCTTCAGTCCAGAGGCAGTATTTTCAAGGCTGGTTTAAGAGGACAGAAGACAAGCTTTGTATTTTTAAAGTTTAACACAGTGACTAGCACAAAGGACACAGGGGACACGATACCAAACCACGAATGTCCTCTCTACAGAGTTCGCTGTGCTCGGGAGACAAAGGAAGTGGCTAACACCACTGTTCTCTCAGTTTACAGCTCTCTACGAGTTCATCTTGAACAACTGCAGCGCTGTCAAAAATATCTGTTACAAAACTAGTTATTAAATACAGTAGTCAGATGTGTGCAAGGTATGCAATGCTTCAGGTTCTCCAGCACAGGCATTCAGGGTTAAAGGAAGGAGGTGGTGACACAAAATGAGTTACAATACAGTTTAAAGATTAAATGTAAAAACCTACCTTTTGTAGACTAGTTGGGTTCAGCTGTGCTTTGTCAATTATTTTTACAGCAACCTAAAGGAAGAGTTCATAATCAGTATTTTCCATATGAACAATGCAGCGTTATTACAAGATGGTCAAATCCATTAACAGAAATGGAAAATATGAAAATTGCACAAAACCCACTCAAGTTTCTTCAGCAAATTATGTAATTATATCTAAACTAAAAATGTTTGGAATTAACAGCCAAAGCGTACTTTACTTCTACTGCAACAAACTAAACAGGAGAGTGGAAAAACCCCTAGTATTTTAAGCGCATTAAGACAAGAAGCTCACTTAGTCTTTTGCTTGACATTAAGACCATCACAATTAGAGTGGAAGCTCCCACACCAGACAGTGCCCCGACAGAGAGCAGCGTGCTACAAATAATATTTACACATTATAATTACACAACAGATTACACAGCACTGGCAGGGCACTGGCAGCTTGTGAAGATGCTTCTAAAAGCAGAGATTTCAGAGCAAATTGAAAGTAATTCCATAGAGATTTTTCAAGAACTAACTTCACCTTTGGAAATTCACTGATTATTTGTGTCAATTTGCTCCCTGGTGATATGAAATGAAGTATCACTTCTGCATTAACAAATACCCATTGGCTACAGTACAAGAAGTTGGGCACATTCATTCTTTTACTGGTTCTAATCTTTTCAGTTAATACTGTAGAGAAATATTAAAGAGCAAAATAAAAATTTCACAAAAGAATCAAAAGAGAAATTCCCTACGGTAACTAGTCAGAACCTGAAGATTTGAGACAATGAACAGGCAAGAGAGATGAGCGTCAGTGCAATGCAATTTGGATACAGGATGAGTTACAACAGGAAATGGGAATCTTTCTAGAATTACATGCCAATTGGTATTTTTCCTTTCTAAATTAGAGACTCAACATACCAGAAGAAACTCTACAGAAGCCAAGGAGATGGTGCCTCTCAAAGAGGCAAGATGCTGCAACTCAGCTGATTATAATACCTCAGGGGTGCAAAGCAAGGGCTTTCAATTCCCCTTGAATTTTTGGCTCAAGCAATAGCTGTTGCTCCTTCCCATGCCACAGCTCCCCATTTCCCTGCATGGCTTTGTGCTATCTTTGCCATCCCGTTAACGTGAGGTTGGCAACATATGGAATAAAGAATATCTTACATCAAAGCAAAATTATATCCCTACATTCAAGTGCAAAAACACAGGGGATGGATCATCATGATGAAGAGGGAAAGAGGGGAACAGTGTTCAACACTTGGGTGCATCACAGAATTATATGATGGATACGGTGTTTTCTGAAACTGAGATTCAAGATTTATTTTGAGCCCTTCTAGATGCAAGATACAAGGAGACGTCACCAAGAAGCCACCTAAGAATACTTTTGCTTTGAGGAGTATTTTCTTCTAAGGAGTGCTCCTGAAATTAAAGATCACTATTTCCTGAGGCAAAATTCCATTGCAAAACCTTGAGAAATCACTTCAAAAATACAAACGAGATAAACATATTAAGCAATAGGTATTTTTATATTAGCAGCTGTGTACAAAACCAAGAAAGATTTTTATCTCTACCTTTATGCCCATTGAACTATTGTCGTGAAGGTAACAAAGATATTCAATTCCTGCAATCTCTTACACATTCATACTAGATGTAGAGTGACCACTGCCTTTGTCAACAGTAGATAACATTATTTGAAGGACACCTGGTGTCCCAAGACTACCCATGCCACAGAAGACAGCCATTTGCTTGGTAAGTGCATTCCACTCAGAAAAAGTTGCACTTGTGTTGAGCTGTACCATTCCAGTCAATCTTTGAAAGACTTAAACTCGTTTCAACCCACAAAGTCTTAAGGTATTGGGTTTCTGCGAAACACAGCTCCCCTCTCACACCGTGTGTTGGTGCCAGATGATCAGAGAGGACCCTGACGCTGGCAAACCCGTGGAGATACAGGGAAGGTACACACCTCGCTCTTCTGAAAGGCAGACTCCCAGGCCTGTTTGGTGCGCTAATTATAGCCTTAAAGGCAGGATGAATTTAGAGAATTCCTACCCACATCAACACTGAGAGTACAATGTGTTAACATTGACTTTGAGAGCTCGAACCCATCATCAGAACAGGGAGCAATTTCAGGTGCCTTGATAAGGTTTCCAAATCACAGGCAAGGGGAACCTGCCCTCCAGAATAGTTTTGACCAGCCTGAGAAAGAAAATCCTCTGTTTTACTAAGCACAGTTAATAAAGCATCAAATTGCCTTCCAAACCAGAAACTTTGCTCTCTTTACACAAAGCGAATCTGGAACAGTTTCAAGTATTGTGTGCTATGGCCAATGCTGGAGGAATGCAAGCCCACCTACACTGTTACACCACTGCATCAGCCATGATATTCTGTGCGAGATCGTTAGTAGAATTAAAATTAACTTCGCTTTCACCATTCACAACAACATGACTTAAAACATTCCCCCTACATGACATGAATGAGGGAGTTAAAGCAATCAGAAGTTGAGACACTGAGCAAATTGGCCAAAATGCTACCATTCAGAATGGTTTCTCCCTCTTAAATTTCACTTTTTCCAAGGAAAGAATAGAAGAAATATGACAATAGATTCCTTGGAGTCAGACTTGGATCCGGAAAGAATCCTGTCTCACTAGGAAACTTCAACTTCTTGGCTATTAACTGAACACATGCCTTTAACGAACAGAAGGATCCATGTATTTTTGGCTATGATTCCAACCACCTTGGTAACAGCAAAAGGTAGTTTTATCTTTTAGATTAATTTTGGCAAGTATGGAGAGCTTGTCAAAGGAAATAACCCTTGATAAATTACAACAGAAAATACATGGCTTAAAACCCAAAGAATTAACAAAAGCAGATTTACAATAAAGACTCTTGGTTTCGAAAAGGCAGGCAGACTACAAATAATACTCTCCTCAGCAGAGGATCTCAAAGGAGTGTGTTTCCAAACAGCGGCTCTGGAGCAGTGAAGCTTAACCCACCCTCCACACCTCTGTTGTGAGCAGAAAGCCACACACTCCTCGGCAGGACAATTCAACCCCCCCCAAGTTAAGCTGATGTTCTCACCACCCTTTCTGTAATTTGAGGCTGGGCTCTCATCATATATCCTGCGGACACACTAAAGATGGAAACGAAAGAGTCCTGGAACTTACTCCAGCTGGAAACACCAAAGCTGTATCTCAAGCAAGAGGAAAATTCATGGGGAAGGACTCCAGATGTAAGGAGATGAGCAACTACCCTAAAAGAATGCTTGAACAAACATACCCTCCTCCCAAGAAGTAACAGAAAAGTGCTGATCTGTTGCATGATTTAGAAGTTAATCAGGGCAGAGATATAAAGCAGAATTGCCATAAAGTAAAACTGAACTGGGCACTTAAAAGGACATTAAGAATAGCCACATAGATAACGAGAAGGTAAGTAGGGTTCAAACACAGCAAGGATATAGTAGAAATGAAAACTCATTGACGTGTAACTCCCGAAACTAAGCATTTTATTTTGGATTCTGGTACATAAGATGGAAAAAAGAACAGGAACTAAGACAGGACAGCCAGGAGGAATGAGTGTGTAAAGCAGCAAATCACAAATTCAGGAAGATGAGTGCCGTCTGGCTGAGGTCAGACTTAGAACATTATCCCGGAATTATTAAGAGTGGCAGGTTTAAAGAAAAAAAAAAAAAGCAAAAAAAAAAAAGCATTCTTGTAGCACAGATTTCTAACACCTATCAAGAACAAAATGTCAGCACAGGTTTAGAAGTTATCAAACTTTTTTTTTTTTTTTCCCCAGGAGAGCCAGTTACCACAGAATTCTTGAGCTCAAAACTTGCAGGGAAAAAATAGGGAAACAGACAAAAGGGTTAAATGCAACAGATTTTCCTACAGTTAATTGTGCCCTATGGAAACACACAAGATATGACTATCTAGACTACTGTAAAGCCTCATCTAGGAGGATGCATGGAAATTATTGAACTAGATAAGCTGAAATGTGCACAGAGCTTTTTTAATTAAAAAAAAAAAAAAAAAGAAGTCTAAAGAGGTACCAGGAGTTTTTCAAGGACAAGAGTTGGGACCAATCCTGTTTAGTATCTCTATCAGGGGCTTTGGCACAGGAAGTCAAACCAGAATGATTAAGTCTGTTGAAGGAGTTAAGAGGCACCATCAAATACAATGGAAAACTGATATAAACAACCTTGGACATGAGTTTGCAAAGAAAAAGTGAGATTCAACAAAGTACAAGGTGCTGCTGCTGATCACAACCAAAACACATCAATGTCACAGCCATGAAAAAGGTTAGCACAATCTAAAGATTAATTGGATAAATACTTCTGCAAGGGTACGTTGATGACACTGGGGAAATTGTTATCCAGAATACTGTGAAGAATTCTGGTCACACACATCGAAAATATGTAACTATTATCAAGAGATCACCTAGCAAGAAGAGAAACTTTTACTCATCTCTCCTACAAAGAAAAAAAAAAAGTTTAAAAAACCTTCAAGATACTTTTATAAAACTAGCATTCAAAGGAATGCCCCTCATTCTAGGCAGCCAGGACCAATGGCCACGACCCGGAACGTATTTATGCTCTGAACTGATTCAATGACATCTAGTCAGAGTTAAAGAAACTTAATACTTAAATCTTTCCAAATTTGGCCAAAGATTTTACACTTTCACTTTATTTGTTGAAATTTCAAACAAAAATAACTGTCTGTTGAGCTCTGGTTCATTATGTGCAAGTAAAAGAAAATGTAGTTTAATTTTTGCAAAGCAACGTGTGACATGATACCTATCTCCAAATCCTATATCTATAATAATAGCAAAGAAATACTAACCAAGTACTTGCATTTCCTGTGTTAAGTATCAGTAAAAAGAGAAGGGAACTCAACTGGAAAGCAGTTAACCAAAAACTTTGTCTACAAACATGCACTAACTTTAACACCAGAAGACTACAGCTGATCACCAGAACCGTCAGTTAAAAAAAAAGTAACAATAAAAAAAAATCCCTCCCAACAACTCTTGCAAAATGATGTTCCCTCTGTTCCTCATAGTGCTACTGAACTCCGTATTAGCTCAGAAAAAGTAAATTCTTTTAAAGCATTGCAGTCAGCCAGAGAGCCTTCTAAAAGTCCTTGCCGGTATCGGCAAATATTTACTTCATTAGACAGGTCTGGCAAGAAAAAGTCAACAAGGTGTTTCTCCCTCTTTCAGTACATAGAGTTGCTATTAATAAAGCAGCACCAAGAAACACCTTCTTGTAACAAGCAAACAGGACTAGAGCTCACCAAATCAGAACCCTCATTAAGTGCAAGTTATTAATTACATTGTAATGGCATGCAGAAACTAATTATGGAGCTGAGTTAGACACTATGAAGAGATAGAAGAGGAAGCTTGCCTACGCCAACACCGAGTGACACACAAACCGGCTCTGAACAAACTGCGGTGTCTTCCCAAAGCTTCCAAGCACTGCAAAACACTGGCAGAATTCCTGGGAGATACATTGCTTTGGCAAGAAAATACTGCATTTGGGCTACTCAGACCACAATCAAGAAGATATATTAGTTCTCATTCCTGACATCCCCTCCAATACAGCATTGAACTGTGCAGCACAGAGACACCAAGAGGCAGCCTTTCCAGCAAGCTTATTTAATTGCTATATATTGAGCCCTTTTTTTGCGAATGGAGGATTTAGCAGAGAATTCCAGTAGCAAACCTGAACCCAATTTAATGGACAGCGACTTGTCAAAAATGCAAATTTAAGAGACCATTTTCCAGATAAATTGTTTTGTAATCATTACTAAAAAAGAAAAAATACAGTTCTCCATTTCTGTAGTTTTCTACATCAGTGGCAGTATCTCTAGTAAAATGTGCTAAATGTTCACAGACTTAGATGATGCTATTCTAAGACAACCTTCACACCTACTGCAATTCACTACTGTTTACACCCATACTACTTTACCTCTCTGCCAGTTAGGATGTGCCTTGCCAGTTTTACTTTTGCAAAATTCCCCTTTCCAATCGTTTTAAGGAGTCTGTAATTTCCAATATTCTGCTGCTCATCCGTGCAGGAAGCTATAGAGCTCCTGCAGCGAGCTCCAGAGCGCCCAGTTCGAGAGGAAACTTCCTGCCGTCCATCTCCATGGGATGCATGCTGCAAGAAAAACACACACAGATAAGGCTGAGAAATAAAGACAAAACACATCAATGATGAGAAGTATACAACATTCAAAAACGTTAGCGACTCCTTTGAAGAAACCTTCAAAGGATCCAACACGAACTTCAGATTCACGTTGAACTTTGCTCTCATGGGAGACAACAGAGGCTCCCAGTTTATAACACAATTTCCATTTCATCCCCTGGTAAAGAGCAAGTGGAACATCACCTAAACTGCAGCAACAGTTGAGCATTTTTGTAACCTACATGGACTGAAGAATCGGTTCTGAAACACGGAGGTATTTGATACTATTTCTTATTTGCATTACTGTGCCTAACTAGAGCAGGAAAGCCTTTGGAAAGGAGACATGGACAAAGCTTTTCCAAAAGGACACACAGTAAAATGTTCACCCTTATTGGACAGTTTAATACTACTGATAAAATAATAAAAGGTGGTTGTTGTTTTTTTTCTTTCATATTAGACTCCTGTTCCTACAAAGCCTCACAGCCTGGAAGGCCTGGAGAACAAGGGAAGCAATCTTACCTAACGTATAGAAACCTCAGATATTAATAGGCTGAGCACCAGTTACAAAGACCTGAGATACTGTCTGAAATCTGTTTTCACTCAGTTTCCCTGAACAGCTATTAACTGTAAAAATGAATGGGTATATATCATATCTATAATAGTCTTTATTCATTAGATGCCATGGTTAAGATAACAGTAAAGTCTTTTTCATTTCCTGATAGCCTGTTTATGAAAGAGACTAAGGGACTGCTCACGTCCCTTAGATCTCAACTCATAGTTGAGGTCTATGTACCAACTTCACTAATTAAAGCAGTAGTTAGAAATGCTCAGTAGTCTGCAAATGTGGAACAAATGTCTGGCTAAACAGAAGATGACACACTAAGTTCACAGTCATCCCAGAAATCCCAGATCTTGCTCTTCTACTACTCCTCTTGCTGAAACCCAGCAGGAACAACTGAAAATCTGGCATTACAGCAACACTGTCTGAAAATCACTGCAGCAAAAGGATGTGAGATCATAACTCAAGAGCTAACAACCATGGTAGAGGCACAAAGGAACAAATCCACGCTTGCATGACAGTAGGCCAGTTTCACGCTCTGTTTAATAACCTGACATAACCTTGTGACCATATACTCTGGCATCTTAAGCTCCTTGGTTTGTTAATTTGAGTGCAACAGCTGTGATCCAATTATTTTTAAAAACACACTCATTTCATTTAAGAAATATTACCGATAGTCTACAGCAGGTCTTGGAAAGTTGTTTCAATAGTTACTACTTAACACACACACACGCTGTGGTGCATATAATGTTTTAGTATCAATCTGGCTTTAGCTTTTCTGTACTGCCGGACCACTGGTTTATCACTAGATTTGTACTTCCCATATAGGTACTTAAGTACTATCATCACATTACTCCTTCACTTAATAAGATATATGTGTATATATATTGAACTGCAAGAATGACTAAAGACAAGAAAACATTTCTCATAGTTCTCTTCAGAACCCTCTCTTATTTTTCCAAGATCTTTTTGTGGGGCTTATGCTAGAACTGGACATGCCATATAACCAGTAGGTGCACCAGAGATCGCATCTTCTGTTCAACACTCCACTGATTTTACATGGACAGAACTAGCCCTTCTTGGCAGAAGACCATCTGTATCTGGCCATCCAACATGGACTCTAACTCTTCTTTAAAATTACTGCTTCCCATTCCCTTACCACGCATGATGACTTTCATTCCTGGTTCCTTAAATACACGATCTTATATTTGGCTAAAGTGAAACGCAGAATTTCCTTACATGCAGGTTATTACATGTTCTTGATGACTGGCCCATCCTGTCCTATTTAACATTCGTGCAATCTTTATCCTAGTTTTCAGGAGCAGTAGCATACACTTCTTCCAAATCACTAATAAATGACGTAGGAACAAGAAGTACACCCGTAACAAGATCCAGTAAAAATTCAACGCTTGATAACAATTCCTTGTTCTCACTAATATCTCAAGACCCATAACAACTAGGTAACTATTTATCAATCAATAATTCTCAAGGAAAGGAAGGACAAGACTAGTGTCCCGGTTTGAAACAACTAGTTACTCAGCTGAAGGAACTACTACAGCCAGGGAAATCCTGTATCAGCAATTTCACTATTTTGCATGCCCTGAACACCAGGCTGGTGCTGGTTGTTCAGACTATCTTATTTACCCTGCATATACTGCACAGCAATGCCAATCCTCTATACTTCCCCGACCTTCAACTTCTAACAAACCCTGCAGCACACAACACAGAGAACTTCTCCGTCAGCTCCTTTGGTACCTTCAAGTGTCAAGTTATCCAGACCAGCTAGAAAAAAGCAGCAACTGCTGATGCTAGATGTTAACACCCTCCTACACTGCTACCCCCAGCATCAGGAACCAGGATGCTCTGTACAGGGCCACAAGGATGTTTCTTGGCTATATTAGAGGAAGGCTCACTTTTACTTCAAGTACAGCATCCCAGGAATACAGCTGAACTACTTACATTGCACTACACTGAGCTGATAACCTACCTCGGAAAAAGAAGTATATCAGCACTATTTAGACACAGCCCTTTCACAGCTGGGCACACGTGGCACAGGAACACAAATGGCTTCAGCAAGAGCCAGCCCACCTACAGGCAGGGCTTATTCCAGGCTCCCCAGCAGACACGTTCCACAAGTAGGTTGCTTTTGAACCCCACAGGTGAGACTGAAAACAGTGTATCTGCATCTGTGCTGGTCTGTGCCTGAACTAATGAACTATGTTAAACCTGAGCTAGCTTATGAGGCAGGTGAGATGCGGGCATCGGGTACCATGTATTCCCAAACCACAGAACCTGTGTACGGGTTATTCACAACTGCATCTTACTCATATCCCACTTTATATAAACAATATTAGGTAAAAGAAAGATTCCACTAACAAATTCTATTCCACACAGTAAACCCCCCAGTAAACATATCTTGAGAGCTTCACTGTCCTCTGTTTAGGAATGACTTCTTGTGTCCTATCATTTTTTTTCATGCTTTCTAGCTTTACACTTAAAGGGAGGAATTAACAGCTGTGAACTTATTTGGACAAGTGTTGATAAATTTAACACTATCTCCTTGTATGGAGGTTTGCATTTCCACTCTAACCCAGATTATTTCTTTTCAAGAAAATGACCTATTTCAGATGTGGTTTTTGAATATCAAGTTGAATGTTCCTAAGCATTTTAGTTATCTCCACTGACTTGCTCATAGTCGTGTTTTGCTCTGTGGAAATCTGTCCATTTGCAAGCACATCTCATTTGGACTTTATTTCACTTCACATAAGCAAATCTATCAGCAAGTCCTTCCTCTGTCAAATACAAGATTATTATATCAAACAGAACAAAAGTGTTCTAAAAAAACTTCAGAAAACAACTTCCCAGTTTCAACATGGATTTTCTTTTGCTTATGGGGATGAAGAAAGAAGAGGGCTTGGTAGCATACAGTACTAAAAGGCATAAACTCAAAACAGAGTACAAGTGCTTCTCCCACCCAAACAATTTTCAAGAAGCCATGATAGGTAGATGGGAAGCTAAATGGTGTAGGCAAAAAGTAAAAACATAGATGGTCTAGGAAAAGTTCAAATCAGGCATTGGCTTGTATAGCATTTGGCTGTATTCAGCTACTTCACAGGGTAGTTTCCTCAGCAGCTACTTTGATGCAACCAAACCATCATCACAGACTAACAGCTCCAATCTCAGCCTGGAGAAATAGCAACAGCATCCTCTGCTCTAAATTGAGATGCAGGTTATTTGTCTTTTCCCAAGCAGACCCTCAACTCCACGGATTTTGCTTCCTTCATCCCTCGACCTCCAAAGATTCTGTTCAGTTTCAGGCTTCTTTTCTAGGTCCACATTTATATGGCTTCAATAAGAAAGGGGGTTTGTCTTAAAAACATAAGATTTAAAACAAGCATGCATTTATTTGTAGTAATTTTCCATACATTGTGGTAGGTGAACTGTATCTCCTGGAAGTTCATTTTGTGTAAGGGTTAACACTTGTTCATGACACTCCCCATGGCTGAGGGATTCCCAAAATTCATGCAAAGGAAGACCATTATACTGCAGATTGGGAACTGAAGCAAAGAGAGTGGACATTTTGTGTGGCTTCAGGCTAGCCGGAGTCACCACCTCTTTTAAAAGAAATGCCTCCTGAAATCCACTCATGGCAAGACAGCACTTTCTTCCATATCTTGGCATGCATCAGGTTCCATTTCAAAATCTTTTACATACTTTAGAGAGGTGGGTTTTTTCACATAGAAGGAGGGTTCTCAAAAAAACTACCCATCTTCAAGCCAACAAGACAACCTCTCTCATAAAAAAAATTAAATAAATAAAGTAGCATTCTCTCCTCCTCCCCCCAGCCCCACCCTGGTGTTACTCAACCCAGAAGGAAATGGAATAGAACATCTCCACTCGTGGGAGACCTTACTGAGAGGGAGGGACTGAGCCTAAGACCAACTATATTTGGAACACGATGTAAAACCCACCTTTTCGCAAAAGCCTTCCCCCAATGATGAGCCGACATCCTTTCATAGCCAGATAATGATTAGCATGAAGAGAAAGAAAAAGAAAAGAAAAGAAAGTAAAAAGCAAATGAAGTATGAAGGTGCCGGTAACTGAAATCTTTTTGGTAGATGTTAGCTTTATCCAGCATCTGTATGATTAGAGATATCTTAACATTCAGAGCATTAGAAACACACAGGGCAGAGGCTGACTAGTATCAAAGTTCTTATACTGCTTAAGAAGGTGCCAACAGCTGAGAAAAATCTGGAAGAGACAGAATCTGATATCCATTTGAAGAGCTGAAAAACAGTAAGAAATTAGAATGCTCAAGACCTGCAAAAATCCATGTTTATTTACAGTAAGTAGGAAGCTTTCTTTCTAAATCAGGGAGGACAAATGGTATCAACATATTTTTAAAAACATTTATTTTATACAAAAGTGAAAACTACCTTCTCATCAGCCAAATGATCTAATAAAATGTAATCTTACAAAAGTCTCTAGGAATGCTTATTACCTTAGCTGTTACCTCATCTTTGTATGAAATACTATGAACTGGTATTATAGAATTTATTGGAAAGCTGTAAGACCAGTAACAACCACGATAGCCTCATTCGATTCAGCATTTTTAATTATAATAAGAAAAAAACTGTGCTTAAAGCCTATCCATAAAATGTTAATAAACTGAACATTCCAGGGCATGATGAACATTTGAGACACTAAATTGCTTCATTACCCTAACCTGGGCGCACAACATATAAATACATGGTCATTTCTGGCTATGCGCTCTCCTCCAGCACTCTTGTTTATAGAAAAACTTATCAGGAAACACAGTTTTTTAAAACACAAAAATATTTTAAATGGAACAAGTGAAGGCAAATTTCACTGCAGCCCTTCCTAACAATGGGTTTATTTTATTTCCTATTTATCATTAACATCTTTAAGAACATATAGACTGCTGAGTACTTCCCAGTGTAAGAAAAAAAAGGTTAGCCCTAAGGATATTCACAGAGGTAGGTAGTGTCTTATTGTGTGGATAAATCCATGAAACAGCACAGTAGGGCATCCTGCGAATGCTGACGAAGGAATTCTACTGGAAAGTCAAAACACAGACTCACAGTTCTGGCAACCACCAAGAGGTGTCACAGCAAACACTCAACCACAATTGTCTATATACCAGTTACTGCTCTGGGAATCCCTATGTCATCATGTATTATAAAATATTACATTATTTTTTTACATTATAAAATAGGAAGACATCAGGTGAAGATGTCCTGTACTTGTCCTGATTTTACTTCCCTCCTACTGCTGACCAGGGCACAAATCAGAACATGGAGAAAGGCGGATTTTGTCAGACCCAGTATGCCCGTGCCAATGTTCCAGCACATATAATTAAAAGGCAGTTTTTAGATTAACTAGCTACATAGTCACTCTTAAGGGTGAACAGTCACATCTTCCATCTCATAACATTTTAAACGCTGTCCTACAAAGAAAAATTCTATCCAAAATGAAGTTATCAATCCACGAAGGCAGATTTATTCACTGAAGCATGATACAGTCCTACCATTATGGATGCTGAGATCGAGTGGAACAGAGAGGGTTAGAGCTCAGCAGGGGAGACAAACAGACCTTCTGGAAACACATTATAGCTGGTAAAGGAGAGAAAACACTAATTTTGATGCTTCCATTGTCAAAAGGTGAAGAACTCACCACGCAATTCTCAGCCTACCGTAGTACTCATTTATTTAACTGGTATGACACTTCATGAAAACGAGTGGCTAGTTTAATTAGGTCATATTTGTCAAACAACCAGTTTAAAGGGAGATCCTGAAGAGTAAATACAAGCTTTAGCACACACAGGCTATACGTCTTGACATACATTCCTAATGCACCCTAACCTCAGGGAGAAGGGTGAAATAAAGGAAAAAAACAGGAGTAACAGTCGGCACGCTCACAATTCTGGCCACAGACCTGCGGTGGGAAGAGCTAATGACAATTGCACCGTCACCCTGAAGATCAGAGCAGGAGAGCACCGACAGCAAAGCAGTAACATCCTCCAGTGAAGGAAGGATGCTCCCCTTGGGGGACATACAGGGTCTGGCTCAGGAGTCCTCTCCTCGTGTCACCACCAAAGCCTCTGCTGAGGTATTTGACATTACTTGGTTCGTACTCTATACGCTGTATGAAAGAGTGAACCTGTAACTCTATGATTAGCACCGAACAACACAACAGTGAAGAAATCCTGCTTATATAATCAAAAAGATAAGTCTGGTGCTGGTTAGAAAAACTTTTTAAAAGCTCTTTTGTTGCTTCACATTATCAAGATCTGACATTCATCATATCTTTCCAGCCAAAGTTTCTTTACTGGTGATTAAAATGGATATTTATTGACATCAGCCTGGGGAATTATAGCTGAAGAGCCAACCATATTCTATTCTTCATCAACAATACTGCCAACTAAGTTGTTTCCAGAATGATCGCTGTCGGTAATTACATGCTAAACAAAAAAAAAAAAAAAAAAAAAATCCTCACAGTTGGTTTTCAAAGACCACATTGAGCTTGCAGATAGAAAACTTTGTTTAGGCTTTAACCCTGCAGGAACAAATTTTATTTGAAAGTTAATTTTTGTTTATATGTATATATACACACACACAGAGCTCAACAAGTTGCTGCTTTACAGGCCAAGAATTCTTCTTAACCCAAGGGTTTCATCCAGGAGACTGACAGGAGTGTTACCACACAGTACCCTTTCAGGTTTGTGTTTTAAGAGCAATAAGCATCTATTCATCATACGTTCTAAAGATGTTTAGTGGCAGGTGATCTCCACGCTAAGCAGAGCCAACCTTGATATGCCATGAGCCTTAAAAAAAAAAAAAAAGTGACCTCCATTTTTGATCTGGCTGACATCCATGAGGCAGCATTACTTGCCTGAGAAGAGGAGGAAGTTGCAGACACATGCTACTTATATATCATCTGAAATGGAGATCTGGAGAGACAAATGCCTCCACTCTTAGAATTCCTTTGACTTGAGTCACCTGAGACATGTAGTCAACAGGAACTGTCCGCTTACATCAACGCGAGAATGTCTTTCAACTAAAATGGAGAATCGAGCAGGTAAGGATATTAGGTGAGCGGTTAAGAAAGCCTAGGAAGAAGTCTATGGAATTTAGGGTACTAAACCCCTTATTTCCTCTTGTTTATTTTCTTTCAATAATTTCTGTAGTTGTGTTCTGTTTTTCAGGCTGCTATTTCTAAAGCCACAATTTAAGTCACATTCAGTGGTGCTAATAAAATAGATGAACTAAGTCTGACTTTTTAACAGCTTCTGGAGTAAGGTCCTGTAGCTTAGTTCTTCTAAGTTACTGAAATAATGAAAAAAAGGATAAAAAGAAGTACATTTCCAGGCGCAGAACACCACAATTTGTGAAAGGTGCACCACCGCAGTTAGATATCTCTTTGCAGTTGTGGCACAACTCAAGTTACCTTAGGCGCAGCACACCTAGGGCTTCGATTGCCTTAAATCAAACCAAACCAAAAATAGTAAGAAGCATTTCTAGCCTTTCCCACCTGAACTGGACATTCCCATCCTCTCCCTCTGTGTATTTGCAGCCATGCAGAAGGGGGATAAACCCCACTTTCCTTAAGGATTCGATTGAGTTGGGTCAGAGCACTGAGCAGGCTCGTCATACAGCCCAGCAGTAATTAGTGCTGGCACAAACCCCGGGTGGGGAGAGGTGGCCACGGCTGACACCCCCAGCAGCCTCCTGTCAGCTGGAGCCGACAGTGACGCCGAAATGATTAAACGACATGGCACAGGCTGTTTAGCAGAGCTGAAGAATGAAAACTCTCACTTCAAAATGGGAAAATACTAACAGTCAATGGCTGACTCGCAAGACCACACAACCTAAGCGAGGTATTTTTTGAGTACAAACACAGTACTGGACCTGTCAGGCATCCCAGGCAGTAAGAAACGCACAAAAAGCATTTTCCTGCTCTGTGAAAATTTGGAATAAAAAAAAAAATACATCCCAGGTGAACTCCTAAAACATATTTTATTTCTGGTTATTTTGCCACCTTCACCTAATTTATTTCAAACCAGACCATTTATGACAACTTATGAAACAACTATGAAAAAAATGGAAGAACATAGAAGGTCCACGTAGAAGAAAATCTACCAGAATTCTTGGCCACTGGCACGCTTCCCTCCTCAGCCCTTTCTTTAAAAAAAAAAAAAACAAAACAAAACAGGGTTTCACACTACGGAAGAAAGCATTCTGATTACAGATCTATCTGTAATAGGAGAAGACTGATAAATAATATATAGATTAATGTGAGCTTGCATATTGTCTGCAGATGCTCTAATGCATTTCACAGCTAATTGGTAATAAATCAAGAGGTACCGCACTAACCTTCACAGTATCTTAAAAGTGTTTTTTTGAACCTAACCCTGCTGTTACTAAACCTTTTTTAAATGAAAAAAAAAAATAAATGAGATACTTTTGCTGCACAGAATCCATTTGTATAGGCTTGTACCAGCACAGTTGCCATCACACTGGTACTTTTCAATAGCAAATTTTTCACATTAGGCACAGTCATGGAGATAAGAGTATATTTTAGTCTCGCTTTTCCTCAAATTACTTACATTTTTTAATTCAGATTGGCCTGCAGTACCAACATACTCAAAACAGTTACCTTTTTCCCCCAGAAACACAGCTGTGCAATGGACACAGAAGTTCAAATTAAATGGTTTAGTCTAAGATTTTTTCTTTTCCATTTCACGTTCCTAAGAATAAAAATCCACCAATCTCCATATCAGTTGTGTTTCCTTTTTCTACCTACAGTTCTCTATCATCTTGCCACTCTTTGGGGATTTTTTTTAAATGCGTATTTGTCCTACTCTCCACAATCTTGTTTCTTCTGCTCCTATTTCTTTGTCACTTGTTGTCCCCCATCCTGCCATATGCACATTCCTCTGTGCTTCCTCTTTACCTTTTGTTTTCCACCATCTACCTTCCTTTCCCATTGTGTTTCCATATTCTTGCCTCCACTGTCTTCTCTCCCTTCCTCCTCTTCACTAGTAAAACAAGTTTACTCATTCTTCTGTCACCTACAGGTCCTTCATCCATGTCTACCTTGTCTCCCAGGTTTAGATGAAGGTTTCTGCTGCCTTTGTTGCTTTTTCTCCACATGCAGGACATAATTCTGAAGAAGACAGGAAAGATCTGCTCCTCTCCTTCACTTCTGTCCCCTAAGCAGCTGGCAGCCATCGTTGCACAAGCCATGGCCAGCAAGGGGCTGCTCCACCTTTGCGGTGAGAAGCCAACTCATCACAGGCCAACAGCCAGCTTCCAACTGTTCAAGTGTGAAGTTCCTGTGATCACAGATCATCTGGGATGCCTTTCCTCTCAAAACCAGGTGACTCGGAGCCAAATTCTTTAATCTCAAAGGCACTAAAGGCTTGATAGCTGTGAGTGGCTTTTGGGGAAAGTCACTGCGACAGTATTTCCACTTCAGCAGTACACGCATGAAGTGTCTCGATAAGAAGTCATATACACTGCCTTAAAAAAATCCCAACTAAGTACTGACAATTAGACCTTGTCTATTCAACAGAAGTTGCCAACCACTGAGCGTGGTTAACTGCAAGAACAGACAATGATAATTTACGCTCACCGTCATTCTGGAGGCTAACCCCATTTCCAAAACTGCAAGTATAGGCATGGAACCGCTACGATCAGCACGCTTCAACCAGATTCAACACCAGCCAAGCCTTTGTCAGCAGTGGTAACCTTCCAAGTAGAAAGAAGGCATTAAGGGGGTCCACAACCATGGCCCAAAGGCTGGCTGGATACCTTGGCACCTCTTAAGCCTCTTCCCACCTGAGCTTCCATGAGACCTATGAATATTAACTAATTAAGACTTTTCTTATGTGAAAGAGAATCAAGGGCTCGATTTACCTCCCAACACAATACGGCCAGCTTTGGGGTGGAAGAACAGTTAGTTGAAGTATCAAAATTGTTACATTTGGTATTAAAAAAGGGACCTGGCACTCATAGCTGTAGGGGTAATTCAGACAGTCTAAATGTCAGATTTAAATTTAGTTTTAAGTAAGGCTTTTTGGTGAATTTCTAGATGGCCAGAACATGAAAGACAGCTTCTCGAGGGATACGGAATTGTACTGGAGGGGTTGGTTCAATGGATTTGGCTCCCTGCCAGTACCACTACCTACAGGTATTTCTGTGGTCACCAACCCAGATTACAGCAGTTGAAAGATACGCCTTAATCTAAACCTAAGGCAATTAATCTGCAAGAAAGACAATCCCCGTATGTTAAATTATGAAGATTACTAAAGAGAAGTACTAGACCAATATTTTGAAGTGAGAACAAGGTGCCTTAAGTGGAAGACATGTAAAAATCTAACGTCAAGTGCTAAAACACACAGCTTGTGAATAATGTACTTCCTCGAGCACATACTAAGTCTTTCCACCGTTAAGTTATCCATAGCAGAGTTTGAATCAATTACAGTAGAGAACCTGATCTGAACACTTCCTAAAATGATTTACTAGGTGGCCTCCATAAATATACGTGGGGCTTGAAAACCTCAGTCAGGTTTGCTTATAGACTAAAACAATTAACCAAATAAGCTTTGTATAGTATTTTGTAGAGTATACTACAACTTCAACTCTCCCCATGGCATAGGAAGGGCCGCATAATATTTTAATTATTTTCTTCCAGAAGGCAGGAAGCTCATTGAGATTTTACAACCAAATATGCTTAGTTGGCTTTTTGCTCAATTCAGCCCTTAGCCTGCAGGTTGCATCTAGTGCTAAAACAAATAAAGATCACAGAAGTTAGAAGTGCCTATTATGTCAATAAAATCTAAATCCCTAGTAATGCAGTAATTGTTCCATGCAGCATGTTTTCTAACACTTTGTCTGGTCTTGTTTTAAACAATGGGACTACCATCACTTTTCTTGGACTATTTATGGTCTGGAACAATCCAACAGTTTTTCCTGATCTTTAACCAAAGTTTCCACTTTTTATGCCAGTCCAAAACACAAGCAGTCCTCATTAAAAAAAAAAAAAAAAGCCTGCTCTGTCAAGCCTAGCATCTGTCTTCTAAAGAATATCAGATAGCCTTTACAGAAAGCTGAATACAAAGTTCACTAATCGACTCATTTTAGACTACGGTGACTGACAACTCCCTTCTGTTTATCATCTGGGGACGTGTCAGAGCCTATGTAGAAAAATGGTTAGACAGGATACACTGGGATCAAGTAAGTTTTAACTTAAAAGAAATACAGCTCCTCTCTGCAGAAAGGGAGTCTCCTGCTGAGCTTCGTTTGTGGCTATCTGCTCGTGTGGTAGGACTACTTTTCTTTCCTTTCTTCCTTTACCATATGACCTGTGTGATTGTTAATACAGTCTTTGACTCAATCTCGTAAATAAAATGTCCTAGACCCTGGCTTTGTTACGGGAAAAAAAAAAAAAGGGGGGGGGGGGGTGTGGAGTATGGAGGGGAGAAGGAACAGGCTCCCTTATCTGGAAGATAATTCCAATAAAGAAACCCTTTTAATGTCATCCGAACAGGTGACTAGTCTAACAGCATCATTATCATCGAGAACCCTGCAAATTAAGCAGGGAAGAGGCCTATTATCTAGGTCACCTAGCCCACCCCTATCGAAGCCAAATGATTCCCATCTGTTTACCAGAGGTTTATTCCGCTGCTTTTAGGAGTAAATTGGCATATTAGGAGAAGATAGCAACCCCCCAGGAGCCCCCTCCCCACCGAGGATCTTCTCTCCCCCGTTACCACCAGAACAAACCCCATCCCCACCACCGAGAAACAGCGAATAAAGGCGTTGGAGAGGGGGACACCGGGTTTGGGGGAGGGATGCCCACCAATGCGACTAAATAGGGGAACCGTGCCGGATGGGTGGGTGGAGGGAGTTAAAAAAAAAAAAAAAAATTAATGTAAAATAAATCGATAATTTGGGAACAGTGCAAGCGGTAAGAGGTTAATGACAGCAGGGCGATGCCTCCCCCCCCCCCCCCTTTCCCTCCCCCGCCCCGGCTGGCCGGGGCCCGGTGTCCCCCAGAGGCGGCGGGGTCGGGGGAGGGTGTTGGGGCCGGTCCCCCCCCCCCCCCCCCCGCGGCCGGCGGTACTCACGTTCTCGGTGTCGCGCTCGTTCACCGTGGGCAATGGAGTCCGAGTGGACATTTTACTTCCCTCGGGCGGCCGCGCTGACCGCGACGGCGGCGCGCACAGACACACACACACGAGCCCCCGTCTGCTCGGAGATGGTGGTCGCAGGGAGCCACCATGAAGGACGAGGTGGGCTGGCGGGGGGGCGGCGTCGCCTCGGTGCCCCCCACCCTCCGGCGGCGCCCCACGCCCGAGCTAGATCCCCCTCAGGGAGCGGAGCCGCCTCGCCCCCTCCGAGTCCTCCGGGCTCATACTACGGCCAGGCCGGGCTCCGCGGGGGTCAGCAGCGGGGAGCGGGGCGCCTCATCAAGCAGGGAGGGATGGAGCCGGGGGAAGGGAGGCAACGAGGGAGCGACTGCGGGATGGGGTGAGGAAACGCAGGGCGGGCAGGGAGGAGGCGGCAGCGGGGCGCAGCCCGGCTCCTCTCGCCGGCCACTCTCCGCCGCAGCCGGGGCACGATGGTTAGCGCAGGCCCGCTGCCGAGGGGGGCCCCCCTCTCCTTCACCGGGCCGCCGCTCGCATAGCGACCCGCCTCTCCCCGCCCGCCCAAATGCTCGCCTAGCGCTCCCCCAATGCTCGCCTGCCTGCCCCCCGCCCCTCCGCCGTTACCGGACGAGCCAAGATGGCCGCCCGGCTTCCTCCGCGCGGAGCCCAGCTCCGACATGAACCGGAAGGGCCCGCCCCTCGCCCGGCCGCGGCGGGGAGGCCGGCGCCGGCGGCTTGTTGCTAGGGGCCGCGGAGGGGCGGGGCGGGGGCCCGGCGGCGGCGAGCGGGGCCGGGCCGAGCCCTTCCCCGTGTGGTGATTCCCCCCCCTCGTCCTGCGGGCGTCGGTCAGCGTGAGCGGTCACGGCTCGGCCGCCCTTCGGCCCCCGGGGCGGCGCGGCCTGGACAGGGGGGATTTTCCTCAACAGGCCCCCGGGGAGCGGCGGGGCCCCCGGTGGGGCCAGGCTGGGCGTGAGGGGAGAAGCGTTGTGAAGCGGGGCGGGAAGCTGAGGTGCTGGGGAGCAGCATGGGGCAGAGGGGGTGAAGGAGCGGGGAGTGGCTGGAGAAATGGCAGCATCTCCTCCCTGGGGAGCCAGTCCTCAACCAGAGAAGGGACGCAGGAACAGACCCCCCTGCCCGCTTACAGCCAGGAACGGGGACATGTGTCCTCCAGAAGTGCGCCTGCTGTACAGCCGTGTTCAGGGGTTGGTCCTCAGGTCTTCTGCCAAAGCATGTCCTCCCTTTTCATAGAATCATAAGAATAGTTTGGGTTGGAAGGGACCTTTAAAGGTCATCTAGTCCAACCCCCTGCAATGAGCAGGGACATCTTCAACTAGAGCAGGTTCCTCAGAGCCCCGTCCAACCTGACCTTGAATGTTTCCAGGGATGGAGCATCTACCACCTCTCTGGGCAACCTGCCCCTGTATTTCACCACCCTCAGTGTAAAAAAGTTCTTCTTTAGTCTAAATCTTCCCTCTTTTCTTGGACTTCAGCCCAGAAGGTGGTGTGTGGTAAAGAAGGGAGCTCACACCTGGGGGGGGTTCGAAGCTGGTGTTAGCAGATCTCGCCTGCCATGGTCAGGCGCCCATGCGGTGTTACAGCCCCACGTTTTCATAGCAGCTTGGTGCTCGGCTCATTTGGTGGAGGAAGGTGGAAGCCTGGACTATCAGAACATGCTTCGTATATCCAGTAGTTACTCTCCACAATCATTTTTAAGTGTACAAAGAAGATCTCAGTATAGTCATGAGTAGATCTAGTTATGAATTAAAAAGGAGGAAGGGGTGTAACGTGTATATTCAGTATATAGGTGGTTTAGAAATGAATCTGTTTCTGTTTTTTACAGAGAAAATATGAACCTCTGTAGAAACTTGGCATCTCTGGGGATCTGGCAGCCTAGCGATAACATTTTGTCTTTCTAAAGTATAGTTTATCTGACAAACTTTATGTCTCATAAATATTTACCAGCTTAGCCATGAAATCCATCCTACAATGTAGGTAATATTTTTCCTTGCTTTTAGAGACATGAGCAAGGAAAGATAGCCCTTGAACACTACCCAATAAATAAGCTGCTTCTCTGTTGCTTCATCGTCAGAGCTATAAAACGCTCCACACCACCTGGCCTGCAGAAGGAGGAACCCAGCAGACTTGCGCGGCGTCTTACCTGCCATCCTTGCTCTCAAGTTTTCTTCACAGTGAGGGTGACAGAGCCCTGGAACAGGCTGCCCAGGGAGGTTGTGGAGTCCCCTTCTTTGGAGATTTTCAAGACCCGCCTGGATGCAATCCTGAGTAACATGCTCTGACATGCTCTGGGCAATCCTGCTTCAGCAGGGGACTTGGACTAGATGATCTTTATTGTCCCTTCCAACTCTAAAAATTCAGTGAAATTCAGTGAAGTTAAGCTAACGCCTTGATCTGTGACGACGACAGCAATTTTGGGTTTGAACACTCGTCTCTTGTGCAAATGATGTGTATTTCCGTGCGTACATACACGTCCATGTGTGTATATGCTCAGGCAGTACGTCCTCATAGCAGAGCCGCTCTCTCTGGGTAGCTGGCAGGATTGTTTTCACGGAGAAGGCAGTGGGATTTGCCTCTGTCTGGCTTGCCAAGGGCAGTCACCAAGTCAGAAGCGAAGCCAGAAAAAGTATCGAGATCTTTTGACTCTCTCCTTTTGCTACGGGGCTGCCGCTTCATCTTTTTCTTTTCAGTTGCCGGTAGAATACGTTATTTACAATGTTCTTGTAGAAAATTGTAATTGGCTTATGGCAGAGTCAGAAAAAGGGTAAAAAGTAGAGGGAGGTTTACTTGGGTTGTTAACCAGAGGGATGCTGTCACCCTGCGCTCGGGAAGGGTGCCTTGGCAAAACTGAGATCTGTGGAAGTTCTGTGCGCAGGCACAAAGAGGTATTAAGCTAAGCTAAGCATTGTGTTACACATACTTGCGTTGCCGTTCCATGGAAGCAGCAGCCACTCAGATAAAATCTGAACTGTACAATGGTGGATAGTTAGGTGAAAATCCTGGGCCTGTCGGTACAATAGGAGTTTCGCTGTTGCCCTCAATAAAGCCCACGTTTAATACTCGCGGTCCTAATTAAAGGGGGCTGGGGAAAGGGTGCAGGGGGAAGGGAAGTTGGTGGGGAAGGGCTGTCTGCCTCTGCCTCTTTCAGAGTCACGTTCCTGATGGGCAAAGTGATTTTGAAATAAGAACTTTTGAAGAAATGCTTGAGACCACAAAAAGAAGAGCAGCTGAATTTGCTGTTTCATTGCCAACAAACAGCAACATTGATTAGTGCTGTTTTTTCTGTGTAGCAAAACTTGCATAGGGAGCAACAAACTGCATAGCTGCTACTTTCTATTTCATTGTTGCTATATTCTGTTTTTCCCATTGAAACAGATTAGTTCATTTCAAAGTGTATTAATTTTCTTCTTAGAAATTGGGCCACATTCAAAAAACTGATTGCACGGGTTTCTTATTTCTTTGTTGCCTATAAATATTCTGTGTATCGTCAGGTACCACTTAAACCATATTCGTAAATCAGAGGGTGATTTTTTTCCCTATCTAAAAACTCAGAAAGCAGTCTGATAATCGAATCGTGCTTTCTGGTTCTCGTGCTATCTCTAGTGATAGTGACAGTGATTTCGTTAAGTGGGACTGAGATGACAATGTTTGTACGCTATCCAGGAGAGGCTGGAACTCGCGCTTTGAGCTGCACTGGCTAGAGCGCTAACAGTTGTAAAAGCTTGTTTTTGCCAGTAGAGTTGGAGAATATGACTCAAAGACGCACAGGAAGCAGATCTGCTAGTTAAGGTGCTTTTTTTTATGTCACTCCCGGCTGTCACCACACACAGAAAACAAAAGAAAACAATACGGTGCAAAACAACATCATTGTGGTGAAGAGTTTAGATTTTTTTTTTTTCTTCTGGACATTAAAAGTCACACTAAGAATCTCTTAACAGTGCACTGCACAGACAGAGCTGATCCTGACTTTAATGCATTTGCAATCAGAGTAAAAAATGATGGAATTGATTACAATTGCTGGACAAAACATAAGAATTGGTTTTAATGTGCTTGAATGCAGGGGTTTTGAGTCTCAATTCTGGAAAAAGGATTGCAAATGCAAAACTGACTGAGGAATTTCTCACTTTAAAGGCTGGGGACTGAAAGACATCGGTTGGTAGAGGCAAGTAGAGAATCAGGTAATGTAATTGTTATAGCTGCCTTGTGCACTGCAGCTATGACAGTATACATCAACTGGGAATCTGCCCAAATATTATATATATACATATATAATATTGTTATAATAGTTATAATATATTTTATATCTATAAATACCAGTTTAGACTGATCAGTGTTATCCCTTGTGCAACTCTTTGGTGTTTCTTTAAGCCTTTACAAAACACATTTTAAAATGTGTAGCATCCACAGGGATGTAACCAGTGTTATTCATTCTTATTCTGATGCCTTTGTTGTTGTTTTCTTGTAGAAATTCTAAGATAATCCCTTGCAGTGGAAGATTTCCAGGACTGTTTCATCACCAGTGTTGCCTTTAAAACTAAAATCATTACTTGTCTTTGAAATCACTATTTGTATTTCTTTTTAAAATTTTAAATTCCAAAGAATACATAACCTTAACAGTGTTTTATAGTAGGAAGAAGTGTGTGATTTTGAAAATGGAAATGACAAAGCTATTGATAGAAAAGGACAGATTACTGTCTGCAACCTGAATCAGTCATCCATGCTCGATCATAATGAGGCCCAAGTGCAACACACTGCAAAGCCAGGGTGAAATGTGTTTTTGACATCAGAGAAAACAATGGAAAGAGAAAAGATCTCCCTCCTTGACTTCACATCTGGCAGAGAATGAGATCTGAAAGGTGGGATTTTTGTGTGTTGACTTCTTCCTTTGATCTGTGCCCATTTAATTTCTGAGCTCTCCTTTCTGTACAGGAGAAGAACAACAAGTCCCTGGGGACAGCAGAGTGGTTGTGGCAGTGCAATTGCTCTATGTTCCTCAGGTGCCGGAGAGGTGCAGGCACCGGGCTGTGACTATGAGGAAACCGGAGCAAACAGTGGCTGTTGCTGGACGGCATGCCTCATTTAATTCCTTATCTGTCAGGCCAAGCACGCTGTGCTTTGCCTGCAGAGCCATATGGCGTGGTGCACCAGACGTCAACCTTCGTGATGAGACTGTGGTCAAGTGCCTGAACTGCACCATTTCCTCCACCCTTTGATGCAAATGCCCGTATGGATCGTAGGCTCTGGGACAGAGTCACGCTGCTCTCTTGGGTTGGGACAAGGTCAGTGTTTAGAAAAGTGAGACAATTGAAAATGCCTCCTTATCTTTCCATAAACCTGACGCCTTGTGGGTTACAAAAGAAACGCAAAGGACGAGTAGCCAGTTGGCAGTGGTGCTAGCTCTGAATTTGACTCCGTATGTTTGAAGCTAAAATAGGTGTTTTATAACAAGCCTCTTCCATTCCTACTAGTGCATGACCCCAGCAGAGCTGCATCTTTAACATAAATCCTTTCGGATGCTTTGCCATCTGAGTCAGGCATGTTACTGTTCCTCCTACGCCGTTTCCTGTGTGGTTGATACTGAATCAAAGACTCCATTCACAATGATGGGAAAAGAATAGATGACTCTAGCACATGTAATGTTTTCAAGTGCAAATTAAAAATTGGTGTGCCCGAGCATTAGTGGGAAGTAATTGTTTTGTAGCGGTGAGATAAATTCCAGGGGTTTTGGGCACAGGTTATCTAAAAATGGTATAGCCCACGCTTGTTTGAAAAGGAACAGCTAAAATTGTCGACAGGCTAATGGGAAATACGCAGCTCGGCTGAAATTCTTTGGGCCCATGATAAGCCCCAGGAGCTGGGTTTTGGTTGGAGAGACTCTCTGAGGAGTTGTTAGAGCTTCCTTTTCCGTCTCCAACCCCCAAACATCGAGCATCCAAGCTGCAGCTCCCACCTCTAATTACCGTTTGCACCTTCAGTCATCAGCAGAGCCTCTCAGCTGCCATCCCTCTTGGTTATACCCTTCCATGCTCTTCTCTGAGAAGAATCCTTTATTCTCCAGAGACCTCAAAGTGCGTCTACACAGACAGCTCAGTGTACACTCAAACCTCTTATAAGTCCACCCTATTTCGTGTGCATTCAGGTCCCAGCTCAGGCTGAGCCCCAGTGGTCTCTGAAGGCTCCTCAGATGAAGGTCAAGGTTCTTGCTCATGTGATCTCTAAAGCATTGGCAGAACCAAGCCCTTAAGTCCCTCTATGTGGATTTCCCTGAAGTAACTTGTATTTGATTTAGATTGTATCTTTTGAGAAAAAGAAGGTTAATCTTCATTTAAATATTGCCAGAGGCAATATTTCCTTGTCCAGGAAAGCTGTCCATGTGATTGTTCCCCCTCACCGTTAGAAAGCTTTGCTTCTGCTCTGGATATGCCCAATGACAGCTTCTACCTACTGCATCTCTCCTGTGTTTGTCTGGTAGACGATCAAAATTTTCCTCCTAACCAGGACTTCACTCACCCCACAGCCACTCTCTAAGAGATTGAAATCCTGAGGTCCGTCACCAAAAGACATCCTATTCCAGTTATAGGCACTAGTGTGTGTCTTTTCTCTGATTCGTCTCCACGTTGTCAAGCCAATTGTGCTGCAAATACCAGACGTGAACATGGTATTCCAGCTGTAATAACACAAAACCCAAATGCAGACGTGATATAACTCATTTTGCTGATGCCACAGCCAAAGAACCCGTTTAGCCGTCTCGGATATAGAAACTCTGAACTCTGGAAACTCAGTTTTTTTTCAGTATCTCTGACCCTTCCCTTCCACACTCACATCTTCTGCCTTGAAACTATGCTTTATTATTCCTACAGGTATGCTTTTTAACTTTCTTCGCACTCAAATATATATCGTTCGCCTGAACGCAGTTTTGCAAACTGGTTTGCTCCGCACCAGTGACACATCCTTTCAGTTCCACCTCTTCTCTCCATCTTGGTGTCATCTAAAAGCGTATCAGTAATCCTCTCCGTTTCTCTATGGTCCTCGGTAAAATATCAATTGGTGCAGATGAAGAACTGATTGTGCAGGGTTATGGGACCATATTGCATTTTTCTGCCATTAAAAGATAGTTGATAAGTAGTTGCCACCTTGAAATCACAAAACGTGCTGGCTGTCCCAGGGTGGGCAAGGGCTGGAGGGACAATAAACAACTTGGAGAAAACCCAGCTGATTTCTGGGGTCTACCAGCGAGCAAAGGGAAGGCATGCAAGGGCTGAGGGTTCGGTACATGGATGGAGTAGGACACTGAGCCAAATGGTGGCACCCAGGAGCAGTGCCTACTGCCTGTGGTGCCCCAGGCGCTCTTCCAGGAGCACCGCGGTGGTGGTTTAGGGATGATTAGTTAGACAACCATTTCATATGTGTCACCTTGGGTTTGTACTGTTCCGGCTTCTTAACCAACGTGTCCTGCTGCAACAAGCTGAAGGCCTAAAAGAAGTCCAGGTGTTTTACACCAGCTTTGTTACATTTATCACTCAGTCTTGCAATCTCCTTGGTGAAAGATAACAAGTCAGTTTGAAAGGGTCTCTTCCCATAAACTGCTGTTGATTGGCATTAATTATATTTCCCTCCCTTAATTCTTTGTTAATCTAGATCCGTATGAGTCATTCCATTATACTGCTGGGACTCATGTCAGAAGACAGGCCTATAAATACTTAGATCTTTCTCTTTACCTTTTCCAAAAACTTTCCTAACATTTGCTTTCCTTTGGAGCTTCCCCACTGCCCAGAAAGTTACTGGAGATTACTGTAGTGCTTCACTTATGCCTTGGAGAAGACATCCTGGCTAATCACCCTGGCAAAGCCAGCTGTGTTATATATTCTACTGAAGCAAGGAGTTTTCAAACAATTAATTAATTCTACAATCATAAGCAACCTTTGCAAAAGCATGGGAAGAAATATTTCATTTGCATCCCTATGCTGAGTTTCTGTATCACAACCTAGTACTATGACAAAGGGCCTTTTTTAAAGGCATGGATGATTTAAAAAAAGGGTTTACAGAAGACTGGCCAGAGGGAGGCACAGCCCAGATGGGGTTTGTGGATGGTCCCCAGCACGGTGCTTACAGCACCTTTGCTCTTCACATGCTAAACCACTTTGTGCCTTCCATTCTTCTCAAACGACGACAGCAACCCAGGAGATGGAGAAACAGCCCTGTTGTCACTACTGTTACTGTGGAGGTGTAGTAACATCATCCATTCTTTTGGGGTTGCTTCAGAACATCAAGGAGATGACAAACACATCATGTGTTTGGGCTTGTTTTGTAAGAAAAGATGAGCTGCTGATTTGAAAATACCTGCTAGAAGGTCAACAGCTTCAAATTGAATTGGAAAAATATCACATTAGTGCTGTTGCCCCAATCCTGATTAGAATTCACATCAGACAAGAACATGAAAACACTCTTGGAGAGAGCGAGGATGTTTTATCATCTAAGCACAGGACAGTTTGCAAGATGCGTAGAAGAACAAAACGAATTGAAAGGAATGTTTTAATATCATCGAAATAAGAACCAGGAATTGGGACTGGCGTAATTTCAAACACACAGAGATAATAAACTCAAGTCCTGTGTTCACCTGCAGCTGTATTTATCTGAACAGGTATCCGAAGGTGCTGGTGAGGGCCAGGTTCCCCCTGGCTGCCCCTGGAGCCAGCCCAGCAGGTGCTGCCCCGCAGGGAAGACGTGCTCCTGGCTCAGGCTTTAGAGGAACAGGTCGTCTTCCTCCCAAAATAGCCAGGGCACCGGCTCTGCTTCTTCCTGGCCAGGAGTGCCAGTCGCAGCTTAGCCTTTTTGTCACTGATGACAATAAACGTGTTGGGATTAGGTCTGTGCTCTGTATGAATCACATCCCTCTGTATGACTTGCTTGAAATGCCTGGCGCTATATAAACCTAATAAAAGAACAGTCCCTTTTGGCAGGGAGGTCCGTGCATGCTGCAGGTATTCTCGGTGGAGAAAATTCAGCTGAAGAGTTTTCTCCATCTATCACGGACTTTCCCTTTGAACAGCTCGCATTGATTTTCTTTTCACGGGTTATAGAGCATCACATGATTTACAGACAAACATCTAACTGCAACTATATTACCTTAATTACCATTCGTTGCTTTTCTTCCCTTTTGCCCTTTTTTAGCCTGTTACTTCTCTCGGTGGAGCAAAGTTTCCTTTCACCACTCGTAAAAATACCATCCAAGTGGCTGCAGCCACGAGCTGCTGGGAGCGGGGCAGGCGGGGAGCCCCAGGGACCCTCTTGCCTGGGGAGCGCTGCTTTGGGAGGGGCTCTGCACCCCTCTCCTGGTGGCACCGAATGCCCACTTTGCCACCTACCTTCTCCCTGGCCTCTTTTCCCGTCTGGCAAGAGAACGATAAGTCTTGCTGGCAGGATATACGCTTACAAATATAGGATCCCACTGAGCTAATCAATACTTCCCGTCGTTGCCGAAGGTTGCCAACAGTAACATTCCCTTCCACGTTTATAGGAGATGCCGAATGTGGCGTTGGTGCTATTAACACCTTTAACGTGTCTCCCATTAACATTTGCTGCCCATAAAAGGGTTCTTGTGTTTTCTGTGGGTTCTGTTTTTTTTTTCACTTGTGGCTACTGAAGCTTGAACTTTGGGAGCCAGCATTTTAAATTTGTCTTAAAAATTTCACAATCATTGCAGATTTGTTGAGCTGATTTTGAAAAGCAAGATAATATTGGAGAGAAATGCAGGGGTATGACTTTGAATGTTTTAGAAACCATTTATACTTACTCTTTTTTTCAGTAGCAAGATGGAAAAAAAAGGAAAAAAAAAAGAAGCAAGATGGAAAAAAAAAAGAAGCAAGATGGAAAAAAAAAAGAAGCAAGATGGAAAAAGAGCCACCGATAATTTTTAATATAAACCTTTTCTAAGAATTTTTGAGCAAAGGAAAAGATTCCTCCCTCTTGGAATCCAGCAGAACAGGGAGGACTTTGCAGATTCTTAAAGATTCAGTAAATTCTTGCTCCTATTTTTCAAGTAGCTTTTGCTGAAAGCACTTTTGGCCATCTATGTTAGCAGATGAAATGGTTTGAAGCCCAGTAAGCAGGGAGATGGGAGCTGGGCTCTTTCCTGCTGCCCTGCCCTGGGGGAGGAAGGGAAGGATGGTGTCAGAGGGGCTGGGGAGGCTTCTGGGGCGGGGGGGGGAGAAGAGGAAGGGAACACGTGTGCGGGACACGAAGGAAGATCTGACAGACTGGAAAAGCACATGGATCTGAGGGACAGGGAAAGAGCTAGCAGCTGGAAAAACATGCAGGCACTAACCCTGGGAGAATATTCCTTTTGAGTAAATCCGCCCCTCTCATAAGGGGGAGTGAACTGAAAGGCCGGATCAGGTCCTACACGGGGTTTGATGATCCTTGGTGGTTTGAGTCCTTGTTTCCTAATAACAACTGGCTTCAGTGAATATAGCAGTTGGTTATTGCGGGGATGAGCCTGTAGGACACCCTTTAAGAGGAGGAAAAGCATTCTGCCTCCTTATACAAGGCAGACAACCTGCTAGGACATTTGTCCCCAGGGGACATTGCTGAAGGTCTGAGGCATCACCTGCGGCCACCTGAGACCAAGCCTGCTCTCACCTGGGACCGAAGTGTGACTGGAATGAGTTGAGTGGAGATATTTGGAGGACATTAAAGGGCTCCTTTAGTGGGGCTGCCCATTAGAGGAAAACATTTCCACAGGGCTACGTTTGCTCTGTGTTTGCCATATGCTGCTATGTCCTGTAGCCCCCTCCATGGCATTGTGTCCTTGGACGCCAGGATCTCTCTTGGGACTTGTCTGGGAAGACCCAGCACAGACTGGGAGAGGATTTGGGAAATGCACTATGTCCTCGGCAGATTTGGGCAGACACAGCCAATCCACCTCGGCAGCGCTGACAAATGCTGTGTAAGCATCTATACACACATACATATATTTATATCCCTGTGTGCGTGCATACGTATAACAGCAAACCACCTTCTGCTCCCTTCATAACAGACCCTCCTGGTATCTCTACGTGACGCACGGTCCCCTTGGGAACCCATGGAGGCTGTAATGTATAACAGAGTAGGATTTATCACGTTCCCTAACACCTAGGGAAAAGGCTAATACTATTTTCTAAAGTACTGCGTTGTTTTTGGGTTCAGCTGTATTGCTGTTAATATTTTATGTATGTGAATATGATGCACTGCAATGAAAACACCCTTCTATCTTTTTCTAGTAAATGCGTCTTTCAAAACAAGGAACGATGTCAAATGATGGAGAGGAGCGCTGGGTCTGGAAGGCACAAGAAAATGCATAAAAGATGAAGTCCTATTTATGTTTCTCACACGCACACACAAAAAAAAACGACCAAAAAAACCAACCCACCTACATTAAAGAAACGCTATTGAAGCTACAAAGTAAATCAGCTGGCATGCGGCTTCTCTGTACTTGCCCATTAGGATCCAGGCTTTAATTACAGGACCGCACGCTGCCTCTCCAGAGCCCCCCTGCGTGCAGGATCTGCTCTGGGGGCACGGAGCTACGCGTGGGAGAGGAATCCCCTTTGCTTTGCCTCCGGAGGTGGTGAGGCTGCCGAGCTGGGGGGGGCGGGAGGTGGGGGAAGGTGTCTCCCCAGGGGAAGGCAGCCCGTAAAGCTGACTTCAGTGGGGACTGCCAAACTCCTGCATGTTGAAATCCAAGGGAATTTCGTGCAATCAGCTGCAAAGGCCAGCACGGAGAAAGAAAAAACTCGGAGCTGTTTGCTGGGATACGCCAATGGCGCAGGGCCATGCTGTTTGGTTGGATGGGTTAGAGCAGGTACCTCTACCAGGAGCAATATAAACGCGTTAATGCCACGGAGTGGCCTAATTTCCCCTAAACTCAGCTGTTAAATGCTGCAAGGCTTGCACAGGGCCGCTTCAGGTATCTCTCCAAGCAGGGTTTTTACTTACCTGTTGTTCTGCAGGTGGGAACCGTCCATTTTCATAGAACCATAGAATGGTTTGGGTTGGAAGGGACCTTAAAGCTCATCGAGTTCCAACCCCCCTGCCACGGGCAGGGACACCTCCCACTAGAGCAGGTTGCTCAAAGCCCCATCCAGCCTGGCCTTGAACCCCTCCAGGGATGGGGCATCCACAGCTTCTCTGGGCAACCTGTTCCAGTGCCTCACCACCTTCACAGTAAAGAATTTCTTCCTAATATCTAATTTAAATTTCCCCTCTTTCAGTTTAAAACTGTTACCCCTTGTCCTATCACTCCAGTCTCTGATAAAGAGTCCCTCCCCATCTCTTCTGTAGGTCCCCTTTGGGTACTGGAAGGCTGCCGTAAGGTCTCCCTGATCTCCTCCTCTCCATTTTATGCGTGGAGATGAGCCTGGGTGGGGAACCTTGAGGAAACAGTGAAATGAGAAACATGCAGGGGCAGCCTTCCTTTGGTGTCTCCTAACTCTGGAGTGGCCGGCCGCTCAACCCCAGCTTTCTGAAGGTCACTTGCACGCCTGCTTGCCTCTGCATTGGCCTTCCAGGTTCACAGGAAGCAAACTGGAGATGCCCAGCATGGCCCACCATGCGTTGGTGACAGCAGAGCCAGAGGTCCAAGGCCATCAAGCAGAAGCGTGACAGGAGCTAACAAAGCATTTGTCACAGGAGAAGGCTGCCATGCACAATGTGTCAACCGATGTGAGACGTAGGACCAGAAGGTTTCAGCTGATGACGGAGGAGAAACGCAGATGGGAATGTTTTGTTCATCCCAGGCATTGCAGGGGACACGTCCTAACGGAGAGAAGGGATTCCTCTTTCCTACTTTTGTCCCATGTCCTCTGAGGTCCAGCTCCTCCTCTCCCCCAGCTCCTTATCCCAACTTCTCTCTCCTGGCCCATCCCACTCCAGTCTCAGACTTTCCCCCTCTGTTCCCAGGATGCCCACACCTCTTTTTTTTACCTCTTCATCCTAGAGCTTTTCCAAAAGGTTGAGGACAAAACATGTCACCCCCCGGCGTCATCCTTGCTAAACTCCTTTGTCCAAGACTTCCTGGCACGGCAGGTGCCGGCACGGCTGGGTCCAGCTCGGGCGGGTAGAGCCTGTGAAAAAAGCAACTGAAACAGGTTTTACAGTAAGAAACGCCGGGCTGCGTTGACAGCAGGCAGCGCTGCCAGTCGGAGGAGACATCCTGTGCCCAAGCAGCCCACGAGGATGGCTGGCAAAGGCAGGGCAGGTTCCTGCAGACGTAATTCGTGGTGGCCGTGTGATTGTAGCCATTCAAACACGACGTGTGGATCCTTCTGCCGTATTAATCTGGGGAAATAACTGGTTTGCTTCTCATCAGCATCTCTCAACGTCACCAGGGCTTCATGGTGAGCCGTTTCTGGGAACTGGATCTGCAGTTGGGAACAGACACTTCTGCTGAAGAGGTGTCTTCTGCTTTCCACCAGGCAAGGTTCTGGCTCCGAAATTCAGTTCAGTTGCCCTCTTTCCTGTGGAAGCTGAATGCTTGCATGGTTTTATGGGCTTGTAAGCATTTCATAACTTAATAATAGGTCACATTAATTCATCTTTTTGCTCTGCCTTTACTCTTTAGAAAGAGGGAAGTTATTTTTTAAAAATAAAACATTGCATATGCCGCATGTGGGAAGTGGTGATTTCTAGCTATGGACTGAGGGGGCAAAATTGTATAATTTATAACTGTATCATAAATAATGAGTCTGATGCCTCCGTTACTGTGATTTTACACTAGTCTAAAAGTAGAGTCATGAAGCCGAAAGTCAGCCCCAATATGTTATCACTCCATTGCAGAGCTACTCAACACTGGGAACCAGATCCTCGGCTGAACAAGAAGAGTTTCATTAACTTTATTTTTCAGTTTCAGCTAATGAGCCGGGCTGCGAATCCTTCGCATGATTCAAACCCAGCACTTCTGCACCAGAAGGTAGGCTGGGGTAGGTGTGGAGTCCTGGACAGAAATCAAGGACTGGCAAGACGTCAGGAAAATATCTGCTCATCTGGACTGCCTTCCGTGCAGCTCCCCTGACTTGTCCCAACGGATGAGCTGGCCCTGAAGTCACAAGGCAGCACCTGAACCTGGAGCGTGCTGTTCAGTGCCTCTGATTTCTTTGGGAGACACTAGTGCAAGGCAGGATGAGGTCCAAACCTCCTCAGCAGGTTTAGGTCAGAGGAGCAGACCGTTTGCTGCCAGCTTGCCAACGCTCAGCCTTCCTCCAACGTCCCCACGTCTACAGCAGCTCTGCTGCCTTGGAGGGCTGAGGCGTTTGAGCTCAGTTTGTGGCACATGCATTGAAACACAGGGTGACAAACCAAACCACAGCAAGATGAAATGCCGAGGTACAGCTGCCCAGGTGTGGCTTGTGTCCTTCCAGCAGCTGTGAACTGTGAATGAGGAGGTAAGGTGAGGCTGGCGCGAGGTCCCCTCTGCTCCCCTGGCCCCTGCCGTGCTCTGTGACACTAGGGATGCTGCCCCAGGAGCTGGCTGCAAAGAGCCCGGGGCAAAGTGCCTCCCCAGTACACAGACACACGTGCTTCCCTTCGCAGCCCCTCACACCCAGACACAGCCACATGCCATTTGCCCCTCTGGGCTTGTCCATCCTGACATCCTCGGGCTGCTCCATCCCCATCTTGCTGCTAGGAATACTGCCCCCGCTCCCAATGCTGCTGCCCATGGCTGCCTGCACCCCGGCTGCTGCAAAGCTCTCGCCTTGCCTGTCCTTCTGCTGCAAGCTCCAGGAGCTCCTCAATGGCCTGGTCCTCCTTTCGTGCCAGAGAGACAGCTGGTATCTCCACTGCTGGCAGCAAAGTCCGTCCTGATGTTTCCCTGCTTAAATGAGAGAAAACTCAAGTTCCTTCACTGTGGGAGGAAGGCTTCCTGGCCAAGGGAAGACAATATCCCCTTTCCTGCCCTCTTACCAACGAGCCCTTTCATTACAAACACTACTAGACCTTTCACTACAAGGACACGATAAGGAAAACCACAGGTTTCGATGCCAACCACAAACTTTCTACTCCAATGAATCTTACATTTTTCTTTTCCCCGCCAGTCCCTCCCGTTGCAGGACCAACCCTGTGGCATGACTCCTTTCTCTCCCCGTGCAAGAGGGATGGGATGGTCCCTCAGTGGGTTTGCCTTTCCCTGGAAGGGGAGACCCCCGGGGCCATGGCTCTCCATCCCTGTGGCGGCTCCCCATCCCCGGGGCCGGCGTGCTTTCCTGGTGAGGTTACACAACGGCTGTGGGGAACGGCGTGCTAGGACAAGGCGTGTGAGTCACCGAAGGTACTGGAGTCTTATATAAACCCCGCATACATTTTTGGAGTGCACTTCAGCTGAAAGGGTTGTCAGGAGCCCTGACAAAAGCGACAGCCTGGGAGGAGCGAGGCAGAAGAAAGCAAATACTGCTGTTTCTTCCCTCCCCCACCTCCTTACATTCCATCCCTCTGCCAAGACCTTCTGCAGATCCAGGAGGCCCTGGGCAGTCGGAGGACCAGAGCAGCACTCATGCATCCCATGGTGTGTGACGGCAATTCCTCCAGGGCAGGCTTCACTGCGGTGTTTTGGATCTGAATCTGAAATCTCCATAAACAGACTCCATTTACTTCCAAGCCCACTGTCCTCTGCTTCTGACTCAGGGCTTTGTCTTCTCCTCCATCAGCTGAGCTGGCCTAATCCCACTCTTCTCTCTGTGCTCTTCTCCATGATGGTATCACGAGCCTTTCCTAGGATTCCTGCCTTTCCATCTGTACAAGCGAACAGGGCTACTGAGGTATGAAAACAGTGGAGCGGCACACAACCCATGGCTGACAACATGCATCTGAAACCCTGTCTACAGGACCCACATCAGGATCTCAGCAGGGTCTACCTGGGAGAAGGGCTTTGCTTGACTCGTGTTCAATCCTGCACACTGGCAAAGATGGATGTGACACCAACCCAGCTGCCAGCCTGGGAATGTGGCACGCTCCAAGGTGTAGTTTAAGAGACTGTAGGCGAGAGTCAGAAGAATTTCCAAGTGATGGGTAAATTTGTGATTGCTTTAACTTTGAATTGAATGTATCTTCCAGCTCCTTCAACTTGCATCAGCCCCCAAGCCTCATGATGCAGTCAACAGGCCAGCTTTCACCAGAAAATCCTCATTGGTGAAAGCCAAGTTGTTTTGCGGTTCAGGTTCAGCTAAATTTTCATCAGCTAAATTTTCTCCTGGCTCCAGGATGGACTCTCCAGACAAACTCAGAGCCAGAGGAGTGTGAAGGGTTATAGCATTCACCCAGACCACCAGGAGCCCAAGTTCCATCCCACACTTGCCAGCTCCCTGCAGCCTGATCCGGAGCTGGTGGGCTAAGGAGACACGAGATGTCTGAACAGCCTTGCTGGGCTGGTCACACCTCTCCACCAGCAGGAATTTAACCATTTGCATCATGATTCCAGCTCTCCCAGGGAGTGGGAAGCCTGAGTCAAAGTCCTGCCCCTGCTGAGGTTGAGTTGTGTTAGTGGATGGGAATAGGTCACCCAGGGGGGTGGGAGAGGTACAAGAGAGCAGGACAAGGAAGGACATGGACCTATTGGAAGGGGTCCAGCGGAGGGCCACAAAGATGCTCAGAGGGCTGGAGCACCTCTCCTATGAGGACAAGCTGAGTGAGTTGGGGTTGTTCAGCCTGGAGAAGAGAAGGCCCTGGGGAGACCTTATAGCAGCTTTCCAGCACCTAAAGGGGGCTACAGGAGAGATGGGGAGGGACTCTTTATCAGAGACTGGAGCAATAGGACGAGGGGTAACAGTTTTAAACTGAAAGAGGGGAGATTTAAACTAGATATTAGGAAAAAATTTTTCACTCTGAGGGTGGTGAGGCACTGGAACAGGTTGCCCAGGGAAGTTGTGGATGCCCCATCCCTGGAGCTGTTCAAGGCCAGGCTGGATGGGGCTTTGAGCAACCTGGTCTGGTGGGAGGTGTCCCTGCCCATGGCAGGGGGGTTGGAACTCCATGGTCTTTAAGGTCCCTTCCAACCCGAACCATTCTATGATTCTAAGGTGTTTCTTCTGTAGGGGAGAAAGTGGCAAATGAAGGAATCTCTCTTTATGAATTGGATAATTTCTGCATAAACAAACCTTTAAGAAAGTCTTGGCTCTATCCCAGCACGGAAGGGGAATACCGTCTGCAACCGCTATATTATGGGCTCCCCCAGATGGCTGAGCTTTCTGCAGAGCAGCAGAGCACAGCTGCTGTGGAGGCAGCCAGCACGGCCAAGGACTGACTCACCAGCAGCCAGGAATGACAACACGTGGGGCTGGGAAAACCAGGGGCACAGCTCCGAGCTGGACTTTGACCAGCAGTGTCCACCACGGATGCCAGCACAGAGCTAGCATCTTTACAGGGAAGCAGGGATCGGCCCCCGGCACAGCTCCCTCTCATCTTGCTGGGGTTTTCTCTGCATGGAAGAGGGTTTTGGGATTGAGCTCAGAGCCTGCACAAATCACATAACCAATAGGACAGATTCCTGGCAGATGTTTCCTCCACAGGGCACCCTGCGCAGCACCTTCTCATGATGCTCATTTGCTCATTGCTGGTGAGGAACCCAAGAGCCGTCTCTTATAGTTGAGAAGTCCCTTGTCTTCTAGGCAAAAGAACCCAAATGTCTCCTCCACGCTTGGATGCCATGAACCCGAGCTGCGTAGACCACATTTCTCCATATTCTACACAGGCAAACCCTGCAGGCGTTACTCACTCTGGTGAGCCTGGAGGGATCCTGCAAAAGAGCCAGCTGCTTCCACAGCTGGAGGGAAATGATGCACTTGGTAGTTCACCCCACGGATGCAAAACAAAACCCGCATGCACACATCAGCCCTGAGCACCCCTACTTCCTGCGCCAGCCTGAGCTTAGGAAGGAAGCCGGGCTGAGAACTGACAACCTCAGCGCAGTGGTGGTACTGCCAGGCCAGGAGATCTGGGGCTGCCCTTGCCCTGGGGCTCAGATGCCAAGGTGCCACCACATCACGTGGGATCAGTTCCTGGGTCTCTCCCCCTAGGGAGCTGCTTGCTGGAGTAAAACAAACCCATCGGTGGAGCCGACCCTTTGGGGTTGTGCAAATTGTGACAGCCCCAGTGGCCTCCCGAAACGGGCCGGCCGGGTGCTGCTGGGCGGGATGGCTGCGGAGCCGGGGCTTCCCTTCCCCGTGAAACAGCTAATCTTAACTGGGTACACGAGTGTCAACAGGTGCCATGGAGGGAAGAGGGACGAGGGGATATTGGTGCAGCTGGAGAAAGTATTTATAGCTGCTTTTTTTTAAAAAAAAAACAAACCCCGTATAGATCACATCTCTGTTAACGTATGTAACACAATCGGGAACCTGAGCTTTTCATGATCCCATGGCTGCAGGATTTCCTGTGGAATCCTCTACCGGCCACAAAAACAAGCTAAAAATAAATGCATTAAAAAAGAGACACATACTGAAACTTGTGCATGCCTGTGTCTCTGGCCAGTGGGTTGGGTAGTGGCGGCAGGGGTAGAGAAGGGGACAGTCCCCAGAAAACCCTCTGTAATAGCGGGTCTGGTGGGTCTGGGTCCCCAGAGAGCTCCAGGCACGCACGGGTGGGAGCATCCACTGCCAGTGGGGGTTTCAGGAATCCCAAGCGTAGAAGTTATGAAATGGGAGCAACTCCCATCAAAAGCTCAGGAGATTCGAGTGCCTCATTGGTTCATCCTCCTCTGAGAATCTTACCTGGAGTTAATTTCCCCGAATGCGAGAGAGTAGGTCTGGCTCAGATCTCCCTGGCTTTACACCCACTAGTGATTCAGCTACCTCCTGAGTTTTATTATCCATTTTATCCAAGAGGAAGAGGGCAGAAGCAGATGTGGAACCACCCAGCTGGAAAGCAAGCCTGCCTCCCCCCTCTGCAGGCTGGTGCCCAGCTCCTGCCAGCAACACCTTCCAGCCACTGCTCACCGGAGCGACCTCATCACAAGGCTCAGAGCTCCAGAGAAGACCACCTGCATATTTAGCAGCCCCATGTATTTAAAAAAAAAAAATAAATGCAGAAGGAATGTTTTTCCACGCACTGAGAGATGGACGGGGCCACCAGTTCACCTTTTGCAGCTACTGGGCTCCCTGTCAGGTCGGCCAGCAAAAGGCAGGGAGAGGGTTTGGATGCTCATGGGCCAACCCCCATGCGTAGCCCCATGACAGAGCATCCGCCAGTGCTCTGCAGGCCCTCCCAAGCCCCCGTGGACACAATCTCCTGCCACTGCCACCTCCCCGCAGCCAGACCCTGGACACCAGTTCCATTTCAAATCACGGCTGCGATAGGATGTACTCTGGCTCCTGGAGGGAACAGTGCGGGGCAGACAGGACCTGGAGAGGGTGACAGCATCACCTGGCAGCTCAGCTTCTCATCCTCCCTTGGGGTCCTCCCCTCCTCTGGAAGAGGGTCAGGATGCCAGGACACCACCTCCCCTCCAATGGTGAATCCGTCACCTTGGTGCTGCTCTCTGACACCCGCATTCAGTGTGTAGGATCACCCCTTGTCGGGATACGTCGTTAATTAGGATGGCACCAGAGCTCCTCGGAGCTACAAACAGTGGAAGGAGGGGAGCAAAATTCCCTGCAGCTGAACTGAGCCCGTGAGCTCCATACCCCCTAATTACCCCAGGCTGTCGTGATTCAGTCGTTACTTCCAGCAAACACCCTGCAGGCAGCAGCGTGAAGGAAGGTGGCTCTTTCTGCAGATTAATTCAGCCACTGCCTTTGTTCCAGCGCTGTCACACTCCACAGCAGCTGCTTACCCCGAGCACTCCTGTAACTGGACTTTTGGCAGAAGCATGTGCTCCTGGCTGCCACCAGCCTGTGCTTTTTTTGTGGTATCACTCCAAACAGAGGGGGGTCTGTCTCCTGTCCCGTCGCAGAGCCGCCTCCTGCCACCAGCACAGAGGCAAAAGCATCACCTACAGCACGGTGAGAGGGGACACATTCTGGTGACTGCCGTAACCACATTTCCAAACCTTTCTCTTGCTAGGAGGGTACATAATGTTATTAGTAAGAAGGTGCCTTAGATGAGCTGCTTTGGCAGATGGTCCCTTCCCCCAGCGCTCTGCTATTAGCTGCCAGAGATGAAAAGCTGCGATGTAGCAGAGAGAGAGATGGAGGTGTCAAAGATGTCACCTTCAAGCTGCTCTTTGCAGGGGTGGGGATGGGGCTGGAGATGGGGACGGGATGGGTGAGAGCAGCCAGCTGGAGGGAGCAGAGCAGCCTTGTACCACCGGGGACGGCAGTCAGGGTTGGGGTTGCTTGGCCGTCTCCCACCCCACATTCCCACCTCTTGTCCCACGTCTGCCTCCATTCCCCACGCTGCAGGGAGAATGAGCCTCTGGCATTTTGGGGATACCTCCAGGGAGGGGGCCTGCCGCAGCATGAGCGCTGGGGAGCACAAAATGGGTTTCCTGCAGTTTCCTCCACCAGAAAAACTCCCTTCCCGATGGGGTGCATTGTGCAGAACAAGTTACAGATGTATGGGCTCATCCCTGGTTTTAATTCTGGGAGTGATTTTTAAGCAGCACCGAGGGAAGGGAGGCAACCCATTGAGAGAGAAATATTTTTACCCTTTCTGTGCTGGTGGGGAAGATGATCTACAGGTCTGTTGTCCACCTCTGTTCAGTGTTTAGAGATCAGACCCTGTCTGATTGGATATTTCTGAATATCCAAGCTAAAGAAGAGTAGGATAAAGTCCTTCACCTCTAGGGCAGCATTTTCTCTCATTTTATGTACTTTAACCTCTCTGGCTCTGATACATCCCCTGTCACAGCACGTGCACTCATTCAAAGCACTTCTGCAAAGCTTCTTTTCCTGACTTGTTGCTTTGACAGGTTTTCTTTGCACAGCTTCCCTAGCTCTTCTTCCCTCACTGCATCCAGGAAAAAATGATCTGTATTTTCCTGAAAGGCCCTTTACAGCCTCTTCACATCAAAACTGTAGGGTCAACCAGAGACTGGTCTCTCCTTTGCTGGATATTTGCCATGTTTCCCAGTGAATCGACTTCCTCCTTCCTCCTACAGAGGTATTTCTACCTTGCAGAAAGGTTCTGTGGATGTCTCCTCATCTTCCTTTCAAGCCTTCTTCAAAAACCTTCCATTACACTTTAAACTGGAGACAAAGCAAACCATGACACCCCCGCAAAGTCCCACCCGCTGCTGCAGCTGTGACCCTCCAGTGGGTCTGAACCATCACCCAACCCCATGGTTGCTGGATACCCCATGGATACACGGCTGCTCCGCACAGGCACAGCCCGTTTCAGTTTTTCCCCTCCTGCCAGCGTCAAGGAGCTCCTCAAACCTCCTCTGAAACCAAACCAGCTCAGCCCCTGCTGTCCCCTTGGTGGCCAGCGCTGGAAGCTGACGGATCCTACCTGATCCCCAGCCTCTCCACTAAGCTCCTGAGCCCACCTTCTCCGCATCCACCACCTAAACTTCTCTGAGGTTGCTTCCTTGCACAGGTGGGTGCCCGCAAAGCAGCCCAGGGCTCTGCTGGGTGCAGTGGCTCTGAGCTGGCTGGGCTGTCAGAAGCTCTGCCGGAGCCACGCTGGGGGATCAGGCTCCCTGGGGTCTGATTCCCAAGTGATCAACGCACCCATGGGCAAACAAGAGGAGTCTAAGCCACCCCACAGCTGTCTTCAGGTCGATGCCGAGACACCAAGACTCCAAAGAAATGGCAGTTTCCACAAATGGAAACCTACCTCTGTGTTTTTTTCTCCCTGCTGTGGACCACAATGTGGCCCCAGTGAGGGCTGGCAGGTTCCAGCCGCTGCAGCGGGGACTAACCAGGCAGGGTGGATCCAGCATCCCACTTATCCTAGGCTTGGAGTGCAAAGCTGCCCAAGCTTATCCCCTGCTGAGGGCAATCCCCGCAAAAAATGAGGAGAATCAGCCCCAAAACACCTTCCCACCCTGGGCTGATATGTTCAGAGTAGTGTTTGGGGCACTCAAAAAAAGCACAATGCTATTAATACAGATGGGAAGGGGGAAAAGATTGTTTTTAAGAGCTGAATTTTGAGGTGTTTGAATAAGGAAGTCTTACTTGGAATCGCCACATGGCATCACAGCTGCTGTGGAGGCAGCCACATCAGCTGGTCCTCTCCCCATCCCAGCGGGATGGACCAGACGCAATCCAGTCCTCACAGGACTGCAGGGCTGGGGTTATTTTTCTGTAGAAATAACCATGACGGTCCCCAGTCCTCTCTCCAGCCTCCATTAAATCCATTTTCCTATGAAACTGGAAACCTTGATTAACAGCCTGCTAGGGGAGACAAATCCCTAGGGTCTTTCTTTGTGCCCAGGAGATTGTCCCTGCTCTGGGGTGAACGTACGCCTTGTTTTCGCTCTGCAAAACAGAGAAAGGACCGAGCTGTCTTCAAGCAAGATGACAGATTCACAGGAAAAACTGAAAAAAAAGAAAAAAAGCATTTTCTTTGGAAGTCATTTTCTCTTAAGAAGTTCTGTCTGCATTTTTTATTAATAATACAACACCCTGGATGTGTCAAAAAAATATGAGAATACATTTCCTGGTGGGGAGCTCCAGCCTGACGGAGCCAAGCGGTGCAGCCGGGTTGTCATTTGCTTCTTGGAATTTCATTTCCTAATCAACACATCTATGAAATCACTGTAGTTTCAAAGCTTCGTTTCCAGAGCTGCTGGGATCAAAGACCGGAGGGGTGGGAGGAGAGCGGGGAGGGGGAAACCTGCCGTCTCCATCAGCAGCCCAGCACGGAGAAAATACCTGCCCGGGAATGCCTAAACAAGGGGTGGTTTAATGCCCTGACTGGGGTTTAATGTTTCAAAGCCAAACAAGAAAATAGGGACGCAGAGATGCAGCACTCATCACACACCCCCTTTGGGGAAAAAAACCCCACTTCTTAGAAACATGGGGGTTTGCAGGGTCTGGCTGAACCCTCTTGGGGTGGGAGAGCCCTGGAGCACAGGGGAGGGAGCTGCAGGGACCCTCCTGGAGCCACCCTGTCCTGCTGTGGGTGACACGAGTGGCACTGCCTTCACGCTGTCCCCCCACAAACGGCACCTGTAACCCAGGCCCAGGATGATGACTCACCCCTCTTTTTGACTTTGATGTCTAACTGTTCCCACCTCATGGAGAGACCTGAGGCCAGGCAGCTTTTCCCCAGGCATCTGATCTCACAAGTATTGAGTGAGAGGAGCTCAAATACATTAAAATTGCCCAAACCTGAATCAGACAATCAGGTTTTTCCTTCTCTGACACCTGCAAGGCCGTAAATTCACTTGTCTGGCAGTCACCCAGAAGCCCTTCCAGAAGATGCAGGTGACACTTACATTTGAAGAAGTTAGGAAGATATAGGGAAAATCTTTCAAAAGAAGCCCAACCCCTGCTGTCTTCACTTATCATGAAAAATGATATAGAATCACAGAATCAGAGAGTGGTTGGAGTTGGAAAGGAACCTTAAAGATCATCTAGTTCCAACCCCCCTGCCATATTTTTTTTTTCCATTTCCAAGAGAAGACATCACCCCAAAATTTTCCCTTTTCTCCATGAGGATCTTTTCCTTGCTCACTGCACGTAGAGCTGCCAGGCAGAGCTTGCCTGATGCTCAGCAGCTACTCACACTGTGAAACCACCACATTGAGGAGCATCCCTTTGGTTCCTAGGCAAGAGGGAGATGCTGGAGGCATGGATTCACCTCTCCCCGTGTGATGCTGTGCCTGCCCATGCCCGGTAGAGCTACATGGATGCAGCCAGATGCTGGTGGCAAGATTTTGGACCGATCTCTGCCAGAGCCAAGGGGATGGCAGAGCAGCTGGTGCCTCAGTGCTCCGCACAGGCAGAAGACTCAGCCTCCATCAAACCATCCCACCTCATCTCACAAAGTCAAGATGCTCAACCCTGCAGTCCAGGAGCAGCTTCGGGTGGGATCGTGTAGGGAGTTCTCTCCTCCTGCAAGGCTGATGCTCTTGCCATTGTGCTTTTCATTTAAGTTTTGCTGTGTGCAAAACCAGCAGAATCTGATCGCAGAAAAATAACATCACAGAAGAGTGGGCAAAAGAATAGATGCTCAGATTCATCCCCTTGGACTGCTAGGGAGGAACTGGATGGCATTGCCAGGCCATTAGTTGTATTTTCTCTGCGGTTCCCTGCGGCTGTGGGTACCCCTCATGCTAACACAGCTCTTTGGAGGTGTTTAATTCCAGCATCCCAGGTATCAGGAATGCAGCTGGAGCAGGGACCATGAGACAGCAGGGTGCTGTGGTGGGTCACTGGTGCAGGAGAGGGGACTGTCTTCCTCCTGGCACCGGCACCACCACCACATCCCATGCCGGAGGAGGAAGGTTGAACCTCCAAGATCATCAGCAGGACGGGGCAAGTGCCCATGTGGGCAAAGCAGCACCCAGCTGTGTACACAGGATTCCCCTGCACATGGCATTTGGGCAAGCACAGCTGGTGAAATAGCTCATTCACAAGACACGTTACCTGGAAACAGAGTCAGGAGATGCAGAGAGGATGCAGCTCCTGACTCTCTTCAGCGTTCGCTCTGCTGAGTGTGGAGATGTTGTCGTTGGTCCTGCAGGCTGCCAAGGGTAAGCGGGCTACGTATGGCCTGAATGTACCCTCCAACACAAAGGGCATCATTTTGCCCTCGGAGCATGTGAACTGAGATTACACAGTCCAAGGATTTAAGACCATCCTGCTTAACACAGGCTGGAGGGTATCAGCAAGCAAGCCCTCCCTGGGTGTAACGTGAATATACCACATACCTTCTGGAAAAAAATACCTCCTGATTTACAGACTGTGTGTGTTGGAGAGGCAGCTGTAGCTCGTCCTCTCTCTTGAACACTTTCTTGACAGTAGTTTCGGGAGAGGGTTATTTCCACCACCCTTACCTTCACCCACCGCCTGCCCCATCACTTGGCTCCCCACTGTTTCCTTCTGGAGAGGCATCTCTCCCCACTGCGATGTCCTGGCCATCCCAGGGTGGAGGGTGACAAGGCAGTCACTGTGCCACCTCCCTGTCCTGAAGCTCCTCGTGTCTCTTGGGGCCCTGTGGCAGGTGTGACCCCGCTTCCACTGGGACTGCTGGCAGGGGCGGGTGTGAGGCAGGGCCAAGAGCCCCCTTTCATAGAGTCATAGAATTGCCCAGATTGGAAGGGACCTTTCAGATCATCTAGTCCACCTGGCAACCTAACACTGACAGAAACCATCACTAAACTGTATCACTAAGCACTATGTCTACCTGTCTTTTAAATGCTGCCAGGGATGGTGACTCAGACACTTCCCTGGGAAGCCTGTTCCAACGCTTAATAACCCTTTCAGTGTAAAAATTTTTTCCTGATATCCAATCGGAACCTCCCCCGGTGCAACTTGAGGCCGTTTCCTCTTGTCCTGTTGCAGAGAGATATGTGTGCTTATTGTTCCAAAACCTGTGGAAGGAGATGCGAGCTCAGTGGGTGCTGGGAGAGAGGAGACCAGTCTGGGTAGATCTGTAGACAGAAAGCGGGAAAATTGGAGGGAGGTGAGGGATTTTTTTGGTGTTTTTTCCTTGGTTTTCTTTTTTTTTTCTCCTTTCCTGTTTTTTTTTTTTATTTTTTTAAATATTTTTCTTTTTTTTCCCTTTTTTCCTTTTTCTTTTTAAGTTTTCTTTTTAGTTTTCCTTTTTTTCCTCTTTTTTCCCTTCCTTCCGTTCCCGTTCCGTCTCCCCCCGCCGTGGGGGCGCTTGGGGCCGGGCCGGGGGCGGGGGGCGCCGCCGGCGCACGGGCTCCCCCTGGCGGCCGCGCGGTGTCAGTGCGGCGGGCGGTGCCGGGCCGTGTCTCCGTCCCCCCCCCTGCCGCGCCGGGTCCCTGTTCAGGGACACAGGTGACACCCAGGATGGGTGCAGGTCAAAAAAAAAAAAAAAATCTGTCTCCGATCCCTTCCCGCCGCCCACCTGCCTGGGATTTGTCCCACCTCGCGTTGGAGAAGCTTCGGGCTGGCTTCTGTTGGTGGGTCTGAGGGAACACCATCAGTCCCAGTCGAGACCTCTGGCCAGGTTCTCCTCTGCCTGGGGGACATTCATGGGAAATGGGTCTCTGCTACTGTCAAGACACGAAATTTAGGGAGGGAAACCGGGTCATGGAAAATTCCCAGCACTGGTGGCTTCTCTGATACCTGGGTACCTCCGCAGGGCAGGGACCTCTTGGTGGTGTCCACCTTTCAGCATCTACATTACACACACCAAAATCCCCCACCACTGACCAGCTCTGGACCATGGCAGAGACTGTTTGCCACCAAAGCAGTGCAAGCCCCACGGAGTAGGAAAGGCAGAGTAATCCATGAGGAGAGGTGCCCTCCAGCAGCTCCTCACAGATTAACAAATCAGGCCCTGAACAGCATCTGGCTTCTTTGATCCGGGGCTGAAAGTAGGTTCCTGGGAACAGGGAGGAGAGAGGAAGGTGCCTGTCATCCCCGATCACCCTCCTGGCCTGCTCTGTGCGGGGCAGGTTGGGTCATGAGTGCGACCGCTCCTTCCATCCCGCGCACCCATCGGCAGGTTTTCCTGCAGAACAGGTTTTCTGGTATTAGCGATAGTGCTGCTGCTGCTTTCTGCCTTCCAGTCCCACCTCCCAAGGCTGGGAAAAAAAAAAAAAAAAAAAGAAGGAACAAAGGCAGTGACAATATCATAAAAGACTATGTGAAAAAAAAAAAAAGAAACTGCAGCAGTTAGTGCCTTGTGCTCGTGAAGCACCGCAGCTCGCTGGTGCACATCACCAAACGCCCCCAGAAGAAGCTCGCAAGACAGACAGGTACCTGCTCTCCCACTTCTCCTCCCACCAGGAACACTCAGTTCCCCCTCGGTGATTCAGATAAAACCACCCCCTTGCCTGGGACAAGCCTGTTGGTGTTACCAAACAGGCAGGCCTCACTGGTCACCTCCTACTCCTCCACCACCCGTGGACCATGGCCACCTTCACCTCCTGGCTCCCCCCTCGCTGACCCGGACCGGGATGCAGCCAGCCGTATCCGTGGTGCTGAGCCTGTGCCTCCCTCCCATCCCACACACTCCTCCCTCTCCAAGGGACCGGTCCTGAGCAACCCTTTCACACAGGCATCCAAACCTGGCGTGCAAAACCGGAAGCATCTCCAGGTCCATGCAAGTGGGGAGGTTCACCAGAACTGGTTAGTGGGGAGAGACTGCCCGAGGAGCTCAGGGGGGCTTCATGAGCACCTCTTTCTTCCTACGGCATTTGTTTTGCCAAAGCCAAATGTGTTGCTCCTCTCTTCTGGCGTCAGGATTGACCAGGAGCTGGCTAGGTGGACTCGCCACCCTCCATCCCCTTTATTTTTAGTCAGCATGAGGAGCACACAGAGAATACTTCTGCCTACATGTTTTTATGGTGTTTTTTCCACCTCTGGATTCCTGACTTCAGCAAGTCACGCTACTTGCTAAAAACTTTGGCTCCTCCATTTGCCTTCAAGGTGAAGGCGATGTTCTTCGGTGACCCCTGCTGGGAAGCACCCATTTCCTTATAGAAAGGCTTCCCTTCCCTTTTTCTGTCCACCAAAGCAGGGACTTTGCTCTTCTGGAGATGGTGTGCTCCTGACAGCAGCTTGAGTGGACATGGTTACCACTTTGATCTGACCTCACGGGACCTGGCTGACATCATTAATCTCATTTAGACTGGTTCTTTTGATTTTGTGAAAAGTCCACCAACAGTCAATTACTTTCCTTAAACTTGCCCCTTCTGCATTCTGGATCTTATAGAGAAGTCTCTCAAGTAGAACGAATGGAAACTCAAATCTAACCACCCTGTTTGCGGAGAAGGCACAGAGAATGCAAACCCCTGGATTAAATGTCAGATGATAAATAGGAATCTAAAAGAGACTTTCCCACACAGCGCAGTATTTTCCTGTCATTGCAGCTGTGCTCTTGCTTCCCGTCTACCCCTGAGCGTGCTTGCCCACCGACCATAACCACCCCGAGCCCCACAGCCCATCCAACTGGGACCGCTGGCTCCTCTGGCTCATGATACAGAACATGAGTGCAGGCTGAAGGAACAACAGAGGCAGGAGATGGAAGCCTTTAAATCCAGGCTTCTCAGCCTCAGAGACCATAAGAAAACCCCTTAGTCTCTTTGTTTAGTCTTTTTCTTCTTTATTTAGTCTTTTCCTTCTTTATTTAGTCTTTTCCTATGTGAACTACTCTGCTCACAATATATATACCCGTAACTTTGTCCATAAGAGTGATTATTAAGTAATTAATAATTTATTAACATTTCCCTCACAACAAGGTTGGGATTCACCTGGGGAAAGACGCTTTCCTCGTGTTTCTTTTAAAGATGCCAGATGTCTACCTTAATTGCACAGATACGAAGCCAAGCTCCATTGACGTCAGGGCTGTGAGCTGGGTTTTATTAATAACAGGAAGGTATAAAAATCGGCATCAAGCAAAAATCCAGAGCGAATAATACAACACCCACACAAACCTCCCATTGAGGAGTTCCTCATGCTGATACTTCCCTTATCTGCAATGTATGGCTGAAGTGCCTATGACCCCCGGCTCAGACCAAGAGCTCTCCTTTGCATCATCTCTTCCCACCTTGAGAAAGAAAATACTGTGCAGAAAAATGCATCTAACGCCAAGGTAATAAGATTAGCAGTGGGAAAACCAGCACTCTCCAGCTCCAGCCTCAGAAGATGTCAGGGTCCTTGGAGCAGGAACAGGCTCTGCAACCTCTTGTCCCACCTCGCAGGTGCTCAAGGTCAGCTCCAATATGGTCCAGCCAAGCGCCCTTGGAGCTGAGCAATGTGGAAGGAGCAGCATGAAAAAGAGCTGGGAGAAGCCCAGTCCGGGGCCTACCCACCTTGGCATTTCAGCTGGGACCCTTGTGGAGCTTGTGTACCCTCCCAAGCACCCCTGCGCCCAGCCACGGGCCTTGCTGATCCAGGCTTCACCCTGGACCTGCCCCGTCGTGATGGATTTGCGTGGCCATCACAGGAAGTATCCAGCTTAGAAGCACGTGTTTTAACATGTATTGGTTTTCCCTGACACTCATCACAACAGGAGGAACCGTTCCCTCTGGTGAACCTCTGTTTCTTGGGCTCCTAACCCAAGATATCAAAGTTTTTTTTCTTTTTTCCTCTGAAAAACATTAAGGAGTTGCAGAATTTTACTGAATTTAAAAGCCTCATCACCTGAGTGCTGGGGTGCTGTGTCCTTGACGGATGTCAACTGGAACAGCTCTAAGGAAGCTGTGGAGATACCCCGGTGCTGGTCCACACCGGGGAAGGAAGTGATGTCCCGGTCAGCTTCTCCAGAAGAGCTCCTCACTAAATCCAAGTCAGGAGACAGACTCTGACACCTCCGCGGCAGCAAGATGATGGTCATCAAAATGAGAAACATAAACAACACCAGCAGCTTGTCAAGCACCTAAAAAATCCCAGTAGCTCCAACCACTTTAAAAGACTCAAGCTGAAATTTAAGCACGCGAACAGTATTTCACAGATAAGGCTTTGAAGAGCATCGTTTTCAAGCTGCTTTTTATTGTCTTTACTTCTGGGTTTTCTGTTCCACATCATCACGGTTCGGTGGCGTTACTGAATGCCAAGGAGTCAACCCTCAGGAACAGACGCCGGGGCTCTGTCAGAGTAATTAGTTTGAGAAGAAAATAGCTGCCACAGTTTGGAAGACTTAATTGGTGGGTCAGCTACTTTTGTTCCGTCTCCCCTTGCCATTTCCGTTCACTGGTTTTACTGGGAGCCCAGAACTGCTGTGATCTTTATTACTACCCTGTAGCAGCCCTCAAACGAAGGGACAGCTTCGTTACGGATCGCTACGTTAACTACTTCTCAGCGATACCTCTTCTTTTCAAACATCGAGGTTCAGAACTCGCACGACTGAAATACACCCGCATGCTAGGCGTTATTTGAGTTATAAATCATCTTCTTTAACTCTGTGGTACATCTGGCCAGCAACAAATCAACCCGGCTGTTTGACTTGGGTGGTGATCGGGATCTTCCAGCGAGCGTCTCAGCCCAAGGAACGTGGAAGGTCTTGGCGGCGAGGAACGACAGCCTGATGGCAATGCCTCCTGGAGGTGACCCCGGGGAGGGAACTGCAACCTGCTTAAAAAGCTGCCCTCGTTGGGAGCATCGCACCACGGTTACACCTCCTGGGGCAGCCGCTGCCACAGCAAGGGGACATAAAAAGCCTTCAGCACATTACTACGGCTGCTGCGACCCCTCAAAATCGTTTTCCCTTTATCCTTTAGTCATTGCCTCGCCGCACGCCTGAGCTGTGCTCTCTCAGGATTACGTCTACCGCATCCAGCTGAGCGAGGCCCTGGCCTCCAATGACAATTTTTAGGCTCTCACTGATAAAACAGAGCAATTTTACTTCTTATACACTCAACAGCAACCAGGATCTCAAGCCCCAGCCGAAGCTGCTGAGCTCCTTTCATCTGCCCGTGATGCTGCCCCAAGCAAAGCCGTTAAGCTGAGAAGCTCCCTTTGTGCTGGGTGGAGAGAAGCCGCTGGTGAAGGCCCCGATGGCAGCTCCTGGAGGGGGACGGAGGTTTGTAAAGCCAAGGCGAAGGGACCGGCCACCAGAGGTTCCACCTGCCCAAGTCACAGCATCCACGCTGAGGGTTTTTAATCAGAGAGAGGGTACAGTATGAAGTGAGGGAAATCACCCAACACTTAACCGCTTCCATCCCAGGTGCCAGAAGTCTCTTTGAAGCTTGGAGCAGATCGGATCTAAACACCGAGTTGCCTTTTGAAGACGCACGTGTTACTTTTAACCAGATAGCAGCAGCAGTAAATTCAAAGACTCGGGAAACTTCTAAGTCCGACTTCTTCCTTCCCTAAAGAAACGCTAACGAAACCACCGCTTGTTTTTATTAGCTGGTGGAATCCCCAAGTAACGACCCCAGATGGAAACAGCAACATGAATGTGAAAATAGGGTGAGAAGTGTAACCCAGCGCCAGGAATTCCATAGTTAGTGGTGGTCTCAAGTGCTTCCAGAAGCCTCCCTCCCATATCTGAACATTAAGGTACCACTTTATAATACACTTAATCTGAGGCCCCTGTAGGCTACCACAGACAAGAACATCTTCACTCCCTGCACACTCCCACCGCCTTCAACCCAAATCTACCATCGTATAGCTTTGCTGTGACATCATTGGTTCACTGATCCCACGGAAAACTGTTTTTTTTGGTGGATTTATTTCCAAGTTTCCCTACTGGGGGGAAAAGGTCTGTCCTGCTAATTGCTGGGTCTTGGGGTGAACAAAAAGAGATGATTATCCTCTTTGGTGGCAGCCTCCAATTAAGATCAAGTCTGCTCTAAAATGAAACTAACTACACCCAAAGAGAAACTTCACCACGTCACAGCTGGGAGCAGCCACCACCGTGCAACACATACTTCTGACAGAGACCTTCCGGTCACGTCCTAGAGATGGCAGCAACCTGGACCTGCAAAGCCACACCTGCAGAGCACCAGCATGGAGCAACCGATGATTTTGGTGGACCGTGCTGACCTGCACTAGCTGAGGATTGGGCTCAGAGAATCAGGAGAGATTCTGCAGAGACCTCTCTTGTGGGGCTCGTGGAGGGGCCACAGCATTTCTCGACATTCCAGCTGTGACACGGTCCCGGGAAAGAGCGAGGCCTCTCCTCGTTCCCACCGCGAGCAGGAGTTCTGCTCAGAAAGGCAGAGCCACTCGCCCGATGCACAAACACCCACCTCCCCCTGCAACAGGCGAGCGTGCCAGGGAGGCACAACTGGAGGAGGGACGTCTTACACACACGTCATCACCATGACTGGGAGATACCGGTGAAGGATTTTGTGTGCTGGGTATTGCTAATGCCCAACCTGTTGCTCTAAGCCAGCAGGAAGCCAGGACTGAAACCTCCAACTCGACAGTGTCTTTAACCCTTTCCTCTGTCACCACCCTGAAGTTCTAGCCTTTTACTTTAAAAATAAATTCCCCAGATTCTAGTCTCTTAATTACGACCCACATGAACTAAAACCCACCCCTAAGAGTGGTACCAGGCAAAATCCATCAGCCGTGTAGCAGCTGCGCTGCATTCACCTGGGATTCTTCCAGAGGATCTCCACCTTTCCAATGCTGCTTCCAGCCTGGCAGCACACGCCTGTGATGGGGTGCTCACCACAGTTACACCAGGGGGGCATCTTCTGGAGAGGTCACACAGAATGACAAAATGATATGGCATTAGAAGGGACCTCTGAAGACCACCCAGTCCAACCCCCCTGCCAAAGCAGGTCCACCCTGACCAGGTTGCACAGGAACACGTCCAGGTGGGTTTTGAACGTCTCCAGAGATGGAGACTCCACCACCTCTCCGGGCAGCCTGTTCCAGAGCTCTGCCACTCTTAAAGGTCCCTCCTCATGTTTAGGTGGAACTTCCTATGTTCAAGTTTGTGCCCATTCCCTCTTGTCCTGTCACTGGGCACCACTGAAAAAGGACTGGCCCCATCCTCCTGACACCCACCCTTTATTTATACCCTTTAAAATATTTATAAGCACTGATCAGATCCCCCTCAGTCTTCCCTTCTCCAGACTAAAAAGACCCAAGTCCCTCAGCCTCTCCTCATAAGAGAGATGTTCTAGTCCCCTCATCATCTTCATGGTCCTCTGTTGTACCCTCTCCAGCAGTCGCCTGTCCTTCTTGAACTGGGGAGCCCAGAACTGGACACAGTACTGCAGATGGGGCCTCACCAAATCAGAGCAGAGGGGGAGGATGGCTTCCCTTGACCTGCTGGCCACACTCTTCTTGATGCACCCCAGGATGCCATTGGCCTTCTTGGCCACAAGGGCACATTGTTGGCTCATGGTCATCCTGTTGTCCACCAGGCTCCCAGATCTTTCTCCTCAGAGCTGCTCTCCAGCAGGTCAGCCCCCAACCTGTCCTGGTGCAGGGGGTTATTTCTCCCCAGGTGCAGCACCCTGCACTTGCCCTTGTTGAAGTTCATCAGGTTCCTCTCTGCCCAATTCTCCAGCCTGTCCAGGTCTCGCTGTATAGCGCTTTAAACAGAAAGAACAAATTTTCTTTGAAAGAAAAAGAAGCCGGGAATAAACATTATTAAAAATAATGGTTTTGTACTTGTGCAATAAACACCCTTTGAAAACAAAAGAACACTTTCAAACGCCTCATGGCTTCACCCCATCTTTCTAATGCCGTTTCTGGCATCTGCCAGTACCAAGCGACAACAGCCATCAGTTCACAGACCTGCACCGCACTGGTTTGGAGAGAGAAAAACCTGCAGCTCAAATCCCTGCCATCACAACCAGCAACACCATCTCCCCCCTTCATCTGATCCCAAATGCTGCTAAAACAGCTTGATTAGGGAAAAACCCGCTCACCAGGCACTGGAGCCTCAGTCTCCCCAAACCTCTTAATACTGGATCTCACAGCAACGAACCCACACTCCTGGGACACCCAAAACCTGTCACCACGTCACAGCCATTTCCAGATTTCAATGGACCAGGCTGCTCTTTGCACTCAGTTTCCAAAGGAATTGAGTACCTCCAGTGTTGGCATTTATGGTCTATTGAACCCCATTCCAGAGGTACCTGGGTCAGCTTCAGGGGCTCCTGTGCTCCCTCCTGTCCCCGCCCCAAATCAGGAGTCAGGTGCCCCTTTCCTCTGCCACAGCGGCACCCATGGCCACAGCCAGCCGCCCCGTGGCAAGCACACCCCAACTACAGAGGTACCATTCCCTCACCTCCAGACAAAGCACCAAAAACTTTATTTAATGGAGCGGTTGAAAACCTCAGGAAAAAAACCCCACACACACCAAAACTTGGAAGAGATTAAAAATAAAGCCTGCAAGGATCAGACTCCAGACAGTTGCCCCGTTTGAAGCGGTTGTGATCTGCACACTGTAGATTACCCAACAGCCGCTTCTTGCCCAGGTTTCAAACATCCACTGTTGCAACAGCCTCTTAACTTAAATCAGCCAAAAAAAAAAAAAAAAATAGCCTTAAGAGATTTTCATCATTTTTTGTCTCCAACTTGGTACGTTTCACCAAGTTGTGTAAATACTTACTTGGAAAAGAAATAAGGGAGTTCAGAGTCACAAATGAAGATTGACCAAAACCAAATCCTTTATTTCCACAACTGTATAAATGTGCTCCAACTATGAGTCCAACACAAGTTAGAATAACGAAACAGAACATGCCAGTTGCAAACTAAATCAGTTCACCGACGTGCTGACTCCTTGGTATTAGGCTTAGTTACACAAGACCAGTCACAGTAAAAAGATACATTTTTTTTTTAGAGTACAAAGAGTAGCAGGATGTTAAGCCATTTCAGCTTGTGCACATACAAGTCACACTTCTGGCAGAAAATGCAGAGAAGTTTGCATTATTATGCTGGAAGCTACGTTGCATCACTTTAAATGGCATCGATATCGATATCGTCATCTTTATTGTTTGCAGGCTTCACAGTTTCAACTTTAGGTACGCTGGCAGTTGTAGAGTACACCACCTGCGGAGACAAGACACTCGCTTTTACTACACCATCTACATCACCCTCATTAAGAACCAAGAAGGATTTTAACATCAGGCGTTGCCAACACCCGCCCACACAACAGCCCTCAGCGCAGTGCTCAGCACCAGAACGACTACAGTACAGGAGAGGTTAAGTCAGGCACGTTGAAACTACAGCTACACCTCAACACCTGTCTTTAGAAGGCAGAGATGTGCATGTCTGGCTGTAGGGAGTGGGATCTCACATCCAGGAGCATGGGTAGGTGCTACTGGGGAGGAGAACGAACAAACAAAAAGCCCACGTGCAAAAAAAAATCCCAGCTGCAGTCAGCTGAAGCGTGTAGGTAACAGATTTTAACTAGGCCTAAACCGTGAGGAAAATGGCCATTTGATCTTTAATCAGCTTCTTAAATAAACATACACCCACTAACTCCTCTAAAACACGAGGCTTTATGCACAATACCTCGACAATCTTCCACTATATGAACTAGTAGTGTGCAAGAGACTGTTTGCACTGTTTCACAATGAGTTGTCTTTGGCTACTCGGAAGCACCTGTTCTGTCACAGGAACGATCCTGCGTAGACAAGCGACTGTGTAGCAAAAATGCTGACAACGAGTTGGGAACTGGAGGAACTCCACATTCCTAACAGGCACAGTAATGCATAAAGCTATTTTATCGTGCACCAAAATGAAGTACAAGACTCAAGCCTGCAGGAGCACGACCTTGGAGTGGTTTACAGTAAGCGAGCCTTTCCTACCTCTAAGTTTTCATCTTCATCCTCTTCTTCATTACCGGAAGATTCTTCTTCAGCTTCCTTTAGCCATTTAATAAATGGTTCTGCTTTGACACGGATTTCTTTGGCAAGCTCCTTTGAAACATATTTCTTTGAGGCCTGAAGGATAAGAGTACACAGATTTTGCTTGAACACTGAAGGAGTTCACGTCAGATTGTACCCAAATACAGCAAGAGCTTAACTTAGAACTCTAACCTCCCCCACCCCACCCCAAGCACCCCATTTCTGAAAGGGAGGTTTCTCCTAGACAGTAACTCATCTCAGATTGGTTGTTTAAAAGACATCTGCACAAGAAGTTAGACCAGAATGGAGAAATCAGATGCAGCGTTCTGCATTCAGGTACTGAGCTGGTATGGGCTGTGAAGTACTACCCCTTACCTTTTCTGCCCAGCTAAGGATGACTTCTTCTTCCAGAAGATCTGCATCATACATTTCCTTCAAAATATGTGGTATTTTAGAAATAAGCTGAGACTGATGCATGGCCACCACACACTCAAAGCCATGGAGAAGGTACCTCTGAGCCTTCTTGTTGTTGTGGCAGAACTAGAGGAAGCAAAGACAGCTGAATTAGCTTTTTCCCTCTCCAGAAACAGCTGCTACTTCTGCTCTCCACAAAATGAGATAGCAAAATTTACAACAGCTTTTACTATCCCTCCCAGCACTCTCCCTAGTTAAGTAGTAGTTTTTTTAAAAACACGAAAGACTACAAAAAAAGCCCTTTTCCCCACACTAACAAGCAATCCACAACTGAGTCAACTAGTTGCTACAAAAAGCCAACCCAATGGTTGTTACACTGGCTGCAAAAGAAGAGGCCGCTTACACGAAGGAAGTGACGCCTGTATTTCCTTATCTGTTCACGAATCTTTTCGTCAAAAAGGACTTCAGTGAGAACCAGCGGGCCCATAGCCTTTACATCCAGTCTCTCTGCTTCTGCTACAATGTCTTTGTCAGAAGTATCAATGACACCTTCTTCCTTCTTTTTCTGCAAAGACAGGGACACAAACGTTTTAAAGCTACGGAGGTCTGTATCAATGCTCTATTGCATCGCTTCCTTCCCCACCACTGGTGGAACCAGTACTGCAGTAGAAGCTTAAGCAGCTTGCAACCAGCATTTTGTACAACTACAGCAGAGCTGCTACCACGCAAATAACCAGAGACTATTCACCTTCACAAAATCAAATAGTATGTTGACTCTCTCCTCCACTGTTCTTTCCAGGTCTTCACTAAGTGTGAGGTTCTTTGCATGGTCACTGATTTCATCCATTCTACGCCTCTGGGCTTCTTCTGTTGTGTCTTCACCCCAGTCATCATCATCCTCCTCCTCCTAGAAAACAAAACCAAACCAAAAGGTTCATACAACCTTACTACAAGCTTAGCAATAGGCGAGTGTTGTTTCTAGATGCAGATTTGAGAGCATTTTTTATGAACAGGTACTTTTGATTTTTCCCTAATGAAAGGGTTATACTATGATTTGGAAGTCAAAGATGATGGGAAAAAAGGGCATATGTAAGAAAGAAGTAATGGAAGCTAGACTTGAGTTTGTAGCCATCTGTAGGGTTACTTGAAGTAACCCTGGACTGTAAAGGGTCTGCAGCTTTCACTTAGCAAGAAGCAAACATACTGTTACAAAAGAGTTGATAAAACTGCTATAGAGGAGACATAAAGATACTTCCATTCCAGCAGTGAAGTTCCGGATACAGTAAGAACATACTGACTGGCAACATTGACTTGCTCAGATTTAAAACTTCTAAATCGCTGGTATTCCTTGCAAGACACCACACCCACCCATCTCCCTGCTTTCCCTTCTACTTACCACAACCTGTGGAGGGGTGATCTCCTCTGGTGGTGGGGGTGGAAGTGTCTCATTGCTGGACACAGAACCATTCTCTTTGTCTTTTCCTTTCCTGTTCTTCTTGTCTTTTTCTTTCTTTCCCGTACCAGTCTCACCACTTTCTGCAAGTAAATTTTAAGGTTTTATTCTATGAACTATAGCAAGCTAAGTCCCTGCACTACTACTGCACCTCTGCCAAATCCCTACAGGGGTTTGGATGCTTTTATTAGCAGTAAGTTATGTATAGTACCCAACCCAGATAACATTCAGGGCAGATTTACATCTGCTGGGAAAGCCTCTCGTTCCAGTGAAAGTCTTGTTTCTCATCAAGACATGAAGTTGTCCAAGTCTATATAACAGGTGACCTCACAGTGCAGAGACCCCTGGAATAGGTTAGACTTTTCTACTCTAGCAAGCTTAAATTGCAGCAGGCAACTAGATGCTTACTACAGAGTGTTGCTTGCACAGAACAAGTACATCACAGTTCGCATTTACTACACTGCTTTTACTTTGCACCGAGTTAAATGCAAAAATGCAATGCAGTCCTGCTGACTAGCTCTCCTCAGTTCTGTCCTGCATAGGCAGATCCAACTCCTCACAAATGCTTCTACTTGGGAAGGATCACAAGGGAAGAGAATGCTCATGCTGAAACTATGAACACGGCTACCTCATCCTGACCCACAGACATACTCTAGGTGTGTGCTGGAGCCTTTTTACACTTTAATTAGAGGAAGTTTTCTACTTCATAACAGCTCACTGAAGAAGTTCCCTTTACCCCCACCAAATAAGGAAACGCACTTACCAGGTGGGTTTTTGAGAATGAACGTGCAGAGTTTATGGTTTGTGTCAAGCATGCCTCGATAGCCACAGGCTTTGCAAGAATTACCTATAGTTTGTTTCTTAGGATTGACATGCTGTAAAAAAAGAACAATCTCCAGTTAACACACCACTTACAGAACAATCATGCGTTAAACCCCAAACCTGATGTTTACTTTATCACTTCCACAGGACTAAGCCAGAAGTTTAGATACTTTCTATCACACCCAACATGCCAAATTTATAAGTAGCAAAAAAGTTTTGAACTGTTATAAATGTCAAACCTTCCTAAAGGGTGCATTTTCTCTTCCTACATATTCAAGTCATGTATTAACTTTGCGCCACTTCCATGAACGTCTAATGAAATGTTTCCATAGTGCTACCATTAATGCAGAGGGAACTCACCAGATCAGTTTCAGGATTCTCACACTCAGGACAGAGAACAAATTTTTTAATGAATCCATCCAACATGTCTTGCAGCTTATTCGCCTCATGAGATCCATTGACAATGTAACGGTCATTCTTAACATCAAACTGGGTCTGTGCTCCCAGCTCACAACCAAAAAATTTGGTAGGATCTGTAAGGAAAGCATAATAAACACCACTGTCCTCATGTCTTTGCTGCCATTTTTAACAGCAAGTAAATAATGCCATTGCTTCATTTTGTTCATCTCAAAATAATCACACTTCTTTCTTACAAATCTTGAAAGAATGGTAGTAATGCTTTATTAATTCCTTAACACTACCACTTCAAACAAAAAAAGCATTAAAAAACCACTGTGTCACCCCAGACTACTTACACGTTGGAGGCCGATTAAGCGCCTTTGCAACGTCAACCATGTTGACTATAACCGTCTTTATTCCATTTCCTTTGCCCTCCACCTAAAGGAAAAAAAAAAAAGAAAAAGTGTTGCAAGATTTTAAGTTACTGCAACAGCCAAACCTAGCACGTATTCCCCACTTCCCTACATCAAAGTTCTGCTTTGAAGTGTGTATTCTTAGGAAAGTAATGTGCACTTTCTCTGGACAGAAAGCTGCAGACATCCTCTTTGCCCTCTGACTGGCTAAGCATTATCATTAGCTCACACCTCTCTTCCTCCTCTATCAAGAGAGCAAGTGGGAAGAACCACTACCTACTTACCACTAACGGTTAGTAAGTTACCTTGGCAATCAGACGGGGCATTTTGTAGCGATAGAACTGATCTGAAACACCGCGGTTGACGTTGACAGACATTTTGCCTTATTAGTAGCTTTATCAATAAGATGAAGAGATCTTTGATTGCAGTTTTTTGGTATCTTCTGTCTGGAGAAGACGGGATGACATAAACGACTGCAAGAGTTCTCGGTCTCTGACATGAAAAAATTTTCGCCACTGAGGCTGTAAGGTTCTTGCTTGTATGCTATGTTTCCCCAATACAGGTACCAGTGGCTGCGCAACAGCTCTGCAAGTGTTAATAAACAGAAAAGAAATGAAGTTTATCTTAATGTGCACCAATCAGATCTTGCTACTGAACTACGTAAGAGGTTATATTTAGCACAAAAAGGAAAAAAAAAAAAAGGCGTACACTCTTTACGCTATGGTTTTCTTCAACTTGGGGAACTGAAAACAATAGCCTTGAATTGTACTGCTAAGTAACTTTTCCCCAACTACACCACAAAGCTTTCCACCGTCTTATTTCTTACTACTCAAAAAACATTCAATGGCTTAAGACTATTTTCTGTACAATTAACTCCTGAAGGACTGCTGTGATCAACAAGGAAGGGAAAGCAACACTGCTTGATTTGGAGACCAATGGCTCTTGCACCATGTGATGTTTCAAGGCTGCAGAGCAGAGGAAATCAGGAGAAAGATTGGGAACACAGTCTCAAATTCCACATACTAGCATGAACCTATCACATAAACTGAGCTCTTGTCATAATGTTGAGAAATATCAGTAAGATGAAGCAGCAGCAATCTGTAGCCCAACATAATTTTTACATGGCTTACCAGTTTTTTTTGATCGGAGTGGAAAAGAGTTGAAAATTAGGTAATTCTCCCTCTCACTTATGGATTCTCATAGCAGCTTCTGTTGAGTTTTGACTTAACAATAAGCCTGATTAAGTCTGACATAAGTTGCTTCACTGTAGAAAGCCTAGCAATGCAGAGGTACAGAGCAGCGCAGCAGATTTTCCAGTTGATTTTTTTTCTTAGGGGAAGGGGGGAGGGGAAGGAGGATGAATCCTATTATTAAAGTTGCCTTAAGCAGTATTTACATATTTAAATTAACATGTGTCTCTATAATCAGATCTAAGAGTACTTAAGCCACAACTGGTTGAGTACATAGGCAACCCTGACCACAGCATGGCTATTCTGACACGTCATCATGTTGTTATCATTAATGACAGAAGCGTTGACACATCAAAATAACATTCTTCGTATTTATGCATAAGAGCACGTCTATGGGTTCCACACGATTTGAATCCCTCCGTTCAGGTTTACGAATTCTTTAAAAAAAAAAAAAAAAAAAAAAAAAAGAGGCAAACAGATCTGTATGCGCCTTATGTTCTATATAAGCCCAGGCGGATTTCTGTCCTTCCTCAGCAAAAAGCGCACCGTGGACTTTGCTTCAAGCACGAGGTTTCCTTCCCCAAGATGTCTCAGAAGAGCCACCATGTGACCCGACCACGTGCTTGCAGAAGCACTGAGGAAGCAGGTACCTCGGTGACGGAGCAGGAGCTCTCAGACGGAACATGCGGTTACCCCTCCTTCCAGATTACTGCTTTTGTCCGCCGCAGACTAAAGCTCCCTCTCCCGGTCCCTAGGACACCTCATCCCGAACACCCCCCCCATACGCTATGCACAGAGGAAAAAAAGCGGGAAGGAAGACAAACTCCCTGCTTCAAAGCCCAGTCTCCCCGCCCCGCTCAGGCCTGTGATGAGTCATAAATGCAGCAATTAAGCACTGAGTCAGCCCTGGAAGAGACTGGGGGGGGAAGTCACCTCCAGCCACGCATGCGCTCTCCAGCCGCGAGTGGGGGGGAAGACGCTCCGCAGCCGCCACCCCCCCCTCCATATCTCCCCCCCCCGGGGCTAACCCTTCAAGAACAGGAGACCCCCCACACCCCCCTCGGGGCGGGTTTGTAACTGCGCCACCGCCCCCTCCCCCCCCCCCCCCCCGCCCGCCCACAGCGCGGGGAGGCGCGGCCCCGGCCGCCGCCATCTTGTCTCCTCGCATGGCGGTGGGGGGGATTAAAGAAGAACAAAATATTAAAAAAAAAAAAACCAAACAAAACCACACAAACAAAAAAACCCACCAAAAAAAATCCCAGCAAACGGGCGCAACTGAAGCGTTGGAGCTTCTAGCTTAGTTAGGTTTTGTATTTTTTTTTCCCCCCTCTTTTCTGCTCCCTCTCCTATCAAAGCCAACACCTCGTTACACAAAACCTCTCCCACTATCCACCGTTCCCCGACAATCCGACGCCCCAGCCCAGCCTAAGGCGCCCGCCCGTTCGCTCCCCCTCACCTTCCCAGAACCCAAGCCCTCCTTTCAATCCCAGCTGCCCTCAGCCGCCCTTAGCCCTATGCTAACACTCACCGTTTTCGTCCAATAAAGACATAAACCCAACGCTGCTCGCCCCGGGCTGCGACGAAGCCGAGTGTGCGAGGAGAACAGGGCCGTGGGGGCACTTATATCCAGACGGAGAGGGAGGCGGAGGCGGACGCCGCAGCCTCCGGGTCCCGGCGTCCTGAGGCGGGCGGTATCAGCAGGGACAGCAGTGCCGGACAATCTGCGGGCAAGACACAATCAGGGGCATCGTTAGCGGCGGCACCTGTGAGGAGAGGGGGGAGGAGGAAGGGGGAGAAAAGGGAAGGGGGGAGGGAGAGGCGATGGCTAGCGCGCAGCTCCGGCAGAAGGGGGTGGTTAACGGGACCCCAGCAATGGCTGCCCCGTACTCACCTCTAGAATGTTCTCGCTCTGACTGAACATCGCCAAAGCTGGGATCAATCAGCCAGCGGCGTGCCCCGCCCACCCAGCCTCTCCATTGGCTGGCCGCTCGCCTCGGGACGAAGCTATTGGCTGAAGGCTCACCGTCCCCCCCACCCACTGGCGGCGACCGCTATCAATCAAGGCACCCCTGGCTTCGCCTCCCTTCCCCCCGCTGCCCTCCCCCCGCCAGTGCCCCAAAGGACATCGCGTCTACAGCGGCTGAGTCTCGCGAGAGAGCGCGGGACTGGACGGGTAGGGGGAGCCGACGAAGGCTGAGTCAGTGCGGCGGGGCCCGGGGTGGCTGCGGGGCCTGCAGCAGCGCGGCTGGCCGAGTGCCTCGGGCGCCTTCCTGCTGGCTGTGCTGAGAGACTGCTCGCGGTCCCGCCCGCTGCGACCCCTTTGCTTCCCCTTAGGGCTGCCATCCCTCCCGCCCCAGCCCCCGCGGCCTAGAAGGGCCCCTCGCGTTTGGGCCGGACCCGCGCAGGCCGGTGGCGCCGGGCGCTTCGGGAAGGGCCCCAGTCCTTCTCCTCGCCTTCGCTTTCCACACTTAGGCGGGTGGGTTGCGACCGGCAGTGACTGAATGCCTGACATCACAGCAACTATATTACAAATAATTTAAGGCAATTAAGTTGCTGGATAAATTGTGTTTTTCCTGTACATCCTGCTTTCAGGGTGCAGGAAAGAGCTAATCATTTAACTTCAGTGTATAAAGAGTCAGCTTTAGGTAGCTCTGGGTGCTTGGGCGATGTTGTGAAGCATGACCCAATCTCCATGTGCATGTACTTTCTAGTCTTAATGTAAAATGTTGCCAGCCCTCCTTAGCTGAATTGAGACCCTGGATGAAAGATGTGGTTGGATTTACATTCCCTTAAAAAGCAGAAAACTTTGGTCCTTTCTTCCCTGTACTCTATGCTTTCACATCTGTCTTCACTCTTGTGGTGTCACAGGAATTGCGTATTTTGGGACGTTTTAGAGTATCTAGAATGATCAAGTAGCAAGGGGCTTTTTTTGACTTTATCAGTTGAGTGCTGAACCAACTTTCTTACTCCTATAAATCCTCCCCAGCAGAATACTACTCCTCAGTTCCCGTCACTGTGTCTTACTGAACAGTGTTGTAAAGTTCCTTGATGGCTCTGTGGGTGTATAGAGGGAATGAAGATAAAACTAGTAGTGACATTAAATAATGTCATATACTCTAAATCTCTTTCTGCTTGAAGTTAGTTTTGAAATGTAGGTTTCCCAGCTGACTTTGATAACGTGTTGATGTAATCGTAGAACCGTTTAGGTTGGAAAGGACCTTTAAGTAATCATCGAGCCCAACCATTAAAGGAAACACCCATCCTGTTGAAACCTTCAAGTACATCTTGAACATTTTTGGTGTGATACGCAAAAGAACTGCCTTAAAATGTGAAGATGACTGACAAATGAGATTTTCTTAGAAATCATAGAAGCTGGGCTATCATTATGAATGCTTCTAGTGACAGCACAATAATAAAAATCTTGTTTCCTCAGCTGGAGCAACCAGAGATAAATGTGCACATCTCAGTGCTTCCTCACGAGACCCTCCTACATGGTGGCTGCTGCCCTAGTTTTACATCTCTTTTCAGCCTGTGGAATAGCGAGTCTTTGTAGCCAGGATGCCATCCTGTCAAACATCGTATGTTTCTCTTGAACTTCACTATCTGCATTTGAAAAAGTTAAAAATTCATCAGGATATGTTAAATGTCTCGATAAATGCACAGCAACGCTATTTAAAACATGAGAAAGAGGGTTAGGGCGAAATAAGGAGGCATTTCCAAAATATGTGAGGCTTGGCAGTTACCATGAGGGGAAGAAAAATCATAAAAATGTGGGAGGCAAGAAAAGCACAGCAGGAACTCCTTTGCAGTGAAAATATGCAGCATGTAGAACTTGCTAAATGCCTCCTGTCTGTGGCTTTAGTTCCACGCTACAACACCTATGAGGTTAATAAATTATGAGTGTTAAAGCATGCTGTTGCCAACAGCACTTTATTGAGCAGCAAAAGGGAAAAAGACACCCTGGATTTGGTGCTGTTTGACATAATTAATACCTCCAAATAGTTATGATTAGTAGCATAAAGAAGGATTTTTTTTTTTTTTTAATATAGTACATATATTGACATAATTAAGTTCAAGAGTTACCTTTTAGGGTCTTAAGATGTTAAGTGTTCCTTCTGCAAAAAGCAGGTCCCATACAGATGAAGTCATATGATATTCTCCTGGATTATACAAACTGACTAAAATTGTGGATTGTCTTCTTGATGCCTAGTTGTTGATTTTTTTTTTCTCACCAGAACAATTCGTTGATACTAAATGTTGGATCCCAAATATTTTTACTGAATCTTAATGTTTGTAGTTTGTTCATTTTAGTATTTTGTGGTTTGGACAAGATAGAAAAATATTGTCTCTCCTCCCACTTTAAAATGTCATGGTTTCATGAATCCTGAAGTTCATAGTTCACATTGCTTGTGTGACTTTCAAAATACAGAGCACTTGTGTGCTTTGCATTTCCTTGGTAGAAACTAAGCGAGTTTTATATATACTTTTGTAGTTAAGACATGTTAAGTGGCATTAGTAAGGCAGGTTTTGGAAGTGGTTTCATGTCTGAGAATAAGAAGTTTTCTGCAGTGGACCTTGGGTGTGTTTCCTTATCACAGGAATGTTGTATTATCATTCCATTCAGCCTTGAACAATTCGTTTGTTCTGTGTTGCCTTAGTCAGTTTTTATTTAAAACAACAAAGAGTCAATGCTTGTGATAATGCAGCAAAATCAAAATTCTATTGAAAATCTTAACATAGGTCTATATTTAAAATGTAAATCTTCAAAACTGGGAGTTGTAATCATGTGTGTTTATATTCTCTGATAGACAACCTTGTGTCCTGTCTGCAGCTTATTCTTCAGCAAGTTTGTCGCCTATCAGTGATGTGGCTGGCTATAAACAGGACCCTATTTCAGTACCCACTTGGTAACCTTGGCCTTGAATAATGTTTTTTCTCTGCTCTAAGCTGTACGTGTTGTTATCTCCCAGTGGCTGAAGCTGTACGTGTTATCTCCCCGTGGCTGGTTTGGAGCTGTTATTTTGTCCAGTGCAGGCAGGAGCTCCTTAGCAGCTGAGTAAGTGATTCCTTGTCATGCTGTCTTCACAGCTTTGGCTGTAATTTCAGTAATTTCAGAAGGTGGAAAGAGGGCCAAGATTATGTATAGTTACACTGAACCCTGAACAGCAATAGCCTTTCTCTTCCTATCTTGGAAATGTGTAGAGAAAGTTTAATTATTTACATGCTAGGTTTGAATATGCACCGTTTGGGGAAGACTGAGTCCAAAATCTACTAGACACTCGATACTTGATCGGTAGCAAGGGCAGAGGTTAATTCTGGTTTTACTGTTCAGGAGCTCCACATACATTGATGTCTGGCAGCTCACTGTTCATCTTGGGGGGGGCTCGCTTTGTGAAATGCTTTCCTTTCCATGCTCTGTAATGTTAATCATTCTTGTTACCTATTATTAGTAAACAGAGAGAAAAAGGAGAGCAAGTGTATGATGTTAGAAACACATATAGCCGTTATTTATGGTGGTTATTTTTGTTGCTTCTATTACGATGCAGAAATGCTAAAATCTCCCAGCCAGTGTTTGGGTCTGAGTGCCCTGAAAGGGCTCAGTGTTCAGCTGACAGCATGAGGCAGGCTCTGCCCCAGATCTGTTGTTATTGTCTCAATTCACACCGTGAGGCTCCCTCCTGCCCTCCCTCTTTCTCTTCCAGTGTGTGTCTGCCTGTGTAGGGGAGGCGCCTCAGCATGGAGAAGCAACCAGCTTTCTCTGCAGAATATAAACTACTGTTTGAGAGCTGTAAATGTTAAGGGGAAATGATGCTTTTTCTATATCCCAGGGTTTTTCTATCAGGATGCAATGTGGGGGATGAATGCAGTGGAGTAGAGCTAAGGGGATGCTGGCCCTGACTCTCCAGTTAGCGCTGCTCAATATGAGACCTCCACACTGGCTTATCTGCTGGGATGGGTCACTGCCCCCGTACCAACACTACATCCAACATCAAGTACTTCACCATGTTGCGTTAAAAAGAGTAAGGAGTGGCTTCCCAGAGCTTGTTGTCTCTTTGGCTTCCATGAATAAGGTTAAAGTGGGCAGAGTATCCTGGCTCCGTCTGGATGTATGTCTGCTGGAATACCCTTTCCAAAAGAATAGTAGTAACGCATCGTATCTTAGACCAGCTGGTACATCTGGAAGAACTAGCAAGCTTCCTGAACAGCTGAATAGCACCCATCCCTGTGGGCTGAAAAAAGGGCAGAAGGCTGATATGTGCTTTTCTGAATTTTAAGCAGTGCGTATCTTCAGCAATGCATTAGAAAAGTGGGTGTTTGGGCTATCAGGCTGCATGTACTCAATGGCCCTTTCAGTGGTCCCACTGTGTTTGGTAGGATACCATGGATTTTCATTGTGGTATTTCTTTATTTTTTAAGCATGAACACATGGATTTGCTTTGCGTGTTTTTTTACTGTGTTGGTGCTTTTTCAATAGTGTACCTTTACCTTTGGCATTGCACTTGGCTGGTTCTTTGTGGGAGGAGTCTGGAATTTTGCAGACAGTAGTTGTTTGGATGAAAGGACAAAATAAAACATCCTTTTGAGCAAATAAAACCAGGCTGTCTGTGTTTAAAGAGGCAAATAAACAAAGGCAAGCTGACAGAAATGAATGAACAGTGCAAATGGGGTGGAAGTTCAATCAGGAGGTGAATTCAGTGTAGCACAGTTCAGAGGTCTGTGAAAGAGGGGTGCCCCCCATTTGGAGAGCTGTCTTTTCTCCATGTGTCTCAGCAGTAGGTGCAAGTGTTGGTGACAGGAATCATAGAAGCCAGGTTTCCTCGGTTTGTCCAGGTAGCAGCTTTGGCTACTGGCCTAATTGGCAACCGCTAACCATTATCCAGCAGTTGCATGCTTGTGGTTGGCAAATCTGCCTGCTACATTTATATGGTTGCTGAAAGAAGTGGGTTTGGAAGATAAGCAGTCCTTGGGGAATATAGCTTCCAGCCGAGAACATGCTGTCGAAGCTGCCTGCCTGTTCATTATGCCCATTAGCAACCACTGCATTTACATTTCTCTGCTTCTTGTCATAGCTAGCTTTCAGGCTTCAAAATCTGTCTGCTTGTGCGTTAAGTTAAATCTCTCTTCCAGTATTGTTTTAGCGATTTACACTTTAATTTCCGTTTTATTAAAGAAATTGCTTAGGTCCTCTGCAGCTGTCGTGTTCTTTGCCAACACCTACATCTTTCTCATCCTTTTTCTTTGGCCTCTGATGGTCTGGCAAACCAGTGCTGTGATTATCAGTATTGATTTCCCAGCAGTTGTTAATTCTAAGTAGTAAAAAAGAGTAATGAGTGCTTAGAGGTACCTGTTGGCTTTCTACTTTTCCGAAGAGGAAGGTGTGGTAGCCTCTGGTTTTGAAAACCTCCAGAACCTCCTCCCAGTCAGGGGGGATCTCGGAGATCTTAAGTGCTTTCAAAGCCCTTCTCCTGTGGGCAGAAATGTGGTTGCTGAGCTAGTTTCTACGGGTCTGCACTGTTTTGCTGTTCTGTTCTGCTCATTTGAGCACGAAGGAGTTTCTTTGCTTTAAAATAATATGAGGGCATTGTTGGGAGGGCTGGGGCTTGGAGGCAGTACTGAGGCCCAGCTAGGGATTATGTCTGTGGTTCTGCTGGCAGATCTGGTAGAGGGAGATAGAACCCTGATGCTTGTGCTGAAAGCAAAGGAAAAGTCTGTTTTGAAGGCAAAGGGAAATCTTCATTTTCTCGAGAACTAAACCTTCGAAGGTGCTGCTTGGCTGGGAGGACAGAGCCATGCATTTGGAAACAGACAGCTAGACATATAACAGAAAAAAGTTTTGTCTCCAAAGTCTGGTTTTATATCCCTTATAGAATTGTCTTTCTTGCAACATTGAAGGTATTTTGCAGGGCACTACAAATTTTGTAGTGGATAATGTTGAATTTGTAGGTTGTAATTCAGAATTTGCTGCTTGTTTGGTATGTTTTGCCTTGAGCTTGAGTACAGCTGGTGCAGGCTCCTTAATAAAAATACAGGGATAACCTTTTGTAATGAAGCAAATAATACATGACTGCGATGCAGTGCCAAAGTCTTTGAATGCTAGGGTGGTTTGTGGCTCAAATATTTATATTACTAAAGTAAATTATTTGCCAAACTAAAAAAAAAAAAAAAAACGAAAAAGAAAAAAAAGGGAGAGGTACTTAAAGTGAGAAAACACAGGCAGAAACTTTGTTCTATGGTTTGCATATGTCAAGTGTTATGTATGCTTAGGATATTACATAGGCTAGTAGTAATATTAAAATAGCTGATAGCACACATGGTTTCCAAGAGTGGTGTAATGAATTAAGTCTGGTTTTGGCCTATGAGGATTCTGTGATGGCTGATAAAAGCTGACTTGAAGCACTAATAATGTCTTACTCTACCCATCTACCCAAGCCTCATGTACCTGAATGTCAGTGTATTTGGAATTATCCAGGGGGTTCAGGAACAGGTAGATGGGGCTGACGAGACAGACACACAGAAACACACATCATGATCACATAAGTCTTGCTTGTTTAAGAAATTAGGCTAAAAATACCCTTGAATTGGAATCCAGGTCAAACATGGTGTTGACCGTAAAGTCTAGCATGATTTCATTGACCTAATGCAGATTTTTGTTTTTGAGAACAACCCAGGAGACACACTGAAGGCAGAACTTTCTTACAAGGATATTACCGCCTTGAACTGTTTTCAGAATCAGTTTTTGAAAGGTCTTAAGACACACAGTTGGGTCAATGAATGTTCAAATACATAACGGAGGCTGAATTTTGCCTTGAAGCTCAAGGATGTTGTTTTAAGATTCTTTAAGAAACAAATCTTGTCTACATTGATTGTTTTTGAGCTTTTTACTTGAGATAGTTTTAGGAAACAAGCTTTCCTGAAACAGGCATTTTCATAGAATTGAAGGGACCAAAAATAAATGCCAATAGCATGATTTGTGGCTAACACACTCATCTGGGAAGCTGTGGTACCAACAACTGGATTAAATTAGGTGGTAGCTGTGAATATTTTGGCACCATAACTCTTTCAGAACTTGATTTTAGGATTCCAAAATGATCGTGTACATGTAAGTGAGATCACTGGTGTAAAGCGTTATTCAGCCCTTGGGAGTCTAATTTATCCTTATTTCAATACTGTCCTTAACATGCCTTTTTGTTAAGTCTTATTTGCACAAGTAATTTTAAGCACAGTAGCATTATTGCTTCAGTGCCTGACGTAGTCATGGGTCATCTGAATAAGCTGTAACTTGCGGTTGTGCAGTTCTCCAGGGATTTTGTACCTGGTACGTCATCTTTGCACTAAAGAACGCAAAGTAGGACTTCCTTAAGTTGCTTACAACTACTCCACCCTCTAGAAGACAAGATACTCAAGAAGAATACACTGGCGGTTTTCAGTGTTGTTTTGCTGCACCTCACCCACAGTTTGTTTTTAATCATTCTCATGAATGATTTACTGTTCCCTTTCTATCATGTTACTTTTTCATTGTTGTCTCCATCAGGCAAAAAGCTTTCAAAGGGTTCTTTGGGGTTTAAAGTATTGTTTGTCCTAGATATTGGGCATGACTTATTCAGAAATGTGTAATAAATACACAGCTCCTCTTGTTTCTGATTGTTTGCACAGTCAACAGATTAATGGATGACTAGGTGATGGATGGATTCTCTGTTCTAGATGAAGTTAGGGAGGGTGTGTGGGTGCAGGTGGGATCTCGAAGGTTGTATGTAAATGCTTGTGAGCTCATCCAAGTCCATGGAGATGCACTATTTTATACCAGTGGAGAACGTGCTGGTTTAACTCAGAGACTTTACTTCTGGGACGTCTTTCCTGTTAGTAGCTTTGTGCACTTATCCCTGATTATGCTATATAGATACAATACTCTTGTCTTCAAAGGTGTATGCTTATAAATTATTATTTTTAGTTTGTAGATATCTGGTTCTTTTGATTAGTCGTACCTACTGGGGCTAAAGAAGGCCCTTATTTTCCCTGCTTGCTATTTTTGTCTTGGTGCACTGAGACAAGGAGTGCTGCGACAAGGAGTTTTGATAGTTTAGTCTACCTGCTGCGAGGGTAAGTCTCTGTGAGAGTCTGTGCACTCTGGAGGATGTTTACTAGTTTGATGTTTACGCGTTTGATAAAAATTCTTCTCATTTTATAGATAACCAGTTACAAATCTCATTGTCACCGCTGCTCCCACAGAGAGCTGCAGTGAAGGGCTGAGTCATATAGGTAAAGATTGACACGTCTCCCCTTGCAGATGTGAGGGAGCCCCATCGCTTCCTCTGCAGAGAGTCCTGAGCTGCTGCATTCTGCGCCCTGCAAAAGGTTCGGGTGGCCAGGAGGGTGAATGACTCGGCCCCTGCACCTCACCTGGCAGTGTGCTGGTTCTGGTGCCCAGGGAGGCATATGCCATGACATCTGCGGGCAGATCGCTCACCGCTTACTCAATTCTTGGAGCAGCAGGGAAGCGGGCAAAGTACAGCAGGCTGCCAAGTCACAGTCTGCTCGCTAGATCGCTTGAGAGTCAGCACAAACCCCCTTATCCCCTGCTACGGACGGAGTAAGCCACTCAGTAACATCTTCTCTTACCCTAGCAAAGGTCTTAAAGAGGCAGCTCTGTAGCTTACTTTGGCTTGTGGCATATTTGCTTTATTTTGCCTGTTTACTTATTGTGCCCAAGATCTGCAAACAGCGTTGTGTTTGCCACAGTAATTTCAACCTACGTATTTCAGCTGAGAGATCTTTGGAAGATGTGATTGGTGTTGGGGAGGTCCGTCTCCCTACATCTGTGGATTCTGCACAGGGCTATTGCAGAAGAGGCTGTGCAATATTTTCTTCCAAAAAACCTGCTAATGAGAAAAAGTGAGTCAAAGGAGAGTTCTTAGTCGTGGGTTTCCCATAGCAGCCTCTTTCATGGAATGCTGACTAATGGCTACTTCTCCACAAAGAAATAAAAATATCAGATAAAATGAAATCAAATTCTTAAGCCTTTACTCAGGACCAGCTAAGCTTCTGCCGTTTGCTCTGACCACTTTGGAAATGCATGCCAAGCTTACTTGCATGGGAGAGCTGTGCCAGAGCTGTGAAAAGCCCTATATGTCTTAACTCTTTTCCTGTGTCTTATATCTTCCTTATTTCCCATTTACATTAACTGTGTTTCAAGCTTTTTCGAGGGTCTGTCACTGTGCACAGTCCGTGCTAAGTCATTAAGGACAGACAGGATTCTGTTCTTAAATCCTGCTTTGAAAAATCTCTTCATAATATGTCCCTGGAAGAAACTCCTGGTTTGTTTATTTTGATTTGTCCTTTGGCTGTGGCTGGACGCCCAGTTGTGGGTCAGCATCTCACTGGCCGAGTACCAGCACAGAGCAATTTGCAGCTCCATGTAAAAGCTCCACTTTGGCCATATCTCCGCAGCATTTCCCAGAGCCGGTCGTCTGTGCTTCAGCTGATCGAGGTGCAAACTGAACTCTGGCTTGCCGGGCTGAGCCTGCCAAGAAAAGCATTAGCTAAGCAGAAACAGCTTGTAGCTGGGGGCAAAGGTGAGCACGCATTGAGTATCCGCATCTTGATACAGAAAGGATGCAGCTACAATCAAAACAGGGGAAAGGAGAGTGGGCAGACAGACAGCCGCCTGAGGTGACCCGGGAGTACATGGCACGCTGCTCGCTGAGAAAGGCCTCTTTGTCTCCCTGCATTATGCCTGCCTGTTTTGACTGAGACGCAGGACAAATGCGAGAAACCCACCTATATCGCCTTGATGACATTTTTTCTGTTTCTTGGCATTGCTTTGTTGTGCTCAGAAAGGCCTTGAATGTGTTGGGCCATTGTGTATATCTCGGCCCCAGCCACGCAGAGATGTTTGTGCAGCTGGCTTTGCAGTTCGCCTCTCCCTGATGTGTAGGCCGGGGGATATAGAAGGTGTCTGAATGCTGGGGCACCTTTCTAACAAGATAATTCACTGCTGAATCACATCTGGGAGACAGGAGAAAGAGACTGACTTTCTTCCTCTGTGTGTAGGAAGGAGTGGGGGGCAGACTCGGGGAGGAGACCTTTAACCATCACCTACTCCTTTAGCACTGGCTGGTGTGGCAGCCTGATCCCATGTCATATAGCGTGACACTATTTGTATTGCTCCCCTCTTCCCATTTGGATTAGAGCTTGACCAGTGTGACCTGCGTTTCCAGACCTTATTTTCAACATAGCTGATAAAGCCTTGCTCTGGCAGAAGCCCCAGTGTGTCCACGAGTATCCCTCAAAGAAACAGGATGGTGTTTCTTATCGGTTTTATGAAGAATGGTCTTATCGGCGTTCTTGGACTTTACCTGGATATGCACAATCCCTTCTTGTTCTGACAAGGCTTTACCACTTTGATAAATTCTGTCTATAACATCCCCTCTGCCCGTGGACTACAGCTGGCATGATAAAATGGACTTGACTTCCAGTGACAGCTGGTTTTCTTTTCAGACTGTCTTTCATATCTACTTTACACTGGCAGAATGGTCTGACTGTGGGCCTTGGAGCTGTAAGACTGAACATAGAGATACCAGTTCTGTGTTTCCCTGAACTTTGGCAGCGTTCAAAAGATTGGGTTTATGGCTTTACTTCTGAATCTACCAAATGCCTGTTTGGCAAAATAGTTCTCTTGAGTGACACACCCTGGATTCAGCTCAGGTCTGCTTGGTGGGGCTTTTTCTGGGAAGAGGCAGCTTCCTCCTCCTGCAGTGGGTTCAGGTCCAGCCAGAAGACACCTCAGGTCTTAGCATGAGGTAGTACAGCCCTTCAGCAGTCCTGGCTGCTGTTACCGAGGGGCAATTTTGGTAACAGAGAACGCCTGAAATGTAATGGTTATTTCTCTTAGTCTCCCCTTACTTTGGTATCCAGCAGGGACAACCTCTGAGCCCGTAGGCATGACAATAGCTTTGGTCACTTTGGAAAATTCGGGACTATGTGAGCTCAAAACCGCTCCCTGCATGAGAGGGCTGAGATAAGCCCCATGTCTGAGCTCCAGTCTTTCCCATTTCCCATTAACTGTGAAGCTTTAAAAGTTAAACAGCAAACCTCTTCAGACCCTCTTCTTTCTTTGTGGCTCTTGTGTTCATTCTCATTCCAGCTCCCTAAGGGGACAACCAAATGCCATTTGCAGTTCACTGCTGTGCATTGCATTTATTGCTTCGGCCTTACTCTCTCTCAGAGCATGAACCCAGCCGACCAACTTCTTATCAGCTTGACAGGCTGTGACTGTTGTCCTGGTGACCAGCGTAGTTGCACTATCATCATGTACAGAAGGCAGCGAAAGAGATGCCTTGACCCCTGGGTGTAGCTGTGCTTGCGCACGATATGCCACTGGGATACATCAAGATAAGATCCAAACCTTGGGCTGCTTATGTGAAAGATGAAGCAAAACCAGAATGGAGCAGCACGCAAAGTTAATAACTGTAAAAGAAGAAATGGGAATGTGTGTAAAGTTGCAAATGCTCAGCGCTTCTCAGCATCTGATCTGTGTACCAGTCATCTGAGTGCATTTGTATTTGAGAGATGGTTGCCTGCCAGCCTGCTGTCTCTTTGTCTTTCTGTCTTTTTCTACCCACTCCATTTTTTCCATTTCTCACTTAGGTTTACGGACACGAGAAAGAATAAAGTTAGTAACACTTCTGAGTCACGTTTTCCATCCAGACACATCATGCTTAACCAGTTCACATACACATTCCTGTACAATGTCGATTCCAACTCACTAATTACTCACATGAGTTGATCAGGCCGATTTCCTGGTGCCCTGTCACAGATTATCTCCTAGGTCCTAGCAGAAAGCCCCGCTTTGAAGAGCGTACAACCCAAGTGGGAGCCAAGGAACAACAGATGGAAGGAGATGGGTAAGGGAGGACAAAGGAGCGGTGAGACATCGTTACTCGGCACACGGGCAACGGTGTCAGCACACCAGCTGCCTAACGCTTTGGACAGCTTTTGCTGTCCACGTGTTCGTGTTTTAGCGTTGGCTGGTTTGTTAAGATACTGTCAGCTTTCAGCCATCGAAGACAATGTGGGATGGGGCAACCTATATAGAGCCAGAGCCTGGCTAGTAGAGGCTATGTGTTAGTTAGGGGATAAGAACGTATTCAGGTCTTTTACCTTTGAAAGGCTTGTCGCAAGCCTCCTGGTTTCTGGGCTGAGCGGGGACAGCTTTAGCCTGCTGGAGTCCCGGAGGCTCCTGTGCCCTGCGTTAGGTGTGCGGTGGTGTGGTGGTGTAGCCCCGTGTGCTACGGGGAGGAAGTGTCCAGCTAATCCCCAACCCAGCTAATCTTCCATGGCTAATTGAGAGTTGAATATGGTTAGTTTACTGTAAAAGCTGGCCTTTCTGAATGCTTATTACCAGGCATAGCTCCATCAACAGTCTTGCACTAGACCCAAAATCATGGGAAGGTATGTCTGGTCTGCTGCCTCTCTTGTTTTGCTTATATATCTATGCCCTTAGCATTGCCCTTGCCTGTGTTTGCTTATCTGCGACCTCCAGAGGCTTTGCAGCAGATAGGATGCTCCGCTAGACCTGCCCACGCTCTGCTCACATCCGTGTTTCTCCAAACAACCTGTGTGTGAGGGAGGAATTCTGTGGGAAGCATTGGGAGGGGGAGCTGATGCAGCAGCTCTGTCTCCCGGGAAGGTCTCTAAGGGGATGCTTCGGGGCAGGCTGTGTTTCAGTGGTGGTCGGTGGGGAGAAGGGCTATACTTGTGAACAACATGAGTCAGCCCCCATGGCAGGGCTGCCGGTGGGAGGTGCCACGTCTCCTGGCTACAGGATCAGAGCCCTGCTGACTAACGAGGAGAGGTTTAAAGATGTTGTGAGATGGAGCTTGTGTCATGTAAAATTCATGGTGCTAGCAGGCCATCTTAAATAAAACATTACTCTTCCTGAAGAAGACACGAAGTCTTCATTGCATGCTTGTAAAAAACCAAAACACAACAAACCACCAAAGAAGGGATGTTTAAAGAATGAGGGAATTCAGGGCTGTCTTGTGCTCGCCGGTCTGATGTGACCCTGAATCTGCTCTCACAGCGGCTTTGCGCTGGAATGACGCGTGCACGTCCATAGCAGCGAGGGGGACATCACTTTGGTTAGAGGAGGAGGGGACTCGTGCTCTCTCATTAGCAGAAATAAAGGAGTTTCATTCCTCACCTCTGCAACAGCTTCAGCTTCTGGGGTGGCTCCGTGAGCTTCAGTGACACATCTCATGGTGCTGGTGGGCAACAGAGCAGACCTGCCCCAACTCTCTTGTTACGGGACAGCCGATAACCTGGCTCCCGTTACACTTCTCCATCTGCTTTTTGTTTGCCTGCCCGCCTGTGCCTATTGTCCTGCGCTCATTAGTACTTCTTCTGTTACTGAGATCCTTGTTTTCCTTGGGCTGCTCAGAACTCTCCTAGATGTTGTGTACACTGAAATTTCTAAGGGACTTGTGAAAGTTATGTGGCCCTTCCTTTGTAACATGAGTTCTTCCTCTTATGGGAGGCCTGATAAATGAAGGAGAAGCTATTGTTTGTTGTTGTTACAGAAGGCTCTTGAGATAAATGGGAATGTGGCACCAACAACTCACTGCGTAATTTCAGGAGGGTAACTGAGATGGCGGGAAAGCAGTTTTCGCTACTACTGAGTGCAGTGAATAATTGCTGCCTTTGGTTCTTTTTCAAGGCAATATTAGTTTGCTGTTTTTAACAATAAGATAGAGAACACGTGTGTCAGTGACCGATAAAGTACATGTTATTTTTGTATGAATCGGTCCCAAAAAAGTATAGTTACAGAAAATTCAGTGCAACATCACATGTGATGTGTTGCAGGTGATGTGAGGCAGAAGTGACCCGTGTGCGAGTCTTACGTGAGTGATGGAAGAAAAATGGGAAGTTTAGGGTGTAAGAAGCCATCTTCATGCTGTTTATCCCAAACCAGTGTTTTTCCTGGGGGCAGTGTTAGAATCATGTGGCACAGCAGCGTTAGATGATGACACAGCAATGCATGGCTAATCCCCCAGCCAGCTTGCATCACCCAGGCAGTTCTGGCGAGCTTCCAGGGTATGTCCCATGTTCTTAAGACACCCCTCAGCATCCCTGTACGTGGTTCTCACTCACCACCCCTGAACACACGGAGCAGAGTTCCCAAGCTGTAAGATGGCCTAGCCAGATGCCTGCCTGTCCCCATTTGTTTGTGCCATCTCTGTTTGCGGGAAAATGTACAGTTGCCTGCCCTGTGTGGAGGATGTAGCTTGTGCAGCTTTATCTGCAGTACATACCTAATGCTCTGTGGCAGCGTGGTTCTTGCTGGAGAAAGAAATATTATTTGTGGTTTGGAAGCTGAGTTGGATCTGGTCCAGTTGTCTTTGCCTATGTTGTTTCTTTTGAAGTTTTTATTTCTTTTTGGGGGGGAGTCACCTAGATGATAACAGCAATGAGTTGAGTGAGGCAGACCGCCTGGGACGGCAGCTTCAGGGCTTGAGATCAATTAGAAAGGACAGATGAAAACAGCTTTTCTGAATTTGAGTGTATGCAGCTTGTTGGTGGATTGCCAAAGAGGCAATTGGGACCCCAAAAAGGCAGAGGCAGAAAAGGTGTCAGCCAGCACCAGGCCTCCCAACCAGTTCACTCCCTTCCCTGTCTGTCCCCCGTGGCAGGAGCGGCCCGTCCCCATGCTTTCGTCCTCTCAGCAGCAAAATCCGATGTTGCTTGCAGAGTTTTGGAGCCAAGAGCCAGCAGTGTCTCCCAGCTGTGCAGAAGCCCTGGGCTAGTGGTGGTGCCCTGGAGAGGTGGGCAAGCATGATTCCTGTGTGGGGCTCCCCTCTTCTCCAGATGAGCCAGGTGCAGCCAGCAACTGTTGCTGGGGCCATTGCCAGATAGGCAACCCAAAAAGGCATGGGACTCGTCAGCCGTACAACTGACCCTGTGCCCTCACAGACTGTATATATCTGATTTGTTTCATGTGAGTGGAAAATCAGAAGACCTGTGGGCCTGGGGACAAGTTTCTTGACACTTTTTTGGTGGTTAATTTCTGGAAATTTAGGCTCTGAAATACTTGCAGGGACATCCGAGCTACTCATTCTGAATTCCTTCTGTTGTTGATAGAGAGGATTAGGCAGTGCGGGCATGCCGCTTGACTAGCCTGTTTTAAATGTCTGTATCTGCTTCTGTATCCTCTGGAGAGGAAGGTCCGTACCTGTGCCTTTTTTTTAGGTTATAAAAGCAGTCTGGATTATCAGCAGAGATGTAGACTTCTTCACATTGGCCATGCAAGGTTAGTAAAGGGATTCACATCCCCAGAACTGGAATCACCTGTTGACTCAAGCACTGGGCAAAAACTCGGGATTGCCCAGACAGGGCAGATGATAATCAGGCAGGTGGAGATCTAGACACAGAGGGTCCCTGTTAGGTCTCAGCCATAGGGGCCCCCTCCCCACTGAGGGGATCTACCCTGGCTTGGTTGTCTGATGGATCTGGATTGGGGTTGTGACCACTAACCTGCTGAATGAGAAGCTGGTACAGGATTTTATTGCCTCAAGTTGATTTGTTTATGCCAAGGAGGTAAGAATAAGTCTTAGAAAATGAACTTGAGCCTCTGGACAAGTTTTCTCTTGCTGAACTTGGCTCTCCTGCTGACTTTTGTCTAGCTGCTGAGATCTTGGGTCTACCCTTGGAGGAGTTGCGAAGATCTAAGCGCAGTGTTTTCTATCATCCTTCAAACTCTGCCTGATTCCCCACCCCATCCCCATGGGGAATCCCCATAGTCCCCTGGCACCTTTTCTGCTCCATATCCTTGTCCCTCGTTACCTGCATCACTGTCTTGCCTTTTCATAGCCTCTCTGTGCTCTTGTCTGGTTTGGTTTGCTCACTGCTGCGTGTGCTTTGTTTCATTGACTGCCAAGGCATGCAACCTGCACGGTCTCTTGATTGAGTCTGACTTTGCCTTTTTAAAAGAGGTCTGAGATCTCAGTAGCCCACCCAAAGAACTGAAAAAACAAACCACCCCAAACAAGACAGACAGGAAAATATACAGTGGATCTTTCTGTGCTCTCATAAATAAAAGTCAGACAATCACATGGTTTTCTAAAAATAACACCCGTAGCGAGTGTTTTGGTAGGAATAATACTGACCTAGTTTGCATGTTGCCCACATGCAAAAAATAAGTTGGTGAGGAAAACTCAATTGCCTGATGTGGTATTTGCATTTGCTGAACTAGATCTGAATTGAGAGCTGGTTAATTAGATCTTACATTCTTCTCTCGGCGGCCCCTCCGGAGGTTTCAGGGAAGAGGGGAAGGGGGGATGCTCGCCGGCAGCGTGGCCCACAGTGGTCACTTGCCTTCTGAGTGGGCTGGACATGTGGATTTTGCCCATGTGGTGCAGTCAGTGAGGGTCCATATGAGCAGAAGTCCTCTTCTGTAGACTCTGCCTGGGATGTTCATGCCTGGAGAAAGGGCAGAATTTCTCTGCAATCAGAGGACCTGAATTGATGTGATTTTAGCTTTCTGTCTCCATCTGTGAGGCAGATCAAAACATTTTGGTATTGAAGGAAACCTCCCTTGACTGTCCAGCTCCTGCCTGCCCCGGAGACTTGGTCTGTGCTCCTGTCCTTGTCCCTGCAACCAACACTGCAGCATAACCTTGGGGTGGGAGCTGTGCTTTGGTGGGCCTGAGAGTGTCTTGCACTAGTCCCTGCCTGCCAGTTCCTTCTCATCCCACCTGGGGAGATGCTGCTTGGGTGCTGGCATAGACCTGGACCCGCTCCTGTGGGCAGCTCAGCGTCGGTGACAGCAGCCATTAAGGGCTGGCATCAAGCTGGCATCCCTCATAGTGATGGACACCCTCAGGGTCCCCTGAACACCATTCTGGTGAGTATCAATGGTTAATATGAAGTGTTACTGGGCCCAGCTGGTGGAGGAGCCCACTAGGATCTTGGGGAGATGAGGAGTGTGATTGTAGGCAAAACAGATCAGTAGCAGAGGCAGGGAGCAAAGGTCTCTGAGGTCCTTACTCCAGGGCTGACCGGCCTTTCTGTCCCTCTGAGCCACATGCCACCATCATTATGTTATTGAGTGCCACAGGATGCACTTCCCATCCATCTCTTGAAGAACTGGCAGATGGAGAAGTGTCCGATGCGGTTCATTGGTAGTACACGGCATTGCCTCTTCAAGGCCTCCTGAGCTTCCCAGGGATGATGGATGCGCCCTGTGCCTGCAGCTGGATCTCATTGCGACCTGGCAGTGTAGGGTTCAGCAGACCTCACTGGCTTGTTTCCTCTTGGCATGACGTGAACCAGCAGTCCTTGATCCAGCACAGCCTCGCTGCTGGCAGCCCAGGGGCAGGACCTGCCTTCGAGCTGCCGGAAAGCCGCGGGTGGCTCCGGAGCGGCAAGCTGGCCACCCTGCTGTGTGCTTGTCTCCTCCACGGCTTTGGCACATCTCAGCCTCTCCATGGAGCCGTGTCTGCCTGGCCTGCTGCCTGTGCTGAGATGAGGGCTGCAGTGCTTTTCAGACTCTGAAATGAGAGCAGAAGCATGTCGGGGAGTGCTTTGTGTGGATATGGATAAAGCTCTTTTATGACTAATGGATGCCATCGCTTTCCCTTAAGATTATATCTTTTTTTTTTTTTCTCCCCTCTCTCATGATAAGCAGTACATGAATTTCTGACTCTCTGAACAGCCTCGATGCTGGGAAATGCTCTCATTCAGGCAGAGAATCTAGGTCAGCTGTTCGTAAGAATAGATCAAGCCTTCATTGAACGCGGTGGACGGGGCCTTCAGCAGGATGGGTTTTTTTCCCGGCTTGTTTTGTTCACAACGAGCTCCGTCATAATGACGGGCGTTTTGTGGAGGGCAGCTATAGCTTCCTGCCAGCGGGCTGGATGCAGGCATTGGTGATTCAGTGCACCACAGGCGAAATCAATAATATTAAATATTAATTGTGACTATTTTTTTTAAACCCAAGATGGAACACTCAGTAATGAAGATCTATACCTATGTTTAAGAGGATCTGATTTGTGAGATGATACATTATGAAGATGGGGTTTAAATTTTTTCTCTGATTCCGCATCTATAAATAACTGCTTTTACATATAGCATCTAATTATTTAATTGTGTATGCAGATTAGATAGTCATTTACATGCTGTCATCAATGACAGCAACTAATAATACTGGCAGTTATTTCCAGGCACATATGGTAATGTCAAAGGTTTTAAATATCAGTCAGTACCTGCCATACATATCAATATCTCTCCCCATCTCTTCCCTTCAAAAAACGTTAGAATAAATTAATATCACAAGGTACATCTGCTTCTTCTTGGAACTAGTTGTACCACAGCAGATCTGTTGTATTATATATTTTGTGTAAGACTACGGTCCAGATTTCTCTGTGTGTGATGGGCCCCCAAGACTGGGAAGCAAGAGGAAAGAAAATGTTAACACGCTTTTTCTTGCTCATGTTTAGGGTGGGAGAAGGCAATTGCAGACATGAAAGATTCAGGTCCCCCTTATACAAAGTGGGATCCATAGCCATTTGGATCCAGAAGATATTTTACAGCTCTTTGACTTTCCCTTTGCATAGAAGTAAGGTTAGTAGGAATCGGGGCTACGGGGTGCCCAGTTCATCTTCTCACCTTCATCAAGTGACAGCCAAGGAGACCTCACTGAACATGTAACCATTGCTGGGCTTGGAAGCTCCTCATTAAAACCTTATGCAGAAAATACCATTAGAAATCCATTCATTCAATCAAGCTCCAAGGCAGCTGCCTTAAAAATCCAATGATTCTGTGCTGTGTCAAGATCAGCTGTATTAAATTGGTTTGCAGTTTGTGTGATTTTCAGATGTTACTGTCTCCAAGGCATTCGTTGTCCTGTAGCCATGGAGCATACAAACACCACTCCGCACAACTATTTCCTGCTCACTAAACAGGTGTGTACAGCTAAGAGGCTGAATATTCTCTTTGAAACTAAAGGAAATAGTCACTTACTTAAATCCTTTGTTGGAATGTGGCCTTAATGCTCTTTTATTAATTGAATTTCAAGAGTCTCGGCTCTTAACAACCAGTAAATAACATGTGCTGGAGATCTAAGGTCATAACAGAACAGATAACGTGCTTGTTCAGGATGGGAAAAAATAGTGGTTCCTTTTTTGATGTGCTTGGTAATTTAGAAATATCCTTACAAATTACCTAATTTTGGTTCCTCGAGGACCACATCTTTCTCCTTTGCAGGGAAAAACTTGCTGTGAGCAATGAACACCGGCAGAGCGGTTGCGATGAAGGCGGCAGAGGAACCCTGCCAATGTGCCAATGTGCTGGCAGTGGGTGCTGTGCAGCTCTCGGGAGCTGGGTTAGCGTTTCGGAGTCTTTATATAGCACTCCCTCCACTTTGCTGAGAAGTGGGAAGCACTGGAAAGATGAGATACATCCTGATACTGAATGCATGACAAATACTCTTCCCTTCCCTTTACTTTGCCTGTATCCGATACCTCCCCCACAAGTTTTGCCCACCTCTTGCTTTGTTGGTATTTCTTTCATTCCTGTAAGAGAAGAATGGGTCAGAAAATGTTGAAGACTCTCAGGGAGCTTCCACATCATGTAGCAGTGCTGAATTTTCTAGTGCCGTGTCTCCTCTAAATGCTTTTTGGAAGAAAACACAGTGGCGCAGTGCAAATGTTTTATTGCCATATATTTAAGAGGCCTGCTTTATTCAGCTTGAACTCATGATGATAAAAATTTAATGCTTCTCTTCATGCTTGTGCAGCGTTCCTCCCCAGGGTATTTTCCTGAGGACAATTAGCTGTCTCCTAGGACCCTTATGGGTTCTTCTTGCTGTAGCAAACCCCTCCCTGTAGCTAGCCAGCTCTAGTGTTTAGAAACTGCAAAAATCTTTTAAAACTGACCATTTTACAGTGTGACATGGCATCTTCTTTGGTATCCCGAGCTTTACCAAGGCTGGTGGCTAAACTAGGTCCCTGCTTACTGTGGAGTGGGAATGGAGTGCTTACTCGGACTGTCCAGAAGTAACGATGGCAGATGCTGAGCATTTCTGAAAATATGATTTATTAGGTGTCTATATGAAAACTGATCTTTTTCCTCTCGCCTCCTCTCCTAAATAACCTGTCTGCTGTGTCAGAGTGTTCAGCAATGTGGATAAAGGCCTTGAGTTGTGTTGTAAACATATCCCATGGCATATAACAACTCCTTTGGCAGCGCAGGTGTGTGGGGCATTCCTGCCTGAGTCTGTAGCCAGAGATACCTGCTGGGAATGCTGAGTGGAGAAATGGTTAAGTTTTGATCTTGAGTTAATATTTAAATGTGCCCGGATCCTATCTGAGAGGCCTGGGGATGTCCTGGGAGCCAATCTGTAATTATGAGTTTTAGCCTCCAGATGGTGTCTGGCAGATGTGCCAGTGGAGCCATGTCAATACGATGGGGGTGAAACACGGGAGACTGGAAATTACACAATCACTGGCCTCTTGTGGCAGCAGGAAAAACATGCAAATGATGTAATGTGGATTTTCAGTCCCAAATCTCTGCATATGCTGCGCCATGTAGGGCTGTGGGTACAGATGTGTGTAGGAAGTTTCCTACAAAGCAGAACCTAACGTTTTTACTGCTGGAAAGAATCTATGTAAAACTGCACAGAGGAATCCTGTCAATCTAAGCCACGTGAAAACTCTCAGATAAAATAATTTTAGGCTTGTCTGTCCAACTGGAGATGGAATATTCATAATACAAGCTTTCAGAAAAAAACAACCCTCTGGATAAAATCATGGATCGTCTTGAAAAGAGACATGCTGGTGGTTGAGGTAATGCATTCTTTACCACACTAGCAAACAATATCCGTAATGTATTTTTTTAAAAAAGCTCTTTCTATGCCAAGGATAGCAACCAGCATGTCAGTTGTAGTTTTCCTCTGGCAGACCTGCCCCTGGAGCCTTCCTTGGATAACTCTTCAGATAGCTCTTAGGATTAGAAACCAAGCTGCTGGGTGGCTGCTTTTCTAGGGATGTGACCAGACGGACAGCCCGTAGCACTGAGGTGGTTTCTGTGGCAGAAATACTTCCTTGAGCTGCAACGAAGAGACCATTCAGGACTTGGGCTTTCCCAGCGCTGAAGTATTGAGGGTGGACCCTGAATAATAGGAGATAAGGTATGAAAAACTACTTCTAGGATATTTTTCCTTTGTATTTTCCTGATCCCTTCTGAGGCAGACAGGCAAGGTCACCTGTCCTTCAAACCCCTCGTTGGCACAGTATACTTTGCAGTTTGGCACAGGGTATATATTGTCTATATTGTTTATATAGAGGTATACGTGGTAGGAGAACATGGTCAGACAGTATCTCTTCTTCACCTGCTGCCCACGCAGGACTCTGGAGGCCCTGGGCAAACACAGATTTGGTCAGCTTACCTCACTTTGTGGCATGTTTTCCATGCTGGCTACTTTCCCTGATAACTTGTTGTCCGTGAAAAAATTGGAAAATAACCCTCAAACCTTTGCAGAAACTTTACGTCCTGCCCAGCCCGTGCTGTAGCAAGCAGTGGGGTCTTCTACCAAACCGGGGTGCATGGGGCGAGGGGATGGAGCCCATCAGCTCTGTCCCATCTCTGACCTGGGTCTGTGGGCCCCCCTCTCTCCCCGTGTCCCTGCAGGTGCCAGTGCCACGCTGAGGGCTGCAGCCCCCGTCCCTCCACACCAGTCATGCCACAGCAGCCCCTGGCCTCCCAAGAGAGCTGGGGGAGCACAGAAACCACCTCCTGCTCATCCCGCTGTCGGCTATTTCTGTGCCTCCCCATAGCCAAATATAACCCAGCTCCAAACAGGGCATCAGGTCAATTTAATATGTGAAAATTAACAAGTTTGCTTTGAAATATTTTATTATCCCAGCGTTTGGTCTAACCTAGCCACCTATTATTTTGGTCTGGAGAAACTTTTTTTTTTAAACCAGTCTGTATTGTGTGCTATGTACTCTGTCTGGTGGATGTTTTTTTTTTTCTCACTCTTCCACTGATGCTGAAGGAAAACAAAAGGAAGTTGTAATTACTACAGTATCCTCTGTCCTTGCTGGAAGCCTGCAGGGCACAGTCAGGGAGTGGGAATTCCCAGCTTGGTCCCAGTTTCTTTACTGAAGACTAAGCTGCTACTTCAGGAAGTATTGCTTTATCCTCTTAGTACATGGATAGGATATTTTTAATGCAGAAATTTTTAGGGTCACATCAAACATGCCTATTGCTTGGCTTTCTACAGTTCATCTTTAAATTTTTTGGGGGTTATATGATTTATTTATTTATTACTACTACTGTTGTTGTCAAAAGGGGAAACATCTTCCTTAAAGCAATGCTTGTTTCATTATGAAAAAAAACCCAGAATTAGGCAAAATCCCTAGGAATTAGCTAAAAATGTTCCAAAGGAAAGGCAAAGTAGGTTACTAATTAAGTGAAAATTGAGGTCAGTTTGGAATGGGGTCCTCACAATCAGGAGGAAACCAGAGGCAGCACAAATTGTACATCAAGTCCAAACGTGTTTCGTTTCAGTATTCAGGCCAGGGGAAGGGGCAGTATTCAGTTCCTGGGGGGACTTATTCTTAGGACTTCAGTGTGGTTTCTGAAACTGCTGAGACCACGCAGCCTGTCTGTTTGTCTGTCTGTCAATCCGTCTGTCTGTCCCCTCCTAATAAACTGTATTCCTCCAGTTCCAGACAAATCCAGAACAGGAGAGAAGTCTCAGATTAAGGTGATGGAAATCTGGCTGAGCAGAGAAGAGCTACTCAAGGTACTCAAGCGCTCCGTAAGAGAAAGGAAGAAGGTTCCCTCTTTCCCTTTTGCTCCAACCCTGGCCACCAGGCAGCAGTGGCAACTCCAAATTAGCTCCAGCTCTTTTGCCTGTTTGGGGTGACACAGATGTCGGGGGGGGGGAGTGGGGGATGAGGGGGTGCAGCCTGGGGTGAGGAGGCACCGTAGGGAAGCAGCTTCGTTTCAGCTGTTGCCATGGGAAAGGTTGCTTGTATTAAATATTTGTGCTGCTTTATTTACTCTCGCACACACGCACAGGTTAGCTGGAGAGTAAACAGGGGATTTGGTGAGCAACAGAGGCAAGGAAACCATGTCAATGTACCTTCAGGTTGAACTGCTGGGTGGAGTCTCTGATGCCTAATAAAGGCTGAGCTCATGCTGTGTTTTGTTCCTCAGCAGGAGCAGTGAGGGTCTCCTCTCCTCAGCCATGTATTTTCCTGAAGTGTGTAAGGGTGTACTATTTTGTGCCAGCCACCCTCTGTCAGTTAGGTTAAAACTGGCTTTAAAATTGGTTAAAACTGACTTAAAACCCACTCGAGTGTGTTAGGTCAGGGGATTGGATGAACACAGAGACGTATACATCCTGTGGGTGTGTTGTCTCATTCCTTTAGGAAACGGGGTTATCCACAGGAAATAAGAGTAAATATATGCTTTCCACAGAATGATAAACAACTAATTTTGCACAAATAACAAAGTTGCCTCTTGCATATGACCATTATGGCAATGCCAACTGCAATGTTGAACTGGAGGGGGAGGTTTTATTTTTGTTTGTTTGTTTGTTTGTTTTCTCTCTCTCCAAAAAGCCTACCTTGCTTATCATACAGACTGGCTGTTCTTTGATTGCTGGTGAAGTCAAAGATGCTGTGTGTGGGTGGAGGAACACACAGTCAGATTACAGCATCGCTTCACAAAGTGCTTTTGCCTGGGTTTATATCCTAGGGAACCACTAGGTTTCTGTGCCATACTCTGCATGTTTTATCATCATAATTAATATTCCTTTCTGCCATCTTTCATGCCTTTGGTTCAAAGTGGTGGAGAGTACCAGCATGTTCTGGGAACAAAGAAGGAGGTGAAAAACCCCCAGATCTCCTCTGCGGATACTGCAGATCCAGCCAGCCTGTTAGGACTCAAGTGTATTTCATATAACAGATGCTACTGAGCACAAAGTTTCCATTGTATATGCTTGAGTGTGTTCATGTGGAGTCCCTGCAAAGCAAGCAGGGGCATCACTGCATTGCTGGAATTGGAATATTGATGTAATTGGACTCTTGCAAAGTCATTTCATTTGAAGTGCTAATAGTCTGACTTCATGCGATTAGCATCCAGACCAAACAGCTATTGTTCAAGGCAGGCACACAACCCACTTATTATGAAGAGATTTTATCTAAATAGGCAAAAGAAATGGGAAGCAGCAAGATAAAGAGTTAAGAGTTAAAAATTTATCCGAGATATTTGCTTGTTTAATGAAAGCTCCTAAAGACAAAGGAGTTACAGATTTTCCAAGATAGTAAGACAGAGTCTCAGTGATGTGGGGAGGCTGGGGGCCTTTCCAGGAAAAAAGGGAAACTCCTGAATGCTGGGGATGTTCCCACAAGACTAATTGCTCCTCTTTCTTTCAGTAAGCATAGCAAGGGTCAGGCCAGAAAGGAGAAGGTTCCCCCTAGAGAACGGTCACACTGTGGATAAATAGAGGCATTGAAACACCAGGAGGAAGGAGAGGGAGAGGATGGGCTTCAAGAAGTGGCTTATGAGGAAGAAAGCGGTCATTTGGCACACCTGACAAAGGAGATTGTTAAAAGCAGAACTGTGCTTGTTAGGGTGCTCTGTCCTTGTGGTTTCCTGCTGCCCTTCTTTCTGTTTGGAAGGACTCTCCTTGGGTGGGCAGCTCAGGTGCCCATGGAAGGGGCAGGTGAAAAGGTACAGTGTCCTGATTCCTCTGCCCAAAATGATGGTTTTGGGCAGCACACATTCCCTTTGCCTTATGTAAACACTTGCTGAAAGACCTTTGTTCTAGTGTAATCTTGACAGTTTTCAGCTTTTCTGCTGTAAAGGTATAACTTCCCTGGGGGCTTTGCTTCTCTAGGCATAAAACCATTCATGGAACCACTGTGATAGAGGATGTTCCTAGAGAACTGCAGAGGTTTAGGCTGAGCAGTAAAATAGCATTAGGTACAGAGAGGCCTGTGCACCCTGCATGGGCTGTTAAGACACGTAGGACCCAGAAAAGCAGACTGCTGGTGGCCTCTTAGCAGCTCCTTTGGGGCACGTCCTCTCCTGGTACAGTGCATTCTCCCTCAGTGTGGCTGTCCTTCAGCCCTTGCGTTTGGAAAGCAGTGTTGGGCAGAGTGGGTGACAATGGGTTGCTGCTCCCTCTGCAGCAGGAGGGATGGGGCACCACCTCATGCTGCTGATGGGCTTAGTGCTCACCGTCAGAAAGGCCACCCCAAACTTGCTGTCCCGTTGTAGGGTGCTCACAGCTGCCTGCTCCCCAGGCAACTGCCTGCTTTGCCTATCTACACACATTGCCCCTGGTCTGTGAACCAATTAAAGGTAGAACAGAGGAGATCTGGATAGTTGGTGCTGTGGTGCTCAGATGGGGTATACCCTGAGGGCACCCTCTTGAGGAGTGTCTGCCATGGCTTTGATTGAGTGGACCATGGAGCAAGAGGTGGTCCTAGCCTCAGGAAGTCTATCCATCTCTGCTCAGTCACTCCCTGCTTTCCACAGGCTCACATTGTATTCCCTTGAAAGAAGCTTTCTGGGAAAATACAGCAATTCCCATACATCATGTTGCCTCAGTTTAGGGCACGATCTGCAATTATACTGTGTTCAAAATATGTATACTGCAGAGAATCTTGCCTGCAGGACTGGCACTTTGACATCCAATTTCCTTCCACAGAGAAGTCTGGGGAAATGATTTTTGTTAGAGCTGGGCTTGTTGGAAAAATGCTGATGAAGGGAAACTTAAACACATCGTGTCGGAATTTTCATGGGAAAATATTGCTGAAGGATTTCCAGCATGCCTGGAATGCATCTCCTCAGTACTAACCCTCCATCCCTATCTTGTATTCCTTGGTGGTATGGCTATAATATTCCAAAGGAAATATTTTAACTTTAGCCAATTAAAAATTATGGTCAAAATGGGGTGTACATAAAGCCTCTCCATTTTCAACATTTTTCACAACCTGGGAAAGCACTGTATTTTGCAACCTCAGTATTTCCTACTGCCAACAGCTCAAATGCATGACTACTGCTGGAATTTCTGTTTTTGTCCTTCCAAATGAAATATATTTATTTCCTCCTCCCTATCATTACTAATGAATCAAATGGTTCCATGATAACATGCTGGTGGAATTAAGCACTGAGTAAAAGAGCCAGAACAATGTTACATTTTACTTGGTTTCCAAGTAGAAAACTAGTGGAATTTTACTGTCACGAAAATGTAGAAAATCTTGGAAGAAATTGCAGACATTAAACCCAGAGATGAATGCACTTATTTGGATGAACCTAGATGCTGTGTGGAAGAATTGTCCCTTAAATTCATACCATCCCCAAAATAATTCTTGAGTAGTATATGGTTTTGAATCAATACAGCTTGTAATGGCTAATACAAGATTCTTTCTTCAGCTGATGAAAATCCTCAAGGTATTGATTTTGTTTTTATACTAATGGCAAGGAGAAATAAAAACCAGTTTGTAACTATCTAGCAAAGAGAGTGTGGTAAGGACAGCGTTTCAGCTTATCTCCAAGTGTAGCGTCTTTCTCACAGGAGTGCAGGGACTTTTTAAAAATCTATTTTAAACATGAGCTCCTGGAGTTAAATGGTATTTTCTGTACAGGAATTTGTTCTGAGGATTATGGATCAGAACCTTTAACAGTCCCAGTCTCGTCAGTACGGTCCTTACGGACCTCCTCTTCCCTGGAGGCTGGATGTTGAATAGAGCTATATATGCACATACACATATGGACACACACAGACGTGCACACTTTAGGGGGGATTACTGTAATGTTATGCGTGTGTGTATAAATATAAAGTAATATATAATAGTGTATATTGTTGCTGGAAAATTGCGCAATCCCGAAAGCTGAGATCACTCTTACCTCCTCTGCTGCTAAAACGTAAAAACCAACACCTCTTCTCCGGGGCTGTACTTCCCTGTTGGCTAACTCCAGGCTTTCTGGGAGGTGGGGAAAAAATTTGGCTCCGTAGTCAGGCATGATCTCCTTGCCAAGGAAGAGCTCAGGTGCAGCCAGGGCATGTGGGGCGGCTGGAAAGTGATGTGTGCTTCATAGAAACTATTAATAATCAACTCCCTTAAACTGATAGGATTGTCATCGAAATAACTGGCCGCGCGCAGGAATGTTTTAGTCATTTAGAAAATGCTGAAAATCCCGCTGGCTTTCCCCCAGTGGCTGTGGTTAGATTGTGTATGAGGTTTTTGACATTATTTTCCTAGAAGAGAGATAGATTACATAAGAGGGCTGGCAGCCTATAAAAATGTCCCTGCTCTGCGCGGACAGGAACCAGGTTATACTTCTTATAAGGCAGCTGAAGCCTATAGCTGCATGGACAAAAAAATAAAGCTGGGGAGAAATGTCTTCTCTGGGAGATAGCCACTAAGATCACCTTGCATAGAAGTATTTCTAACTTTTTTTTTTTTTCCTGATAGTATTCCCAGTTGGACGGAAAGCATCTGAATCTGCTGGGATTATGAGGAAGACAAAGTACTCCTGGGGTGCCTTCGCAGGAAGAGGCAGCAAGTTGGCTGGGGAAAATGCAAGGATGCTTCCCAAGACCGTGCATGAGGAGAGAAAGAAGCAGGAAGCCAAGAGGAGAGGGAAGCTGAAAACCGTGGCAGGCAAATTGCTGAAGGCCGTGGCTGGTGGGAAAGAGGCAGCGGAGGAGAAGGCTGGCAGTGAGGATGTGGCAGGGAATTTGCTGAAAATGGCAACCAGCAGGAAGAAAGTGGAGGGAGAGACACCTGCAGGTAACCTTGGAGTTATCTCTGGGTTCAGTCCTGGACTTCCTCTGCCTCTCCCACCCCTGCAGACTCTTGTTTTTGTTAGCTTCTGGAGTAGGTGCTTTACGCTTTCCTCCTCCCCATCCTTCACCTGAGTTCTTGTCCCTTCTGAACTGTACACTTGCTCCTCTGGAAACTTCTGTATTTTGTTTCTGCTTTGCCTCACAAGTATTTCTCTTTGCCGGTCTTATTTTTATCCCTGCAAAGACGCCTGATGTGTCTTGTGAGAAAGACAACGTATGTGTGACTGACACACTGTCAGGTGTGACGGTGCTGTTCTTCCACAGATGGGGAGGGGGAGGTAGGGCTAATTGTACCAAATAAACATTTCCTATGTGTTGCATGTATTGAGGCAGGATGAGTGCAGCTTGCTAGCCCCCTCCTGAGCAGCTTGCCCATTGCTTTGCTGAAGATCCTTGCATCAACCCTTCTCCATTTTGCATCATATTGTCTCCCTCCAGTCCTGTTTGATTTAATTCTTAGCACTTGGCCAAGGTGTTTTCATAGAGGAAAGTTAGGATACAGGTGGAAGATATTAGAAGCTCTTTTATTCTTCACTCTACACCCAAAGCTGAATTCTGAATTAATCTCAGAATCCCACTGCTTCTGGCCTTGCTTAACTTTCCATGGGTTCTCATCAAGTTTGATTTTTCCTCTGGGCTCTGCTCCAGATACCTTTGGGCAAATCTTCTTAACCCTTTGTTGCTCAATTTTATCATCTGTAAAATGCACAGGAAAAAAACCCTGCAGCTCCGTGCAGCTGTTGTGAGATTACAGTTAACTCTCAGTGGTGGGCTGGGTGCACCACTTTGGAAACAAGCAGTGGTGAAAAGCTTCTCCTTCCAATTTCCCATCTTTAAAGATTTTCTAACTGCCTTGGTGGGGTGATTAGGGCAGTGACTCAGTCACCAGAGCTTCTTGCAGACATGGAAGTCATGGGGAGTTACGTGAATCCCCATTGCTCGACGCTGCAGATAGGCAGCCCACCGTCTGATTTCACCTTTGGCTGAAATAGCATGCAGAGCTGCTGGGCCTCGTTAAACAGCCCCGGCAAAGAGACTTCACTGAGCAATCTCAGACTAAGAGGAGAGCTCGCTGGCAGGAGTGAGACCCTTTGCGTAGCCGTGCCAGACTGTGAACCCAAAGGAGGGACCTTACAAGACAGTTTGCAGCACTTTGGTCCTGCCAGGGTGTCTGTGGAGAAGACAGAAGGTTCCTTCTAGGCTTGACTTTCAGCTGTTGGCTTTTTCAGAAAATGTTCTCTCTCTAATGCTTTCCTTCTGGACAAAAGATACATTCCTTAAGGAAAGGTTGTCATTAATGAACCTGCATTGCCCACATGAGGAGGTCTACTGGGGTGATGACAGAAAGCTGCAGAAAACTAGTCTGCAGGCTTAGTTGGCCTGGAGGAGAAAGAATGAAAAAATGAAAGAGCTTTCCCTTGAGGAAACTGAGAGGTGCTAGTGCTAGACCTTAAGTGAGGTGATCTTGAGTAGATCCTGAGGAATTTTGGGATACATATAAACTACATACTTCAGTACTTGGATATTAAAATGATGCATCCTATAGGGGAGTGAAGAAACATCAAAATGTCTTCTTACTTTCTCTATTGCAGAGGAAACCATCTGTGGATTCATTGAGCAAGGAAAATTTTATGAAGCTTGTGATCATATTTATGATCTGGAGCATTCTGGAAATGATGGTGTGGGAAAATCTGAATCACTTTATATGCTTCTGGCTGAACGAATGTGGACTGTGGTGGGAGAAGCGCTCAGTGGAAGTGGTGGGATGTTCCTGGAGCCGTTGCAGTCAGTGGGGGAATCGCTGAAGTGGGAGAAGCAGAAGGAAGCAGAGTGGCTTGGCAGCAGCCAGGAAATGGAGTCTGTTTCCACCTGGAGTCCAAACTTCTGGAGGAAAGATCTGGAGGAAAAGCTAATACATTATATGACAGCCCAGATTCCCCCCTTTGGTTCCTGTAGTAACACAGATGAGACTGCGCTAAAACAGCATCTGAGTCAGCTGGAAATGATGTTTATCCCCAGCCTGGAGCACAGAAGTGGTTTCTTCAAGGAAGCAGGACTTCTTGTCACCTACACCCACTGCTGTCATGCTTCTTTGTCTTCTCACCTTTCCACGCTTACTGACAGGAACAATTTCAGCTTCAGCCAACACCTTTTAGTTTATGAATGGGGCCTTAAAATGTGCAAAAGGTATGTTTGAAGGTCTTCTTTTTCTCTCCATGTTTTCTATGTGTCTCTTCTTCAGTTTTGAGCACAGTCCCTGCTTCCTGTTAATGCAGTGATGCTCAGGACTCTTGCTGAGTTTAGCCTTGCCAACAGCCTGTTTTATCTTCTGTGCTCTCAGAATCGGAGCCTTTTTTTCACTGCAGCACTGCCTCTTTCTAAATCCTTCGTATTGGGCTTAGGGGCTTACCTGAGTTAGGCAGGTATTTTTCTGCTGGACTCCTGTTGGACATGCACGGTGTCCTGCTTTCCTGAAGAATTTCTTTTCTTGCATTAAGCCTTTTTTAGCAAGGCCTGCCATACTCTGATTACTCCAGAATAATTTTGTCTTGCCTTTATGTCAGCATTCTGCCCTGTGGGTTTCTCTTGTCGCCCCCTTGGTTTTCTTGCTGCTTTATCTGGCTGCAGTTTGACCAGTTGTTTCCGTATTTCCTGCATTAGTGTTCAGATCGCAGGAAAAACATATAGCAGATCATTACATTCTTGCCCAAGTTTGGGAAAGCGGATGTGGCTTTCCCCATGATCTGAAGAGCGGCACATCTGGGACCTTTTGGTCCAATGTGAATTCAAAGCCTGTGGGCGTCATCAAAGCCTGAAGCTTTCTTGTGATTTTTTCTTCTATGACAGTGGTAGATGAGGTGTTTGATCCTCTGTGTCCATGGTTACTTTGCTACTTCACAGCTCCAATCTACTTATGCCCTAATAGTTTTCAGCCCTTTTGGGTTATTTGATTGCTTCCGTCCAAGCCTAGAGCATCTCTGTTCCTTATATTAATTACAGTTATAATCCCCTGATTAGCTCATAAACAGTTCATCAGGTGGGCTCTTCCCCTCACCAGGTCCCAAAGGAAGGAGACGGGTTATCGGGTACATGCTGGTGTCCTCAGACACATGGGAGACACGTGGCCAGGGTACATCCCTTGTACTGCTACTTTTATGGGTTTAATTTGGTAAAACTTTGGCTTTAGATAAGAGTAATGGATTGATGAAATATTGAATACTTGTGTGAAATTGGAGGTAATTATGGTAATACAAATATATAATGAAAAGCTCAAAGATAGGAAAAAATATGTTATGCAAATGCTGAATTCCTTCAAGAAAAAAAAAAAAGTGAGAGCAGCTTGTGACTGTATTGGGGTCAGAAGGCAGTGAGGAAAGTGGAAATGAGAACAGAGGTGCCAGACTTAACTATTTGGCTCTGAATACAGTTACAACCTTAATGAAGGCTCCCATGTAGATGCAGTTGTCCTGTTATATAGCTGCTTTTTAGTCCGTTCAGGGAGAATATGTGACGCTTCTAAAATTGTGCATCCGTGGAAGTGTGCCTGGGTGACTCTGCCCCAGCCCAAGAAGGAATTCAGCAGCAGGGACTGAGGGAAAGTGTCATTTGGGCAGCAAATATAGGAAGAAAGAAAAGAGACAGCAGAAAAGAATAGCTGGCAAAAGGGCTTGATAGAGATCATCTACAACGTTGTGGCTGCCCTGACGCTGGGAACGCTTGCAGGGCACCCCTTTTGCTGAGCGAGAAGCCGTGGTGCCAAGCAGAGGATGCCAGGGGGGCGAGGGGCTGTGCGCCGTTGGGAAGCTGCCCCTCTGGCTGAGCTCTTGTTTCTGTACACAGCGGCAGCGAGACGTGTCTGGGACCCAGGCAGACCCCCCAGCACAGCCTTTCCCTTGGTGTACAGTGTCTCGTGTGGATTATTTTGAAGACTGAGGAAAAGTTACTTGCAGCCGCCCGGGTAAGAACTCAGGAGTTTTACCCCAATCTGCCTGTTTTATTCCCATGGTTTTAAAACAAGGAATGTCCTTGTTAAATGAGCTGCTCCCTTGCTGGCTGAGCCAGCTCTGCTCAGGTGTGTATGAGCCCCAGGGTCTCCATCTTGGCCAAGTTTCATTGCAGAGCTCAGGTGTAAAGATTTACGACTGTCTTCTGGCAAAGGAATGCTGCCCTGTCCTTGCTCCATAGGTGCTGGGACACTTGCAAATCTCTCTTCATCCCATTGCTGCATCTTCATAGTGCTGCAGTCTTCTCTGCTCAGAAGCCAATGTATCTGGAGGAAAGGAAGGCTATGGGTGAAATCCACTTCTTTTTGAGGGCCATTTCAAGATGTTGGAACAGGTTGCCCAGAGAAGTTGTGGATGCCCCATCCCTGGAGGTGTTCAAGACCAGGCTGGATGGGGCTTTGAGCAACCTGGTCTAGTGGGAGATGTCCTTGCCCATGGCAAGGGGGTTGGAACTCGATGATCTTCAAGGTCCCTTCCAACTCTAACCATTCTATGATTCTACAATTCATCTTCTCTCCAGCTGTTACTGAGCCCATAGTGTGCAACAGTTTTTTTTAATAGCCTCAGCTGTGCAGGATATTGAGGCTGCCGGATTTGTCTGTATGGAGACCCCTCACAGCCCTCTCCAGCCTGCTGGGACTGACACTGCTGAGGTTATAGCAAAGATTATTTCCAGAGCCCAGCACAAGAAGTCACGCAGCTGGTGCACACCTGGCACGGCCCTCCTGTAAGGTCAGAGCAGGGCATCCTTCCCTCCATCCCCCAGGGGACCTCAGCTCCAGAGCTGCAGGATCTCCTTCTTTTCTCGGTGAAGCTCCCCCTTTGAAGAATGCTGTCGAGGCGTGTGGAATACAAATGAAGCAGGGAAGTTGCGTTGTAGCAACGGGGAGCTCCAGGGATAACCATGCTATTTGGAAAACTCAGCGGGGCCTTTTAGATTCAGCTAAAGTCAAAATGCAGCAGCAGGAGTTACCACACTTATCTCTCTCGATTTCCCTTTCCACCAGCCCTGGGGGAGTAGAGGAGGGGAAATTCCATGGCAAACTGCTGAATAACCTCAGGGAAAGTACTCTCAATTGCAGAGATTTTCCTCAAGACCTATTCCCTGAAGAAGAACACAAAGGTAGTCACAAACATGGGAGTAGAGGTGCCAGCTGATGACAATATCCTTAAAACCTACTGATTTCAGTGTTTAACATTAAGCATCTTTATGGGCTGTTTCTAATCGTTACCCTGGAGAAGACCCACATGTTCTTAAGGTCTATTTTTAGCATATGTTTCAATGAAGGAAATGACTTTACTCAGGGTAGTGCTAGTGAGGTTAGCTTAGACCATGTCACTGAGTCATTGACAAGCTCTCAAAGATGCTGACTAACAGTGATGGAGAATTTAACTCTTTTTTTTAAGTCCCCTCTAACGTAACAGTTGGAGAAAGCTTTTAACCATGGGCTCTCTGCTTTTCTGATGCACTATGCCCTGAGCAGGCTCACCTAGATCTGGCAGCGGCTCCGAGCGCTTGTGCCATGCTGCCCTGAGTTGGCTACATCTTTTCATGCCACCTTGGATCTGGAAGCATCGCAGCTCTGTACGGTGCCGCATTGTACATGAAGAACAGAGATGGAATTGCTGGAGAGTGTAGGACAGCAGTGTTCCAGCTTGCTTCGAACCTGGCCAGCTTAGGACCAGCTCCAGGTTCAAACTAATGAGCTTAAGTGGACATGAGCTGGCTCAATATGGAAAAATAATGGCTATCTCTTCACTCAGCTCAATGGCATAGCTTATAAAACCTGCTTTATCCCTCTATTTCTTTTTCCAGGATACTCCAGCCCTTCATTATTCCAAATATACAGGAAGCTGCCGTTGAGCAAATATCCTGTCAGTTATCTCTGAGCGATTGTAATATGCAATTGTGACGGTAAATCACGTGGTGCGGGCTTTCCCACTTCAATGGATGACTAAATTTTTCTAAATGAAAGTAGAACAACGAGAATAAGCCATGGTCTGCTTTGTGTATGCATACATGGCTTGTCACCGGGGGTGCCAGCCTGGTATCTGTGCAAACTAAAAGCACTTTAAACAGAAATGAGCCATGAGAACTGTGACCACATCTGAAAGTGCTGAGAGCTTAGAGGCCACGTGTAGTTCAAAACCACTTCCAAACACCACTGCAGGGAACTCGCCGCCATGCAGGTGGCACTTCCTCTGCCGGGACGTGTCTGGAGCAAGGGGGCCTTGTGCCTTGAGGCTACAAGGTTGGTGAACTGGAAATGATGGTGCCATCGATTGAGCTGTCGATGTGTCACTCCTGCCCTTGCCGTACTGGGGAATTTGACATGAGCGCAAGGCAAACCTTCCGGCATGACACCAGGGTTCATTCTGATACTGAGAGGTGGAAAATGAACTTTCTGTCGCTTTTTGCCTTAGATCAAAACTGGCTCTTTATCCAAAAACAGAGATGGCACACATCCTGACCTGCAAAGGATCACTTGGATCTGTGCCTTCTTCCTTCCCTCCCTCCATTTTTTCAAGTAGAAAAAAGGAGGGCTGAGAAGCTCATGCGCTTGGGACAGTTTGGGCCAAGGATCTGCTGCTGCCCAAACGAATAAGGCTGCATGGTTGTTCTGCCCACCTGCCTGCTGGTGTGTCACCGATGTGCTCCCACCCACCTTGAGCATCTTAGTCAATTTTGACCACACTTGATAATGATGTAAAGGTCTCAAGGATGTTAAATTCTTGCATGTTTTAAAACAGCAGCTGGAGAGATGAGGGACCCAAGTTGTAACTCAGCCCCTTGTATTTTTCAAGAAAAAGTGCTTGTTTTGGCAGTCAGCACTGGTGGGGCTGGCCGTCCATGGATCTGAAGGTTTTACAGCATGGGGTACCACGTCTTGGTCAGACAGGGAGGGACAAGGAGGAAACTGGAGGTTATTTATGGGCCTGTTTGTTACAGCAGAAATTCTGGTCCTCTCCACTTTGGAGCTTTGGTGCCCGAGGTGCTGGTGTCACCACAAGAGCTACAAACAAGCAAGCTCGTGCTAATTCAGCCACATCGTCTGATCCAAAGCAACTAAATACTCTGGCTCAACAAGTTATTGCCTTGCAGTTACTAACTAAATGCAAGCTTTGTCCCACTGGAGAGCAAGGGCTTCATGTTTGGCTGAAGCCAACGCATTTTACTGTGCAACTGGGGCATGGCTGGAAGTGTTTGTGCAGCTTGGCTGGGATGTGCTATCTCAGCACATCACGTTCACACAATTGCTCACAGTCAGGTGATGGCACTTGGGAGGAAAGGAATTTTTCCGGGGTTGTTTACAACTGGTTATTTGTCTTTGATTAACACTTTTTAATGAGTGTGACAGAGCGGTTGCTTTGAATGTACCTTTGATGAAATTCTTCAGTGACAGCCACAAATTTCCTAATTCTTCAGCCAGAAAAGAACAAAGACAAAAATGGAAGATCAGACTTTACATTCTTTCTATTTCTTTAGAGAAAGATGCAGAAGTGGAAGAAGTGAGCCAGGCTTTTGAGTTTAAAGCTTCTGTAAAGGTCAGATCATGTTTTAAGCAATAAGCCCTTTCTCTGCAGTGTTAGTTTTGTTTTTACAGCCCATTCAAACTAACACAAGCCAGCCAAGTCTTGGGAAATTTCCCATCACGCAGCCTCATGGGGCTCATCTCACGGTGACAGTAGCTCTAAACACTAACTCGGCTCCTCTTTGCCCTCACAAGCCCCCGGCTCAAGCGAGGGAATGCTTTTAATTAGCACTGGCTGGTTTATGCAGGTGCTGGTTGGAGCTAAGAAGGGTGGAAAAATCTCAGCTACAGTAGCTGGCAGCACAGCGTCGTGTCTAAGCATTGTTTTGCTGTGTGGGTGCCTTCATTTGAGCTAAGCTAACTAGGGAAGACTGTAGATAACCCAAGCTGACACTGGGATGAAAGGAAGCTGCAAATCATTTAAACTCAAACAAACAATGTAGAACAAAACAGAACAATGTTATTAGGTCAGCTGGAAAATAGCCAGCTGGGTAAAACGAGACGGACAGAAAAATAGAGGCAGAAATTCAGGTAGTCCAAATGCATAACGAGGCTGGGAAATCTAACTCATTACAAATGCCATTGTACTTCAGCTGTTCTTTTTTTCTTTTCGTTTACTATTTAGAAGGAAGTAGGGAAAGCCCTGAAAGAAGCCTTTGATATTGGGAAACCCCCTTGTGCAGATGCTGCAGTCATTCAGGTAAACCGAGGGAAATTGAAAAGCTCTCATATTTTGGGGCAGTCGTGTTTTTGCACAGAAGTACCCAGGTATCTGGCAAGACTGAGTTTTGCATGTCTTGGGCTAATCTTGGTGTGTTAAAAGCTTGCAAGTTAGCTGCCATACATAAACTGCTTCTATTTGCTCCCAAACTTGTTTTTCTCTCGTGTATATGTAAAGAAAACTAAACTAATTCAAAAAGGATGAGCCTGAGATCAGCTGATTCAAGTGTATTTTCAGATACGCACCTGGATTTTCATATAACCTTTTGAAAAGTCACGGTGTACGTTAACCCAGCTGCTCTGTGTGAGTTCTGCAGAGCACTTATTATAAAAGCAGCAAGAGTTGCCAAGCCATGGCGGTCCCCGTGCCTGGCAGCGCAAACGCAGGCAGCTTCCTCCCCGCTTCACCACTGGGTACGGCCGTGATTGCGGCTGTGACCAACGGGTTAGGAGGCACAGGGGACCACTTCAGAGCACAGAGAAGCCAACTGCTCCAAGGGCATCGCAGAAGCACACTCTGCTGGTTTATGAGCAGAACATGCCATGGCCAGAGGGCGTTTGGGATCAAAACCCGCAGAAGGCTTAAAATAAATCCTGGAGTTTACATGTGGACTCAAGTGGTGCTAGAGATCGGGGACAGGTTGTGGGCTGCTGTGACTGTATCTTTCTTCTCCACTGCCACCACCCCAGCAGCAGTCCTGTTTCAGGTCATGAGAGAGGGAAGTAGCCCTGTGGTCCTCTGGGATGGCCGACAGCCTTAGGCACCCCATTGGATGCTGGCAGTATGCACTGCATATCAACAGCAGCTGGCCTTCCTTATGAGGATACAGCTTTAACTGGCAAAAACTGGCTTTTCTGGTCCAACTCAGACCCAGGCACCAAGTGCAGAGCTCACAGAGGGGACTGTTCCCTTGTTTTGCCCTGTGCCCACTGGAGCAGTGATGTACTCGGTGATATACCTGTGCTGGGGTGGCTTCTAGCTACTGAGCTGGCTTTTTTTTCCCCCTGCTTCTGGCTGGCAGAGCAAAGGTTTCCAACGGGGAGCAGGCCAAAGGCTGATTTGAACGCTGTGGTCCTCATATCTGCAACATCTGGCCATGCTTCAGCACGAGTGGTTTTGCTCTGCTGTGTGTGTAACTGGCAGGTTTGAATGCTCTGGGGTAGGTGATGGAAAAGCCTGGATAAATAGGCAAGCCTTATGAAATTACCGCCTCCTCAATTTTCTGAGGCTGACACTTAAAGATCAGATAGAAAATGAACAAGGTGTCATGGAAACTCATCAGCCATGGTTTCCTTATGCTTTGGGGTGGCATATTTTATCCTGTCTCTTTGGGTGAAGTTTTACATCTGTTGTGAGCAGTGGAAAAACCCATTCACGATGTGAGTCACCCTTTGTCTCTGGCTGACGCTTCCCAGTGCACTGGGAGAGCACAGCATATGAGTCCATCTGTCTCTTTTTATCCATCTGGCTCTCCTCTCCTTGCAAGCTTTTGTTTCCACAGAACAACTTAATGGGCAGCATTAAATTGCCACCTGCTCAAGCCTGCCCAATACGGGGTGGATTTCTAGCTGCCTGGCACAGCCCACCTTCTGCAGGCTCCTGGGCCACCCAACTGGGGTCAGTGGGGTGACACAGGCAACCTAGGGTTTAACACACGTTGCCGTGTCAGGCCTGAGCAGTGGTGGGGCCTGTCTTCTTCAGACATCCCTGGTAGAAAACCTGGCAGAGGCACAGGGCACACTGTTAGAGCTGTCTAACCTTTTCTTGAATGGCTGCACACACATTTATCTGCAAGGGTAAGTCATGTAGAAGTGCGGGTGCTCCTGCAGATGACAGGTCTTCTTTGTAGGAGCTGAGCTGCTGGGCTGGACATTGCTAGCAAAGAACGTCTCTAGGGACAGGATTTCCCCTGAGAGCAGGACTTGTCTCCAGCCTGTTGAAAGCAGCAGTAGCAAAGGTGTAGCATCAGGCATTACAGTCAGGCTCCTAAAAAATACTTTTATTTCCACAAGGAAAACAAGGAAACTGAAACAGAAGTTGTTGCTTAGAAAGCAGAGGGATTTGTAGCAGGGTGAGGGATGGGATGTATTCCTTTCACTGCACAGGGAACAAATGGCTTTGTCCTGCTCTCCTCCCATGACTTGAAATCTACAGATTCTAACAGAGAAGACGGAGGCTGCCTGGCGTGTCAGTGAGAGCCTGAGTGAGAAGGTGGAAGCTGTGTGCCTGGAGGAGTGCCTGAGGTTCCTGGACAGGTAGGAATAATGCTGTTTTCCTCCTTGGCAACGTCCTCAGTGCTCAAAAGAAAGAAATCCTGATGAAGCAGCTGGTGATGCTCTTTTCACCCAGATCTGCCCCTCTTTAGTTTAATGGCTGTTTCCCATCAAGCTGTTATTGGAGGAACAGCGCTTCACTGCTGTTTATTTGTTCAGCATTTGCTGTCAGACTAAAGCCGAGGGAACAAAGTGCACCCAGACTTGCCTGGACAGGTTGAAGCCTTGGGGGATGTTTATTCTGGAGAGTCTCAGACCTTAAAAACAACCAGAAAGAGGGGCAGCCACATGGCCAGTGCCCAGGCTTGTCCCTTCCTACCCTGGCTGTGCTTCCCAGGCACAGTGCTTTCTGCTGGCTCTCTGAGAGGGTGAGGAGCTCAGCTTCTCAGAGGTGGACAAATGTCTTCTTCTCATCTTCTGCCCTCTTACCACTTCTTCTGGCTCCCTTTATCTGCTTTTCACTCTTGAGCATCTCCTTCCCTGTGCATCGCCCCCAGCAGAAAAGGCCAGTGCTGCTGGTTGTAGGTGAATATTTCAGAAGGAGATTTGATTTAAGATCCTTGGCCCTTCACATTAGGAGGGGAAGGAAATTCCTATAAAATGGAGTTGACCAGGAGCCATTTGTGTGACTGAAGCTGTGACGAAGCAGTCAATAGACTTTGTGGATTACTCATACACACTGAGGCTTTATTCTGCAGCTTTATCGGCAAAGCCCAAGTTGCTTCCCAGAAGCAAGTGTAGCAGCAACAGCAATGGTAAAATGAATCTCCTGCCTCTCAGTCCCCAGCAATGGCACCCAGGCAGCATGAGGGCTATCCCTGTGCCGTTCCTGTGCTCTCCTTCCTTGCCAGCTGGGCAGGACAGAGACTGTCTTTGTCCTCTTGTAGATCATGCCTTGAGGAGTGAAATTGTGCACACTGAACGGAGAAATAATCACAGAATATTTCTCCCGTTTGCTGCTGGGCTAACGCTGTCAGATGTGTTACGGAGCACGCTGGCTTAAAGATATGTCTTCCTGTTTTAATTTAGCTACGAAAATGAAGTAAGAAGCTCTCTCCAGCTCGACAGCTGCCCTGGGATCTGCAGCAGCTTACGAATCCTGGAGAACTGCTGTATTCTCAGGTTAGAAACCAGACCCTGGTGACGTGTGGAGCAGAATGCATTTTCTGCTGTCTGATCTTCTTGTAACTCTGCTATGGGATCAGCCTTGCCTCCAGCTGGATCTGGTCATCCAACTCCATGCACACCAACCCGTAACCATGGAGGGAGCCAGCTGTGGTCAGCAAGACCCCAGCTGCCCTTGCAAGAGAGAGGGGGACAGGACTGCTGCGTTGGCAGCAAGGGACTGCTGCTTCTCACCTGCTCCTGAGCCCTGCAGGTGCAGGGGGCATAGCCCATGGTCCACCATCTCATCATTCTTGGTCCCCACGACCCTGAGCAGGAGGCAGGCAGCAATGCCATGTTGCATGTAGGGACATTATCCTGGCCAACCCTGCCATCTGTTGCAATGTGGTTCTTCTCCCTCATTAGGAAAGCCTCATAAAGGTTGCACTGAGATGTGTGTGCTAGTGCACTTCAAGGTAAGCCCAATCTTAAGAGCTTTGCTGAATGAAACCCTGTCAAACATGCCAGGCTCTCCCTGAGGTTGCTAGGAAGGAGGGAAGCAATAAAGCACAGAAGGGTGGAGGAGGCTCTTTGCACCTACGAGCTAATTTCAGAAGTGCTTGCAGCGATGGAGAAAACAAGGTTGCTTCTCTTCTTCCTGTGTAAAATTATCTGGGGATCTCTGGAGTCAGCAGAACGCCCAAATCCAGCATATGCATGGTGTTTACTTGACATTAAGAGCCTTGCGTTGAGCCTAGGTAGCTAGGTTTTGTTTGATGCATTTGCATGTTGCTGATGCTGGATCCCTGGCTGAATACTGATGAGGCTCTTTTATGTAATTCTTTACAGTGATACTGAGAATTAAGTTATACACTGAGCTTTTCCAGAAAGTAAAATGTCTAGTTTCAAGCTCGTGATAATTTTAACCAGCTGACTTGAAGACCATTCTCATGGAAGATAGTTGTTCATCTTGTATTTGTAGGGTGTCGGAGGCACACAGGATGCTCACCCAGACTCCATTTGAAGTCAGGGCCACTTCATGCCTACTCATTTTTGAAAATACTAGAATTTTTACTCATCTAATCTCACAAAGGATGGATGCAAGTGGCATTTGTGTGCATTGAGCTTTCGTGTCCTTGTGGCAGTATCTTAATGAGAGCTATCCAAAAGATGGGTGTGCATATGTGGGTCGTTGAGCTAGCCCTGGGCCTGAGCATGTGTCCATTCAATTACCCAGGCAGTCATGTTGGTTACTGTAGGAAGAGTTTTGATCTGAGAGAACAGCCTGATTTGATCTGATCAATACTTTCCATGTTCCGCCCCCTTCCCCCCCTCTTTTTTCTTTAACAGGACTGTCTGGCATAAGCTAACATACATTTGCAGTGCCAGCACTGGGCAGGATGTTAAGGTAAATGGACTTCTAGACAGGATGGAAGATGAGACTACAGAGCATTTTCTGCAGACAGTCACTTCTAAAGTCAAGGTATGGGAGACCCACGTTACCATTGAATATTTTCAGACTGTAGGGCAGGCAAGCGCTTCACTCTCATGTCCTGATTTGGAAAGGATGAAACCATAGTTTGATCTTCAGGCCCAGTACCCTCCTCTGCCCTGTCTGAAGCTGTATATTGACAGCTTCATCTTTTCCAGTGTTTGGGATCCCTGTTCCACTGTTTGTAGTGTTTGCCATTGTGCTACAAATGGGTACCCCATGCTGCCCCTGGGCACCCCGACCTCAAGGGCTGAACTTCACCTGGTACCTACTCATCCCCAGCAGCCGAGCATCTTCCTGGGGCAGTGATAACTCACAAGTCAGGATGTAGAGAAGGTTGACCAGAAATATATCCCTCCCTTGGGATAAGTTCCCCTCCCGTCACACTTTCTAATATTAGACTATTAGCCCTTCATGTCCTGGCCTCCATGTCTGGATAACGCACAATTGCAGGCTGCTAATAGCGCGTGGGGTTGTGTGTTTCCTTGGGAAGCTCCCCTGAGCGTCTTCAGGCTCACTGCACAGGCTCCCTCGAGCAAGCTGAAGGCAGCAAAAGGAAAATGGCAAAAGAAACCCTGGCCACACTGTGCAGTTTTGGTCTCCAGAGCTCATTGCCAGCTTGTCCATGTCGAGAGGGGAGTTGGGGGTGGTTGTGACAGGGAGCGCGGACAACCCTGGGGAGGAAGAGGAGACCTAGGGCTCAGGTTTTCAGACCTTCTCTGGCTGTGTCGACACAGGCTCCGAATCGTGAAAGACAGAGTTTATCCACTGCCTGCCTGCTAAATGATCCTTATACTTTCCCACTGAATAAGAGGCAATGGCCATGCTGGGAGCAGGATGCCGGAGCGGAAGGGTGCGGAATGGCTGACTCTTCCTGCACTCCCCATCCATAGGGACACATTTTACATAGTCCCCAGGTTAGAGTTATTCCACCCATTTTTCATTAGTTTTTGTCTTCCAGGTTTGGGCTTAAGGACTTAATACATCCTTCCTGAGTTTGAATTGTTTCTTTCTTTCATGTTTTGCTTTTCTTTGAAATGAAGGCACAGGATGCTGCAGCTCGTGGAGGAGTCTGTTTCCGAGAGCAGAAAGAGCAAAAGCACAATAATCCCTGTCTGTTGTCTGTACGGTGTCTCTACATGTGCACCCTTTGACTCTGTCTGTCCCTTTTCCTCAGGGAACACTGAAGGAGCACTTCAAAAAGTGTGACAGTGGTTTTGACCACATCGTTGAATCCTTAAAGCAAAGCTTTTTGGCATTTGGGAAGAAAAAAACAGACACATATGAGGTAAGAAATAAGTAAGAAAGTAAGAACAAGATATTACTCAGGAAATCACTAAAACTAGTCCTTGAACCTCTGGATGGCACAGTATTTGAACATTAATCAAAACTACAATTTTATCTGTGGTTAAAAGGGCTTTTAAAGACCTAGTGGTCTTGGTCGAGTTTCTCTGTCCAACAGAGTTGGATATCTTCTTCACTGGGACAGCTAGGACCTTTCTGTAACCTCAGCAGAGAAACCACCAAGTGAAGAAATGTGGAAACTGAATTTACCTCCCAAATACAGAGTGGAAGCGTTGGGCCATCTCTGATCCTACCATTGCCCCGATACCATTGTTGGAAATCTTCTCAGCTTCTAATGTGCTTCAACCTTAGTTGTAAGGCATATTTATCCCTTTGATGGAGAGTGGACACACGGAGAGGTGGACACACACAGATCCCCAAAGGACGTAGTATCTCAGGCAGAGTTAGATATGCTAGGGTTGATGAAGAACAACCTCACAGAATCCCTAAGCTTTTTCACCTTTACAGTAGCCAAAACAACTTGTCTAGAGTCTCACGACACCCTTCAGCCTGGCTCTTCAGCAGTGAGATTGGTACCTGGGGTGCACTCTTTTGCAGGCAGGTTGGCTTTGCTGCTGCTACCTGTGCCGCACGTGTCCCCCTAAGCGCTGGACTCCCTTTCTTTTACCCAGCCAGGTCTGCAGGCTCTTTGTCAGTGCCGATGTTAATTAACATTTTGAAATGTGGAAAAAGGTAATGGAACAGAAAAAAAAAAATAATAGGAGCTGTTCTGCTGTTGTTCAGAGTCTGTCACTGGACATTATGTCACATTAGTGCTGGCGCAAGCAGCGGCTTGGTGGTGGAGCGCTCTGCCAGAGCTGTCGGTCTCTTGCTTTGTCTGGTGTGGACAGGGCTGGGGATTTCCTGTACCTTTGGACTGCAGCCTAAAACCGCTCTAATTTCCATTGCTAATGAAAATGTGGTTTCTGTGCAGCAGGCCATCTCCCCTTAGAAACACTTGCCCTCCATTCCCCTTCAGCCACTGCGTGGTGTCAGCATTGGGGTTTCTCAGCGGGTGGTGTCTGGGCTCAGAGATGCTCAGGTGACTTCTCTGTGCCCGGCCACAACTGTGTGCCCAAGGGCATGGCCCTGGGACGTGTCTAATGGGGATGCTCCAGGAAGCCTGGATCTGGCTTTGTCTGTAGTCCAAGCTGTCACCAAGTGACATGTTTGTCAGCTTGGGGCTAAGCCAAGTGTCACTGCTGCTCTGGAGCATGAGTGACCTCTGGCTGAGCTACCTGGTCCCATTGCTTTTGGTTGGATATCTCCACACTTATCATCAATGTTTATGTCATTCACATACAGCTTGGAGGTACTCCATGTGTTAGACCAGGCATTTTAAAGGATGCTTAAGCAGAGAAATGGGACAGCCGTCTGCATGGGCCCTATATCCCCTGTCTACGCTGGTCAGAGTCTTGTAGGTATGGTCTGCTCCTCGTTCAGTACAGGGAAGTTAATTAGGTCTTCTTTGCTCTGGAACAGGCCCTCGTCAAGGCTGTCAACATCATCATTATTACAGAATATCTGCAGGCCCTCCTGACCACTTCCAGGAAACCATCTTCTGTGCAGAGGAGGAGGATTGTCAGCAAGATAGCAGAAGATCATAGAATGCTGCAAACTGTCTTTAAAGAGTGCTTAGTAAGTCTTTGATACGGTTACGGTTTTGCTCTCTGTCATCAAGAACAGTACCAGCAGAGGAAAAGGCTCTGAAAGCAGCAGAAAAGCTCAAGCGGTCTCACCGCAGTGGCATCCAGCTCCACAGAAATGACAATCAGATGTTCTGACGGCCCTTCTGATCTGCCAGAAGCTGTTAGTTTATAGTTTTGAAATGTGTGACTAGAGGAGGCAAGATTCACACTCCTGCCACTGAAATAAGAACGAGGCATGATCCTCTGACTTGGTGAGACAGCTCCAAAGCTGTCATCTCCCTCAGGCAAACCCTTGGTGGTGCGGAAGAGGAAGAATTGTGTTGCCCCCCGGTGCTTTCCCTTCAGCCTTTGGGCTGATGAACCAAATCAGCTGCTCCACATCTTCACCTTCTCCGCGGATTGCCCCGTATGCTGCTCCTCCCCGGACACGGAGTGTGTGTTGTGACCCCTCCATCTGGCCTCCTTCCTCCCTGCAGGCCCTTCCCAGCCCCTCCGTGCTGGGCTGATGGCTGCATGAGCCATTTCCCTCACGGGAATGAGCATTTCCTCACGGGCGGAAACATGCTGATGCTCTTGTGGTTGGTGACGGTTACAGGGAGGAACGAGTCTTCCTGCAGGGGTAAACACCTCACACCAGTAGGAGGTAAAGACACATTGCAGAAGGGACGGATAGATGGGGTGTAAAAGCAGAGCCACACCCTTGAAGAAAACTTGTGGAAAAACGCTAGGTCTGATTTTCAGAAGCAACTTTGGAAGCTTAAAAAACCCCTCTCTGCTCAATTCGTAATCTGGTGTAATTGGCAGTGCCACACACGGCATCTGCGGATGCCACCAGGCTGTCACACGGGTCTCTTGATTAGCCAAGGGCAGGGACTGCAATGCCAGCAGTGTCCCCTCCTGCAGCTGCTCCGGCCGGAGAATTGTGGCCGTGCAATGGCCCCCAGCACAGCCCTTTCTGCAAAGGCAGGCTGAGAGTGCTCAGGCATTGTGCTTTGTAAGAGGCTGGGTATTTGCAAAAGTAGTCTGGTAACAGGACTCGGATGCGACAGAGCAGATAAAAAAATCTCAGCTTTGCTGGTTTTAATAATTTCATAAATTCTGAGTCATGCTCATGACTTGCGAATTTAAGTGCTAGGGAGTGGAAATCTCTTTTCTCCTAGATGAGTCCCCTTGCGAACCATTTGTCAGCAATTCTTACTTGATCCAAAGAACAAAATGAAATCAAAATGATCGTCTGCAGGCTTCTCTCAAAACCTCTTAGACCCATTACAGTTAATGCATTAGTTTCGTGGTGGAAGGCTGGAAGCGGGCAGTCCTTTTAGCTGAAGTCCCACCTCTGCTGGAGTGATCAATCACAGACAAGTCAATGCTTTGAGCAAATGAGCCGTTGGGAATAGCAGGAGGATTCTCTAATCTTAGCTCTGAAGTTTACCAGTAATGTTGTGCTCAGCATCAGCTTTGGATGTAATGTGCAAGGAAAGCTGGTTTTATAGTGTAAAGGAGATACAGGAAATCTAATTATCTACTAAAACCCTACCTTCGGCTTGGGTGGAAAAAAAAAAGACTGCATCTAGTTACCACCGTTTCTCTTGTGTCCGCAGTCTGTTCGCTTTCTCACTTGATGTGGGAGCACGGAAAACCTCGGGGAGGAAGCGCGTAAGCGATTCGCAGGGGACAGCCTGATCCCCAGCCCAGTGAGGTGCACGGTTATGCATGCAAACTATGTGCCCTGCTGCGGGCTGAATTTATCCTGCAGTGGCTGCACAGGCTGCACCTGCTCCCTGCCCTGCTCTGCCCTCTTTTCGGGCTCTTCCTTCCCCTCCCTCCTTAAAGCACATTAGGAAATACCTTGCTGCTCTCCTAAAAGCAGGACGTGTCAAAGGCACTTAAGCCCTTGCTGACAAGACGCATCTTTTTTTGTGCTTTTACATTGTGGGCTGTTTACCTCTGACCTTGCCTGTCTGTATAGGCTTAACTAAATCTGACGCCTTCAAATTAATTAGCATTTTGTAATAGCGAGCTTGCCAAGTAGGAAGCTGTACAGTATCGGTGCCGTAGGAGCCGGGTACAGCTTGTGCCGAGCTAGACATGCTGTGTGTCTGCAGTGCAGAGGAAGAGAGAGAAGGCTGTCTTCGAATATTACTGGGTTGGTTTTTTTTTTTTTTCCTTTTAATTTATGTTCGATGCGGAGGTGAGCTGCGCTGGAAACGCGGCCTGCTGTTTCCAATGCCCCGTGGAGATCAGGGGAACCTGGGCTTCTCCTGCCCCAGTTTGGCAGCCTGTTCTCCAGGTTTGCTTTGTCACAGAGTCTCTGTTGACGTGATGGCATCAATAATTCAGGGAAGCAATTTAATCGCATTACCGCACCGATGAAAAATGTGAGCAAGACCTGAAGCTCTCTCTTGGCAGCTCGTCTGCAGTCTGCTTCCTCCGGCTTTGCTAAAAATGCTGTGTGTTTCTTGACGAGGCTTTCTCCTTCCGTGTGCTCCAGTTTAGAGGGAGCTGACCATATGCAGCATCTACCAGCCATGTCATGTCCTTCACGCTGTCTAGCCCTGCTTCCCATTTTTAACTTTTTTCTGTTAGAGGATCTGTGTCCTGTCACCCTCCCCCCAAGGTCACTTTTCTGTCCGTGGGCTTGCTCCAGGGCAGAAGAAAAGCCATCGTGTCTGGCCAGCAGAGCTTGTTTTCACATAGGTACTGGGCTGCGCTTGGCTCTGGAAGCAACAACTTCCCAAAGAGTGAAATGGCCTTGAGAGAACAGGTGATGTAGGGAAAAATGTGGCACATTTGCCCACTTTGCCAAAGGAAATGCAGGAGGGGGTTCTGTGCTGCTGAAGGTAGTCACCCAGCTACCCTGGAAGCCATCTGTGGCTACAGCCCAGTTGCTTTTCTCCTACCCTGGAGGGCAAACAGGCTTCTATACATGCCCAGACAGTCCGTCAAAGCTCCTAACCCACGCAGTGAGATCTTCGCTCTGATACGAATCCAGCTCTTAGTGTTGTGTGCTGCTTCCCTTGCCCTGAACACACCTTTGCTTCTCTCACCAGGGTCCTGCGGCTGCTCCCCTCAAGGATCCTATCAAAGCAATTTTAGAACTTATTCAAACTTCTGATGCTGAGGGGATGAAAATAGCCCTTCTGCCCATTCTCAAAGAATTTCCTGATCTAAGGTAAGGCCTTTTGTTGGTTTGACTTTTGTAGTTTCTCACGTGATTACTTGCCACCAGAAGACCTACAGCAATATTAGTCCTGCGATACCTTTTGCAGCGTGGTGGGCCAGGCACAATGCTTACCTTTGAATGCACTCTGTGCTGCCTATTTGCAGGTGCTGATTAACATGGTTTGTAACTTTGCCAGACATTAACCAGTGGAGTTGAGATGTCTCTCTGTAAATGTGAAGGATGGATGAAATGGCTGTCAACAAAGCAGGGGTGCTGTGGAAAAATACTACCTGAATGCACAATTTACAGGCACACGTGTGCCAAATGTGGGCTTCAAGAACATCCTTAACTTGGGCATTTCATAACTTCCAAGCACTTGGCTTTGGGCTTTAACACTTCACCAGTCCTTTTCTAGGTATAACTATTTCCACAAAATATTCAGCAAGAATATATACTTCCATTTCTCACAGGAAGCTGTTAACAGAAATGAAACCCAACTTTTATTAGGAAGGCCAGATCTTTGCTGACTGCATTTGTTCCAAAGTCTGTGGTTTATGACATCTATTTTTTGTGCTGATGTCTTCTGCTAGTGACTGTATTTTTCCAAGTTAAGATGATTACAGTGTAGAGCTCTCTGTCACAGGATGCAATGAAGGCCAAAAGTGTGAATAGCTTCAAATAGGGAGTAGACAATTTGTGGTAGATAATTATTTCAGTGCCTATTCAACATGACAGTCATGATATAACCCCAAGTGAAGGAAGTCTCTAAACTGCAGATTGCCAGAAGCCAAACAAAAAAAAAAGACAGAGGTCATGTTATGCTTCGTCTGGTTTCCACATTCTTTTCCTCAGCATCTGCTACTTTTGAAGATGCTATTGAGCTAAAAAGCTGCTTATCTGATACAGCATAACAATTCTGATTCTCTTACTATGTATATACACATATATATAAATATTAATATATATCTGCAACTGTATATTTATACAGATATATATAGTATAGGAAGTGGGCATAGGAAGTACTCAGAAGAATATTATTTTGGTCCAGGTCTCAGAAGAGGTCATCCTGGTGCGAGCCCATGCACTGTTCTTGATTTCAGCAGATTCCCCTATGTTGGGTCCATTTGCCCTGTTTGTTAATCAGGCTAATACGGTGTGGCCCCACACAGTGACACAACGCTATATAGAACAAAAATCTTGTAGCCTTCCAGATGAAGAAGAAGTAGCTCCATTTGAGGGGGAGAAAAGATACCAAAGTGCTTCCAAATGGTCAAATGCAGAGTTACCTGAAACCTGTAATGTTGGGAAACGGATCTTTTTCTAGGAGAAACCTGAGGTGAAGATTTCCACAGTTTCATGGGGATGCTGTGTGCGCTGGGCTCGGGACCCACAAGCTCAGCCATATCCCACGCAGCTCTTGTGATATGGCCTCCTCCTTTTTAGGTGGCCAGAGGGGGTCAAAATGCAGCTCAGCAGCTTCCACTCTTTGGTCTGGTCCAGCAAAACTGAGTGGTAGGAAGCAATTTTTTTTCCTTGACTTGTTCTCTGACCTGGCCTCTTATCCTTTTGGAAAGGAAGGAACACCTGAGCGCAGTGCTGGACATCAAAGACTCGCTCAGCCGAGAAGACCGAGCTGCTCTCTTGAAGGCATTTCACGATAATTGCAGGGAATCAGAAGCAGAAGCAAACTTGCTTTTTGCAGATATAGAAGTAAAACCTAGAAAATATGGACTCTGTGGCTGCCTCTGCTGTTAGCAAAGGTAAGTGTGTGCGTGAGCGTGCTTGTGTGTAACACGCATACCTGCACAGGCATAGGCATTCTGGCTTTTGGGGAGATGGAACAACTATGGCTGTAGCATCCCCTCCCCGATGTCCTCATTGCTGTATACGCCAGTTCTGCTTCACTCTCTCCGCCTGCAAATTTCCACGTCATGAAGCATCATGTTGTAGGCAGCACAGGGCGCCCAGCGCTTAGATGCGTGATTCTGGTTACAGCAGGGACAAAGGAGAAGACAGGGCTCTTCCTCACAGTCCTTTGCTCCCGTCTGTGTGTCCTCACAGCAAGGTTTTTCTCTGCAGCATCCCCCCGCCTCCCAGTTCTTACTGTGTGTGCATGGGCAGGGTCTTCCCGGCTGCTGCTGGGGGTTTTCTCCTCGGTGGTCCTCCTGCTCCCCTGGAGAGGGGAGGGATATGTGAGCCCCACTGCCACCCCTTGTATTAATTAAGCCGGGATTGGTCCTGTTGAGGTGAGGGTGCCGGGCTGCGAGCACCAGGGGCGAGCGTGCCCCCTCCGTGCTGGCAGCAGCAGCTGGTGGCAGAAGGGAGGAGGGATAAAAGTCAGAGGGATGACTGTCACTGTAAGGTCTTAAATCCCCTGGCATGAATTGCTAGGGCTCATTTGGAGCATCTGCAATCTTCTTTCAGTTTCCCGAGGGATTCCTTTGCAGTCGCAGATTGGGGATTTTTATTTTTTTGGGTAAGCTGCAGCAGATCTTGAAACTAAGCAGGTCCTCATGGTTTAAAAATACTTCTTACTGGAGAACATGCAGCTGTTTGCTTCACTTTAAATAATCTGCAACTTTTTTAGTCCAAATTTGTCCAGCTCCAGCTCAGAGCCAGAAGAATTTTGGTTTATCTTTGCCATGCCAGAGTCCTCAGCTATCAGAAATAATCCACCTCGGTTAATATTTATGGACTGTCACCAGTCACCTGCTGCTGGATAAGCTGGCTAGACTGAGTATCTCAGGTTGAGAAGCACAGTCCCCTTCCACCTCCTCCTCCTCCACTCTCCGGTGTCACCATTTATTTATAGTTCCCCATGTTAGCAGATCAGGGATGAGTTACACAGGGCTCTGACCTGAGGCCTCCAGGCACAAGCAGACAGCGGGCTACCCTGGTAGCAGGGAGAGAAAGCAATTAGAGAAACAATTAATAAGCACACAAGCTTTCCCTTCCTAATGAAAACTGATTCTGATATAATGAGCTGGCTATCAGCCAGCCCCTTTTACACCCTCCTTTAAAGGAATTACCCATGGCATCAACCTTCGCTTTAGAAAAGATATTCAGGAACATGTTTTTAAAACACTGTAAAGTCACTTAATCTCCTGTTCGCTGAAATCCCTGGGTAAATAGGCTCTCAGATCCCAGAAGACTTGGCCGAGTCTGCAGTGCGGCGGGAGCACATGTGCAGCACAGGTTGGTAGCCTCACCCGAGCTCAGGGTGAGCTCAGTAACGATAAAATCAGCAGGTAAATGTCGATACAGCTTCATGCAAGAGTCTGTGCATAGGAAGGATGTTTTTGGTGCTTGACACCTGCACGTGTTCTGGCGAGTGCTATTTAATTACCCAGCTCTTTTCTCGCTTTCCCTCAGGCCTGCCATGAGAAACATGAGGTCTCGCTCCCACGTGGCAGCATCTGCAATCACAGCTCCTTGAAAGCTTCGGGGACCTGTGGAGCCGGTTGCACAGAGAAGCCTGACAGCTATGGAAGACACACTTCCTGGCGCTTTTGCAGGAAAACCACGTGGCCCAAATCCTAATCTTCTGTGTAAAGTCCAGGTGGAAGATGAATGGGATATGGCAGAAAGACATTCCTTTGAAATTTCCTAGAAATTGCCACTTAGCTGAGTCCTGGTGGTTATTCCCAGGACGTGGCATGGTCGTGTGTGGAGGAGGAGGAAGGCTCCCCCATGCCAAATGTCTCTCTGTTTCCATCCCTTGTTTCCTGCAATCTCACCTGAAAGCAGGGACTTCTGCACCACACGGTGTCCTAGCAGATGACATGGCATCACAACCTTCCCCAGGGACCCAGGACCCTCTGTTAGGGCATCCTGCCCAGCCCATGGTGCCGGTGGGATGCCTGTGGGTTTCGGCACCTGGATCCACCCCTCAAACCCAGGAAGGATGCAGAGACCTGCTCTTCCCTTGCTCCCTACATACAAAGGCTGTGACCCGCTTTGGGGACAGCCTGCCATGGCACTGGCTGTGGAACGGGCAGCTCCTCCCATATGAGTTTTACAGCTGGCTCTGGAGCAGAGATTTGCATTCATTTTTATACCTCGGTTACTGGAAATTTCCTCTCGGGGAGGGAGGGGAAAGCCTCCTGGGAAGCAGGCAGTGAAAGGAGTTGTTTGTCCCAGCCTCCGGGCAAGGTCTGTGCTGTTTTCAGATGTAAATAGGCAGTTCCACCGGGAAAACACTGACTTTTCTTCCCAGTTATCTATGGACTGGTCACAACCTCCAAGCTGGATTTGGTTCAAGGCCCTCCTTTGCTATTGTGTTAATGTAGGCCATTACTGTTCCTCTCTGGCCATGTAAATGAGAAAAAAGCTCTGCTACCTCAGACGTGCCAGTGCTTTTCTGAGCAGTCATTTCCCCTCGAATCTGCTTCCCCAAAAAGAAAAGGGGTAAATTTGTGCATAATGCATCAATGCGCGAGGCAGGGGACACGTCAGGCCCTGGGACCCCGGGAAAGCGCAGACCCAGGTGGGTGCTGCCACGCTCTGCAGTGCTGTGCTGTGCTGTCGCCCGGGGGACATGGGTCTCCGGGCTCGGGGACAGCTTGTCCACCCAGAGCCCTCCATGCAGACGGGGTCCTGTGAGCTTGACAAGAGCTGGGGCAGGTTTATAATTGTCACGAGCTTTGCTTCTGGCACAGCTCTGAGAGTGGGGCGAGTGGCAGAGAAGTGAGAAGGGTCAGGCTGCTCCACCTCCAGGGAGTCCTCTCTGGGCTTTTGGGGCACCATGAGACCTCGGCATCATTACACTCACGTCACTGAAGGGCAGCGAGAGCGTCCCGTGGCCTGCCTACCCTTCCTGACTGCACATCAGCTTCAAACGCCCAGCTCCTCTGTCCCTTGCATTTTATAGTTGTCCTTTGCAGCTTCGGTGAGACCTCTCCCGGGATGTGGGGAGCTGGGGGAGCTGCAGCCTGGCTGGGGGGGGGGGGGGGGCTGTGGGGCTGGGTGGATGCCTGCCCTCCTAAGGGTACCAGCCCCGCTGGGCACACTGGGCAAGTCACCCTTCCCTCCCACATAATTGCATGTTTTTTCCAAGGGCGGGAAGGGATGACAGGACCCGGCTGCGACAGCAGGGTCAGAGGCAGGCTCTGCCGATGGGGATTTTCAAGCATCGAGCCTTCCATAGGAAATAAATAAAAACCCCTCTGACATTTCGATCACGGCCAGGCTAAAAATAGCCCCCCCAGTGTGTGGATGGCTCCTGCCACGTACATGTCGATTGCTACGTACGTCTCTGCCATTTGACACTCGCTGTCAGACGAGGGTATGTTCTGCTCTCAAGCAGCCGTGGGGGTCACTGGGCTTGTCCCTACCGACCCTGCGGATGAGATGGCTGAGGACAAGCCCTGCACCATCACGGCTGATGCTGTGCCTGTCCTTGCTGGGCGGGCAGGGGACGGGCAGCACCTTCTGCTCTCTCTGTGTCCGTGGAGAAACAGCACTTGCAATGAGGTTTCTTAGCAGTGAGTTTCTCCATCCTGTGCAGAGCATCCACTCGTGGACAGGGCAAATAAAGACTTGAATTTGTCCATGAGGTTTAATGCTGATGGCATGCGGGAGGTTTTCCAGAGCGGGAGGGCCTGGGGACGTGGGGTGGGGTTGGGGGGGTGATGGGGAGAGGCTGCCTGGTGTGGAGGCAGATGGTGTGGGAGGGATGTCCTCGGCCACCCGCAAGTCGCCTGGGGAGAGCAGATGGTGTGTGGGGAGGCTCCCCTGTGGCTCCCCAGGAGGGGAGACAGCAGCAGGGGGGATGCTGGGGCTATCTGAGGTGGTCAGGGAGGGGACGGAAGGCTATGGGGAAGCGGGATGAGGGATTTTGCTTGTTTTGGGGGGGATTTTAGCCCGCTTTGCCATGTGCCCTGATCTTCCCAAGTGACCCAGCCTCTCTCTTTCTAGCATTCACCCTAGGCCAGGGTTAAAGTGCTTGGGTGGGATTTGTGGTGCTCTTTGCAGAGGGCTGGGAAGCAGGGTCACACTTGGGATCCTTCCACAGGATTATCTGGTGGCCTGGGGATGTGGGCAGGGGCAGCAGTGCCCTTGCCATCAGCCTGCCAGGGCCACCATGGAGCCTCAACGAGCATCTCCCACTTGCCCTCGTGTCTAACAGCCCCCACAGTGGCTCCACCACCGTGAGCAGGACAGGATCAGTTGGAACTCAGCACCCAGAGGGTCCCCGCACAGACACCCTCCCACTCCCTCTGCACCCGAGGTCCCCTTGGTGCCAGGGTCATGGCACTGCCGTGCTCACCCATCACCCTGATGTGCCAGCCCTGGGGACACAGGCAGCAGGGAGTGACATGCTGCTCCTGGTGGTTTGATGCTCCAGCTTTTTTGGGAGCTGCTCTCCATCCATCGCCTCCCCAGCTCTGCACTGGGCTGACGGGTTGTGTGATGAGCAATGATTTGTTACCCATGTCCCCCACATTGCTCGGGGCGGGGGTTTGGCTGGTCACTTTGAAGTGCTGCATGCAGCAGAGCTTCGCCAGCCACCCCTGTCACTTGAGCTTCTGTCTCAGAGGGTCACCTTCAGTGGTCCAAGCTGAAGACAGTGGAAAACAGATGCTCCTTAATTATGCTGCAAGATCTGAGGAATGACCTGACATTTGCTGAGGTGCCACCTGCGCTTCCCCAGTTTACTTAGTGGCTTTGCCAAGGATACGTGGCAGTGAATGGAGGGCTCGATGGTGAAAAAGCAGGTAATCCTGAGGGCTTGGGACATGCTGACTTCTGTTGGATAAAAAACGTGCACAAGGAGAATCAGTCCCTAAACCCATGAGACCTCAGAGATGGCAAGCCACTTGCTGATTGCAAAATGATACAGAAAATTGTGATTTATTGCCTTTCCTCCTCCCTCCCAAGAGGAGCCTGTCGATGCTGAGAAACTCGTACGTTGATCCCAATATAAACCGGAATAACTTGCACATGCTTTTGAGGCTTCCATCTCCAGCGCTGGGCTCTACCAGCCCTTGGCTGGGGAGCGATGCCCACCCCACGGGGATCGGCAACAGGACAAAAGCCACCACAGGTAATTCACCCATGGGGAAACACCCTAGCACATTGCTGAAGGTTTGATTTTAAGGCTTAAATGTCTGCCTTTACCCCAGCACCCCACGGTCCACGTGGGAAGGAGGCACCAGCATGGGCTGAGGTCTGGCTCTGCACCAAGGGCTGGCCTGGGTCCCCCCAGTTTCCCCCGTGTGGCCCTGGGGACACCCCGGGCTGGGAAGGGTACACAGCTGGTGCCATCTAGTGGCACTGGGACACGAAAAGGACCGTGGCTCTTTTATAGTTATTATTTCTATTATTATTATGGGGTACATGCCTCCACGGCATATCAGTTGTGTGGGCTGTGAGTGGCCCCTTACCACGCCGTGAGACTCGCAGGACAAGAAGAAGTTGGGAATTCTGGTGTAAGTTAGGACTCAAAGAGCATGTGGAGATTTCTGCCAGCCAAATAAGGGGCAGTTTTGGGGGAAGATTGCGAAAGAAGAGCTACGAGCAGAATTGTCACCATGCGTCCTGTGCTTTACAAACACAGCTGGAGCCTGCGGGTGCACGGCGGAGAGGTCGAGAGACAGCGTTGCGGAGCGAGGACCAAAGGGACTCGTTTCTTCCCTCTCTGCAGCAGTCAGGGGTTCCTGCTGCAGTGAAGGGCTTTAGGGTAAGGTTTCAGTTGGTTTAATCTGACCTAAGACTGTATCAGCACCAGAAGACACATTCCTGCTCTTGCCCCCGGGTACCTCCCCACCAGCTCTATCGCATCAGCTCTAGGGGTTGGCTCCGCTTCTGTGACAGCAAATTAACAGCCAAAATGAAAAGTTCCCCATGGGTTCACTTCTTCTCTTTCCTTCTCAGGGGCTCTGGGGTGGCTATCTCTCTCCGAGCTCCATCTGCCAGCTAACTCGCCTGTCTCCTGCTGCCACCCCAAAGTTTGCAGTTTTCGGCTTATTCCCAGCTGCCCTCCCCAAGCTGCCCCCTTGCCCACAAAGCCATTCCCTGGCTGGCAGTTTGCTTGCTGCCACCCGCAGCATCGTGGAGAGCGTGGGGCTGGGGTCTGTCTGTCCTGCCCACCCTGGTTCACGCAGCCTGCGTGGGGGCTGCTGCATATCGCCCAGACGGGCTGCTCTACCAGGGGTGCCAGACTGCCAGCAGTTCAAAGAAATGGGCTGGGTTTAATACAGCTGCTGGGAAAACCCCTGTGTATCAGGGCTGGGACAAAGTATTTGCAAGGTCTTTTGCAAGAGCGGACTGTCTGGAGCAGTTTGTTATATCATATATCCTTGCAGGGGTTTGGAAAAAATGTAAAGCAAATCATGGTTCACAGATGGGTATCAGATTTTTTTTTCCTTCACTGGATTATGCCCTCCAAATTTCTCCACACTGATCTTTTGTGCCTAACAAAATGGGCTTGTGCTGTGCTGAATGATGTCATTTTATTCCCCTCCAGACTTCCCGGTGCTCAGAAAGATCTGAATCTCCGTTCCCAGACGCTAGCCATGGCTCCTGCTGATGGGTCCGTGGCCCATTTCACTCATGTCTGCTGGGGTCTCATCCAGCATGAACCAAACTTGAGAGGGAGAGCTGGGTCTGGCAAAGGGAAGGATGAGCCCACGCTGAGGTGTTGTAGCCCAGAAAGGAGCCTCTAAACATGAGCTCTTGGTTGAAAGCTCTGTGGAAGGGGGAGAGCACTTCTGTGCCCGGGCTGAGGGCTGTGCTCTGCCCGGTGTGAAGCACCCGTGTAAAGATCTGCGTGGAGGAAGCTTTGCCATTGCACAAAACTAAACCTGCATTTTGCAATCTTGCCTCATGTGTCAGTGCCCTCGCCCTCACTGCACGGGTGACAACAATTTACCAGGAGTGGCCTGGTGTGGGTGGCAGCATGGCGTGCAGCTACAGGCTACGGCCATTCCAGGGCACCCTCGTCCCCCCCAGGTCTGAGCTGCTCGCCGCACCCGTGGGTCTCCCCACAGCAGCTCCAGGCAGGGCTGTTTGGATGGAGCAGCCAAAGGGTGGTTTGGGGCTGGTTTGTGAGAGGAGACGGGGAGGCTGGGGGATGCTGCCGGTCCCGGGTGCTGCTGTGGAGGCAGCAGTGATGGCTGGACATGAAGCTAAAGCACGCACTGCAATGGGGAGGACACAGCCACAAGGACTTGTCTGCGGCTTGGTCCTGTGGAGGGTGGGGGGGACAGGAAAGGGCTGGTCCCCCGCTGTGACAATCATGACCCCTCTCCTCCATACTGTGACCTGCCCACCTTGAGAGACGACTCGGGCAATTCCTGCTCGGGTAGCCGGACATCTCCTGATCTCCCTGCTGCTTTGTGCCCCCCCGAGCATGCAATGGTGATGCAGAGCCCCCGCTGGGACCGATTCAGCCAATCACCACATGGTGATGGCCTCAGGAACCTTATTGTAACCATGTTTCATGCCCTTTTAATGATGAATTGTCTTTTGCAGGTTGTCCAGGTGCCTGGGATGTGGCCCTGGGCTGGCTTCCAGGACACCAGCTCTGCCACTTCTCCTTAAGAGCAGCAGCACGAAGGGAATGGCAAAGACAGAGACCACCCCTCTGCCAAGGTGCGGCCCTGGGCTGGGGATGCTGCAACCACCCCTCCCCTCTAATTAATTTCAGCTGTTAATAAGATCTCGGTTTTTTGCCTGAACCCTGCCCCTGCTCTCGGGCAGACCCCAACCACAGCCCTGCGTGTAGTCACCTCGTCCCCCCCAAAAAAGCGAGGAGGTCTGGTTGCCCCAGCCTAAAGCCCAGCTGCGGTCCCCCCTCGGGTGCCTTTCCTTTGGGGTGTCCTTGTCAGGTTGGGACCCGCCACTAGATGGGGGTAAAACCTGCGGGAAGAGCCGGAGCCGCACGCTGCGGCGGGGCAGGGCCCACGCGTGGGGCTGGCGGTGATGCGGGACGGGGCAGGGTCCCCGGGACACCGGCTGCGGGGGTGCAGTGCCCCGAGGAGGGCGGCGGGGGAGGGATGCCCGTCACCCCGGGGGGTGTGTGTGTGGGGATGCTGGGGGCCGGGGTGACCTGCGGCCGCTTTCCCCCCCTGCCCGTCGCCTCTGGGGACAAGCGGGGGACGTGCCTCCCGCCCCACCGCTCTGCTCAGGGGACACCGGGCACGGTCGGCGGTGTAAGAAATGGAGGGTTTCTCCCTTCTGAGACGGGGTGGCCGCCTCTTGCCCCATTGCTAACTGGTATCCATTATTGTTGAGCCATTACTCTGCTATTCATTATTGTTGAGCCTAGTCCCAGGTTCCCCCCACCGCTTAAAAATGTAGGGGCAAATTCCCTTTTTGCATCCTGTTCGGAGCACTGCAAGATCAATACGTCCCTGTGTCCTGCCCAAACACCCAGTGCGGGCCCTGGGGTGGGCTCACCGGTCCCCCAGCCCTCAGGGGGCTGCAGAGCCCCTCACCAGCAGGCTCACCCCGCTCTCTCCTGCCAGGGTGACGCAGAGTGGGACTGAGCACTGGGAGCAGCTCTGCACCATGGTAGAGGGGCCAACGTGAATGTGCTTCCTTCTCCCGTAGTGCTTACACTTATGTCTTCTGTAAAATCCCCACCAGCTCGCTTGTCTTTCCTCCCTGGGGCCTGAGCCATGGCGAAAGCGCTGTGCCAGGTCTGTCCCCATCCTGACCCAGCCCTGTGTCCAAATCCCACCAGATCCCAGGGGCTCCCCAGCTGGAGCCTGTTCCTTCCCTGCCCTGCAGCCCAGCTCCCCTGCCACAGTGGGGTTTGCTCATCCTGGGGCTGCGGCTGTCCTGGCTATCCCTTGGCCCTGGCTCAGTCCTGTGCCCAGTCCTGGGGAGGTCCCATAGCAGGAGTCTGTGCTGAAAGGGGAGAAATGCTGTGAGAAACAGGGTGCACTAAATCAAAGCCCAAACCTGTGGTGGTTTCTTTATAGAAGCTGCCACTGGCCGATGGAGATGTAACAGGGACCTTCCTGCTCTGTTTTATGGCCCGCACGGCCATTGATAACCAGCCCCATCAGCAGCTCCTTCTTGGCTCCTTCTTAAACAAAACAAGCCCAGGCAGGTGGAGCTCAGGCTACAAGTTCATAATTAAAAATAGTCATGGCCGAGATGTTTTCCCCAAGGCTGCCCGATAGCCACACGGGCCAGGATTAGCTTGTGGGCACAGTGGGAAATGCCTATGTGTATCACACACTTGTCGCGGGGAGGGAGGAGAGGTGACAGTGACTGCAAGAGCCAAGTGACCATGTCCTGTGGGGCAGACCAGGGCTCGAGGGGTAGAGCTCTGGCACCGTTTCCCCTATTGCCTGCTCAAAAACCAAGGCCCTGGACAAGCGTGGAGCTGCCGGCAAACATTGTTCATTCACAACGTATAAGGAAGCCCTGATCCTGAGAGTGATCAGGAAAGAGCTGCCACCACGCGACCAGGGCTTGGGATCAAAGCCAGTGAGGAGTTGAATTTCTATGAAGACACCCTTGCCTTGCCTTCCCCCTGTCGCATTTCTTTCTAGAAGCACTTTTTACCTGTTTGAGGGCTGACTTCTTGTTTACCCCTACCGTCTTTTCTGAATTAAGTTATATTGGTTCCTTCAATGCTTTCTCAGATGTCGTGTTTCTGGACCATGAGTCGTTCTCTCTGTTGTCTTTTGGACACTGAAGTGCCAAGAGTGGACACTGTACAGTAGCTGAGCTTCGACGATGGCACTGGAGCAGGAGAGTTTCTTTCCGTGTGGTTCTCAGGTGTCACTCCTTTTTGCAAGTCCCAGCTTGAGTTTTCCGTTTTCACAGCAATGTGTTGACACAACCCGTTCATGACCCGTCATAAGTCTGGAGTGTTTGAGTTTTTGCAGAGTTGTTACTGAGCGGGCAATTTCCTCCCTGTCTTTGTGCAGTTGTTTATTCTATGTCATTGCCATATGCTGTTCTTGTTCTGCTTGAGTTGCATCCTATTGATTTTTATTCTTTTTTTCTAGATAACTGCAAGATAAGATCCTGTCCTCTACCCCTGGCCATCACGCTTGCATTCCCTGAAGCTCTTGTGACCATCCTCTGCATTTCAGCATCCAAATTGTTAATGAGCCTGGCTCAGACCAGACTCCTGCGGACTCACACTCAACACCTCATGCAGTTTTGCTCTGATCGTGAGTCTCCGTCCGGTTTTGTGTCTGCCTCCCAGGAGCTTTGGAAGAGCAGACCCCGAGTCTGAGGTCTGTATGCCCAGGCAGATGTGCGATGCTCCCCAGACCTGCACCAAACCACGGCCAGCAGTGACACCTCTCCTGCTCCACTGCCTTGTCCCTGCTGCCACTGCCAGGGGCACCACTTGGCACTGGCAGGGAGCATGGTCCCTACCTCACTTATTTACATGAATGGTACTTGAGACAGTGTTAAAACCCTTACTAAAGTCAAGATTCCCAACATCTGCAGCTGCTGTACACTCAGGGAGGAGAAACTCCTCCCATGGAGGGAAAGCAAATAGATTTCTGCAGAACAAATTTGATTAAAACAATCTTGGTGTTTTGCCTTGGTATTGTTCTCATGCTTAAAACTCTATGATTCTACCAATATTTTCCAGGAAATAACCCCAGGGTTTATTCCTCCCCCTCTTTTAAGATCAGCACTGCTTGCCTTTGCTCAGGGAGCCACCTCCCTCTTGGCCATCGCGGTGGATGGCTGTGAGATGGCTTTTACCAATTTTCCAAATACACTGTGCTGGGACAAGGTAGGATGGAATCCACCTCTGGAAGCCTCCGGTTTATTTAGGCTGCAGTTGGACGCACAGTTTGTTAACGTTATCTTATTTCATTTATTTTTTTGTTGGCGTTGTTGGCATGAGCAGCCCCCACTGCGTGTCCCCTCCCTGGCGCTAGTGCAGGTGTTGAAGGCTGGGGAGGGGACAGCAGTGGTGGTGGGTGACAGAGGCTGCTTAAACCAAGGCTGCTGCTGGAGCAGATGCACCTCCCAGCACTTACAGTTGTGTTCCCCTGGTGCTTCTCATCCCTCAGTCCCGTCATTTGCACTTCAGCTTTCCAGTTGCTCCCCAGATGCTTGTGCCACAGTTTTACATTAATCTCCTGGAATTTGAATAACTTGTTTTCTTTCTGTAATTCCCTCTTAAACTTCAGGGGATTAAGGAATTTATGATTCAGCTGAATTCCCCTCACGCTGCACATCCTCCTTCTGCACTGGAAGATTTCTTCATGCCTTAAATATTATTTCCTGGGGAGCTGCCGGCTTCTCTAAATTCCATCTTCCCCTTAGACAGGCCTGCCTTGGGGTCTCTTCTGTCACATCTGTGTTTGCTGCAACCTGCCCTCAACTAACTTCATTTTTCCAGCTCCTCCTGTCCTGAGAATCGGTGTCTCTCTGGTCTCCCCATCCCTGGTGCCAACCTTCCTCTGTCCAGGGCCGGATCCCTTCTCCCACCCCATGAAGAGGGGGATCAGGAAAGCAGTGCTGAGCCCCGAATACTCAGTGCAGGGGTGAGGAGCACTTCCCAAGGCCTCCGTGGAGGCTCAGGCTCACAAGAGACATCCCTGGAGTGGAAGCAGGGCAGCCCACACGTACGGCTAGGTCGAGCCTCTCTGGAAGGGGGGGGTAGCAGAGCTGGGGGGGGCCTGGAAGGAAAAGAGGATATCTCCAAAATAGCAGACTGCAGGGTATAAGAGGTCTGAGAAGAAAGATAGCCCAGCGGCTGAGGGCAGACCAGCTGCCTCACGCATATGGGTGCCTGCAATGCTGCCAGCATCCAATGGTGCCTCTGATGCTGCCAGCCTCTGGGGCAGCACAGGGCTGTTTTGGGAACGGGAACTGCCCTGAGTGGGGGAACTCCAGGTAAATCACTTCTGCAGCTGAGCTTCCTGCTGAAAAGCCTGCAGGATGCCCCGGGGGAGACCTTGGCACATGGTCCTTGGATGAGCTGTCAGATAGCAACACTGTGCTTCAGTTCCCATTTTAAAGCTGTGGCACTGCTGCTACATGCCCTGCCACCTTTTGTCATGTGTGTCCCAGCTGTAGGAAGGTTTGGGGGGTTTATCTGTCCTGTCTTGCTGCAAGCCCATGCAGGCAAACCCAAGCTGGTGTCTGGCTTGCGTGTGTCCTGGTCTTCAGCAGAGGCTGAGCTGCCAAAATTCCTGGGGTTAAAGGTGTGCGTTTAGGGCTTTCCCTCTCCTGTCCCAGCAGAATGCTGGGGTTGTATTTAATGGCTAGAAGGATGCGGGAAAAGCAGCGATTCTGGGAAAACACATGTCTTCCCAAGCCTTCGGAAACAGTTAAGGCTGCCAAGCATGATGCAGACTCTGCATGCTTTAAAGATTGTGTCAAACAGGGCTGTAGCTACCGACAAAGGCATAGCGTGGTTTGAGTCGTTTGGTTGGAAAAGCCGTACTCTTCCCAGAGGAGCAGCTCCTCCATCCATGGAGAAATGACAGAGCACTGCCCTAAAGGAACAGCACTCTGGTTTCACTTAAGCACCATCTGATTTCCATTTTCATAAGCGCTGAGATGTTTATGTTAGCCTCAAATGTTTTGCGCAATGCTGGACCCCTATGGTTTCAGCATTGATGAAATTCGCCTTTGCCTCAGAGAAGAGGCAAAGTATCCTGGCCTGTATCAAGAACAGTGTGGCAAGGAGGGACCGAGAGGTGATCGTCCCCCTGTACTCGGCACTGGTGAGACCCCACCTCGAGTACTGTGTCCAGTTTTGGGCCCCCTACCACAAGAGGGACATTGAGGTGCTGGAGCGGGTCCAGAGAAGGGCAACGAAGCTGGTGAGGGGTCTGGAGCACAAGTCTTACGAGGAGAGGCTGAGGGAGCTGGGGTTGTTCAGTCTGGGGAAGAGGAGACTGAGGGGAGACCTTATTGTTCTGTACAAGTACCTGAAAGGAGGCTGTAGAGAGACGGGGGTCGGTCTCTTCTCCCAAGTCACAGATGATAGGACAAGGGGTAATGGCTTCAAGTTGCGCCAGGGGAAGTTCAGGTTGGATATTAGGAAACATTTCTTTACTGAAAGGGTTATCAGGCATTGGAATGGGCTGCCCAGGGAGGTGGTGGAGTCACCATCCCTGGAGGTATTTAAGAAACGTGTAGACATGGTTCTTCAGGGCATGCTCTAGTGTCCAAGATTACTGGTTTGTGGTGGGGTGCTGTGTGGGTGGGTGATGGTTTTTGGTTTGGTTGTTGTTGTTGTGTGTTCAGGTGGTGGGTGGTGGTTTTGTTTGTGGTGGTTTTTTTTTTTGTTTTTGTTTTTGTTTTTTTTTTTTTACTGTTGGTTGGACTCGATGATCTCTGAGGTCCCTTCCAACCACTACGATTCTGATTCTGATTCTGATTCTGAAGATGCAGCTGGGTACCTCCCTTGTGGCCATAAGTGAGGGCTGGGGACAAGTTCCCCATGCTGGCCAGGTTCCCCCAGGGCTGCCAGGCTGTCAGCACAGGCAGGGCAGAACTGATGCACCACCAAGGTGCTGGCACTAGGCACCAATGGCAAAGGCTCTCCTTGATCCTGAGCTGACACCTCCAGCATCTCTCCGAGGGCTGTGCTGGGAGCCAACGTCAGGGGGCTTGGAGACAGGGGCATCATCCTGTCTTCTGACAGCCACCAGTTTTGGAAAACCACAGTTGTTGGCCAGAAGGATCTCCGCTGAAGTTCTCCACATGTGAAAACAGATGCAGGAGAGAATTGCCCTGGTAATGGCTATGTTGCCATTGAGAAGGTCCAGCTGAGTGTCTCGGCTATGTGGATGGTGAACAGAGGCTGTAGAAGCTGAGCTTGCTTAACCTGGAAAAGAGGAAGACAAAGGACAATTTGATAGCAACCTACAAGAAGGGTGGTTACAATGATGAAAGTCAAACTCTTCTCAATAGCAGTAGGTCATACATCAAGGGTAAATGGGCACGGGTTGTGGTTTGGAAAGTTCAGGTTCAACATCAGGGAAAAAATTCTTCCCTAGGAGGTGATGCAGCCCAGAGAGGTAGTGGACTCTCCACCTGGAGGTTTTTCAAGACTTTGCTAGGCAAAACCATGGCTGACCTGAACTGGTATTGGCAAAGGTCCTGCTTTGCACGGGAAGGTGGACTGGAGGCCCCCAGAATCCCCTTCCAGCAGTGCCCTCACCCTCTTATCCCTGTGGCCAGGCCAAGCTTACTTACAGCTTGAGTGCTCATGGATCATCACTTCTCACGCATCTGAAAAGAAATAGGAGGTGAAGGCTCTGTGGACTTTGAGGAGTTTGTTCCCAAGCGTGATGCGACAGGGAGATTGGTGGAGCAGAGAGCTGGGGTGAGGAACACTCTTTCCATAATTTTTAAACATTGACCTATTGTACTAAGGGAAAAAGCAAACAAAGAGAAGAAAAACATAATTAAGAGTAGTCTAGAGGGGTTTGCATCTCCTCAAAGTCAGGAGTCTGTTTTTTTCACCACACACCACACTGCGATGGGACCAGGTGGGACAGGCAAAATCCCTGTCAGGAACCAGATAAGAGCAGAGTGGAAGAATAGGAATTTCCTTGTGCCACTGGATGGTCCTTCCCAGTCTGAAGCTTGTTGGCATCGAGGACCTACATTTTTGTATTGCTTCCTGGGAAGTGAGGCCTCCCAAGAGCCTGTGGCAAGGATGGAATTTCCCACAAGGCCCTGCATTCTCAAGGCATTGAACCAAGAAGCGATGCTTGCTCGGGATGTTTATTCTTGTTGTCCCAACTGGAGCATAAACACATGTCCTAGCTGCACGCAGGGATGTGAGGCAGAGCTCCAAGACCCCATGAAACCAGAACTCCACAGTGAAAAGATTTGGGAGTTTTTGGTGAACTAAAGTTGACTTGAACTTGTAAGTGCAGTTCCTCTCTTGTAAAGCCATTTTCTATATTTAACATAGTATCAGCCTTGTTTTGTTTTTCTGCTGGGTGACAAGATGAAAGAGCACAGAAGATGTTTTGGAGGAAGAACTATGAGAAGACTGATTTACCAATCTGACTTCCCAGACTGCTTTTGAGCTTGAACATGAACGCGACTGAGGTTTGGCAGAGTCTGAGGATGACCTTTCACAGAGCCATTCACTGCTTCTTCTGAACCTCTGGGCACAACATCAAAATTATAAAAATAAACACAATATTCAGATGGTATGGAGCCAAATGACACAATCCACGAGCCCCAAACATGTGTGGGAGTCCTGGAATGGGTGCAGGATAGCTGCACGGGTCAAGCCAAACATCTTCCAGCCCAGCGTCCTCTCCATGACGGCGGCCAGAATAGATGCCCAGGGAAAGCAGAAGCGATGGGAGAAGCATGATCCACCCCCAAACACTCTCCCAGACACCAGTAATTTGTGGCTTACACATTTCCAGAGCCAAAGCAGTGTCTGTATTTAAGAGGTTTTGATGTTGTTTTGTTCCTCCTGCCCCCTCTCCATCCCCGTCAGGCTGCTTTCTGCTTAGAGCTTAGCTTTTAGCAATCACAGCATCCTGCAGGAGGAGCTGCTGCAGCCTAATTACCCACCGCCTGAAAAAAGCTTCAGTTTTCTTGTTTTAGGTTTTGCACCTACTACCTTCATCTGATACCTCTTGTGTGGGAAGAGACAGTTTTTCTCTTTCCACCCTCTTTAGCCCTCCATTATTCTGCAGGCTCCCATCCTCAGTTGTCCCATTTCCAGCCTGGAGAGCCCTGTCCTGCTCATCCATGTCTCTGCTAACCCCATGCCTCTGCTCTGGACCTTCTGCTCTTCTGCTAGCACCGATTTGAAGGACACAGACTGTGCACAGTCCTCAAGCTGGGGCTGCCATGAGTTCTGTTAGAGCATAATTTCTTCTTGATCTGTTCACTTTTTTCTTTTTCATAGAGTCATAGAATGGTTAGAGCTGGAAGGGACCTTAAAGATCATTGAGTTCCAACCCCCCTGCCATGGGCAGGGACGCCTCCACTAGAGCAGGTTGCTCAAAGCCCCATCCAGCCTGGCCTTGAACACTTCCAGGGATGGGGCATCCACAACTTCCCTGGGCAACCTGTTCCAGTGCTTCACTACCCTTACAGGAAAGAATTTCCTCCTAATATCTAATCTAAATCTCCCCTCTTCCAATTTAAAACCATTACCCCTTGTCCTGTCACTGCACTTCCTGACAAATAGTCCCTCTCCGGCTCTCCTGTAGGCTCCCTTCAGATATTGGAAGGTTGCTATGAGGTCTCACTGGAGCCTTCTCTTCTCCAGGCTGAACAACCCCAGCTCTTTTCACTAACTCCTCGCATTTAATTTGAGATTTCTTCTCTCTTCCTTGCATTAGGTAGCATTTCCACAGAGCTATCTGCCCAGAGTCTCATTTGGCTCCCCTGTTTTGTATGTAAAACAAGGATTTTACATAGATCTCCTCTGCTGCTTGAACATCTGCTTGCTCAGCATCGTAAGGTCACCCTCACTGCCATGAGTCGTTTGGTATCATGCAGAAGCTGTCACCTGCCTGTCCAGCCCTGCCTGGGTTCCTGCAGAGACTCCAGCACAACCCCTCCAATATGAAAATTGCTCCTTATTTCCCACCTTTGCTTTGATACTCAACTCTGTGAGACCTCCTTGCTCATCCTATCGCTTCCCAGTTTCTCTTAGAGCCTTTGGCTTGTCAAATGTCTTTTGGAAACCTCAGCAGGCTACAGCAACCTTTACTCCCTTGCTCACCCCCTCCAAGAACACCAGTGGGTTTGTAAGGTGCCATTTCTCCTTGCTGAGCAGGGCTGGCTCTTCCCCGGTGCATCACCGTGGGAAAGATGAGAAAGGCGTCTGCCAGGTGCCAGTGACACCTGATAGGAGGGGGCCAGGTGTTTTGTGTGTCTTCCAGGTTATTTGGAAACACCCAAGGGCTACCCCTGCTGCAGGGTCTGTGCCTGCTGCCGCCACACAGACCCTGTGCCAGAGGGGGCCTGCCCACCCCTGCCCCTGTGAGGAGACCTTCCTGGGCATGAGGCCACACTGCAAAAGGGGTACAGCTGCTTCCTGCTTCTCCAAGGCCCACCCAACAGTTTTGCATTGGTTGATGCAGAGCATCCTTCCCATTTGAATTTGCCACAGAGACGTTTCTGCCAGTTTTCCTAAGGCTTTTACGTATGTCTGTCCAAGTGTATCACATGCTTCTCCTTTCTCCATCCCCATGTAACGTTTGAGCTTTGTATCTCAGGGCAAAGGGGTCCCTCCTTGTGTTCCCCAAGGGTTTCAGTTTTGATTCATAATAAACCACAGATGAGGACATGCTGGTGAGGCTGCTGCCTTACCCCAGGGATGTCCCAGCTGCAGTCTGGAGGACAGCCCATGGGGAGAGAGTCCACTGCACCCCATGATGATGGCCTTTCTCCTTCCTTCTGATAACCCTGGAGATTGTTGACTCAGTTGCAAAGAAGCAGGATTTGAAGCTAAAGCTGGAAGCACGGGCAGGGGGCTCCAGCTTGCAGACCCTGTTGGGAGATGCTTTTTTTAAAATTGGAAGATCAATATCTGAGGGAGATGTAGCAGGCAGGAAGGGAGCCTGTGGGAGAGACGCAGAGATGGTGACTAAGGAAAAAAACTCAAATGCTTTTCTGGGGTTATTTAATGGTAAAAACAGTCATTCTAGTTGCAATGGGGAAATGACCCAGCTGTGAGTTGGAGGGAGCGTGCATGTTTTGGGGATGCCGTTCATGTGACAGTCATCCTCTCCTGGTGAGCCCCACGTGAGGCTGACCTCTCAGTGCTCCTGGTTTATATCAGCTCAAAGCCCATGGGTTCAAGGGAGGCCCTCTGAAGTGAGACGCAGTCAGCTTTTGGTACAGGAAAGTGATTTAAAATGTCAGATTTCCAGGAGCCCCCAGAAGCAAAATTATCCCAAAACTGTAGAGTTTCTTCAGGTGGGTCCCAGGGTCTGGACAGATGTGGAGGTAGGCAGCTTCCCCGGGGCATGAGGTGCAGGTTGAGGTATTTCCTCCGTGTATTGCCCAGCCTGGCTTGGCTGATGCATTCTCCTTGGCCAAGGAGACTTTTCTCTGTCCCTTCCTTTCCATGGGGTAGTTAAAAACTTGGATGTTCCGTCTACAACAGATGATAATTTACAAATGAAGTAAAACCTGTAAGGCTGTGATACCCAGCCTTCAGCCAAACCACCCTCTTGCTGGCATACACCAAAGGGCTTCAAGAAGAAATTTCTTCCCCCTTTTGAGGAAAAAGACAGTGTTTCAAGACCTAATAGCCTTACACACTCTCGTCCTTTCCCAGTGCAGAGAGCTGGAGTGTGTTTCCTGGCCCGTGTGGCAAATCAACCCGTATTGATTGCGTTGCAGGTTCTGCTTGTGTGTGTCAGCCTGGGGGTGCCACAGCCATCCCAGCTCAATGTGAACAGACATGAGCAGGGAAAATGGAAAACTTACACTTAAATCCTGGGGTAATAGTTCACTGGCTTTGCTCGAGGTCAGAGACTTTCAGACAGAGAAGTGAAAAAAATGAAATAGGTCATGTCAACAAGTAGGGAAACTCAGAATTACCCATTGAGCAGTCAGTGGCAGTGACACAGGGAAAGTACAGGGGAAGTAAGCTGTTGTGGCAGAGCTATGGGCTCATTGTGATAAAGAGAGATTGCATGACTTTTGCACACTCCTGTGCCCATAATTTCTGTTATTTCCTGAATATGACTGTTTTTAAGGGTGAAGACCAGCTCTTTGGGAGGCCTCAGGCATGCAGCAGGAGGATGTAGGGCAGCAAGTGCAGAAGGAAAATGTTATATCTAAGTCCTTCTGCAAGGGCGGTGGGCTGTGGTCGACCCTGGCAGAGCAGGGGCTGCTCGATCAGGGTGACTCTCCATTTCGCACACACCCCCCATCTGGTCACAGATGACAATAGAGGTGCTGAGAGGACAGGAGATGAACAAGGATGGTGGCAATATATGGTGACAGCATCGTCTCATGGAATACTGTTGATGACTATGGTCTGATACAACTGAAACCATCCATGTAGTGTGTGATTTAATGGGTTTATATTATTCTTGAGGTGTCGGTTCCTCATGCTCACTGCTATTCCTGCCACATAAGTTTTGCAGCAGTTAAAAAAGCAAACCACCACTGCAATCAAAACATGGCCAGGGAAGGAATGCAAGACCTGGGCATGCTCACAGCAATGCTCTCTACCATGTCCAGCCCCAAGCAGCACCCACATCAGGGACTTCCTGAGCCACAGCTTGCTGCTTCTTCTGCCACATTTTGCATTGCAGCACCATAAGTATTGCTTGATAGATGCCAGAAGGGAGGATGGCAGGAGACTCCTCCACTTTCAAACTTGCTGCCCCAGCCTGATTGAAAATCAAAGCTGGTCTGGTGGCCGAAAGGTGCACGGGGACCTTTGGGCCTGGGCTCAAGTCTGTGTCCTGCTGCAAGCTCACCACATCTGTCTGAAGACCGGTCACATCTGTATTTCATCTTCTGGTCTGTAAAATCCAGCACGGCTCTTTTCCCTGGCACACACAAAGAATAAATACTCAGCACTGGGCTGTAAAATGCAGCACAGCTCTTTTCCCTGGAACACAGAGAGAATAAAATACTCAGCGCTGGGTTGTGACCCTGGGCACAAGGGGCCATCTAAATGGATGGCTGTTCCAAGGAGGAACAAGGCCAAATACCTCTTCCCCCAGTGAAAGAGCAGTGTGGGTTGAGTGAGTTCTGCGGGGTTATTGCTACGCTTCTGGTCTGAAAAAAAGTGCAGTCAGCTTCTTTAAGAATTTTTTGGGTTGGCTCAATTCCATTTACATTGCAAACTGGAGCACGTTTCAGTGGTGGCAGGCAAGCGCTTTGCAATGGGACATAACGCAGGCTGCAGCAAAGGCTGTTCAACCCAGCCCCGTCCAGCTTATCTACACACTTAAATCTATGCAGAAACAAACGACTCAAAATCATTTCTGTGTTTAAAACTGAGTATAGGTGTAAGCAATATGGACTGTATTACATTAACCCACCCTAAAGATTTTTGACTGAACTATACAGGCTGTTTTGATTTCTCCCAGCCATTGTTAACTTAATGAGACTTGAGATTGCTCAAAGTTATCTTGCCAATGCTTTCCTGTAATGAGAGATAAATTAAAGCAAACAAACCCAAAGTGAAGCAAACACAATTCAACTGTGTGGAGGAAAGCCAATAAAAATAATGCCTGACGTCCTCATTTTTTTTTTTGCTTGATGTGGGCTGCCCCGGTGGAGGCACATTGTGTCTGTGTCAGCTGGACCTGGGCACGGTGAAATCTGTGCGCGCTGCTCTGCCGGAGACGCTTGACAGCTCCACTTATATTTGAAAAACAGGTTTGGCTCGGCAGCAAGCCAGCCTCGCACACGATAGCCTCTTCCCCAAAGAGCTATGGGGCTAAAGCACATGTTGGACAGGAGAGAAAAGTGAGAGAGTGGAGGGCAGAGGAAACGTGAGACCGAGGACTCATAGGGTATGTGCATTCCTGGGCTGATGAAACCACCATCTGTCTTGCTTCTCTGCAGAGTAAACACAGCGCCCACGGTCCCGTGGTGGAGGCTGGAGGGAGGCTGAGGACAGCACTTGCCCAGCTGCTGGTCTGATGGATGCTCAGCTGCCGTGGGCTCCCTGCACACCTCTGCGCCCTGTTTGCCCACAACGATCTCTCCAGGTAGCTCCTGGGAGGAGCATTTTTTAGCCAAAGGTGCAACTGCTACCTGGGGTAAAACTGCAGAGGTTTCTACCTCTTCACAGCTGAGCAGCCACATCTGGGACTCTAAAGGCTGCATGCTGCTGATAAATTACCTGTCTCCTCTGTGTGATAGCTGAGAAAGACCATCTGCTTTCCAGAGTTACCAGGTCCCCTCAGAGAACGACACCACGTGTCCATGAGACCTAGCTTCAGGAGGCAGCTTGGTGCACACTTCTTTTTGCAGCAAGGCCACGATCTTCACCCCAGACCTCGGCAGGACGCCCTCTGAACTCCTCACAGCCCACTCTCCACGCTGCACAAACACAGCTTGTCCCTAGGTTTCCTTTCTCCCCTGGCTTAGGTGGGTTGTTGGCAGAGGTAAGTGAGGTAACAGCATCCGTCAGGGGTGCGTGGGGATGGAGGTGGCTGATCACCACTCCATCAGCTGGTGTTGCACGTGACCGGTGGCGAGCAGAGCTGCTGGAGCAGGATCAATGCCCTCTGGGAGCAGAACCCAGCAGACACAGCTCAGTATATTTCTGGCTTGGTGTAAGTCAGGGGCACTTCTGTCCTATGGCTCCAGCGTTGTGCAATCCATGTGAACTCTCTCTTATTCTGTGGTCGCCTCCCTCTCCTTCCTGAGTGGCAGAATGTGCAGCGTTTAGACATTTTGGTCTGGCTATAAGAGATGATTAGTGGTGCTTGATGACCTTCATTAATGACGTTACTTGAATTCAGCTGGATGAACGACAAGCAATGACAGGAGAGCAGACACGTGCTGAGCAACACACCCCTCTGCCATAAAGAAAATGCCTTGATCTGGGCAGATGGCAGCTAAAATGGGGTCTAGGAAAGAGCTCTGGCCAAACAGCTCAAGAGGGGCCTCTGTTTTCTGGAAGCTGTGGCTGAAGGCAGGGTTGAGTTTAGGACAAGACGCTGTTGTTTGCAGGACTGGTTGCTTACAGACTGGTGGAGGTGTATCTGCCGGGCTGTGGTTCCTGTGGCTGAGAGGCAGCAGAGGCCAGGGTAGGGTGCTTTCTCCTCCAGTTTCCTCCTGCTGTTTAGCTAAATTTTGGCTACGCACACGCTGCCGCCTGAAACTTCACCCTTGAAAGCATTTTGGTCTTCAACTGGCTTCTGTGTGCAGCACAGCTGTGGCTGACAGCACCAAAGCTTTGCAGATTGACAAAGAAATCCTGGCTGGGAGAGGAACCCTCTGCCTCAAGTTGTGGAAATACTGCACCGTTTCTTGGCATGTGGGAGGGAAATAATCCATTCTCTGCTTGTTTTTTTCCAAGAGAAGTGAAACTGCATTAAGAACTGTTGACCACGCGGAAACACAGGAGAGTCAGATGGTCTGAACCTCGACAACGTATCATCTGTCACTGATGGTGCTCATGTTACCTTTGGCAACGGTTGCCCTGCCTACAGATCAATGGAAAACGAGTATTTGCTTCTAGCTAATTGCGTCACTGCCAAATATAGAGCCACATGTCCTAAGCCGGTCATCGTCTGACCTTGAAGGCTGTGTCTCTCTGGCTTTCAATTGCAGCTGTGATGTCCCTCCTGTCACTCTGCCTGTGTCCAGCCACTTGCCCTTGGCTTGGGCTGTGTACCAGAGAGTCCTTGAGGCTCACAGGAGATGCCTTTGCTGCCCTCACGTGTCATGCCCATGTCTAGGAGTATTTGGGGGAGCCGGGGCACTGCTTTGTGGTGCTTCAGCCCTGGTTGTGGGTTTGCCACGTCTTTGGAGGAGGAATGCCATGGTCTGGTGGGTCAACCCATTGCTACTGGTGACCTCACGCTGCAGGCCCCCAAGCCAGGTTAAAGTAAGAGCACCAGCACAGCCAGGTGTTCATAATTTGTCCATCCGCCTGAGAAAACCATTGCAAATGCTCATGAGAGATGCAAATGAACACATGAAAGATGTGCAAGCATTGCTGCTTGCACTGATGCTACACCTGCAAGGCTCCCCGCCTCTTCCTGCTCCTGTGCTCTGGCTTGTGCTCATTGCGAGCCTCTGACAGAGGTGGTATTTAAAGAGCTTTGCTCAGAGGCCAGCTCTGTGTTCCCTTTCCTGGTGCTGGTGTCAGATCACCCTCCCCTCCCATGGCCCAACCATCCTCCTCTGACCTCATCCCAGGACATCCAGGCAGGTGCCATGTTCCTCCTGGGAACTCTTCCTGTTCCCTCCTTGTCCAGGAGATAGGCAACCACTCGATTGCAGCATCAGTTGTTTCCCATCCTCATATACGTCAGCAGGGATTCCCCTCCTGCAATGACTGTCCAACAAACAGCTCTTTGCTGCCAGGACAGGTGACACTGCCCCCGGCCGCTGGGTGACTTCTCAGTCCATCCCAGGGAGAAACACCTTCACTAGACCTCACAGGCCGCCCTGAGGTGGGTGCTGGTGACACACAGGTGAAGCACCCACACAGAGTGATTGCAGGTAGCTCATGACAGGCTCCCAACACCAGTCACATCAGCTTCTGGGGGCTGATGCCCACCCTTGCCCTTCTGGGTGTGCCCTGCATATATTTGTCCCTGTCTACCAAAAGCTTCAGAATTCAGGGAATTCAGAATTTCAGGGTTCCCAAATTGTCAGTCCCGAGTACTGGAAATTGAGTAAGACTGTAATGACATACATTAGGTGGGACTTGCATGACCAAACCACTGAGGGTCTTGCCGGCTCACAAACCTGGAAAAGACAGAGATGACCTCTGCACGTAATTTGTATTTCTTTCATAATATGTCAAAGCTCCTACCACATTGTGAACTGGCATGGCCTGAAGTTTCTGATGTTTTTCTTGAAAAGAAAGTTACCAGAAGGAACAATGACCAAAACCCACGCTGGGACTTGCCTAAGCACAGGCTGTGGCACAGCGTGGGAAGAGGAAGGGGGCTTCACACATTGGCATAACCAGCTTTTGGATCCTAGACTTCACGGTTTGAGTTTGCCAAACAAAATACCCTGATTTGGACACTCCCCGTGGAGGAAAACGTTGAATTTCCAGAAGACAGCGTTCTTTGAAGGGCTGAAACTGGGCAAAAGGCTGGGTACAGAGCAGCTGTAAGAAAAGCGGTTGTTATGGTAGTAGCATCTGTGTGGGGGCACTGTGTGCATGTGTGATGGAGGAATCTTAGACTAAGAAATGATCAAAGTCTTCATTGATACTCCAGGTATTAGGTCTCAAAAGCCTATAGATTATATTGCCTCCATTTCTGTCTTGAAAGCGCCCCTATGAAGAATTTTTTTTCTGTGTATAGAGGGAGGTAAACAGATTGCAGAAATCTGCTCTGTGTTGATTCTCTTAATGATATTTTGCCCATTAACATGGAAGAACTGCTCACGTGCTACTGAAAGCAGAAATTTGTTTTTCGAGCCAAGCTATATTGAAAGGTATGAAAATGGGCAATTAGTATAATTTTGAATAGTAAACTGAAGCTTGTGGTACTGAGTTGTTCATCTGAGATAGCAGAAACTCACATTGGAAAGAAGAACATCATGCTTGGATAGAAATAGTGTTATTTTCTACATAAAGAGGTTTTTTTTTTGTACAGAAATAGTGTTACATGGAGAGATGGGCTTTTGCCCCTTGCCCATAGGGCACACAGAAGATGAGGTTTTGAGGTAGATGGAAGGAAGGTGGAAGATTTTCTTTTCTTAACCGTGGTTTCTACTGAAGAGAAGTTGGCTTAAGAGATTGTTCTGGACGACAAATGAATCTGGGCTTTCTTCAAAAGATGCTATTGATTTCATGCTGTACGTGCTGATCTGACAAAATGTTCCCCAAGTAAATGCAATCTGAGCTCCCTGAGAGAGGCTTCTTAGAGAAATCAAATCAAACAGAAATGGGAGCTTGGGCAGTTCACGCATTCCACACTAATACTTTAGTCTTTGTGATATTTTAATGTATCAGAAGGGGATGCTGAGCTGGACAGTTAAACAAAGACCAACAAAAGACTTTTGAGCACAGCCAGAGGCATGACAGGTACTTGAAGGCTGCTGTCCCAGCTTCTCAGTCTCTACTTCTGCAGCCTTGCTTCTCTAGGGCACCTCCTGTGGTTCTCTTAAGGATATACAGCAAAGGTTATCTGGATTACTGCTCGTGCTGTGTTTTGCCAGTTCCAGGATTAACAGTTTTACCTGTGAGATCTTCGAAAGCTGCCAAGATTCCTCCAGGAGCAGGTCTGGCCCACTCAGCCTGTGCAAGAGTTACCCTGGTTCGGTTTGTCCCACTTTTTCAGTAACTCTCATGGTTCTCTTTGCTCCTTGAGATCACAGGACCGGTCTGTGGGTCCTACCTGCCTCTTTTGAGTTAGGCCAAGCCCTGTGATCCCTCAGAGGTGGAATGGGATGCCGCTTCCCAAGCATCCTGGGGGAGGGACATAGCTCACAGATGCTTTCTGCAAGCCACCCATGTCCAGGCAGGACAGCAATGACACCTCTGAATGAAGTGTGGCCTCTGCAGATGACGTTCCCATCACACCTGCTTCCTGAACAAAGGACCTCAAGGCCAGTGTGGTCCAGGAGCGTCTGCAGAAGCTTGTCAAAAGCGGGTGGCTCTTAGGGTCCTGTTGGGTCGAATGCCTCTCTTGGGGCATTGGAAATACCTGTGTTTCGCCACATAGATTAAACAGAGGGAGTGGGTAGCTTCAACCAACCTTTTTGGGTCTGCATAGCCCCATGCAGATTGCGAAGGGGCTGTGTCACAATGCATGAAGCTGGGGTTGGGACCTTGCCAAAGACAAGGGTTCTGCTGTGCAGGATCATGAAGATGGCAGTCCCTGCCCCACAGTTCACATGGCTGTCACCACTTCTTGTGGCCTTGGTACAGAGTAGAGGGGTCTTGCAATGGTACCAAAGAGCAGAAATGACCCTCATTAACTAGGACATAGCACTGTTAAATTTATCCTGGCTTTTTATCTAATCTGTACACTTGGTTTAGCTCTCAGGCTGCACTGCTCTTGCCCATGGGACTTGGGGGTTGGCCTCCAGCCTTTGCAATAGGGCTCCAGCCTTTGAGCTCCAAAGCTCTTGAAGACTCCAGGACCAATATTGTTCTACCCGAGAGTTTGTTATAATCTCCTCCCTTTCAGAGTTAATCTCTCCCCATCATAGCCATTCCAACATTAATGAGTACTTTTGAGAACTCAGCTTTTCTGCTGAATGATAAGTTTTCCTCTTTTATTAGTTCATTAGGAAAGTTATTGCAGCTCAAGTGCTCTGTCCTATTTGGATGAAAACTACTTAGATAAACAGCAATGAATTCCTCCTCCTCAAATGACAGCCTTCCTGGGTGCTGGTACATGATGTGCCCTGGCATATCCCATCTGCTGAATAAAGAGTGGGAAGATTAGGAGAACACAGTCCAGGGTACTACTTAGAGAGGAGTGTTTGGAGAGGAGCTGGGGTGAACATCTAAGATTTGTGGAGAGGTGAAAGAAGCAACTGAAAACCTCTGAGGGGGCAAGACACAGAGAAGAGATGAAAAATGGCTTTGTAGGGAAGCCTCCAAGTTGGTCAGGTCAAAAGGATTTTTTTTAACCTGGTTTCTAGAGAAAACCCTGGGTAGCAAGGAGAAATGGTGTCCAGCAGTAGGAGCATTCACCTTCTGGTAGCGGTAGCCTTAGAAACTTCATGATGCTTTAAAAAACACAATTAACCTGTCTTCATTAACGTGCACCTGAACAGCCTAATGTGCACATCTTCTCCATCACATTTCCTCTGGTTTCCCCCCAGGAGGTGAGATTCACCTCCTTCCCCAGCAGTGTGGAGTTGCACCTTTGCTAAGGGGGAAATCTGTGGCTTCTGCACTGATGAGTAATTCCTGAAATCCCCCAGTGTTAGCTGCCATCCCTATTATTGTGGCTACAGAAGAGCTATTTTGTATTTCAAGGATATCAGTGTGGGTGGTGTGGCCACATCCTCTTTTAAGTCATGCAGGAAGGGAGCAATTACTCCCATGGCTTTCAATCTACAGCGTGGCAAAGCTTTATGTGAGCAGGATTTTGCTAGAGTCACACCCAGGTTTACCAGCCTCTGGCCTGCTCCCGAATTATCCTTCCTCCCCAACGCTCAGTGACACTGACTCCTGCCGATTTGGTCCCCAGCACTGGCTTTTGACCCAAGCTGTGCAGGTGATGGGGCAGCATGTGAAGCTGTCCTGGAAGATGGAGGACCTGCCACCTGTGTGCCCTAATTCCCCCTACGAAGAAGGCTCTGCTGTCCCTGCTCATTGCAGGACTGCCTTTCCTTTGGGATGCTCCATGCGCTGCCAGGCTCCATGGTCTCTGCTCACCGGTCTGGGGTTTCCAGGTTTTATCCTGTTAAAGTTCACGCCAGCTAAACTAAGTACAAGATTTGTAAATGGACTCTGCAAATTGCTGCCACATCCATTGCGAAAATGTAATTGCAGATGCTTTACATCAATTAGTAGGTGAGGAACCTTGTCACCTCTGCATGTCACTGTGCATGTCAATGCAGCCAGGACTGTCCACCTGGAGATGTGGGCTGAATTTGGAAAGGGCCAGTTACTAAAGCACTTTGGTCTAGTCTGTCTCTCTTAAAATCAGCACATCAATAAATCATACGGCCTTTAGTCCAGTGCTGTCATGTCTCAGGGGACCCTGGTGAGAAGATCCAGCTTCAAAGGGGCAGTGTTGCAGGCATTCTGGTTTGTTAACTCTTCATTTCCAGGTCTGGAACCCCCAAAATTTCTTAGCAGGCTCTAACAGAAGGTTTCTGCTTTTTTTTTTTCATGATGTTCACACCCGGGAGGAGTCCAGGAGCTCCCTGGCTGCTTTTGGCTTCCCCTGCAACAAGGGCAGAGGTTCCCCAGGTGTCCACAGGGACTTGGCATGCAGCAGATGGCTCCTGCGGGAGCAGAGGAAGCGAGTAATGCCTCAGTCCACCCTTTTGGTTCTTTGTGTCCCTGTGTCTTTTGCACTGCAAATTGCCAGGCTAATGCCAAACGATGGAAGTGCCTGGTGGGATGGATGAATAGGGAACAAGGAGTGTGCATGTGCGAGCTCAGTCCGTGTCAACGCGGTGGTAGATGTCCTGGTGGCACTGATGACAACTGCCTTGGTGAGCTGGCAATGCCACAGCACCTGTGCCCAGGAACCAGCTTTCTCAACTGTTTCATAAAGCTGATTTTATTTTCTTCATCTTGGCTATCTGCTCTGCCTTCCAGGAGGGGCAGACATCAACATCAGCAGAGGTTGCGTGATAAAGAAAATCTGGCCTCAGAAAATTTTACTTAGTTTGTAGGAGTGCTATTTTTCAGTATTAACCTAACACTGTTATCAGAAGACATCTGTGCGACCTCCTGAAAGTACCTGGCTGTGTGCAATATGCCACATATAAATAAATGCCATTGCAAATGCCGAGTCATACAGGAAGATAAAGTAGTTTCCTGGGCTCATTAGAGCTGAAAGCTGGGGTTTTATAGGAGGATGAAGAGAATTGCACAATGCAGTTCCATATGGCTTATGAAATGTGTATGAAAACCATTTTCTCCTACCCATCCTAATTATGATATATAAATAGATTCACTATTTTCCTTCGAGCACTTACTTAGCTGGAATCTTTTTTTTAAAAGATCGGCATAATCACTCATATGATGCATTTCTCTAGGCCCCTTACAGATCTCTAAATCAAAATGCAGTTATTTATAGCAATAAAATGACCTTTCACTAATTGGGAAAGAAAATGCGGCACAATAGGTGACAGTTGTCATGAGTGCTTTGCACTGTCAGAAGTCATTTCGGCATTTGGCTTTAAACTGTAGATGGGGTAAGTGTTTAAATAACGTGCAATAAGTTTTTAAGCTATGTGTATATATGAAGTTTTGTGGGAGCATGAGTATGCTTATGGAAGGAGAAGGTTTTCACCACCCATGGCCAGGCAGCAGACTGAAACCAGTGTTTTTCACCCAATGTACAATTTTGTCACATAACCTGTCAGCAGAGGATTCCTTCTGCATCCGTCCCAGGGCTGGCTGGGGCCAGGTTCTGGTGGGCTGTGTCTGCTAAAGACTTGTATGAACAGGAGGAGACAACAGAGAGGGAGGAAGGGGGATGCCAGTGCAGTAAGGATGAGATGTACGTCAAATATATATCTTTTTATTACTCAACATCGAGACCGTGGCAGTGCTTAGCAGCTGACGTTTTGGACCTTGTTACACCAGGTACCATAAACACAGTGCACACGACAGTCCTTGCTCCAGAAAACAAGGAAAAACAGGCTATGGCACCCATACGTGGCACAAACAGAGGGTGCCTCTGCTTTCTCAGCTTGTCTGTAGTCCAGAAAGACCCCCCCCGCCTGAAACCAGTGGGTGACATTCACCAAAGCAGGCTGGGAGGAGTGGAAGAATTGGCCCTTTGAAGGAGTACGTAGGACTACATACAGTGGCAGCGCAGTAAACAACAGCCAGAGACAGAATAAATGAGTCACTTTTCTAGCATATTTGAATACTGTTTAAATATAAACATTGCAAATGAATATCTCTAACTGAGAAAAAAATAAAATTGGATGCAAAAATACACCCATGGTATACTGCATATGCATATAAATACATTACATGATTTGCACAGTCATTATGAGTCTTCCTTCCGGACTGACTTTCTACAGCCTGACACAGAAGTTGAAACAGAGAAAAACAGAAGGGAAAGGTCTTCAACTAAACACATCATTGTTGTTTCGGCAAGTGATTTGCTTCCCAAAAAACTGGGCTGTAAAACAAAACGTAGTTTCACAACAGATCCATTTGTGTTTCCACATCGTATCTACCTCGCAGCAAGAGGGGAAAGAGGGAGCAAGGAAACGGTGATGAACACAGGATACTCCATACACTATAGTGGCATTTGAGACCAGTTCCACCACCCATTCAAAGCCTATGATGTTAACAGGGTCTGGAAAAGTCCTCTCCTCGATAGATGATGGTGCTTAACCCACACCATCCTTTGTAATAGGCGTTTTGCCCTCTGCTAGCAGGGTGCCACTCCAGTGCAGATGCACTGGATGGGGTCACTGCAGTGACCGGTGGCTGTTGGGGTGGTTGGTCGCTCTCACCTCATGGAGGTGAAGGAAGCACACGCTGGCCCAGCTGGCCCAATGCTGTGGGGACAGTCAGGGATCCCCAGGGCCAGTTTGGAAACCCCAATGCCCCTGGGCAACGCTGCTGCATGGGGCAGAGCGTGCAGCTGGAGCCACTCCAAGCCCCAGATTTGGGGGTGCTGCAGCATGGAGGGATGGCAGGAGTCATGCCATGGCTGAGAAACACCTCCTCCTGACCCAAAATCTGGTGGCCCCCCTGCCTGTCTTAAAGGAAGGCAGACGAGGTGCATGCATGCTCCCATGGGACTTTTCCAACATCTCTAAATTTTGGCTTCAGTTTTTGGTTTCCTCCATTTCCTTAGAAGACAGAAAGCTACATAGGAGGTGCCTCCTCAGTCTGGGCTAGCTGGGGAGTCAGTGACGTGGCCTTCACAGCACCCTGTGAGGTAGATGGAGGTTAGAGCACCAGGGCAGTGTCCAGGCAGAGAACGCGGTGGCACCAAGGAGACCTTGGAGGGAGTCCGTGACTGCTGTGAGAAGCAGCCCTGGTCCTTGCAAGCACTGCTTCTCCCATGGGTGCCCCCTTTTCCTGGCAGGGCACAGACGACGGTGATTCCCATAGAGATGCTGGGCACTGGATGAGGACAAAGTACTTTCCGTAGGAAAAGGTGGCAGTGTGTGCTGTGCATCGCTGTAGGGGGTGGTCTCCATCCCTGGCTTAGCCCACAGTCCGGCACAAGGCGGGTACCAAGGGGTGCCTTGGCCTAGGACACGTTTATGTTGGAAAAGAGTGGGGCCCCAGGTGGTGTGGATGCTGTACTGTCTGCCAAGTAGCCCAGGATGCTTTTGAGTTCACTGCGTGACAAATTGGCTTTGATGTGCAGGAACGCTTCCAGGTGCCTTTTGCTGTGGAAAAGAAATGGGCAGGTGTTATCTCCTCCCGCAGATCTCCACTGCTGGGTCCTTGTGCGAGGATGTGGCCCCCATCCTGTGGCAGCACTAAGGTCCCCAGTGGACATCACACAGCAGCTGGTGACCCTACACAGGACCCAGCACTGCCCTGGGAGGCTTGGGGTAGAGTAGGGTATCAGAATCATAGAATAGTTCAGGATGGAAGGGACCTTAAAGATCATCAAGTTCCAACCCCCCTGCCATAAGCAGGGACACCTCCCACTAGACCACGTTGCTCAAAGCCCCATCCAGCCTGGTCTTGAACACTTCCAGGGATGGGGCATCCACAACTTCCCTGGGCAACCTGTTCCAGTGCCCCACCACTCTCACAGTGAAAAATTTCTTCCTGATATCTAATCTAAATCTACCCTCTTCCAGTTTGAAGCCATTACCCCTTGTCCTACCATTGCATGCCCTTGTAAAAAGTCCCTCTCCAGCTTTCTTGTAGGTCCCCTTCAGGCATTGAAAGGCTGCTATAAGGTGTCCCTGGAGCCTTCTCTTCTCCAGGCTGAACAACCCCAACTCTTTCAGCCTGTCTTCATAGGAGAGGTGCTCCAGCCCTCTGATCAGCTTCGTGGCCCCAAGGCAAAGGAGAAAATCAAACCAGAATTTGGAATATATAAATAGGCCTTTTTAGATAGTTTATTTTCTTGTCCGATGGCACTGGGATTGCCATACCCTGGCAGGCAGCCCCCACCCATTTTCATAGACTCAGGCTATATAAACCTCACCTATACTCATATTTGACTATTTCCTGACTTAATTAAAATCCCATACGAGTATTTGCAAATCTGTTTCAGTGTCTCTTACCGGATATCTGGGTATGTCGTGGCGAATGTTGCAACTTCAATTTTAATAGCACCTAAATCCTGAAGCCGGATAATTTCAGCCAGTTTGGGGAGCGCCAAATTCAGCCATGTGGCCTTAGACCCCTGCCAGAAAAGAGAGTAGTCAGCAGGGTATTGCGGAGGTGCAAACCTCCTCCCAGCCCAGGAGCTGTGTTTCACCGGAGGTGTCCCCGAGCTGACTCCTGAGGCTGTTTCCTGGTGATGCGGAGGGACACGGCAGCGATTTTAAGTGCCTCATTGTTTTCAGTGATGTTTCTAGCCTGGGCCAGTCTTGGAGAAATTGGCTTAGTTTTGCGGTGGTTTTTAATCCTCTTACACAAGGGGCTGTAGGATGTGCCATAAGGCTGAGGTTTCCGCACCCACCTCCTCAGACTCTCCCTGCTCTTCCCTCCCATGACGTTTTCCTTCCCTTGGGTTTCTACGCTGCCTGGTGTGTGTACGAGGTCTGATGGGCAAGGTAACGTGCTGCCACGTGCTGCTCTCCCCCAGCTCTGTACACAACCCTGCCTTTAGCATCTCCAGGCATTGCCAAAATCCTCTCCCTGCCCACTCAGGTAAGAGACCCAACTGGACCTGTTTTCTGGCCGTTGGATATCCCAAGGCGCTGGTTGCCTGACCTCCTGCCCCACACCAAGCGATGCTCAGGCTTGTTCCTTCTCCAGTCAAAGCTACATGGAGGGGTGGTGGAGGACAGGGCTTGGCTTAGCTATTTTGCAGGCAAATTTAGAGGCGTGAAAGGAGGGATGGGGTCTCAGAGGACAGATAGGGGTGTTTCAGCCATGCGGAAAAAGCAAAGGTCTCTGGTGGAGGAAAACCTTGTGTACCAGAGACCCACTGCTGCCCTTTCCAGCCCTGCCTGACCTAAAAGCAGCAGAGTGAGGGAAATCAAGGGTGAGGGGGAAGAGTCAAAACCCAGACTCCACACCAGTTGTACTGAAACCAGAGCAGTGCAGTATTTAGCTAAATCTTCTGACCCTATAAATATAAATCTTCAAAAGAAAACCACTGCCTACAGGACAAAGGAGGATGAAATCATGGTTCTCTACCCGGGGGAGGGCAGACTGGTGGCCGGGGAGCCTTCCTCCCTGCAGGTACTTGGAGACCTCTTTCTGCCTAAGATTCTGCCTTCCAGGAAATTAAGCTGAGTTGGAAAGGTTAATGAGAGGCCCCAGAAAATTTATTTTCCTGTTTTTCAGTCTGCCCCGTGCTGTTGCAGATGCAGTGAGCACTCACGTACATTGCTGGTGCAGAAGGCTTCCAGGTCAGCAGCATTCTTGGAGACGCTCTGGGCCAGGTTTTGCTGTTGCGCTGGAGTTTTCAGGCTGACTTTCTTCTTCAGCAGCCTCACAATGTACTCTTTAACCAAGTGTGCATGGATCTTCTCGATGATAGCCTGTTGGGAAGGAGAGGGGGAGTCATCCATCTGTCTTTTGCTTGGGGACAAAACAAACCGTATGTGTGGATGGAGGACAAAAACATTTTGGGTGTTGTAAAACATGCCCCACCAAATGCCTGCTGCTGCTCGCACATGAGGAATGGTGCTGGCTGCCAACCTCCCCATGACCAGTTACGCTATATCCTAGATGCCGAGAATTTCTTTGTACTCAAACTAATGAGCTGTGGGAATTTCCGAATGTGTTTTCCTTCTGGGAAGAGTTGAAGGCATAGGAAAGATCTAACAGGTTTCAGAAAAGAAGTAGCAGTATTCCAGAGAAACAGGAATTCACGCTGCTCCTCCTGTTCCTCTCTCTAATACACAAACATCATAATTTTGTTTCAGCTACTTAAAAGACAAAGGCAGGAAATAAAAGATTTTTTTATATGGCAATGTTTCATATATACTCCAGCACCACTGAAAATGCGGTTGTGGCTCAGTTATCTGGGATCTGTCCCAGTTGCATCCGTCTCCTCCAGTCCTTAGGGCATCAAAGGAGCCACGAAACACAAACGTGCAACTACAGCCGTGTTTCAAGGTTGCTAAACCAAACCCATACGTAAATAAAGCCATATGTTGGGTGATCCCCAGAACATTCTCTCTACAGCGAGAGTGGTTTTCTCTGTGAAGACTGCAGCAGAGCTACAGGAGTCTGCTTTTGCTGGAGAAGAGTAAGATCTCTATGGCTAATCTAAACCACGTCCTGATGGAAATCCTGCCTGAGGGGACTCCCTGATGCCAGGCTCACTCGCCAGCTTAACGTGGGTCAGGGCAACTCGAGTTGCAGAGGATCAGAGCTAGTAACGCAGCCTCAGCATTCCAGAACCCCTCTGATATCTCTCTTTGACTTACTTGGTAGAAAGGGTCCTTCAGGGTCCGGAAGTCTGAAATATGTTTGCTGGTGGTTTTAATGATCTCGTTCATGGTTTCATTGCTGGAGTCCCACTTATTTTCTGTAAACTTCTTATAAATTGACTGAAAAAAAGGAAAATCGGCTTAGTTCCCTCGAAACAAATTCTATGCGCATATATATTTACCTTTCTATATGTACAGTATCCTACATAACGACAGTACGGTGTGCAGTTTTGTGCAGGGACGTGTGACAATGACTTACAGGGGCAGGGGAAGAGGGGGCTGTGTTGCGTTTGTGCCCCCTTCTTGGTTCCTCATGATGAAGAAGACTGAGAGCTTGAAAGGCTCATACTGGAGATGCTTTTTTTTTATTTCTACATTTTAAATGTTTTGTCCACACCATCCTGTCTGATTAGAGAATTAAGGCACTACCAGGGAAAGAAGCTGAATCATTCTGAGAAGTTTTCAATCACAGTTTTTCTTGGCCACAGTAAATAAAGATGGAAATGAAAAAAGAGCCTCCTCCTGCTCTGTCAGATGCCTTCCAAAAGGCCTGACAGAGAAAGCAGGAGAGCTTGTGGCTGAACATTTCTGACTCCTACGCCTTCCCCGCCACCACACTTGCTTAACTGAAAAAGCTTGTGTTATATATGTATATTAAAAAAAAAAAAAAAAAGAAAAGAAAGAAACCAGAAGTGTCTTTCAGGCCACCTTTATGAAGAAGCCAAAAGCTGCGTAATTGCAGTTCATGTCATTTGTGATTGCTCCCTACAGTTTGGAGTATAAACACCTGCAGGTTGAGACTCTCCCTCTCGCCGCAGTTATCTTAGATGTGATCGGCACGTTTTATGTTCATGGGCACGGTCATGACTATGTAGCTGCACCTGTTTCGCCTGCAGGCTTGAGGACCAGCCTAAGCAGAGGTGATCCAGAGGTTTCTGAGTGATGCTGAGAGGTGACCTGACCTGCCCCACAGCCCTTCTGAACTTTGCTGCGTTAGAATCAGAGATTTGAGCAAGCGAGAGCAGGGCAGGAGAACATGCCCGGCACCGGCACAGGCTGAGCCGTGGGGCGGGAGGCTGTGGGATGTGGATATGGTACCTTCAGCTGCGCAAACAGCGGTTGAAGCAGCACGTCAAAGCCGCCGTTTTCAATGTCACCGAGAATGCTGAGGATGCTGGCTTTATTGTCGTCCTTTTCTGCCATGTTTTTCTCTGCATAGTCTCTGCAAGGAAATATCAGCAAGGTCAGAATAATCTGTCCGCAGAAGAGATACATAGAGAGAAATGCAGAGGTCTCCAGACCTTCCTCTGCAGGCAGATGGACCTTCCTCTGCCCACTCTGGAGTACCTCCCCTCTATCACATTATTCTTCCTGCAGAGGAAGGAGCAAAGCCTTTTCTGCTGGGTCCTTACCTAAAATTCCAGCAGTTGTTAACATTCGCAATCAGTATAGGCTTGTAGTATGTGTGCTTCTTGCTTTTCTCCTTGAAGTCTTCGAAAGCATCCCTGTAGCTGGAGGGGAGACGGGAAGAGGAGAAGCGGGTGAGTGGGTGCCCGGGGGGCTCTGCCAGCCCTGCTGCCCCCCAAGGGCTGCCTTACTGTACCTTCTCAGGAAGGCAGGCAGCTCCTTCCACAGCCGATGCGACAGCTCCTCGCCCACCGCCATGCTGATGGCCTTGGCTCGCTCCTGGCCGCCGTAGATACTCTAACAACAAACGAGATCGTTTTTTAAATGCCGGCTGTTCCAAAAAGGCCGGGTTTGCTGGTTAAAAAGGCTACGGATCCCTCACTGCGGCAGCTGCGCCCAGCTGTCCTGCATCCTCCCCTGGGACTGAGCCAGGCACTGTGCAGAGCAGCTACATTGATTTGGGAATTTTGAACTCCATTTTCAAATGGGAAGAGAGGTGAAGAAGAAAGAAGTATTAAAGAAAGCCTTTAAATTAGCTGAGGAAGTGGGGAAAGCGATGCTTGGGTTCTTTTGTTTTTCGCTGATTATCATATGACTGCATTAAAAACCCCAATTTAAGCACAACCACCTCAATATATGAAGGGTTTATTTTTTAAAAGTAAACTCCACTAATCCTCTGCTGCCAGAGGACAGAGAGGGTCGAGCGTGGGGAAAGCGCATGAGCTCTCGGAGCAGCTCTGCCTGTGACAGTCTCCCCAGCAGGAAGCACAGTGCCGCTTCCTCGCTCGGCTAAACCTGTCTCATCTCTCTGCTGCTACATTATCCAGCGCCTAATGGCTTGGCTTCGGCTAGGGGTGCAGAATAAAACACATGGGGAGAAACAAAGGCAGATTTCCTGCTCGTTTTGCTGATAAAGGACTTTTTCTCCAGCAGATGGTAGCCCGTGCCAGACCATACGTTGGGGCTCCCCACACCACCAGCCCTATTACTGCCCTACACACGCCACTTGGCCTTTCGCTTTCCTGAACTGACTATACTTAGCCTCAAATCCCAAATACGTGCAGGATGCAACTGTTTATTTTTAATATATGTCTGTATTACCTGGATAACAATTATTGCTAGTAGTTCACTCTGAAAATGTCCATTTAGTTTCTCTGGTTCTTGGTCTTCTTTCCATCTTTGGATTTCTTTAGACAAACATTTGCTCAGTGAATTTTTGACAGTAGCCTTTAGGGAAGGAAGAACAACAGCAATTACCACAAGGTGGATGCAGCGGCTCCTTGCCTCATTCAGGTTTTACTTGCCCACCCACCATTTGTCTGGCTGAGGAGACTTTTTCCCTGGCTCTGCCTGAGAAATAAAGGCTCTTTGTTATGAGACGCCTCAGCCACCACTTCAGGGCAGCAAGGACAACTCCCTCACAATACCGTTCTATGCCACAGCGAGTTGAATCATTCAGGGTAGGGGTGAAGATGAAGATCTACGTCCCTTCCCACCGCCCCGCTGCGTCAGTGGTGATCTCAAGGGCAGGGCAGGGAGGGGAGCGGTGGGTGGGAAGGTCGCAGGCACCCACGCGTGCCGGAGCCCAAATTTCCCCAGCCACGCGTTGCCTGCCTCAGTGCTACCCTCTGGGCTGGTTTTGCAATCCTTTTTCACGAGCGCTTCTGACGTCTGAGGAGCGCCGGAGAGCAAAACAAGACGTTCTCAGGTTTTCTCTGCTCCGACCCCTGTTGCGTGCACGCCGTGCAGCGAGGCTTTTGTCTGTATGGTGGCTGGCATCTATCTCCGATCACCCAGTGCCTTTTTCGTGAGCTTTGCAGCCCTCACACCCACCTCTCCCATCTGCAAACCATCACGGGCTACAGCTAAACCTGGAACTTGTCCTCTCATTTTCCGGGAATTCCAGCCCAACGTGCCAAAAAGCGCTAAGCTATGGGAGTACTGTAAAAGTTGCTTCTTGTTTCCATTAAAGCAAGAGTGATCCAAAAACCAGAGCAACTGTTATTTTCTGCAGAGCAGGCGATTCTCCATCAAAGAGACAGGCTTTTCAAGAGCAGACCTGCAAGCTTTTGCTCACCCAAGGTCTGGTACTGCTGCACAGACCAGAAGTCATTCTGAATCCACAGTCTGCCAGAGGGAGCGTAAATCCCTCTGGGGATGTAACAGACAACTGGAATCTTACCCATAAGGAATTGTCGTTGGATTTTTTTCCCACCTCCCTACCACACAGTTTGCAAGAACAGAGCAGTTCTTTTCTGATGGCTCCCAGGGCAGAAGGCTGAGCTAACCAGAAGTTTGCTCTGCAAATCCCGTCTAAGAGAAAGCTGACCTGTCCCCCCAAAAGAAACAAAAGCACTTCTTGCTTCTGCTTCTCTCGGGATGGGTGTGTGACTCACAGCCGAGAAGTGTGCACGTAGGACAAGTCAGAGCTCCTCCGAGGAGCAGCAAAGGGAAGAGGAGGGACTGAATGGGTGCTCACCTCTTCACTGTCAAGGTATTTCTTTTCAAGCTCTTTGCTCAGACTTGATGGCAAAAGGCTTCCAAGCTTAACTTTTTCCAGCTCCTCTGCTAGAGCATGATCTTTTCTCATCTCTCTGGAACGAAAAAGCCAAACAATCACATTTTCCAAGGGCAATGTAATTCAAGACAGCTGTTGATGCAAATCACTTAACACTTTTTGAGGATATCAGTGAAAAAAACAGATCGAAATGTACATTGTCCTTAGCCCAGGCAGGACTTGGAGGAGTTGAATCTGTGCCAGGGGTGGGACCTGTGAGGGTGGGACACTGAGCAACCCCAGAGAACCCCCAGAACACGGGCTGTTTTCTGATACCATGCTGGAAGCTGGGGCCAGGCTGTTGTGCTGCAACCCTCCTCTTCCTCCTTGCTGTTCCCTTCACTGCTGGCCACAGAGAGAGGTGACACCTGGACCTGTCCTCTGGAAAGACCCCATAAAGCAACTCTTGTTGGCCCCTCTGGCCAACAAGACCCCTGGTGCCGGGCTGCGCTGCTTTGGCTGAGTCCTGCTCCTCACAGCTACTGATTTCCAAACACATGCTGGTTCAGGCCTGAATATCCTGACCCAGCGCACAGCACTGCCTCTGGAAGACTTCCAGGATCAACACTGACTCATTATACTCTGTCAAGAGAAACATGAGAAGGAAAAAGTGGAGGTGAAGGTTGAATGGCTTTAGAACAGCAGAAGAAACGCTGCCGGTGTATTTACCGGTTTCACCTAAGAAATGAGAGCCCTGGATTCCCCATCCAGTACTATAAGTCACAACAGGGAATATTTTCAGTTCTATAGCATATATAGGGCTTGTGAGGATGAAATGCGACCCTTGGCTGATGATGTCCTCTCACAGGAGCTCACCCTTTGGTCTCCTAACCCAGAGGCCAGCACAAGTGCGGGTAACACCTAAGCAACATCGACCATGGCCAGGATAATTGCACTTCAGGTTGTTGTATTTATTGCCTTCCTTCTGGTGCAGAGGGCTGAAATTTCCAAATTTTCCAAGAGTGAGTTCAGGTCTGCAACTGGGACATAGATCAGGGCAATGAACCTGCCCAATTTAACCCATAAGTGAAGCCCTAAACATCTGTGCGCATTTATCTTGCCCAGAAGCCTGAAGGGTGGGGTGAGCCCTTGGTTTACAGACTAGCAGCCTTGAACGTGTCCCTTCAGACTGTCCTGGCCAGCTGGTTACAGCAGCATGATACCAGTGACACCAAAACCTAACCAGGTACCAGACTGCATGGCAATGATACTGATATATAAATCAAGCAAGTGTCTGGTTTGCAGCCAGAGAACCCGTGTCAATCCCCAGGGATAAGCATCTGTAAAAGCCTCACTTACTTTGGGTAAAAGTTGTGCACCCATGACAGGAGGAGGTAAATATCCTTGTCTTCCAGGTGACACTCAGCAGTTTGGTTCGCCTGGGAGGCAAAATAATTGTGGTAGAGTTCTGCATATGTGCTGAAGACATTAAACTCAGGAGGATAAAGCTGTTTAATGTACTTTACAACTACTGTCAAATCTTCTTTCATCGTCTTTCCCATGTGCAGGAGGTTCTGGCCAACTGCAGACAGGTTCTCAGTCCTAGGAGTACGGCTTGTGTCTTTCATTCGAGTCTCTACCGACTCCTTTACTGTAGCCATCCAAAGCTCTTTCCATTTTCTAGGTCTAAATTGCATGTTTTGGTCAGGTGGAGTCTCCGACAGGTAGTTCTGATCTTCTTTCTCCTGCTCTTTCAGTGCCTCTACTGCCTGCTGCAGCAGTTCTGGGTTTGTTTTCGCCAGCAGTATGGAGTCTTTCAAGATGCTGAAGACTTTGTGCTTCAGAACTTCGTAGACAGACTCAACATCTTGCTGGCTGATGCTCAGCCCCTCCTCACTTTTGGTAGACAGGCTCTTCTCTAGGACAATCAGATACTGAGCAGCATCACAAAGCTTGTGGTCTTCAAGGAGATCCATGACTTGTTTGACTGGTGAAAAAAGAACAGCCTTTCTTTACTCAACAGTGAAGATTTAGATTCCTGTTTTATATAAAAACAATGGCTCTGGAGTACTTTATTAAAAATACGTTTGTATTTCTATAATGCTATATCTTACATTCCTTAACCATATAGAAAACCTTCATATTTATTTAAAGGTCAGATTATTCCTAGCCTGCTTCCAACTGTGGCAATGATAATTTGAAAACCCATCACCAGTGTGTTACATATGAACAGGTATTCATGTGCTACACATTATTTTTTCCAAAATTTAGATTTGTGGCGATTTCTTTATTTATTATCCCCCTTCCCATTAACATGGCCTCAAGTAAGAAGTATGGCTTTAGAAAAAAATGTAAATGCTAAGATGTAGCTAAATAAGATGTGCTAGAGGAAATACCACATGGTTTTCCAGAAATAGGTTGGCACAATCTGACATGTGAAATTTTTTTGGAGGACACATTTAGCAGGCAAGATAAAAACAATTGAACTATCCTATCTGAACTACAACCAGTTACTGGAGAAGTTATAGCCCCAAATAAGTTTTGTTAGGTGTGTAAGGTTTGTACGGAAAACCCTGGGTGGGGAAAGCTTACATTATTCAAGAAACCCACCTCTACTTCATATTCTCTTTAGAGACTGTGGCACAAAAGCTGAGTGCGCCCTGTTGGCATCTGCTGATCACACAAAGTTCAGAGACATTATCGAAACTGAGGGCTTGGTGTATTTTATAGGAACAACGGAATACCTTGAATAGCAAATGGGCTGAAATTTAATAGCAGAAAGTATAAGATACAAATTCAACAGAACAAAAGTTACTTAGCAACAAACAGGTTTTTCTGCTGCATGCTGGATGTGAATCAGCTTGAGATGGAGGAGGAAGAGAGATGCCTGGAGAATTAGTAAATCATTACTGTGAGATGGTGGCAAAAAAGTCAGATATGACCCCAGGATATAACCAGGGAGGAATGTCCAGCTGAGACAGGAAAATGGTAACACATTGTACCAGGCATTGGTGGTATCTCATCTGGAATATTTTCTCCAATTCTGGTTGCTTTCTTTCAAAAAAAGACATTGGGAATGGGGCAATGCAGCAGTAAGAACAAAGGCATGAAGGGTTTGTCTTCAGTAGACTTGGTTCATTTAGCTGAGCAAATTCAAGGCCAAGAAGGAAAACCACCACTTAGGGAAAAGCACATGGGGAAAGAGTAGTCAATTAGCCAGGTAAAGACTTGGCCGGAAACAAGATAATTTGTACTACAACAGTGAGACTGTGGAAGACCTCCCCAGTAAAGGAGGTAGGACTAAAAAATTGAAACTTATTTTAAGGTACAGCTTGCAAGTTTATGAACCGGGTAATGAGATACGTCACCTTAGGTGTCAGGTGGGCCTTGGAAGTACCAAGGGGCACTTTCTTATACAGTTCTGTTTTTCTCTAAGCAGATATTTTTCTGCCTCTCTAAGCATCCTGCAGGGACAGTGCCCATGACTGGAGGAGCTGTATGTTCAGATATCAGCCCCAGGAAAGACCTACGCATGCTGCTCACTGCTGGTCATGGGGGAAGAGAGGATTTCACAGGGTGGTGGTTTCATGGAGGAATAGAGCAGAGAGGTATGTCCTGGTTTCTCGCCAACCCATGGATCTCTGTGTCCCCATGGGAGGTAGAAATAAGTTTCATTTTAGACAGAAAACCTTCAAATTGGCAGTTCCTCAAGGAGTGTGCCCGTGGAACCAAAGGACCAGGACTGAGGTCATGTCCTCCTCAGCCTGTGCTTCCCCAGGGACAAGTCACCTCAATCTGTCAGTGCCCTTGTTTCTCAAGGGGACAACTCTCCACCTCGTGCAGCCCCTCTAGAGATAACTATAGCCTATGAAGTGATTCAAGGAGGATGGAGAAGCACTTACCACTGAGTGGCTTGGTCTTTTTCATCTTCTTAAGCGCACTCGTAAGGATTCCCTTAATTCCTTTCTTCCCCTTTTCAGGGCTGTCCCCAGCAGAGGTGCAGCTCCCATTGCTCGTGATGGAAGACGCACGTGAGGGTCTGCAGGCTGCCTCTGGCCTTTCACTCATCTTCTCCTGGTCTCTGGACCAGCTCTCGTCGCCAGAAGGTCCAGGACAGGCAGGGATTTGTTCTGCTACTGATGGTGAAGGGTTTCCAAGCTGTCTGTTTGCACCAATGCAACCTTCTGATCCATTGCGTATTCCAATAGGACCACTTTGGAAAAAAGGTAACATTTTCATCATTTTCCTTCTAGCCTGTAAATTTCAGAAAGAACTGGTCAGATTATCACAGTTTGCATAAAAATTAACATGGCACAATGTGGCAAGGTGTATTCCCATTAAAAAAATAGTAATTCTGTAATGAGTTGTCCCTGTGTGGAGAGTGCTACACACATCTGGTATGAGCACAGCTCTGCAGGAGAGCTCCTGAGCAACGTCACCTCAGGTAACTGAGAGGATGGAAGCAGTTCAGAGAAAATCAATGAGTGATTTTAAGGGTGATTCAGATGGCCTAATTTGATACCTTGAGCCTGTCTGGATACAGGAGAGCAGGGCTCTCCCACGGGATGCTGTGAGAGTACAGACATGGGTGTGGATGTGGGTGGGGTGGGACAAGTGTCCTATGCCTATTCAAAGCAACCATGAAACTTCCATATTTTTATATGGCATTGGGATCAATTCCAACCTTTCTTAGAGCCTATTTTTGCTGATCTCTGCTCATCTGGTTGCAGATGTGTTTGTGGAAGCCCCCATGTAGCTACTCATACACTGAGGTTGCAAGTACAGCATGAAAATGAGACGAGTCTACCATGCCAGGTATGCAGCAATCTTTGCTGAGCAAAAGTCCTGCTGGTTTAACTATGTCTCCACTGAAGTCAGTAATAAAATTCTTAGCTTTATGGAGGAGAGCTCCCAGAGAAGGTGGCTCAGAGTTTGGAAACACCAGGACTATGAAAACCATGGTTGAAAGGATGGGAATGTGGGAAGCACACCAGCATCTCCTGATGTGAACATCACAAGGCTTACCATTTTAGGCCCAAAAATCTCAGTCTGAAGCATGGCTTCAATGCTCTATGTGCTGCCCACATCCCTACAGTAGCAGACACAAACTCAAGGATGCATTCAGACCCTTCAAACCCACCCATAGTCCACATAATCTTATTTTCTAAATGGTCCCAGGGTGACTACAGCGTCCCCAAACAAGGCAACTTCACGCAGCTTGTTGCAACTTCGGTGTAGCTTGGGTGTTTTCAAATACCCGGGAGCAATCGCTGCCCCATCTTTTTACGCTGGAATGTAGGGCTGTAGTGCAGGACGTGGCTTGTGCAGAAAGCAATTCTAGTGAAATGGGATGATGGAGAGGGCAAGGGTCTAAGAGCAGGGACTAACCAGACTGGACTTTTCCCAGAGCTGGTAAATGGAACTGGTGCTCATGACCAGGGCTGCTGCCCGTCCAGAGCAGTCCTCGCCTGGCTGAGGAGGAAATATGAACAAGGCACCAGGATCAGGGCGGTTTAGCCTTGTTCAGACGCTACCCTGCCACAGTCCTGCTCCATCACCAACACTCCCGTGCTACAAAAATAATTCATGATGGAAATCTGTTCTTAGAGAACATATTTTTAAAATTTGTATTTAGAATTATTTATTTACATGTATCATTTAATATACCGCCATAGATTTATTTGCATAATTATATTCATTTCTATAATGATTATAATTACAGTAAATAAACAAAGTGACTCATAGTTTCCAATCCTTGTTCTAACAATGTTTTTTTCTAAGTGACTTTCTGGGACACCAGTGCACTTCTGTATGAAGATCTGTGAGGCAAGTTCTGACTTATACCGCGTAAGGGGAGGGGAGTTAGGCTGTAAATAAAGGAAGAATTTGGCTTCAGGTACAAGGTCACAATGTGGTGATCTTCAAATACCCTTGTTAAGTTTATGCTGTTGATGTGTATCATGCCGATACAAACCGCGATACTTATTTCTGGGCAAACTGCTTGGAAGACTGTGGCTTTTAATTTTAATTTTAATTGTGATTCCTCCTGCTGGCTCCCGGCAACTTGGGGAGCTTTGGAGCATCAAGTTAGTGGTAGCAGCCGGGTGGTATAGAGAGCACTGAGAGCCTGGCATTGCTGAAAAGCTTTCCCTCTCTGTGTTTTGGCTGCCAGGTCACATTCAGGATTAGTAGTGCTATTGCTTTTAAAACACAATGAAGATGAAAACTCATTTGGGAAGGAGGGAAAAGGGTGTAGGTGGATGGGATCTGGCTGGCTCTCAGCTAGACGGGTGGTCTGTCACCCGAGGCAAAGGCTGAAGCTAAACCAAAGGTGCTGCTGTGGCTGAGCAGGACAGTGGTGGCTTGCCAAGAGGCGTCGGGTCAGAGCTCTCGTGGCCCAGGGCTCGGGGCTGGTCGTGTGGGCAACCAAAGGGGGCCCAAGCACCAGAGCTGCCCAGCAGCGGGGAGTCACAGCTGGAGTTACACACCTACCTCTTCCCCTAGCATGCTTACTTGGGAGGGAGGAAAAATCCCTGTGGTTCACTCTGGCTACTCTAGTCAGGATACCCTACTAAAATCCAAAAATCAGTGGAAAAAAGCTCCTTTTTCTTACATCTCCATTTAAAAAAAAAAAAAAAAAAAAGTATCACAGCAACCAGGATTCTCTGTAACTGTTTGGGACTTTCCTAATTTTTGTAGGGCTATTTTCCTAGCCTGCATTTCCCAATACAAAGCTGTGTTTAGATTCATTCTGCCAAATCCCTTCCTTCCTGTTTGTTCAAGCACAGACTCAGCTGAGTCCTTTCTCTTTCTTCTATTATTCCAAACAAAGCATTTATTGTTCTGGTTTTTTTTTGTTTATTTCTAAACACAGAAAGTACCTCTCCCTTTTCTATAGCCAAAGGTGACTTTCAGGGTCTTTTGTTTTGATGAATCACGATCAGAGAGGTGGATTTCCAAATGGTTCTGCTTCTTCCTCAATTCTAAGATGAATGCCATTCATCTTTGAAAATCATTGAAATGACACTATACGTGAAAGAACCAATGAGGGGAAGATTAAGCTGGTTAAAGGCTTAGTTTTTAACGGCTGTCAGAACTTTGTCCTGGTTATGCTCTGAAAGGGCCGGGCGTGGGGGCTGGCGATGCCCGGGGAGAAAAGCAGGTCACTGGGTATGTGCTGCCAGGGGCTGCAGCCTGGGCAAAGCCCCCAAGGTCCCTCCACAGAGAGCACGGAGCCTCCATCTGCAGCGTGTCTCTACGCTCTGACCTGCCTAAACCAGTCCCACACCCAGAATAGATGAAAGATAAAATCAGCTCCAGCGGTTTTTTTCCCAGGGGCTGCACATCAGCAGCGTGAGAACTGTTTGCGATATTGGCGTGTCAGGGTGAGTTTTTTCATCTTCAACTAATGAACACGAAAGGAGTTACGCATCTGAGTAAGGCTGTTAATGCAAAGGCTGCCAAGTTCACTCATATTTGGCCAGCTTGAATGCTTGCCCAGCACTTACCAGTTTGCCGCTGCTGGTTTGCATATGTTTGTATCTGCAGCAGGAAATACCAAGAAAACCCCAGCTTCCCAGTTCTGCCTTGATACGCAGCCTCAGTCACTTACGGCAAGCGGTACCAAAAACTTCCTCTCCACCTCATCTCTTTATCACTAAATGGCCGAGCACTTTCTGTAAGAAACACCTAGAAGAAACTTTCTTACAGAAAAAAATCCCACTTTCTACAAGAAACACTGAGCTAACACGTGGCACCAGTTACGGCAGGTCATAGGCAGGAGATGCTCCTTTTGCCCCCGCAGTACCTGCTGCAGCAGAGAGGACGTGCCAGGAGGTCAGCTCTGGCTCGGATGGCCACGGGCTGCTCCTGTACGCCTGTGTTCTGCTCACAAATCAAAGCTCGTTAAAACTCTGGCAGGCTCCTAATTATTTTAGCAGTTAACACTTTGGGAAATGCTGAATCATTTCCCAGGCATGGAGCTCAAATTCAAGTCTTGGGAAATTTAATGATTTAAGGTCAAGACTTGACATAAATCCCAACTCATTACTGTTACTAATTTACTCTTATTTTACTGTTACCGTCATCACCATCCTCATTATTGTTATAGGGCACTATAGTCTTTAGCTCCAATTATTTTTGACATAGTATATTCAGCTTATGGTTCCCAACCAGAAGAGCAGGACAGCTTGCGTACCATCCTCTGCTGCCCTACACAGAGGGACATCAGGACAGTGGTCCTGTGACTGCCAGCGCAGCCGGAGAGGGACCCATGGAGCTCTCTGCATGGTGCCAACCACAGCACATACCCCCGGCCTGGAGCCTTTCTGGGGTGGGCAGCAAGGGCGAGGGAAACACCTGGAGCAGAGCCACGACACAGAAGGACACAACTTGGACTCTGGGCATGGTGGCTTCCCGTTTTCTCGTTTCCCTCCTCAAAGGAAATAGCCCTCATGCCACACGCTTGGGAATGAGCTCATTCACGAGGGCAGCTCATGGCATGCCAGAGAGCACTCAGGGGAGGATTTACTGATTACCCCTATTCTGAAACTTTTTGCTGATCTTCTTGAGCTGCTTCCAGTATTAACAAGCATTTGTTTGGATTTTCAGTCCTCTCCAGCCTGCTGATATCCTCGGTCACAAGGATTTGTGTCTCGTTTTAGTGGAAATCCCCCTCTCTCCAACAGTCTCTCAGAAATCCGAAAGTTATTTAGCAAAGTTTGTTCTCTGCGTCTGCCTGAGCCTTTTCCCGGTCCCCATGGAAGTGTGGTCACCCCATCCCACATGAGAAAATCGCAGCAGGTCAAATCATCTTTTGAAGCAGTGAAGCAATGCAGCCAGCCTGAGCTAAGGGTACCTTGGACGATGCGGTGACACCTAAATAAGCTGCTAATAAATCAAAGCAAAGAGTCTACTGAGATGCCAGCCACAATCCTTGCAAGTTGGGAAGCCCTCCTGGGCTTGTTTCTACCAATTTTTGTTAGCTGGATTGGGGACTGAATGGAGACACTGTGAAGCTGGGGGCTCCCATGTGGTTCTGCCTGGGAAATCACAGTCCACAGGTGAGCTGGGTCACCAACAGTCCCAACTTGAAATTGTACTGTGCAGGTGCAATCCATGCTCCTGTTGCCAGACTCCTACGGGACACCCACCACCTCATATGGTCCAGCACCATCCCGATGCTGGCCAAGCTCTGCTCCTAATGGGGTCAAAAGCTGAGGGGAAACAAAACCTATGTCTCTGGTAAAGAAGCCAAGGCAGGAGCACAGCATTCCCAGGGGACCTGATCCATGTACCTTAGCAGTGCCAGGCACCCCCATAGGGATTGGGGGTGACAGAGGACCCAAAGGACTTATTGGAATGGCAGTGGCAGACCACGTAGAGGATCCCAGGGTACCTCACCTGGTGTGAGATGCTTTAAACCAGCATTAAACCATGCTATCACCTGTCTGGAGAACAGCACAGATATTGCTACACAATGCTGCTGTCACTTTTAAATGAGAATTTGGTTTCCCTAAATTACTGACGCACAGCTGAAAATTGTCCTGTAAACCAGCATCTCCTGTTGTTTGTGAGAATTCTTCAAACAGCAAAAGAGGAGAAAATTACACATATATACTGTTATTGGGAAAAAGCAGAAAATATGTACTGTAATTAGCTCTTTTTTCTTCTTGCTTCAAATCTGGGTAGTATCATTTTAAAATGCTGCCGCTGAAAGAAAAAACAGCTGCTGCTGTCTAGGATTTTGTTTTCCTATTACTATTCCCAAAGCCAAATCCTGCATTCAGGCTTGGAGTTTGCAAAGTTCACTGCTAGAGCTAACATCGACTGAGAAGATACAAGTTCCCTGGGACCCAGATCTAGAGCTCCTGGAGTGCTCGCCTCTGCCGGCACTTTCAGACTCTTTGGCTTCTCGGGCCTCTTTTTACAGAGGGAGTGACCGAAGCAAACCCAAACCTGAGTTTTCCAAAGTCCTCTGCTCCCGTTTGATCAGTTCAATCGGAACTGCCAAAACTCAAAATCCCTCGGCGGGGGCAGGCAGTTGAATACAATCATAGAATGGTTAGAGTTGGAAAGGACCTTAAAGATCATCGAGTTCCAACCCCCTGCCATGGGCAGGGACACCTCCCACTAGACCAAGTTGCTCAAAGCCCCATCCAGCCTGGCCTTGAACACCTCCAGGGATGGGGCAGCCACAACTTCTCTGGGCAACCTGTTTCTTTAGGTTTTCTGTTCCGAATTTGGGTGTGATGGTGAGGGACCATGGCTTCTACATCAGCTATATGCTCCAGTCACAGAAAGTCTTCTCCTTACTTTGCAGCAGCCTCAAAAAGAAGTCCTGTGTTAGGATCCTAACCCTGAGGTTGAACCCTTCTGTTTGTGCCCAATGAGTTGACACAGTGGATATCAGGCAGCTGCCCAAGAATAGGAGGGAATTTTGACAGGCTCTTTAATGCTCTGGGAAAAGGCAGGTCCTAGGGGCACTGGTACTTCCCTGACTGGGAAAAAAAAGTCAAAAAATGGCGAGCATGGCAATACAGAAATGTGCCAGCTTGGCACAGTGACCCCAGCAGGGTGCAGGGTACAGAAGCTCCCTGGGACCGTAGGGGATCCAGGCACTGAAATGGTGTTTTTCCAGTACAGCCAGGCTGAGTGAATCATAATTCAATTCTTTTCCTGTGATTTGGGAGAAAACCACTTCCTGCTGAAGAGAGACAAAAAGGAGGGGTTGGGAAGTGCCACGCTGAACCTAGATCCTGGTGCCTGATCTTGGTTTAGGATGCTTTGGTGCCCAAGACCTACGTCTGGATTTTGGGGAAGGGGTTGAGGAGGCGGGTAACAGGAGTCACTGCTCGCAGCCTGTGTTCAGGCCCTGAAATTTGGGAGATGAGCAACAGAAATTAGACCCAGCTGTCGCAATGTGATTGCCAGGCACATATTCTGCTGTCCCCAGCCCTGGGATGTGTCTGGAGCTGCTGTCCTGGCAGCAGTTCGATTTATTCTCTATTCTGGTCATTACAAAGCGGGGCTGAAACCTGTCGCTTTCTCCGGGAATCTATCCTTTAGCACTTTTCCCTTATTTTCCCCCTCTTCCAGACACAGCAGGGAGCTTTACCCCTCCCTCCCCTGGCAACAAGTGAGCCGGGAGGGGAGGCAGAGGCGCGGGAGAAGCGGGAGGGAGACACCGGCCCAAGGGGAAAGGGAAAGCCCCGAGCTCCGCAGCGAGGAGAGGCGGCACAAAGGACTTACTCTGCGGCGGTTCCCGGGCGGGCTGCGGGGCTGGCGGGACTCGCTGCGCGGCGGCGGGCGGCGGCGGCGGCGCTGGCTGCGGAGCCCCGGGGCAGCCCGGCTATAAGGGGAGGGCGGGGAGGCGGGGACCCGGCCACGCAGGGAGCCCCGCTGGCTGGGAAACTCCGGCTGCGCCTCCCCTCCGAAAATGGGCTCAAGCCAAAAGGAAGAGAGAAATCCCCTCCGGCGGGGAAGTGGTCCCCCGCGGGAGGGGGGGTGGCTGGTCCCCGGTGGTGGCGTCTGTTGGTCCCTGGCAGAGGAGCTAAGCCCCAAGCATCACATCCTCATGGACTGGTGATGGGGCACTCTGGCCTCACTGCCCCAGGGGTTTGGATGTATGATGTGTCTGTTCCCCATGGCAGCCTTGGAAACCCACCGTTAGGGATGGAGAAGATGCCTCCAAACGCTGTGCTCCCTGGGCAGGGCATTGCCACGGGTGGGCTGGCAGGGATGAGACACGTGCCTGAAAGCACAACCTGCTGTATCGGGGTCCTACATCGTGTCCAGGGTGAAGTGCTTTCCCCAGAGTGGGGTTCACGGCACTCCCAGGAGACACTAATATCATCAAGTACCTTCTGTATGATGGTTTGAGACCCTGCTGGGGGACTGGGAGACATGGGCTTCCTTCCTCATCCCAAAGCCTCTGAACCTTGAAGAAGGGACATTTGTCTTCCTGATTTCCTAGGTACATCCCTGGCTGTGGAGGTGTGGTGAGCCTGTTACACTGGGGAAACGTGTGCTGCCATGGCACGGGATGGCTCAAGGATAATCAGGGGACAGCTGGGTGACACTAAGGGCTGTGTGGAGCTATTGCAGAGGGTCCGTGAAGGCTGTGCTGTCCCCTGCTTAGATAGCCTTAACGAAGAGCATCTTCTGCATCCACATGGGTGAGATCTGGGCTGGAGCAGTGGCCCTACAGACAGAAAATCAAAATATTGTGGTCCTGCAGAGCCTGACCTCCTCTCTTCTTTCCTGGGAAGGTCTTGTGGGCAGAGAGGGGTCATCCAGCAGGTCCCAGTGCCTGGTTACTGTGCCCAGGACAATTTCTGTTTTATAACTGATAGCTGTGATCTAATACAAAACGCAAAAAAGCGGTCCAGAGACTTAAAACAGTGTGAACCATGAGCTTTCCTGATGCTGCTGATGCCCACGCTCAGCGCCTGTGTGGCTGCACAACTTTGTGGAGGGCTATGCAGGCCCAGCATGCGGTCATTCCTCAGCAGCCAACGTGGTCTGGGACCATCGTTTGTGCTGGCTGAATGGCCTTGGTGCTGGAGAGGAGATGCTTCTCTCAGTCTGTGCCTTTTGGCAGGCATTCTGCCCGCCGGGGCTGCCGCTTTCCTGTCTGGGACTCTCTCCCCAAAAAGACCATGGTAGCAGGGAAAAAATCTTCCCACCCAACAATGTCTGCCAAAACAGGAAGCAGAAGCGGAGGGGCCACCCCAATGCGCAAACCCATGATCTCCGGTCTCTGGAAAACACTGATTCATCTCAGGCCAGCCTGCGGCTGAGCTGGGCGGAGGGTACCCCTCTGAGATTACCCTGGGGTTGGGTCCCCCCCTTGACAACCGGTGTCAAGAAACAGTCACCGTCATGGGACAGAAATCCTAGGTACCACGTGGTCTGAAAATCATTGGAAACATGAAACGGTGTGAGATTTGGCTCCGAAGTGCAGTAACTTTCATCATTCTTGTATAAATGTCTGTACGGAATCATTTATGTGGAATCCAGAGTAGATTCACATAGTGGGATCTGTTGCTGGGCCTTGTCTTTAGCTTCTGTGAGTTAACTTCAGTGGGGTCAGGGCAATTCTGCCATCAGACAGGGGACCGAGAAGCATCTTGTAATTGGGCCTTAAATTAAAAACCTAGAGGTTAGGTGTCATCCTTCAGGTGCCCTTATTTACCTGAAACAAACTGATCACTACTCTTGGACCTCCTGCTGGTCATGGCATTGCTTGTCTAAGTAGCCTGATTTCTGGGACAGGCACCTTGTATTTACTTATACGATATTGGTTAGTGGCTGACCAAGATACACCAGGCTGCACTTCTTCTAGTGCTGCACAGGAATTTTTCTGTGCTCTGTAACTACTCAGGGTGTATTGCATAGGGCTGCACTGATATTCTGTGTTTATGCTATCTAAGGAGCCATCTTAAGTCTGTGATTTTGAGAAATCCGGGGTTTTACGCTTAACTTCCATAATACGTACGATCTATTTCTCAGCTGCAACCTACACTTAAAAGCAAAAGGTACTTCAGAGATTTGTAACTTAATTTTGCAGATGCTTCCTTAAATTTGAACAGTGAACTTGCGTGGGGTCATTCACCTCTTCTATACTGAGCATCAAAGACTTTCTCACTAGCAGTCTTTATATCCAAATTTTGCTGAGCTGGAGCCTTTAAGAGAGATGCGTCTCTACAGAAAAAAAAAAACACTTGTGAATCCTTTGCACTAGACAATGAAAGATTTTTCTTACCTCTAAAAATGCAGAGACAATAACAAGAGGTGTTGATAAGAAGAGTTTTGAAGCAAAGTTTTAATTTGTTCTTTCAGCATGCCGAAGAGCTGTTATCCTTTGTTGCCAGCTAAAGGTGTGTCAAGAAGCAGATTGTTATGGGGGTAAAGGTTTTTCTTCCTGGAATCCATTAGTTCAATATGCTTATTCATTGAATGGTATTTGAGATTTTTATTCAAGCTTGTTTTAATTACCTTTATTACCAGACAGGGGGACTATTAGTTTTCCTGTGGGATTTTCCATGAGCTTAACTCATTTCTCCTAAGTAATGACAGCTGTGCGTGCTTCAGTGATAGAAAAGCAGCAGGTCTGGGTGCAGGTGGCTGGTAGCAGCCCTCTGGGTCAGTGAGTACCATCTTGTTACCTTCTGCTGGGGATCTGGGAGACAATCTCCTGGAGCAGGTGGTTGGTACACAAGGAGGTTGGCCCAAGTAGAGCTGCCTGAAGAAGAATTTAAGTGAGTCAGAAAATGCTCTCAGGGTGGGATTGGACAGAAAAACCAGGGCCAGGTAATGTCCAGCAGTGTTTCCACATGGGATGGGGTGTGCAGCAACTTGGGGAGGGGACAGGGAAAGATGCCACTGTGGTGGCTGGGGGAGGTACATGAAGGAGTGTGTGATGGGGACCACATCTGCTGTGCCCTGAGCTGCTTGTACCTGGTTGCTTTGCTGCTTCTGTGCACAGAAATACCTCTTTTAATTCTGGTTACTCTGGGATATTTTGATAGAAGTGAGGGCATCTGCAAACAGAGGAGAATTTGGGGTCCTCATTAAAATGTGGAGTAAAAGACCAAGAGGTTGCACCAGCCACGTTTATCTGGCTCTCCCCAGAAGTTTTGGGTCTGCAAAAGGGTTGATGGTTTGAATTCTGAAGACTCACTCAGACCTGCAGGCCAGAGCAATGGCAGTTTAGTTGTGAGGGGCCCCAGCTCCTCTCCCTGAAAGGAGGGACATAGAATGTCAGTAAGCTGTGAAGGAACTTGCTGGCTCAGAAGGCACTGTCACTGCTCAGCAGCTGAGGCAAAGCAGCTGGTAACTGGTGGGAGGTCTTGAGGAGATAGATCCAGCTCTCAAGACTGTTGTGCATTTTAACTTGGACCACTCAAGTCATACAAGGATTGCTTGGATGATGTGCTCACCAAAGCACGTTACTTCTGATTGATTGAAATGCCTTCCTCTCCAGTAATGGCTGCAAGTAATGGAAGCAAGAGCTCTTTTTCTTCATCAGCAACCAGACTCAGAAGAGCTGTGATGATATACCCAAATATTGGCCTTATAGCATAGGAACAGGGTAGCTGTGAGTGGCAGGAACAGAGCATGAGAAAAGGAAGCTGAGGGAACCCGAGTTCACCATGCAGATTGTATTATGCAATACTCACCACTGTGGGAAATGTTCCTGTGACAGATGATGACTGCTTCATGTAAAAGACATAAATAAGTAGTGGTGAGCAAAGATGAAGGACCCAGGACTTCTCCCAGACAATACCAGAAACCACTAGGATGAAGTTTTGCTTCCTCTTGCATTTTCTTTGTGCCAATGAACAGAGAACCTCCTATGTTGCAGACAACTGGACTTCTTCTAAATGTCCTAGGGCCCAGCTTCAATGGGTTAGTGAAGAGTACCTCCTGGGACACAAGTTTGAAACCTTTCAGGCTGACAGGACTATAGTTTCTAGCTAGTCTGAGACACCTCCTGTGAGATGACAAGAGGAAAAATTAGAGGTTATATCCTATTTCATTAACTACTTCCCTGGCCCAACTTTGTTTTCGTTTGTGCCCCACAACCCTTGATAATTATCCATTTGCAATGAATTCTTTGTCCATAGACATGTGTTAAGTCATATGGTTTTAAGTAAAGCATCCTTTGGCTTTCAAAATGTTCAACATCTGTTGTATAACAGCCACTGCAGCAGTGTATCTTCATCCTTCTCTCAGTTCTGTCTCCCTTCTCTTCCTCCCTAAATGATGAATGCACGTGTTTTTACCCAGCTCTATTTGAGGGAGGTTGGTGTTGGGGGTTTGACCTGCAACAAAGCTGTGATTTAATAGCTTCGAAAGTGTGAGCCCCTTTTGAGAATTTTGCTACCAGCAAAGTTCTCAAAAGGTACAAACCTCACAAGGTGATAGTTTTGCCCCCTCCAGCCACATCTGAACCAAACTAACCATGCAGAGCTTTTCTGATTTTGGTTTGTACTGGTATCAAAAATCCTACGTGTCTGAGTAACAAACCAGGAATTCAGAACTGTCAGGAATGCCCGAAATCTTCATCAAAGGAAGGGCTTGTATGCAAGTGTGGTCTGCATCCCCACCCTGATATTTCTGCTTGAGGAGTGGTCCATAGCTGAGGTTCGTGACACCTTTGCCATGATATTTCTGGTGGAGGAGGTATCTGTCTCTGAGGCTGCTCTGGCACCCTCCCCCTGGTATTTGTGGGAGAGAGCTGTGCATTTTTGAGGTTGTTCTGCCACCCTTCCCTTTACATGGAGACTGGTGGAGAGGTCCGTATTGGAGGTTTCTGGCTGGGCCCAGCTGTCCCTGACATGTCCACAGTGGGCAGGAGACATGGCCTAGAAGTGTGGTCCCCTTGTCTTGACAGCCCTGGCAGCTGGACATTCCCAGTTTGCTATCCCTGGACCTTTGGCCGAGCAGCTCCATGGGACAAATTGTTGTCCTCCATGGAATGGAGGTAGTGATATTGTCCCTGTGTTTGGAGCTGCCTGCAGACTGATTGATGGGCATCCTCAACAACTGCTATGCAGAGACTTAGGGAGGAGAGGCAGGCTCTAGGGGAAGGGTGTAGCTTCTTCCTCTTCCACTGAAGGAAACTCGAAGTGTTCTTTCCTGGTGTGGAAGTCCAGTCATCTCGGCGCAACTCATTCCGGAGGAGTGGGAACTTGTGCTTCCTGCCATCCCAGTTCCATTGGGAAATGGAGGGCATGTTGTGGAATCACAGCACTGGGCTCGGGTCTGGGACGGGGCTGAAAGAAGCACTTGGAGCAGATCTGCGAGAGCTCTGGGCTGGGGCAATCGGGAGGTGTCACATCTGCCTGTACCACAGAAGTTTGGGGAAACACTGGTGCTTTGGAGAAGCTTCGGAGATCCTCTGACAGAAAAGCACTGTCGTTTTTATCACCCTATTTTTAAGGTACTCCAGCACTTGCTACCCCACAGTTCTTCATTTTTCCTGGCTGACTCTTGCTTCTTTATATAACACTGCTTCTCTGTTCACAGCTTCCTAACACCCTTGGAGGGGAAAAGCACGAACACACAAGGACCAGCTCTCTGTAAAGCTAGACAATTGTGTGTGTGCTTGGAGGATGCAGGCTGGCTTTCTCCCAGTGCTCCTGCATTAAAAAGGGGTCATTAAGATGGGGCCACTTTTGACTCGGGTGCCCTCAGAGGTCAGCACAGCCAGGGGCTGAGGGATGGCAAGGGGGAATTGCCTCACCAGCAGAAGAAATGGTGCAAGAGGCCACGTTCTGGGCAGCATCAGACATCCACGATGTGGCTCAGTGCTTCCAGATGTGATGGCACAGGGCTGGGTTGCCCGTCTCCTGGTCCTGAGGTGCCTGCTCTGCAGCCTCAGGTCTTCACTACACTCCCGAGCTCCAGATGGACAGCAGGGGCTGTCTCTAAGCCAAGCCATCCCCAACAGCCGCCGCAAAACAAACCTTGCCAGCTGAGCCCTGGCGCTGCCAAAACCGCCCTGCAGCAGCCAGAGCTGCTTCAGCCGTGTCGGTGGAGCTGCCCGAATACCTGCTGCCCACGGGTGTGGGAGAAATGTGCCCATTTTTAAAAGCTGGAGGTAGTGCATGCTTGTCCTTGCTGGCACTCAGCTCCTGGGTCCTCCTCAGATGCCAAGGTCGGTGCTCGGGCTGGCACACAGCCTGTGTGCAGGGCTGAGAGACCTAATTTTAGATGAGGGAATGCGACAAAGGTCACAGGATGGTACCAAATCCCAGCTGGCCCTTGTGATGGTAGCAGCATTGCGTTTAGACCTGGTGGGACTAATCAGGACATGTTTTCATGCCGGTGGTTTTCCCCCAGCCCAGGCCCCTTCCCTGCCCCAGGACTCACTGCTTTGGGGGTGTCTCTGTCTGCCGAGTGGGAAAAGCTGCCCATAAACTCCCCATCCCCACAGGGTGGAAAGTACTGGGGGGGAAACACACGGGAAACTCTAAAAGCAGTACTTCTTTTTGAGATCTTGAAAGCAAGACAGCAAGAAGTTCTTCTGTTTTGAACTTCCTTTTGGGTCCTCAAGGTCTGCCAGTTGCTGCTGCCAGGCTTTCTCCTGCTGGGTTATCCTGGGGTGCCCAAGCAAATTGAGGCTTGGTGAGTGGCATGGAGGGAAGTTTTCAGGGGAAATCCAAGTGGCTGTGAGGACTCAATAGCCTGTTTTTCAAGCCCTCTGACTTAGTAAGGAACTCATTGCTTATGCCGCACTGTCGAAATCAACAGGGCTGTTGCTATAGAATTTACTGGCAGGAGAGAGAGGCTCTTTATCTCTTTGTAAATAGCAGCATATTCCTGAGTGAGATTTACAGATCTCCCGAGGACTGAAATTCCCACTGACCTTGCAATTAAATATTCCTTTTTTTTTCCCTCAACAAATGCCTGAGGAATCCTGCTGGCTCTTCAGGTTAACAACCTTGTTCTTTGCCTCCCTCTGCCCTGGTAGAGCCTGCACCACTGGGCCAGGTAAAGTGCTTTTCTCCCCTGGGAATTGTCCCAATAGCCCAGCGGCCAGACATAGATCCTTCCTAAACTGTTCCAGCATTGAATGAGGTTGTCACAGTATTTCTAACATCCCTTTCACAGAACAGAGGAAAAGCTCTGAAGTAACTAAAGATGATTGATGGATCTGAAAACCAATATTGCAATGCCTGCGTGAAGGCAGTATTTAGGATGCCGTATTTAAAGGTAAGCCCCATGTGTGCACTTCTAACTCCTTCAGACTTCTATCAACCTGCAGTAATAAGAAGCAGCTTCACTTATAAGAGGTTGAAAGGGCTGTTACATATAGTATTGATGGGTTTTTGTTTTTTTTTTTTTTTTTTTTTAACTGTGGAAAATAATACTCTTTTGGGGATTCTGTTTGGAACACTCCATGCAAGCATTTTCCCAGAAATAGAGCTGTAACAGCAACGATGCAATTCAGTTTTCGTGTCGTGACTAAAACAATGGCTTCTAAATCCACAAACCAAAACCCAAGGTTAACTGATTGTGGAGTGGTAACGGTTGTTGTTTGCAATGGACTGTGAATAACTCTGGGGAAATTGAACAATATCGCTGTGAGTTTTGCTGCTTGTCTGTAGGCAGTTTTGTTAACTCAAGAATTTCTCCTGCTCTGGATGTTTAATAGAGCAAAACTAGGCATCCATTCAAGTATTCCTGCCCTGTTGCAAGCCAAACAAATCCTTTTTTTTTTTTAATTCATTCAGAAGAGACAGCCTTGAACTGTTTCAGTATTTAATCACTTGCAAAAGGCATTTTGATGGAAATGAGAAATCCCAGACCCAAGGTTCAGAGCCAAAGGCAGAGGAAGTGGCGTGTTCAGGTTCGGCCCCCCCCTCCCTGTCTCCCTGTAGGCAGCACTGAAATGTCACATGTGGGGTTCCACCATGGGGGGCTCCTGGGAGGTGCTCTCTTGCCATGGTGCAGTAGCCTTTGCCGCAATGCGGAGTGCTGCCATGTCAAGGGCATGCCCAGCCTGGGTGGGTGCCGCGGCTGCTCCAGGATCCTGACCAGCACTGCAAGGGAGGCTTTCTCACTCTCAAGGGTGATTTTTTCCCTCGCACAGAATAATTGGGTTGAAATTTAGGCCCCAACCTGGTACAATCCCATGGATCTATTTTTCTTTCTTGTGCTGTGGCTGAATTTGGCTTTGTGCTACTTGGTAGTGAAGAAATGAGTGAAAGTCGTATGGTTAACAAAAAAGGAAAAAAGAGTTATTTTTTCAGGTAAAAGAGAGTTGCAAAGAGGCATTTCACATGTGACACCACAAGGCTGCATGTCCACCCATAGGGCTAGAGGTGCTTCTGAGATAGGAGGGGATGTTGGACCAGAGCTGTGTGGGTGCCTCCTTCTCTGTTACCTTTTCCAGGGCCACCATCTCCTGCTGGGCAGATGCAGATGGAGGGCTGGGCTGCAGGCTAAGTCAGGGGCAGGAGATATACGGGATGAGCAGCACAAACCATTTCTTGGTACCTCCCTTCCCTGCATCCCGCTGTCTCCCCTTTACCCCTCACCCTACTTCACCAGGACCCAGTTCATCAGATCCAGAAGAAGGTCTCCTGAATCAACGCGGTGTCTCATGCATTGTCCAGCAGTCACAAGCAATCATGCTTCCAAATAACAGCTCCTTCTTGAGCTTGTTGAGAGAACTTATTATTGGCAAATTGAGCCTGGCCTTTTGGGCTGTTATTTCTCTCCACGCGTCTCCTTGAAGTCAGTATATGCATCATCCCGGGGAACAGTCTTTGTTTTGGAGGATGACTAATGGCTGCTTAGCAAGAACATGTGCCCGGTGGATTCAGCCTTGAGATCACTGAGGGGAGAGAGACACTGTGGGCTTTCACTAGTGCTTTGGAGGGCTCAAGGCCCATTCATTCAAAAGGTTCTCAACATGAAAGTATGTGTAATGCATTCTTGTGCTGTAACTGGGGCTGTGAGGGGAAGATGATGGTCCACGTGTGCAAGTGACGTGCTTTTGAAGACAAAAACCACCAGCTTTGTTGGCCTTGCTCCTCCTAATGAATCTCTGATGATTAATTCCATGATTGCGTTTTATCTACTCAATGAGTTTCTGTTCATAGCACAGTTCCTTCAGGAAATATTTTTTTAAGAAGTTTTGGAAAAAGTATTGTAGAGTTGTGAGCTCTCTCACTCAGGAAATGATCCCCAGCATTTTGTGCCTTGCTCAGGACACCAGACTTTTATGATCACTTTGTTTTTCTCTAATTTCAGCTCTGGGATTACCCACGATGAGCGTCAGCAGACAGGGCTGTTGGGTACGTGCACGTGAAAGCATGAGAAACTTCCCGGTCTTGTTCTTGCTGCCGGCACTGTGGGCCACCGAGGATGCAGCTGCTTGTTGTAGGTCAGCATCTGAACCAGTGCCCCTGGGGCTGGTTATGGCCCCACGGTCCCTCGCATCACTACAGCCCTAGAGAGTCAGTGTCACCAGGTATTATCAGCTGGTGGTTCAGGTCACCAGCACACTCCTGCTCCTATGTCTGGGTGGTCAGGCAGCACTGCTGAGAAGGGACCCAGCACATCTCTCCCCATCGCAGAGCAGGACCAGCCATGCTGGCACATCTCTTGCAGGCATCTGCCTGGCTTGCTGCTAAATGCCACTGATGGTACGGACACCACGCTGTCCTCAGCGCTTCAGCCCCTCAGCACTAGCAGCGGTTTTACTTCATCTCATCTAATTTGTGCCTACTTGCTGTAGCAAGTAGAGAGCTGGGACTCTTTAGCCTGGAGAAGAGAAGGCTGAGGGGAGACCTTATCAATGCTTATAAATATCTGAAGGGTGGGTTGAAGGAGGAGGGAGCCAGACTCTTTTCAGTGGTTGCCAGTGAGAGGACGAGGGGCAACGGGCACAAGCTGGAACATAGGAGGTTCCACTCAAATATGAGAAGAAACTTCTTTACGGTGAGGGTGACAGAGCCCTGGAACAGGCTGCCCAGGGAGGTTGTGGAGTCCCCTTCTCTGGAGATTTTCAAGACCCGCCTGGATGCAGTCCTGAGTAACATGCTCTGACATGCTCTGGGCAATCCTGCTTCAGCAGAGGAGTTGGACTAGATGATCTTTGTGGTCCCTTCCAACTCTAAAAATTCAGTGAAATTCAGTGAAATTCTCTGTGCCTGACCCACACAGAAAATGGAGAAGAGCTTATTTTTTCCCTTTTGCAGCAATTTTTTAACTGGCTTGAAGACGATTATCCTGTTTGTGCTCTGTGCCTTCCCTGGAAGTACTTTTTTAGTCCACAGATGGAAAAAAAGTTGAAGGCCACTGCTCTGCACTGACAAACATTAAGCAAACCTCTCTTTCTCTATGGATGCAGTTTGGGAGATCATTCCTGTTTTCTGGGCTTCCTTCTGATTGTCAGCATCTTTCTCCCAGCTGCAGTTCACCAGCCCCTTTCCAGGAGCTGAGTGCAGCCGGGGGACGGCTTGGCCAGCTGTGAAACCCCCCTCTTTCTGCCTTCTGGCTTCATTTGCTTTCTCTGTACTTGTGTAACACTGTTCACAAAAAAGCAGCTCTGTCTCGCCTGATGCCAGTCTCCCCACAGTCCTGGGGAACCAAGGCATAATCCTGCATCGTAACAAAGCCCAGGGCAGCTCCCCAGCCCCAGCTTGTTACGGAGCTCAGGTTATGGACCTAATTGTGCTGCCAGGCACAATTTCATGCACGGCCAAACATAAACTATGCCTGGTCAGACATCTTGGGACTTAGGTGCTCATCTTTGACCTGCCATTCACTTTTTCTGCCTCAAGAATATAATCTCCATGCAGCTAATAGAGAAAGCCTTACATGGGCACGTTGAGAATCTCAGTGATGGAAGTATCAAGATGGCAAAATTACTACAACAGCCTTTTCCTGGAAGTTTCTCCATTTTACACGTTACTCCTTTTCTGGGATAATGTATTTGAATTACTTGATACAGATTTATAAATATAAATGGAGAATGCTACGTTGGAAGGGTATTAGAGGCTATTTGCAGTGCTCCGTGTGACAGGGATGAACACAGGGAGGCAAAGTTCATGTTAGCTCAATGTCCTCAGGCAAAGAGTTAGTTATGTGGCTGTGGGACTAGAGGAAGTTCTTGCAGTTCTTGAAAAGTTAATCCACTTCTGCCACACATTAATTTACATCAATCTTTACCTTGATGTAAATCAATACTCTCTTATTATTGTAATAGTAACGATTTAAACGAGCTATGTCCAATAAATGCTCTGGCAAACTGATGGATCTCCTGCACGGGTTTTATGGGAGAGGTGGGCCAATCCCAGTGCTAATGTTATCTCATCGTTAGCAGTCTTATGTAAAAATGTCCTTAAGGGATGTAAATGCACAGTGATGCTGAGCAGAGCACTCCTGCCTCTGCCCAGTGCCCGCAAAACTGACGTGACCTGCTTTGGGGCAGTAAATCCAACCACAATGAGATTTCATGAAGAAATATGCAAAATACAGAAAATAAATGTTTGCTAAACACCGACAGTATAGAGAACTGTGATATATAATTACCGAAGTAGTTAGTAGCTGAAAAGTAAAGCTGCCCTTGAGATAATAATGTCCTGGCACCTCTTTTCTTCCCAGCTGTGTTTGCTGGGTGGTGTCAGGCCCAGTAGATGTAATGTTAGATATAATATTAGATGTAATAAAAGTAGATGTAATACTGCAATCCACTTCTCCTTAATATTTTAGCCCAATTTAGAGCTCTTTGCTGAAAGATAATACATGGCAGGGAGCTAAACATTATAGTGCTGCTGCACTAAAAGGCTTTTTCTGCAATATTTTGACTGACTGATGGATTAGGATCCTCAGCTCAGGGACAGCCTCCTGAGCTTTCCCTGCAATGTCTCAGTTTTATTACTTCCTTGCTTGGAGTGAACCTGTTTTCCATGTATAAAGCTGCATATTTTTTCCCTTTCCTTGCGGAGTAATTAGCAATTGAGTGACATGGGCTGAAGCAGGTGATGACTGCCAGCCTGGCTCCTGCTTTCCCTTTTGCAGACAGAGCTGATGCCCCCAGTGAGTGCCTGCCCACCCAGCTGGGCTCCTGCGTGGGCACCGGCAAAGCCCAGCAGAGGAGCTGGGAACCATGGACGTCTGCTGTCCGTCTCCGCTGGCACTTCCCAGGCCTTCCTTAGGGAGGGATCGCTCTAATGGGCAGTTTGGAGCTTTTCCAGCTGCTGGTGGTGAGCAATGGGGTGGCGCTTTGCTTCCGGGCAAAGACAATTCCACTAAATTGCTGAAATGATGGCATCTGAAGGCCAGTCTCCGATGGCAAATGCCATCCTGTGGGCCACCCTGGCTGCAGACATTGTTCCCCTGGACAGAATACTGGAAGCTCTCCTTTTCACCCCAAACCAGAAACAAACAGTATTGTGAAAGAGCAGAGCCCTCTGAAACAAACAAAAAATAAAATGTCGCCACCCACACAGTGCTGTGAGCTGTGCCAGGTCTCCCCCCTGAAAAACAGCGTTCACCCCTGAGAAGCTAAATCTGGAGAGAGTTTGGCTCTTCCAATTAGTTGGATACTTTTGAGAATGCCTTATTCACGGGAGGATATATCTGCACTTGGTGGTTCAGGGCCTCCAGGGCAAAGCTAAAGGTCTCCAGCTGAGTCTCCTGGTGGGGAACGTAACTGCCTGCTGGCGTAGGAATAGGGCTGATGGTGGAAATCACAGGGAAACAGCAAACAGAGGGAGTTAATGGTGTAATCCTTGGCACTTTCCTATAAAAGCAACATATTTCACAATAAAAGCCCTGAGAGGCCTCTCTTCTCTTTTATTGGAATGTAAAGTATGGTCCTAATCAACGCTGGGTGTTTCGCAGAAGACAGCTGGACAGCAGCAGGGAGCATAGCCCTTCTCTCCGGGCTCGGATGCCTCCAGGAGCTGCTCTTGCAGCCCAGACTGAGCATCCCCCTTCCCAGGGGGGGACAGGACCTCACTCCCCGCCCACCCTGGAGCTCCCTCTCCAGCATGGCTGTTGGGGCAGGACAAGGACAGAACTGTAGTCTCTTCCTAATGGGGTCACCGTTAAACTGGATTGCTTAAGAGCGAGCATCAGGGGAGCAGCAGCTCCCGGAGGAAGCAGGCTGTGCTCCTGCCGCTGGCTCACAGGATGCCAGGCTGCAGGATCTGACAGTCCCAGGAGAGGCTGTGACAAAAAGCAGGTCATTGTGCCCAGCTTTCCTCCATGACTTCAGGATAGCAACTTGCTTTTATTAGAAAACGGAAGCCGAGTGCCTTATCTAACCCCAGGGCCAGGCGGCTGGAGCCCGAGGAAAGGCAGCTGCTTTGTGGAGAGACCGCTAGTGAAATAATAAGACTGAAAACCCAGTATACGTTTAATGCAGTTGGGAAAAATTCTGGGCCGCAGACGCCTTGCGTGAGGTGCTTGGATGAGAGACGCACACAGGGCAGAGGGAAATTTCTGAGGCACAAAAGCTCCCGCTGAGGCTTTAGGGCCTCAAATCCCACACCCCTCTGAAAATCCAGTCTTAGATGTCTCAAGCTGAGGATGAAAAAGTTGAAAACCCCTTTTTATCCTCCTCCCTCCCCCCCTTAGTCAATGCATTTGACATTAAATGTAAATCTCTCAGCGCTGAAGCCCTTCCCCTCTGCTGGGATGGGGGATGTAGCTCACACATCCATGGGGGTGTAATCCAGGGCTCCCTGCTTGCACCGTGTCCTCAGGACAGGGAAGGGGAGCTCCACAGTGTTCCTGAGCTCTTCACACCTAACAGGAGATGCAGACGGCAGTTTACTTCTCCTTCTCCATAGCAAATACAGAGCGTCACCAAGCCAAGGATTTGCAGGAATTGTCACGAGCTGTATAGAAGAACGACGCAGGGCAGAAAATTCCTCCCAGGATTTCCTGCCTCAAGCTCTCAATTTATACCCAGTATTTCAAAGCCATCTTTAGAAAAACACTTCATCTTGACTGTGGAGGTAGCAAGTCTACCTTAGAAAAATTTTCATATGATGATTGTGAATTAAAGGTGGACTCTATAATTCTTATCCATCACAACAGCTCCCTTGACCTGTCACCAGCGCCTGCTGCTCACCCGGGTTGAAATTTATACTGGTGCAAACTGGAGCAAAGGAAGCAAAAGAGTCTCACTACTGATGCTCTAGGCTATGCAGCAGAAAAATTAGTGTTCCAAGGCTATGCCATGTCCACATTTATCAGATTAATTGATAGATCATAAACATGTCTCTGTACAGTCTTGGATTAATTCCAGCGGAGGGCAACCTAAAGGATAAATTGGATTAAATAAAATCAGATTTGTATGGCCGTAGGCTGCTGGATGTCTCTTTTAGACTCCCATGCAAATGCTGGATGTAATGCTTTGGATCCCTCATGGAGTTAAACCGTTGGTATTCCATGCCCATCAATGGGGGGATGCTGGTTTACACTGGATGAGGATCCGATCCGTAGCACTATGCCTGTCCGGTTCACATTAGGTTTCACACTGCAGTCAGATTGTACCAGGTTTGGTAAAATACATTTGAACAAACAAGAAAATGGACTAGGGGCACGGTGGCCCTTTTCCTCCGGGCAAGGAGGACTCGGAGCCTCCCTCCACGTGGCACGTCTGATCCAGACATGTCTGCCCACACAGAGAGGCTGTGATGGCATGAACAGGTCTTTGCTCCCTCAGGAGTTTTGCAAGGCAGCCCACGCGTGAGGAAAATCTGGCCACGGGGTCCGTCGTGGAATGCAGAGTGGTCCATGCGCTGCGTGTCCCAGCTGTGGGCTTTGGTTACCCTCCAAGGTTTTCCTCCTCAGGCAGGTAGTGGTTTGTGGCATCGAGTCACAACGTCACCAACCTTGTGTCATACCAGCTCAGCCAGCTCGTTCATGGGGAAGGGAAATATAACTTGGGCACTACCACATCCCTGCCCGAGCTCTGCCCCTCGGTTGCTCAGGGACACTAATTATGAAGGAGGCTTTTGCTCTGCTGCTGTATAATTATGCAATGCACACTTCAAGCCTTAATATAGCTCTGAGTGAACTCCTTTTGGTTTTCTCCTGTTGTCTGAAAAGAGACTCATTCTTGGACCAAACAACAGAGCAATAAAATCTGAATTGAATACAGGGTGGATGCAGTGCCTGGGCTGGGGCTGCTGCCCAGGAGCTCTTGCAGGAGGTCAGTGTCTTGGCGCGTCTGCTGCCTTGGGTTTCTGAACTCGGGGTAGCAAGTTCAGAAAACTACTCCTTTTCCCACAGCAGTCAAAAAGTTGCGTTTGCAGAGGAGCAAGGTGGGGTAGCAGATTTTGGATCACGCCGTAGAGGCAGCGCAGGAGGAGGGAGGATGCTGACTGATGTTTTGGTTCTGTTTTAGAAGCAGCTGGTGATCACCGGGGCATCAATTTCGGCGAAGAGCGTGCTGCCCTCCCCACCATCAGGGCTCTCCAGCACATGGTAGCCTTGCTGAAAAATCGCTGCTCTCCTGGCGCGCCCCAGCCCCCGGAGCATGAGGACCGCCAGGAGGTGCTCCTTCCTGCAGAAAGCAAACAAGACCTCGCTCAGTCCTGGTGAGCAAAACCAGCCCAGAGGTAAACAACCAACCACCGTGCCGGAGAGGGAGTGAGGCCATGGCAAAGCACTGGGGAACACAGAATCATAGAATCGTCTAGGTGGGAAGGGACCTTTAAGATCATCTAGTCTAACTATCAATCAACATCCCCTTACTGGGCTGGAAGAGCAACCAGGATGGGGGTCTGCAGCCTGAGGAGGTACCGAGGCAGTGAGCATCAGCTCCTACCACCCTGCGCTGGTGGGACACCCTTCTGCTGCTGGTCCTTCAGGGAATTTCCTCCTCTCTCTCCACACACACGTGACGTCTTTTTCAAGTTTTCCTGAGAGGCTGCAGACCTTTTATTTAATGATTATTTTGAGTTGAGTAATGGAAGTGCTAATATTTAGGAAGCTGACAGGCACTAATTAGATTAGAGCTAGGAAAGCCAACTTGGAAAGATACCCTGTTGCAGTCATCTTGGTATATAGAAATTCAGCAACGTCTCTGAGAGCTCAGGGGAAGAATTAACAGAGACCTGAACAGGAAGCAATGCAGGTCCAGCAGGTTCCGCCTTGTTTTCCAAACTTAATTGTTAAAATAATATTACTCAATAATGGAAAGCCAGGAAATAGATCAACCAAGAGGACAAGCCTAAAAACCTGGCTGGGGTCTAAGGCTAATGACGAAAAAGTACCACAAATCACAGCCTTGTAAATGGCTTTTCTGCCTGGAAAATTTTTTTCAAATAGCTAAGCCTGACTAGGCATCGTTTACCTCCCCCATTCTTTCCAGAACAGGCACTGCCTCCTTCATCAGCTGAGTCTGGCCACTGGGATTAAGGCTTTTTTTTTTTTTTTTTTTTTTTTTTTTGTAGGATAGGTGTGTTCACCTAGGAAATTACTCAGGAACAATTATTCTTTTTCAAATCCATGTCTTGAATTTCCCCACACAGATAAGCCTGAAGCATATCTGACCCACTCAAGTTAAATATACTCATGAAAAATTTTGAGCCTCGTATTTGGGGAGAGGAAAATATATTTAATGTCACTTTTTTTCTAAATATTTGAGAGTCCACATCAGTGTCCTGAGGAATTTGTTAAATTTATAGTTGATTTTGATTGTATAAGTGTTCTTCAGCAGAAACTGTGTAACCCAGTGCAAAAACCTTTGGTATTTTTCTGAAATGACTCTGATGAAACAGAATTATTTTGCAAGCTGTACCACTGATATTCCTTCACAATGGTTGGTAGAAGAGCCGTAGATGAGGAGGTAATTTCTGATACATAGCTGCTTAGCCATGCACAGAGCTAGTCACTTTGTTTACTTTTCCAGTAGACTTAAATTTTGCAGATGCTGCTTTGGAACAGCAAATGGAAAGTACAAAAGAAAGAATTTGTGATTTATTCCAAAATTTAGTGGTTGTGTTGAGGCCCTTTCAGAAACTGCAGCTGAACTGTGTCAAGGTCTGCTGCACTTTGAGGTCTGAGCCTGAGAGCAGGAGACAAAGTATTTGCTCCAAAGTTGGAGCCTGCAGGTTGGCAAACTGGTCTAATACCAGTGACGCACTGAAAGGCAACCTGGAGCTTTGAAGCGAAACAAGGTTCATTTGGAGCAATAAAATGGTATCCAGTGATAGGACACATGGGAATCCTTGAAAGCTGCGTCAGGGGAGCTTTAGATTTGACATTAGGAAGCATTTCTTTACTGAGAGGGTGGTCCAACACTGGAAGAGGCTTCCTAGAGAGCTAGTTGATGCTCTGAGATTGTCAATGTGTAAGAGGCATTGGGACAATGCCCTTAATAACATTCTTTAACTTTTGGCCAGCCCTGATGTGGTTGGACCAGGTGATTGTTGTAGGCCTTTTCCAACTAAAATTTCTATTCTAATTCTATTCTAATTCTATTCTATTCTGTTCTATTCTAGAATTAAAAGGCTTTTGAGGTAACTTGTGTGCATTATAAGATACAGCAGATGGGGAGAAAAAGAGAAAGGATACAGCCATAAAGAAAGAAAACCAAGGTGGAATGCCCCCAGTTGCTGGCACCTTGACCTCTAACGTGTGGCTACCAGCAGAGAAGAGAAGCTGAAGAGCTTGGCCAAGGCAAGGAGCGAGCTGGCACTGTTTGGGATGGAGCCCGGCAGTTCTGGCATCTGCCATTTCACATACCTGATATCTGGATAATCCTGACACAGCTCCCTGACGTACTCCTTGATCTTGTCTTTTTTATTCTCCCCAATGATGTTGGCGATGTGGTGTATGGCAGAAAGGAGCCAGTCGGAGTCAGAGCCCTGTGAACGAGGAGACGTACGAGGACGTGAGGGGGAAGCGCGGCACCTGCAAAATGCTTTTTACCTGCCGGGCAGAGCGCGGCAGCGGGTGGCTTTCCCTGGTGTAGGGCAGTCCTGCTGCAGGCAGGACAGGCTGCCCTGGGGCGGGCAGGGTGCTGCCGGGGGGTGGCAATGGCAATGCACCCCCGGGAGCAATGCCGGGCCTTGACTCCGTGCTCCCCGACACTCACGAGCACCCCAGGGAGGCAGACTCTGAGCAGGGCATTGTGGCCGTGGTCCAGCACAGCAGAGGATGCCAGAGCCTTCTCCCGCCTCTCCTCACCCCCCCACCCCACCAATAGATTCGTGTGCCTCACTGCTGAGAGGGATCTGCCTCGGCCAAGTAACCACCCAGGTGGGGCTCAGTGCTCCACACACCCGACTTTCTGCAAAACCCAATAAGTTCAACTTTGGCTTCCCTGAAAATCCCAAACTGATGCTACTGAGCCACAATGCGCACAAACAGCTGCAATTTTCTCCCCATCACCCTCCTGTACACAGACTGTGTGCCCGGATGGACCTCCTTGCTGGACTCATCTCCATGAACTGTACCCAGGGCAGGGATCCTTCCAAGACAAGGTGCATCCCATGGCCCAAGGGAACAGGCCCAGGACCAAGTTGCCACAGGATGAGCTTGATCCTGCAACATGTACTACTTGATCCCACAGCTACACAAAAGGCCCGTGGGCAATTGCAGAGCTGCCAGCTGAACATGCAGAAGCTGCTACTGCAGAGCAGCCACCAGGCTGGAAGTCCATGCCGTTAACCTGCAGTGACCACCTCGCTTGCTCTCTTTTAAGCACTTTTACATTTCTTGAGGCTTGCTCTCCTTGAAAGCCTGCAGCCTCAGTCCTCAGGAAGCCAAGAAAGGACATTGCACCTCCAGGAATGGGACAACCTGGGGATGCCAGGAGGGAACTCACATACCTGATCAATGAGCATATTATTAAGGATTCTGGCTTCCTGGTTCATCTTTTCACTCACTTGCTGCCGTGTCTCTTCATTCATTTTCCGTCTGGGTTTGATGACCTGCACGATGTATTCCCTCACCACGTACTTATGAATGTCACGAAGAAGCTCCTGGTCAAAAAAAACCCAAACCTCATTTTTTTTCTGTGGTTCTCAGGCAAGGCTATGGCAGTGAGAGTGGGCAGAGGAAGCCCTCGGGTCTTTAGCAGCAGCCGAGGGCATGGAGGAGATGCACAAAGGCAGCGCACCGGCCAGGACACACTGCCCAGGCCAGCTGAAGGCAGCCAGCAGCTCCCACAGCAACGGCAGTGCCCAAGGGAATGCATGGAAATACTCCTCACCCTGAAATAGCCCATGGTTTTGTGTTGGCAGTTCAGCTCCTCGGTAGCCAGGGGGAATATTTAACATTGTTTTAAAAGTAGGTTTTGATGGTGCTTTCATATTTTAAGTTACAGTGCTGTTGTCACCTACCCATTTATTTCACAACTGCACAGATGTGAAAGGAGTATATGGGCCTGCGACTTGTGGAATTGTAATGTTCACGAAAGCTTTTGGTTCCTCTTTAAAGGAATCATTTCCCGTATTTAAACTACAGAAAGGAAAGATGTTGCTTATTCTCACGTGGAAGTATGGTAATAGCTGAACTACCCCATGGTAGCATCATGTCATCATCATCAGACCCCATGGTCATAAACATCCCCCACTGCTGGAGATGAGTCTGCAGGTCAGACCACAGCCTGAAAATGACAGTGGGACTCCCCCAGCATCACTGCCCAGGTGAGGGACCATCTGCCTACCTGCCCCGTGGGCTCCCTCATGTGCTGCAGGTGCTTGGAGAACTGCGAGATAGCCAATGCCAGCGAGTCCGGCCTCTCCGTAGCCAAAATCCAGTCCTTGGTCAGGATTTTCTTAAGGAGTGGCTGAAAAAATACCACCTCACTGGTGACACCGGTAATATTCAGACTAGGTGATGCGCTAGCTGAAGGCACCCAGCTGTATGCCTGCTTGGTGGGCTTGAACCAAAAAGCACAGAGCACTGACGGTGCACCCACTCTGCATGAAGACGCACCAGGAGCAGGGAGCACGCTGGGATTCTCTCAGCACCCTAGGGAATTCAGACCCACATCTCCCCTCTCTGGGTAGGTGCCCCAGTGCAGACAGAAGAAACAGCACTCCCCGAGCAGGAGATGCTTTGGCATTAAAGGCTTGCTTGGGACACCTCATTCCTTTGCTCCGTGCCGCCTTCTAATCCACCAGCTATATTTCTTTATCCCTACTGTATCCCTATTCATAACCCTACTGTATGGATGAAGAAACAGATGTGAAAGTTAATCAGAGGAAACTCAGGCACGGCTAGAACAGGCTGTGGTGTGCAACTATGTATGCTAGTGTTACCTGGGTTTGCACCAGCTATGGACATGATAAGTGACTTGGTAGCGAATCTGTTGGAAATTAGCCCAGTAATCCATCTCAAGCTCCTCTTGCTCACAGCACTTGCAGGGGACTGTCTGTCCTGCCTGCAGACCCATGTGTCTGTGTCTCACTGGGATTTTCCTTCTGCTCACTGCTCTGATGTGGTGGTGGGGGAATAGCAGCTGGGAGCATCCCCAGCTCGATGCCTCATGGTCAGTGATGATATGGGAGTGATGGCACTGTTTCCCATCTGCCCTGGGTACAAGGTGCTCTGACCAAGTGTCCCCAGTGGGTGATTTCCTTGCCACGTTCCCAGAGCTAATGTCCCTCCACACAGACACACAGCAATATCCACTAAAGGCTTCTAGTGGCACCTGGAAGAGGCTCCCCTAAGGGCAAAATTCAAAATATCCCTTCTCTGGCACATTCCCTTTGTACTTTTCTCCTCTTAGCTCTCAGGATCTCTGTCTTTCGACTCCTGGTAATCTTCCCAATTATTTCCCCAGCTTGTGCCCTCCTGCTGTGCTCCCGGCCTGCTGGAGGGCTGTTTGGAAATGCTTTGTCCCAGCCACTTGCAGTTCTCATGGCATTTTGGCTCTCTTGGTCAATGCCTTGGCATGACTCCTTCCTCGCCTGCCCCTTAGGCTCTGAGACAAGCTCTGCAGTCACTGGAAAGTCCCCTTGGCCAGACAGGCTTGGCTTAGATTGGAACAGTTGCGTGACTGTCTTGGCCACTCAAAGTTGTGCTCGGTGATTTAGAAAGTGAATTAGGATGAGTGAAAAGAGGTCAGACCAAAGGCTTAATTTTCCCCATCTGGTGTTATACCAGCTGGAGCTAGTGGACCCCCAGCCAGCTGGGGGCAGAAAGCCCCATCTGTAGCACGTGGGAAGCACAAACTGCATTGCAGGACATTGCCTTTTAGGCCTCTTAACACAAGTTGAGATGATACCAAAGCTTTATCGGCTGATACCAGAGCTTTAGCATCCTCATGATGAAAGAATCAGTCTTTCTTCACCATGGAAACAGCCTGGAAAAGTCACCTCTACCAGAATGAATTCTGTCCTGTCTGAAGAGGTTGATAATGGACTGTGATGGCAGATCTATGAATAAGTAAGAGTAAATCAAAGTCTTGAAAAATCCAAATGTTTTGATAGAAGGAAAAAGGTCCCATTGGTGCCGACTTCCCCGGTGCTTCACTATGGGTGAGGTTTCCCCCCACTGCTTTGCCTGAGATGCTGGAAGCCACTAAATACCCTTTTCTTTTGGTTGCCGTTGTACTAAAGTAAACAGCTTCACAAATGTATCGTTACTCACAGCAGAAAAGCTCCCAGGATGCTGAAAGTGTCGCTTTGAGTCAAGGAGGATTTCTACAAATGTTAGGCATGATGGATTTCGGAGGGACCCTAATGTCATGCACTGCAAACCAAGGTCTAGCTGGTGAGACAAGGGAAGGGCAACGGCCCTCTGCTGCTGCCGTGGTCCTGCACATACCCCTTAGATTTAGGAAATAATGTGGCCAAGATCCTCTTACCTGTGCTTTTGTTCTTAATTTATTTAAAAAAATATTTGTGAAGTTCCTCGTCAGAGCTGCCAAAATCTTCTGCAGTTCCTCAGTGTTGACTTTAAACACCGTTTCTAACCCTGACCTAGAGAGAGAGGGAGAGACACAACCAGTGGGTTAATGTTAAAATGTAAACTATTACCCTGCCCTAAGCACTTTATCCAGATTGGTATCTTGGACATTATTTTAAAATAAATTTGTGTATCTAGTACTTCCTCTTGGAAACACTTAATGGGTGAAAGTAACGACTCTTTTTGCACAATCCATACACAGAAAATTAATCACAACTGAGTAACTGTGCTTAAAAAAACACCTATTTCCTCATCAGGTGGGATGGTTCAACCGTGCGGAGCGGTTGCATGGGCTGGTTACTCTTTCACTTGAGCAACACTTCTGCTAAATGATCTCCAGGTACCCGAGAGAGCACCGAGACAAGTAAATAATAAAGCCAGAGAAGGGAAAGCTGCTGACCCTGCGTCCCCCAGAGCCCTGCTGACTCACTCCGGGCAGTATTTACCAGCAGCAGTTGGGACGGTGAACTATGGAGGTGGAAACCTGTGGAGTTTCCTAGGGACAGTGCATACTTCTGCAAGGTTTCCCACCAAGAAGGAAGAGAACACAACTTCGGAGAGGTTAATGAAATCCCCGGCAGTATGTGTGGGCTTTGGAGGTATTGCGATATCCTGGCTTTCTTCTCACTTTCCATCCCTGCCCCACTGGAACACGCTCCAGGGGGAGCTGAGGCAGCACCACTAAAACGCCAGTGGTCCCCAAGCATCTCTGGACATGCCATGTCCACTGCTGTGACCACAGGGCACAGCGGGTTCCTGCTGCTCCTTGGTAACTAGTTTGTATCTGAGGATGCCCAGGCAGGACTACAAAACATGTAAGAGCAACCCTCTCACCCCAGGCTGGGGCTCAGGTCCATAACTCCTGCTGAACACCTAAAGTCTGCGTCCAGCACCCACAAAATCACCACCTACCTCTGCACAGCAACTCATTGCCCCAGGCTGAAAAATATTTAACTTGACATGGGAATAAACCCAGAGTAGCCAATCCACCACCTAAATGATTGCCAGCTCCCTGCCTGGGGCTGGCTTCTCCCTTCACCACCTCTCCAGTCCCCAGCAGGGAACGGGAGAGCAATTTTTCGCAGGAGGAGGGAGAGGAAGCCGGCTCCTCGGCGAGGTTAGCATTGCTGGAGAGACCATGCCATCTAGAGACATCCCGATGGTAGTGCTCACTGCGGCTGGAGCCGTTGGCTCCTGTGAGACACTGCAACATGCGATCCTCTGCATCCCCTGAATAATATTTGGCATGTAACATCCCCGCCACAGGCAGTGCTGGGCAGCAATGGAGCAGCAGCCGGGGCTGGAGATAACAACCCAAGCTTCTTGGAAGCCGAACCCCTGCTGCGTGTCAGGTTGACCTCTGAAGCACCACATCTGCATGGCAGGGATGCCCAGAGCTGGTGGGCATACCTGTTTATCAGAGGCCTTTTCAACACGTGGCTTTAAATAACTAATTCTTAACGCATGCAAAGCCCTAGAAGTTCCTCCTCCTGCCAGCAGCCATGGCAGGGGTTTATTTGCAGGGGTGCTTTCACAGAGTTTCCTCCAGCCCAGTGCCAAAAGCAGCTGTCAGACCGTGCTGCTGGGTTTATTCTGCCAAGCTCCAGAACAAAAAATGAAAAAGAACCCTCCTCTGAGGCTGAAATAAATGGGCGGAAAATGAGTTTAAAGCTTTCACGCAAGCACCGGATCTGTCTGCGAACCAGATCCATCCCCACCTCTGTCTCTTCATCTTTTTGCCCCAGTGAAATGACTTTTGCATGCACCTCTTGAGGAACATCTCCCCCGTGAGGTGAGGAAGGGCTGGAAGCTGAGCACCCCACGAGGCACCCCCAGGAGACCTTTCTGGACGTTGCCACCCTCCCGTACCCCAGCAACGCGGCAGCTCGGCTTGGGGGGGACTTACACCAGGTCGTGGAAGCTGTTGATGTAGGCAGCAAAATAGGGTGCAAAGATGGGACTGTCCTGGGCAGTGCTCCACGCCATGAACTCCTCCCCGAACCTGCAGGAGAAGACACGTAGGTAATGCTAACGGCTGGGGGACCGAGGATGGCTCATCTTCTGTGTACACAGCGATGTCAGGAGACACCGGTGGCTGGCCCAACCTGTCCCCTCTGTGTGCGGACATGTTTTTTTCCAGCTGTCATAACACGCGAGTGCATTGGAGGGGAATAGATGGCAGATAATTATGGGTTTAGGGTGCGCTCGCCTTGAGCGGGTACGCAGCACTTCTGGAGAGATGCCAGGGATCTCGGCACGCCAAATCTCTGACTTTTCCTCACGCTGAGGGATTAATTGTGGCCGTGGTCAGGCTCATCATTCTGGTCCTTCATTTCTCTGGCTTTGGGGGCAATATAATACGTGCCCTCTCAAGAGCACAAGGAAAGGATTTACCTCAGGGCTGATTTTACAACAGAAGGTGAATAGGAACAGGGCATCACACCTACGTTTCCCCTCCGCAATCTCAGCGGGGTACGTTCAGTATCTGGTTTCCATGTAGCACTGCTCAGAATCACAGAATCACAGAACGATACGGGGTTGGAAGGGACCTCTGGAGATCACCTAGTCCAACCCCCACTGCTTTTATGGCTTTGACAGCTGTTTTACAGCCAGGTCCGCACAGCTGGCAGGAGGCTGCATGCTCAGGCGGGCTTTGCCTGGTGGTCCCAATCTTTGTCAGGGTAAAGGAACCTGCTCGGGCTCGCCTCAGCGACTTGCATCTCAGTTTTGTTTAAGGAAAAGCTTAAGTTTCAGTGACCCTTTCATCTGGGAGCCCTTGCTGCCCCAGCTTGCATTTTACACCGATTTTGTTTAAAAAAAAAAAAAGGAAAAAAAAAAAAAGAAAAAAATTAAAAAGAGAACAAAGAAAAAAAAAGAAAAAGGGAAAAAAGGGGGGAAAAAAGGAAAAAAAAGGAGGAAGAAGACAAAAAAAGAAAGAATGGAACATCAGTACTGTGTTTCTCCTCAAAAACACAGGCAGACTTCAAAGCCAAATAGCTGTTTTGAACTACCCTGCTCACCTAGGGTATGGGAGACAAGTGTAGATGGCTGGGCCATTGGAGACGAGGGTTTAGAAGAGGAAAAACTTGCCTTTAATGCACTTTGGACACCTGCCATACCCCAGGTTCACGATCTGAAAAAGCAGTGTTTGGGCTCCCCACCCTCACTCCTGCAAAACGCCTGTTAGCAAACTCCCCACTCAGCACCTGCCGGAGGTGGGAAACTTCAAAGGTTAATGTGAAATTATTTTTAGTCTCACTCGGAGTTGATTCATGCTGAACGGCCTTTCTCCTCCACAGATCGCTGCTCCGGCAAGTGGCCCTGAACCCCCCGAAACATGGCCCCGCTGCAGGGGGTCGGACAGCGTGTCGCTGTGCTGGGACCCTCTGCGAGCCAAAAAAACCTTCCCTGGAGCATCCCCAAAGCATGTCACAGGGGAGAAGACCTGAGACCATAAATCAGGGCCTACCAAGCAGAAAATCATTATTTCGGCAAAGTTGCTGGGTCCTGTGCCCTTTGGACACTGGGTAAGTTTTAAAAAGACTCAGAAGGTGGCCTAGCTATGCTTTTTGTACCAGAGAGGGTCTCATCAGCCATTTCTATGCCCACGGGATGCTGGAGAAAACCCTCTCAGCAGGACTCACCCTGGGACACCTGGGGTGTGTTTTGGGCAAGCAGGCTCTGGGTCTGGGGGTCCATAACTGCTGCTTGCTTGCGGTTGCAGCTGCAAACGACCAGCATCCAAGGGCACAAAGGTCCTGGATGGATGGGAGCGCAGTGGTCCCACTCCTTTTCAGCCAGCCTGGACCCCTGACCTCAGATTTTGGGACTCGCGAGAGTCCCATCTGGGTCTGTTTATGACTCCCTCCAAGTTGTTTTGCTGCTTGCTCGTTATTTGGCTCATTGTGATCTCCAGTTCTCCCAGGAGCAGGCCCATGCCGGCTCGGTGCCAGTCTGGCCCAATGCATGGACCTTTTCCCTGCTTTTTTACCAATGTGGGACTCATTTGGAAGGAACGTGCTACCCAGAGCGGCGACAACCTTGGTAAGAATTCATGCAGCTCTGCCAGGCACAGCTCAAGCGTTTGTGTTTCCAGGCTTCTGCTGATGGCTCCAGATATCTTCATGTGCTCCACGAGGATCTAGCAAATGGCATGAAAAAACACCAGTGAATATGACAAGCACAGGAGAAACAAGGGTCTCATGCAGCTTTGGTTGATAAAAATGACTTGCCTAGCAAAGGGGGAAATAGCCAACTTGTTGCCAGGAGGTTTGTATTAAAAATAATAATCCAGAATGGGACAAGAAGCACAAACTGATTTGTGGCATAACCTAATGGCGCGTATCCTTCTGTCTGAGCGTGAGCTAGATGCAGTGTTGACTGGAGCCCTGAGCCTCCATCCTCCTCTTTTGGGGGGATTTGTGGATCAATTCCCAGCCCAATGCCCAAGGGGAGCTGAGCCATCCCCGTGTCCCCCTGCGGAGGGTGGCTCTAAGCACCGTCCCTGGGGGCACACGCAATCCCCCTCCTCAGGAGCGACACCAGGGCTGCATGGAGGCTCAGGCATCACCCTGAAATCTTTCTTGCCCCGATTCCCATTCCCACAGTCCCAGTGGCCTCTCCAGAGTGAGGCAGGCTGCTGTCCTGCTTTGGCACTTCCCGAGACATCCTACCCATCTGCTAATCCAATTCAGACCTGCCTTCCCAGTGATCACACAACGTGTAATATTCCTCTACGGAAAATGAGTCACGGCAGCCGGCAAAACTCTTTGATTTTCTTTCTTTCTTTCTCTCTCCCTCTCTATTTTTTGGGTTTTTTTGGTATTATTTAATTGAAATGACTCAACCCTTTGAGTGAGGAGAATGAATCCAAACCCCTCCTGGCTTTATTACCCTGTAGTCCCTAAAGCTAGTAGGAGCTTTTGTTTTTTATACTGTTTAAATTGGAGTGGCTGTCACTGCCTACGGCCTTTCTGTGGCTGCCGCAGCCCCGGGACAAAGTTGCTCTTTCAGCCAAAGGGTTTTTCTAACAAACCTTTTCTTTCCGCCTTTTTTTCCTTTCTCTTTCTTCTTTCTAATCAAAGAGATTTAAGGACTTTAAAATCAGTTGCCTATTATGTTGCTGACACAATTGACAGCAGGTTTAATTTGCAGCTAGAAGGCAAGCGGGAGAGCTAAAAGTTGTAATAAACTGCATTTTCTGCTCTAATGTATTCTGCCAGTGCGTGACTAACATAAACTATCGCAGGAGGTGGTACCTCCACCCCAGAAGGTAATGATCCAGTTTCCCTGGAGCCACAGAGCCCCTCACACTTTGTCCCCACTAATTAAATACCGTTTGAATATCAAAGGAGAGCGAGGAGTGGTAGAGGTTTTCCTTCACTTCTGGATGAACTTCCTTCTCCCACTTCTCCGTGACCTCCAGTCTCAGGATGTTTCCAAAATAGCTTTTGATTTTCCCCTAAATGTTAAATGTAGGAAGGAAACATGCAGGTCAGGATAATGAAGGAAGCATGAGTAAAGCGGCTTGGGGTGTTTTGCTCCGTCGGCACGTGTGTAAGGCTCATGCGTGGCAAAGGTCCTGCTCCAGACCCCATCAGTCTACACAGGAACCTGGGAAAAATCAGGAGCTGTGCTGTGTGGGGGCAAGGTACTCCCAAATCAAAGGGGAATCATTCTGCTGGCACGCAAATATTGTGTCAGCTGTTTGACTGCTTGATTGCAAAGTCCTCCAGCTCGTGTAATGCTCAAGGTCACACTGGTCCTTTCCAGAGGTACAGCCACTTGTGTAAGTGGCAGCACTGTTCAGTCCTGGCTGATAAATCAATCTTGCTGCCGGTGAAACAAAATGATCCTTCACCAGCATGATGGAGCAATACCGATTTTATTCAGCTGGGTACCTTGAGCTCACCTTCAGCACTGCCCCGCTTCAGAAATGGTTTGCAAGAAAATCTCTGCACCCACCAAAGAGCCAGGAAAGCATGTAGTCTTACACAGGGTCCCAACAAAGGACAGCAGAAAGACAACTACAGAAGGGACTTCCTAGGAGTAGCTGAAACACGGGGAGGTCCTCTGTTGGGGACAAGCCCAAGGCTGTTTGGCTACAACAAGCCTCAGATGCGCTGCAGGAGCTCACACACCATGAAAGTAGCAGCTAAAATGTCTTTACTCCTAACTTTGCAATGCTTTCAGTGTGATGAGCCCCAGCTACAACCTTTTGGTATGCCTTAGCCATACTGTATGGGTCTGGTACAGTCCTTTTGGCTTTGCGATCATCCAGGTTCAAGCTCATGGCCTTCTTCGGTCCTAGAATTGGTGTTCAGGACTTTTTGCTTTTGATTAAAGGCCATTCTGCGTGGTGTTGGCAGGACTCAGCACCTGGTGGGGCTGGGAACCATGATACAGCCATCCAAGACCTCTGCCAGGGGAGGCTGGGACTCCCATACCCTCCTTGGGGGGCACGTGGGGGCAAGGTCAAAACTCTCACCTTTGCAGAAGTGATGTAGTTGCTCTTCAGTTTATCCCAATCAGCTGGTGTTAACAGCAGGGACAGGTTTTCTGTCTTAACTTCTGGTTTGAGATCAGGGTGACCCAGAAAGAGTTCACTGGAAAGATTCAAATGAACAAATTAGGTTGCCTTAGAGTATAAGTAAATTGATGGAATATTCATGTGGCATGAGCTACATAATTATTAAGCCGTGAGAAATATACTTAAAGCTTAAATTGTGATGCTTGTTTTCAAGCTTTAACAAGAAAATCTTTCCTCACTATTCAAAATCCTAATTATTCAAAATCAAAGTGATCTAAGGTTCCAGCCCACCTTAGAAATCATGAGACTTCTGAGTTGTTTGGACATGAAAAGTGCTATGAGAATTTACTTTTTTAAATAAACAAGCTGAAGCTGATTCATTTGACTGCAAGCCTGCGAAATGCCTTTCAGGGTAATTCCTGTAGCAGCCTGCTGCTGTGGAGTTAGCTGATCTCACCGGCTCCTCTCTGGTGTCACGTCACAGCCCGTGTCAGCCCCTTCTTTTCCCCTGTGCGTTATCCCTAGCACAGGGAGGTGGCAGAGCAGCCTCTGGAAGCCATTCCCGCGCTTGGGACAGGGGCCATCGCTGCCTCCCCCCTCCCGCTTCCTCCGCAGATGGAAGCGGTGGATGGACTTGCAGCTAGAGTCTGACTACAAAGTGCTCTCAGCTGACACACGACTTCACCACTCGCTTTCCCCTGGATTGCAGTGTAATAAGGCCAGCTGATTAGCGGGGAGGCAGGGAAAGGGAGAGAGCACTCGTGTTTCTCCCTCCGGGGCAAGAAACCCCTTATGAGCCCGCACAATTGAATGTGCTACCCCTGCAATCTGCCACGGACCGTGGAGGCATTGCACCTTTGAAGTGATGAAGGTGGAGAGGAAAAAGAAGAAAATATTCAGGCACTTGAATAAGTTGCAAGCAGTCACCTGGTTAGCAAGGAAGAGAGCTGCGATGTCCTGCACGCAGCCTGTTAACCACAGAAAAGCACTCCCATCGCCAAACCAGCACTGAGGACAAGGTTAGGTTTGGGTCCAAGTGAGGATTGCACTGTACAAGGTCAGGCTGGTGCAGAATGACTGCTCAGCAGAAAAAAACGCTCAGCACGCTGATAGTGCCCTGGAGTCCATGTCCCCATGGTCATGGTTCAGATTTCCAGGAGAGGTACATCTGCACATGTGGAGCATTGCACAGCCCAGCTGCTGCTTGAGTCTGCTGCCCGTTTAAAAGGACACCACAGATTTAAATACAAACTCTCCACTATGACTTAAACGACTGGCTCAAGGGGATGAAGTTCTTTCAGCATGGGAAAATCCAATGGAAACAGCCCAACTCAGCAAGGTGACTGCAGGCAGCGCCCCAAACAGCTGCAAGCTCTCAATAAGCTCTTCCACAGCAAGTTACAGAAATATGATGGGGGCACTTTTCTTTGGTGCAGAACCTGCCTGCTGAAGCTCGTTTCTTCCCCCCTCTCCTGCAATGCTGGGGTGCAGTACAATGCCCAGGGGCTGGGGACATCCAGGAATTTCCCTCTAGATGAGATCAACAGGGACACACTGGGGAGAGGGGCAATGGGTGGGAGAGTCATTCCCATAGCGGTCCTGCCATAACTCTGCTCAGCCAGTGCCATGATGCTGAGGGAGTTACACACATGTCAGCACAGTCACCACCCTAAATGAGTTTTGAGGAAAAAGTGGGCAAGTTCACAGGATAAATCTGTTTAGGGCTGTTCAAAACAACGACCATCTGCAGTCCAAATGTCCCTGGGCCAAAAGCTACCCAACGTAGGAGTACTCTGAGCAAGTGTCACTGCTGCATGCTTTGCTCCACCACTACCCCCTCCCTGTCCATTTTTGCCCACTGTTTGACTCACTGTTGATACTCCTGTCTTCACTCACTTTTTGGTTTGTTTGAGGGGTACCAATTGGTTTGCGTTCATCCCATCCTTTGTTATCTGGTTCAGGCCATTCCTGGAGACCAGCTACTGGGAGAGACACAATTTTGCTTTGACGTGGCTGTTCTCATGTACTTAGTAGCAGACTCACCTCCTGTAGATGTTGCCTCTCTCCTCCTTCCCACCGCACTGTGTGTTTCTGCTGGGTTTAGTCTAGGAGCTCTTTGGTGGTGGAATGATGGACTGTGGTCTAGCCCAGAGAACAACTGAGGACACACAATGCCTCGACCTTCTACTGGTGCCTATCTTAGATGTCTCCTTTGGCTGTAAAAGGAGGCAATGTCTGGCCACACAGCTTTTACTGTTGTGAAGAATTCCTGCCTTTATTCCTACACATACAGGGTGCCCTGAGGATGGTGTTTAATAAGTCTATGCAGCTCCTAAAACATTTTAGTCACCCCTGAATTACAGGGAGCTTTAACAGGTCCTAAAAAGCATGGACCTCCTGTTCAAGCAGTGGACATATCTGAGCCAGAGCCTTTGTTTTCATGTGGCTAATTCCACACGGTGATGTCTTGGCACCTCCTTGAGAGGACTCTGACCCCTGAACGTGGCGGGTAATGTGGCCTGTTTCCAAATGCATCACAGTTTTAATTAAACAGGAAGAAGGCAGGGCTCCCCCATAGGTCCCTCCCTGTGCCTGGAAAAGTCATTGAGCAGCTGCTGGACCTGGCAAAATATTTGCAGAAAGTGAGCAGGTTTATCAGTGCTGCAAGGAGGAGCTTCCTGGCATGTGAGAACAGTGAGTGGGAGAAGGAGGGGAAAACGAGGTAATTTAGATCTGTGAAAAGCAGCAAGTGTTTTATCTACAAACCTTTGTCCCCACCTATTAATAGATTAGCTATCTGGTTCTACTGTAGAAGTGACTGCGTCTCTCCTGCTTGCTCAGAGAAAAATAGCTCATTTCTGTGCTTTGAAAGCACCCTGCGGTCCTGCTGCTCCCCGGAGGAGGCTGAAGCAGTGTGGCAAGCGTGGCATCTTACCTGCGGTAGGTATTGGCCACCCAGTCGAGCAAGCTGTAGAGCTCGTTGAATTCCAGTGGTCTATGGGAGAGATCTTGCAAGTGTGAGGCAATGGCATTATGAAAAGCCTCCATGTATATGTCACATACCCGGTACTCCTCTGGGTAGCACTTTTTTACTGATAACTTAATTTTCAGTAAGTCTTCACTCAGGTGTTTCTGGAGGAAGCCTAAGTGGAGATCAAGCCAAGAACTCTCTGCTTCCTTTGATGCCATGGGTACTCTCTGGACTCTCTTTCTAGCGCTCTTGTTGACAGCTTCCCTCCACTCCTCCCTCCACTTTCTGGGTGTGCCGAGCAAGTCCACCCCAGGACAAGCAGCGTTGCCTGTGTTAGGATGAGCTGCTTCTTCACGGGCAATTAAAGTCACCAGGGAGGTCAGCATGGTATCCTCTACAGTGGGATGCTCCAGTGTTTCCATCACGATGGACTGGATCGCATTTGTGATGGAGTTATAAAGCAGATCCACGTCCTTGGATTTCCTCACAAACTCCTGGGGGTTATCTTTGTATTTCTCAGCATCCCGTTCAGCAATAGTCTCATCTTCCAAGTACTTGATGCTTGCAAATGCTTCCAAAAGTTGCCTCTTCTGAATAAGTTCATTGATTTCCATTACTGCAGAAAGAAGGGGGGAAGGGGTTGGGACAAAGCAGGCGTTAGGTGATTGACAGGTTGGTAACAGGACAAGATGTCCCACAGGGAGGCTCGCAGGGCTGCTTTGAGTAGCCAGATCCCAGCAGTGCCCCTGAGACTTCCGCGCCCCCCCCCCCCCATCACTCCAGCTCCTGTTTGACACAGGAGAGGAAAATTGAGCCACATCTCCAGACTGTTGGTTTCAGAGGTAGGAAATATCTGAAAAACTGATTATAGCCCTGCAGGAAAACCTCAGGCAATGGCTGACGAGGCTGCACGGAGGGGCACTGGTGTCTCAGGCTTCGTAAAAACCACCGCTGGCTCTGCCCTCCTGTTAGTGTGGAGCTGAAGTGTGACTGGCAGCAGGAAGAGTTTGTGACAGACCGTCCCAGCAGGATTTCCTTTGGCAGGGATGCCCTTGTTTCCCAGCATACTCAGCACAGCTCTGCTGCTGCTGCATTGGCCACAGCATCTCTGGCTGAAAGGGCATTCCAGCGCGGTGCCCGAGAAGGCAGGGAGGGTGCCCAAGGGGTCCAGCTGGAGGGGTGGGAGGGAGCACAGTGGGACAGACCCCCTCAGGCCCTCTGAGCTCCTGGGCTAGACATCTCACTAGAGGGTCATGTCTGCCCCCAGCCTACCCACCAGCATGTCCTCCAGAGATACCAATGCCCCAGGGAAGCCATTTGGGGGATGCTTCTGATACATTTTCAGGAACATTCCCTGTTCAGATGTAACGCTGAGCAAATCCTGGTCTTCCCTCCTGTCCTGATTTTGTGCATTAGCAAGTTTTCCTAAGACACTTTCCTAACTAATGTCACAGCTAAACTGGCTGCTGCATTTCTGAAGACTTAGTAAAACACTAACACAAACTGCAGAGGTTGTCATTGGTGATTTTTTATTACGAGGACTCCTTGAGATGCAGCGACTGAGGTAGCAAGCCAGACACTGGCTCATCCGTGGCTGGTCATCCTTACCAGCCTGTGCCTACCACAGCAAATGGCCTCTGAAAGATGCCTCTTACTTGTTCCAGACATTTAGGAGATGTTCTATGGATGCTCAACCAAACCTCTCAACCAAAAAGAGGGAATTCTGGAGGACCAGAAGCCACAGTGCACTAACCCTTTTGCTGGGGACAGAGGACAGTCTCTGGGATGGTGGTCCTGGGGTCCCAGCAGAAGGAAATGGAGAAACACTGAAGTATGCCAGGTATGTGAAGTTCACCCACCTGGAATGGTTCAGGGTCGGGTGACCTGGCTGCTCACTGCCTGTATATAAAGCTACAGTCAGATGCCAAGCACTGCCTCTCACCTGTGACATTTGTTTCCCAAGCAGTGAGCACTGCTGTCCCTGGATGGTTTGGGGACATGTGTGTATTAGAGGGGGATCCAAACCTGTGTGTGCTTTCTCCTGGTGCTCAGGTCTCATGTAGGTTTTCCCCACCTTCTCTGCTTTTGCCACTCACTACCAGTACTGGCTGGTGTTGGCTGAGACTGGGGGAAAGTCACCAAATACTGTTACCCCCAAAGTCGCTGAGATCTACTGAGTTTCCCATTTCTTTTTCAAAGCCTTGCTGGTGCAAGAACCCCTGCCTATTTTCCAGTAACATAAGAAGCATTTGCCATGTGTTGAGGAGATCCAAGAGCACTGTTGGCTTTTGAGAGGTCCTAGGAAGCTCTCGCCATCTCCGGCATCATAACAGATGCTCTAAACAGGAGATCCCACCGTGATACTGGGCATGAGACAATATTAAAGAGGAGAAGGGAAAAGGTACTATTTAGGCATGTGTGGCCACTGCTTCTCAGACATACACATATAAAATGATACAGAAAAACTGGAAAGCACTCAAAGAAGATATGAAGGACTGGTTCATAGCTCATCATTTACGCCCTTGGGCTTGTCTGCACACAGATTCTATACCATATGCACCAAATAATCTGTGCAGCATAAGAGCATCTGTATGAAGACAGAAATATACCAAATAACCCAACTATTAATGCAGCATACAATGCATGTAGCTTTGATTCCCTACATGGAGCTACAGTTTCTTCTGCACTCAGAGGGGAGGGAGATTGTGCCAATTAACTTAGTCTCTTCTAGAAAATTAATATAAAACCTGTGTTTGCACAAGTGCTTGCAGTGAGAGACTAAAGGAATACATTCTGTTCTGTTTATCAAAGTGAGAAAACACCATTTAATCACCATCTAGGATAATTATTCAGGGAGGTGATATTGGGTGCTAAATGGATCTTTAATTTAGCAATACAAGATCAGCCAGCTGGTAGTTGAAGGAAGACAATTGAAAGGCAATTAACCATTATGCAGCTTAATGGTGCACATGGTGGAGTCTCCATCGCTTGCCATATTTATCTCAGGATGGGATGTGTTTCTGACAGAGCTGCTCTAGTCTAGGCCAATCACGAGTTATTGGGCACAGGATGGGCCTTATTAATGCAATTCCTCAGCTTGTTTATTGCAGGAGATGAAAAGGGCTTATGGTAACGTTTCCTGTTGCTCCTCATCTGTGACCCTTTGAGAACAGACTAGCAAAGTTTATGAGACAGGCTCAGATCCAGTTTACCAACCTCGCAATGTATCAGTGCAAAGCAGTAAATAACCTCATGGCACAGCAGAGCACGTTATAGCAGGGAGACAATGTCAGCCCTTCTACCTGATCCTCATGACACCCGATGAAATTTTGGCCGAGGAAAGGTCAAGCCGCGTTGACCCACTTCAATCTATCTCCTGGTGGATGCATCATAGTACCTCTGCCTTGAGAAGGTGGAGGAGAACAGTGCTCAAACCAAGATCAGTCATTGCAGTCTGCCCAAACTTGGGAAAGGTGAGAGCTATGCTGAAGGTAGTTATTACAATTTGACTAAGACCTATCTATGTAATGCTGACAAAATGCATGAGAATAACCAACCTGGGGAAAACAAACCAAACAAATACTTGCATCACTGCTGTTGTGAGAAGAATAGATGGAAAGTCAGCATAAGACATTAAAATCATCTGCAGAGGCCCCTTTGCAAGGCAGTCTCTAAGATTAGGAACCAAGGTGGAGGTGCCGAAGCAGATCACATCCAAACCATCTTTCTTCCCCTTCAAGGCCTTGCAGCAACCTACAGAATACAATCCAGGGACCATCAGCCTGAGAGCTAAAAAGCAGAAATTGTCCAAAAGTGCAATGCAGGCAATAGTGTAGGAATAGCCCACATTGCACTTCTGGGTACTGTCAGACCAGCAGTTCCCAAACTGTGATCAGCAGATTGGCGACTGGTATGTTGCACAACAAGTCTGCTGATATGTGAGCCAACAGGTTGATGTAGTGATCGTAGGCAGGTTGTGGATATGGTTAAACTAAGATAGTAGAGGCCACTGAACAGCCTGTTCAGTGATGGGCGACCTGCCCAGGCTGGGCCAGGTAACACCCCAACGAGTTTGGGCAAGGGGTGACAGTTGTCTCTGCCCCGTAATGGGATGCCTGGTTCTTTAGCATCTCTGCTGGGCCTAAGGCTTGCAAAGTGTAAATTGGTTGAAGGTTACATATATCCTACCAAGCAAATTACACTGGTGGTTTTGCTTCTTACCTGAAAGAGGTTTTGCTTGAATGGGCTCTGTTTCTAGCTTCTCAGCAATCTCCTCCACGCCATTACAGATCGTGGTTTTGTTCTCCTCGTAGCTCTTGGAGAATCGTAGAGAAAGTCGTTTTCCTTTCCAAGTACCAGTACCTTCCTTTCCTTTCTCTTTGTTCAGACTTCGTTGTGATTTCCGGATGCTTAACATTGTTTTAATACCTCTTTCAAAGAACCCACTGTCTCTGCTATGTAAAGTTGGGCTGCTCAGTTCAGAAGCAACCTCCATCTTGTTCTCCCCGGCACTGTTTGTCGGAGAGGCTGGTTCTTTGGTCACACTCCTTGGGGCTAACTCCATATTTCTATTAATCTTGCCTTTCAACAAGGGGTTTTCCGAACAGGTTGATGGTAATCACTGAAATGTGTAAAATAGCAGAATTAGATTAGACGTTCGTAACAAGGTATTGCTGTGTCTCCAAAGTCAGTCCTGGACTGAAAACCTGGCCCATCCCTTTCCTGTGCCTAATACAAGGCCAGAGCAAGTTGTTCGAGCCTGTAGCAACTGGAACAATCTCTCTACCCACAGACAAAAGGTGCTGGCCTGCTTTCAGCTTTGGAAAGCTCTGCTTAACTCCATAAATCAGGCAAGTGGCACCTATTTCTCCAGCGCCAAGGAAACGCTGTGTGTTACCATTTTGGACGGTAACAAGGTAAGTTTTTACTTTCTATTCTTCTGGGTGGATTTCCAGCCACGTAGGATTGATAACCCTTCCTGAGCCTCGCTGAGGCGTTGCCACTTTCTGATGTGGATACGGCAACTTTGGGTCACGCTGCTGCTCCTGCCTTGCTCGAGCCCTGGCTTGCCACTGCTGGAAGGTGGCCCAGGGGTGAGCGGTCCCCAGCGGGTGGCTGAGCTCTGCTCTAGCCCCTTCCATCAAACCCACAGCAGTCTCCGCACTCCGAATCGTCATGGTTACGGCGCGGCAGGCTGCGGGATGCAGTAAAGGTTCTCATCACTCATCCTGCCTCAGCACCCTGCATCCTGCCATGCTGAGAATGGGTATCTCGAGGGCCAAGCAAGCGCCTGCGTGAGCTGCAGGGGATGCTGCAGGAGATTTCAGATTTCAGCAGAAGTGCTCCTGTCAGCGCTCCTGGGCTGTAGTCACTCGCTCAGCTCCTGCCCTGCTGCAGGCAGATTGGCTCCCCTCCGCCCACCCTGAGGCTGGCTTGGGTGCTTGGGAAGGGGGGAGAGAGGTTCTGCCTTCCCTCCCTTGCAAAGGGCTCTCACCGGGTCACTAGCTAACAGGGCCCACTCACAGGGACGTTGTACATTGCAGAGCTCTGAGGATGGGAAAAGCCACATTTCCCCACAGCAGGCTCAAGGCAGCTCAGCGATCAGTTTAAATCACTAGAAACAGCTATCGCTTGAGGTCACCCAGGAACTGCCTGTCTCAGGTCTGTCCAGCTCACAGGAGACAGAGATTGAGATATGACTGCAGTGAACAGACATGTTGGGGCTCTGAAAATAGATCTCATCCTGCCTCGACCCGAGTTCGGCCAGAGTTTCGCTCCCTAGTGCATAGTTATTTCACAGGCTATAAACCGCAGGGACTGTGTCTTCCCATGGGTCTGCTGAGCTGCTGGCCCAGTGGGGCTCAGCCCCTGCGTCACACTTTCTCAGGGGAATATTTAATCATTCGTTGCTTTGCTCAGGAGCAACCCACAGGGTGGGAGGAAGAGTAGGGTACCACATTTTCCAGGGATTTCAGTAGGAAGGGGGCTGATCCCTAGCTCAAACCCCTCACCGGGGCTCTGTGGCCAGAGCAGAGCAGCAGCAACGATCAAAGGGATGAGACGTGTGGTGGAGGGAGCCAGGTCAGGAGGGCCACAAGATGTGAGCCCACGGGCAAGGAAAGAGAAGGGATACACACCCCGGTACTGACCGAACCGATCCTCTCTGCAGGGAGCTGGGATAATGCAGGCGTGATCCGTGGAAACTGAGAGCAGCTCCGTGCTGCAGGAAATCCCAGGCAGATGCAGTGATGGGTGGGCAGCTCTGCAGGGCAGGGGTCCGGGTGAGCTCGCCCACCTCAGCTGGCTGGAGCACCATCCTGCATGCCCACGCTGGCCGAGGGGCTCCCTCCGGCCATGGCACTGCTCTCCATCTTCCTTTGCCCTCTGGAAAAGGGCTGCTGAAACTGGAAAAAAAGGCCTGTGCCCACCTGCCCAAGACCTTCAGAACGTTCTCCTGTTTGTTCCCCAGGAAAGACTCCAGCACCGTTTCACTTTCATTATGTCTGGAGATTTAAAAGAAGGGAAGAGGCGGGGAGAAATGCTTGAAAGCCCCAAGCTTCCATTGTTAATTATTTACTCTCCAGTTGGAGATGAAAGTGAGATTGGGGGATTGGCTGGGGTGAGCTGCTCAGCTGGGCTGGCCTGGGGGAGCCGGGGGGAGAAGGATTTTGGCACCTGGTCCTGCCCTGGTGGGACGAAGCCCCACAGTGTCTGGGTGTGGGGGTTCAAAAGCAGCCCCAGAGCTGCTGACCAGGAGCGGCTGCATTTCATCCTCTTCTGTCCCGTTTCTGGAGGTCATGGGCAGCTTGGTCCTAGTAATGATTGCCAGGTGTGGGGGAAGGACAGGGAAGGACGTGTCCCGCGGTTACACATTTATATATTCACCTCCTCGCTTCTCACTTTGCCCCAAGGGCACTTATTTCCATGGGGACGCTGGCTCTGGATCCTTCCATCCCCAGAGCATTTGGGTACCTCGGAGGGGACTCAAAGCAAAGGAGCAAAAAAAGGGGTCTGGAAGGTTTAAACGTCATTAAACACAGTCACTTGGCTTGTCACTGGTGTGGTGTAAGTGATTTAAGCCTGGGGACCCTGCAGTGCCCAGACGGAGATGAGCCAGGCTGTCCAGCTGGGCACACCAGGCAGTCCCGGGTGGCTGAGACCCCAGTACAAAGCAAGAGGAGTAAATCAGGAGATGCCACTGTGCCGTGGGCAATGTGCACTTCTTTGCTTTAGGAGCCTGCCATCACGTCACCTGACTGTGTGATAGGAGAGATCAGAGGGTTTATTGAGGGATTGATGCAATAAAATGAAGCCCTGTGACATTTGGACTTTGTGCCACGCAGAGGAGAACAAAAGGGCTCTTACCTACCCTAGGGCTGAGAGATCCTGTGTGTCCAGCCGATGGAAAGTGTGTGGGGTGGGAATAATTGTAATCAACTAAAGAAGGGAAAAGTGGCAGTGCAGACTGATGGGAAGATGCCCTGATGGCAAGACGGGACTGGGCAGAGCACCGTTTGGGGCTGCCCTGTGGGGCAGGAGGAGTCCTGCCTGATACCTCCCCCAGCCAGGTGGCCCAGAGCTCAGCTTTTCGTCCTCGGGCTCTTCAAAGCCATGGTTCAGCCAGAGACCATCCTGCCACGCTGGGGAAAACCGCAATGGGTAATCCTTCTGCCACCCTGGCAGGGTGACAAAGGGAGGGAGCTGCTTACTCAGGCACACGCTGAGGTTTGGAAAGCCCCTTTGTACACAAAGTCCAACTAAACCTCTTTCTATCCTGGTTATTAATTGTCTCCTCTGCCAGGCATTTACAGGGTGCTGGTTTGTACAGACAGGCTTGCTGCAGCTGGGGTACAGTCAGAGCAGGTCCGACATGGATAGGTTCTGACCTGGACCTCCCTGGGAGTTCTCAACTACCCCAAAACACAGCTGGAACCAGGGCCTGCTGGGATGCTGATAAACACAACCCCGGGGGAGCTCTGCACCCCACAGTTCAGGTCATCTCTCTCCCCGCAGCTCTTTCCAGTGCTCCCTCCCAGCACCAGCTCTCACGGAGCGTGCCTGTTCCTGGAAATGCCACCAGGGCAAGGCTGATTCCAGGAGCCTGGCCCCACAAGGTCATGAGAATTAAAAAATTTACTATGTTGTGCAGTTGTTTACCATTATCCTTCAATTTTGCTAGAAGGTCATAACCCTCAAGCTAGCTGTGAGAGTTAATTTTCTTTAAAAAGGAAACCTAAGGTCACCTTACCCCAGGAAGGGGCTTCAAAGAAAAAAAACCCACTGATTGTGGTGAAGTTCAATAAAATGGTGAAGCTGGGTGATGCTATAACACATCTATCCCTCCCTACTCTCCGTAGCCCCTGGAGAGAAAAGCCTTCAAGAAGTCCTGCTCCCTCACACACCACCATTAACCGCCCTGCAGTATCTGATGTATATTTTCTTAGGGGTACCATGGTAGAGCTGGTGAATGGTCAGAGAACTTTGCACTAGAGAGCTCATGGTCCTTAGTGCCATGGGCACCTTGTGGCTACCACCCTGTCCCCAGCGAGCCGTGGGGCACTCATGGCAGCCCTGCCAGGCATCGCAGGCCCACGATACTCCTTCATCCCTTCCAGGCACCAGGAAGACACAGCCCCCTGATGCTAAACTCACAACCACGCTCTTAATTTGAAGTGGATGAGCGAACTGGAGAGAAAAGCCAATCCTTGCAGTAGGTGGCCTCCAACTGTTTTTCCCCAGCGATACTTTGGGTTGTCTCCTGCTCAGCCTTTGCTCATCCACCCACGGATGCGGCGCCAGCCACGCAGCATCCCGGCTGTGCCAGCCTTCGTACCCCAGCCGGCACGCGGCGCTCCGTAGGGTTGTTCAGCCCTGCCGTCAGCGGGAACACATGTTCCTGAAAAGATCTGGCCATCTGGAGGAAGCATCCTGAAACTACCTTCCACCCAGCAGCACCAGCTTAATTGCCTTTTGGGTCTCCAGGCGCAGTCGTGAGAACAGATTACTCACCGTCTGGGGATTTGAATATCGGTTCTCTCAGCCTGAGCTCGCAGCAGGCGGGTGGACCAGGCTAAGCTTGGACCGTCCTACCAGGACAACTCAACCAGGGAGAAGAAAACAGAAAAGGAGGCAAAAAATGTGTTGAGAAATCACAAGAGAGAGCCTAGCAAATCCAGTTGAAAACACTGGTGCTTCATAACTGTGGTCGGGGATCTCACGGCAAGTGGCTGCTATGAGCCCCCCCTCACTCTGGGGCTCCTAGATGGTATTTGTGCAGCTTGCAGTTGTCCCCAGCCCCCGTGTTTGCTTGTCGTGTCCTTGCTTTGGCTTAATCTGGGTTTAATGGACACTGCTGAAGCAGGACAACCTCCAGAGCGTGTTGCTGTGCCCTCTGCCTCAGTTTCCCCATCTGTGAAATGCAGGCATTCGGTTTACCCTCCTTGGGAGGTGTGTTTGTTGATCTCTCGCTATGAGAGTATTTCAAGGGGTTTCTGATTCCCTTGGCCACGGTGTGAAGGACACGCACAGCCCAAATCTGCAGAGGTGTTGCTGGCCAACAGCTCCCTAATGCCCTGCAGCCACTGACCTCTGTGAGGCTTTCGCACTGCTGCTTTGCCTCCTGACCCTTCTGAATATTTGGTTTGGGGTTTAGTTGCTCCCTCTTCCCTTCTCTGTGTTTATTGCTCATATTTATTGTTTTCCTGCTTATATCTTCTCTTGCATCTAACACCCGGGGATGATGGCAAAAGGCTCCAGAGGTGCAGTGCTCCTTGTTGGGGGCGAGGGGCAGGGAGAGCGGTCCCACAATCCGCTCCACAGCCCCGAGGTTTTTCATCAGCTCCAAACGCCAGGAGAAAAACACATTGCTGAGGCCGCAGGGGAATATTGCTCCGATGCCCTTGCAGAAATCTGTGCTCGATCCCCGCTCCCAGCCTCGGCAGCCCAACCAGTATGGCCTTGATGGGGTGTGCTGTGACCTGCTCCCTTTCTGCAGGTTTCACTCACCCCGTGGTGGGGCCAAAATCTCAGCCTGAGCGGGCAGAGGAAGCCCTGGAGCTGCAGTGATTTATTGCAGCGGAGGAACCGGCCTGATATTTTTAACAGCATCGTCAGTGATGGATGAGGCAAAGGCATGCTCAGAGGCTGCATGTGCCTATGCAGCTATAGCCTCCTGGGGGGTGCTTTGCAGTGAAATGAGATATATTGCTTGTACTGAAATATTTTTCTTCCTGTTTTTAGGGTGTAGGGGAAGGTGAGGGAGCGTTGAGCCTTAAGCTGAAAAGGCTGTTTAAAGGGGAAAAGCAGGTTGTGATCTGGAGCCTGGCTTTTGCAGAGGGGATGCTGCCCCCCTGGGCTTGAGTGGAAGCATTTGGAGGGTGCATTTCTGCGAAGCATCTGGGAGAGAAGGGAGCTCCAGACCCAGCGATGGGGATGTGACAGGGTCCAACGCTGTTTCTGTACAGCCATGGAAGGACATCACTGGGATTAGTAAATATTACACTGGGAAACAAACACACGAGTCCTCAATTCTTTGCAGAAAGGTGGTCCTGGAGGATATTCCATGAGAGCTGCCGCTGCTGCAGAAGCCCATCCTAGGTGCTTTTGAATGATAATCATCAAGGTTTTCCCTTCCCTCCTGCCAGGAAAGGTCTGAAACAGGCCTGTATGAGCAGGATCTGTCACACTGATTTTCATCTTTTTTGGTATAATGACAGCATCTGACACTTTCAGCAAGCCACCAGCCCTGTGTGCTATGCCAGGAGCTCTGCCTAAGTGTGCCAGACCTCGCACGAGACCAACAGGGATGGCATGGCTGGGGGACAGGCTTCCCCGTTCACCTGCTTCTGGCCTTTTGAGCCACAAATCCTGTGCTCACCACCCTCTGCAACACCTCCGCAAGATGCGTGGCGCAGCCGGGGCCGGGGTGCAGTCCCCGTGCTCTCCCCACAGCCCTGGCAGCAGCTCTGCTCCCGGGGATGCTCAGCAGGTGCACCAGGGACACGTTGTGGTACCGTCTGCCAAGCCGTTTCCTTCTGCTTGCTTTTCATTAGTAGATGGATGGTAATTGCTCTTCACTCAGAAAAAACCTAGCTGTCCAGGTTGTGCACTCAGAAGCCCATTAGTTTGCAGCAAACATGAGCAAGGCCAGGGTGGAGCCCATCACCTCAGCCCTTGGAGCAGCCTTGAGACTGAAATGTCACAGCTCATTGACTTCAGAAAGAAGCTGCTGTCCACCGAGCAGGGTGGACATCATTCGTCCCATTCGTCACAGGAGCTGCCAAACCAGACCTGGAAGAGCAGAAGGACTGTGTGCATGGCAGTGATCGTGGATGATTGTGCTTCCACTCTTAATTTGCCCTGTTTTGCCAAAAAACCAGCCGGACACCACAGCTTTTCACTGTGGTGTAACTCCACGGGCTTCGGTGGGACGGAGCCTGAGGTCCATCAGCACAGGGGGGGATAACCAGTCCCATCACCTGGAGATGGGGCATCGCACTCAGCAGTGAGAGTTTCCCCTTGGAGGTGGCCGAGGGCTGATTGCTCCCCTGTGGCCAGCAGGCTGTGAGGGGGGAATAAGCCCCGCTGAGCAGTCCAAGCAAAGTTAGACTACTCTGTCATTTAAATTAGGTGGCTGAGAGCAAACCACTTCTGGAGCGAAGGCACCTGCCTGCTGTGCATGTCACCACAGCTAGATGTCTGCTGCTGAAAATGTGTCATTGAGGCCAAGGACTGAGCTGGGAGCTCAGCGCTGCCTCTGTTGGGGAGGACCAGGAGGTCAGCAGGAGCTTGTCTTTCTCCATTGCAGGGGTTTGCTTTACTGCACCAAAATTTCCATTCTACAGTTCTCAAAGACTTTACCAAAGCCAGGTTCATATTTGTTTGCCACATTGCTGCAGGATATTCTCGAGCACGAGGACCTTGAGAAAAAAACAGCAGAGCCTTGTAAGCAACCTCTTTGACCTCTTCTTCCTGGCTGAACTTTCTCCAGCTTAATCCCAGGCTTGGTTTGATGGAGGGGGGAAAGGTGCAGGCTGGTTCTTATCTGCGTAGCACTAGGAGTCCACAGCTTTCTCCCAGCACTGAAGGGTGCAGGTATCACACTTTTACATTGCCCACAACAGTGGGAGCTGAGGTGCCCCCAGGGAAAAGGGAAGCAGTTGTTTTCTAAACATCTCCCCAGATGAAACCTGGATGTCCATCCTCAGGAAAACTGAATTTTCCTTACTTTTGGTGGCTGGGAAAAACCGAGAACTAGCACTTTATTTAAATATATATTTCTGTACTCTTTTTTTTTTAAGTAAGTGTTTTTCAAGTTTCATTGAAGATGTTGTCACTGGAATCATTATATTTCTATAGAGATTATAATGACTCCTTTTGAAGAGTTAGTCTCAGTCAGTCAGTGCTTAATTCACATATCAATGACTCCATAAACCCTAAATCTATAAATCAGCTGAAACTACTCTAATCTATTGTGCCAATGAATGCCTTTAGGGGCTCATCAGTGTGGAGATAATTCGCTTAACGAGCTGCTGCCATGAGGGCAGGTGGTCGGCGATAGCAGAGGGGCCTTGTCCGTGCAAGGCAGCCATAGGTTTTATAACCAAGCCACGCTAGGGACGAACATCACTCTCTTTGGTTGATTTGCCCCAAACTATTTCATGTGCAATCCATCAGTCTGACCCTCACAGTCTTTCCCGTCATTTGCAGTGAGTCGTGAATCATTTCTACGCGGTGACGGTGGGGTGGTTGGACCTTTCTGGTGCATCCACATCCAGCTGGTACGGAAATTGTGATGTTGCTTTGTTCAGACCAAACTGGTTAAGCCGCAGCTGGTTATTAAGCCGCTGAAGGCAGTAACTCCTAACCAGTTATTAGACTGTTTGGAAACCCTTGCTGCTGCTGCAAAACACTGAGCACCTCTTCTGGCTGACTGGAGTCCGTTTAATGATGCTATTGTAAACCAGTCCTAGGAGTTTGTCCTTTATTTTATTAAATGCGTAATCCCTATGGAAATACTAGAGACCAGTAGAAGATTGTGCCAGAACCCCCCGGAGCAGCAGGAGGGCGGGCAGCTGCCGAGGGGGTCGGTGGGAACGGCTCTTGCTCACACCCCGGCTGGACGTCACCCGTGCACTCGAGCCACTCGGGTGTATAATTTGAGTATCCCCAAAGCACTCAGCCCCGAGAGCCGCCTGTTAGTCCTGTTCGTCCACTGCCCTTTCCAAAAAGAACCAGTCGACTGGCAATTTTTTTTCTTTTTCAGTCCAAGGGGGTTTATACAGCCGTGTTTTGAAACCTCTCAATGTGTGGGGCTACAATGGAGCCCTAACTGCGGCAGCATAACAGGTGCTGCTGTAAAACGGCTGTTTTCTTTTTTTTATAGAGTTTAATTTGATTTAAAGTGGTGACAGGGACACAAAGAATCGCTCACACGCACTGGCAGATTTTGCCCCTCCTCCTGTGTCTCTTACAGAAATGGGTGCAAAAGCAGCATAAAGCAGCACTCGTGCCCACCGGAGCCACCACAGCCCCACCGAGCCCCGATTGCAGGGGCACAGGCGAAATCTATTCCTGGGGTACAGGCATCTCAGGGGGAACTGGCTTTTTGGGGCCACGGGCCACCCTGCTGCAAAACAGGGGAGCCTGGCTACTCTTCTGGTGCTCCCCATCCATCATCCATGGCCACCCTTCACCCACGGGCTCCCACACCTCTCCTCCCGCTGGGCGGCAGCAGCCCGGTTCCTCCAGCATCGCTCCGTCAGCAAACGCTCTGCAAACCATTTGGCCGTCCCCTGCCTCCGAATCCCCGTCCCTGCTGTCCTCCAGCGAGTCAGGGGCTGCCACCGGCACAGGGAGCCGGCGTGGTGCAGCGGCAGCAATTTCCCCTGCTGATGCACACCGCAGGGGTTTCGGGGCTGCCGCACAAAATCAGGCGCATACCCCAATGTGTGGTATTTGTATCTGCTGTGTGGCCCTTTAAGAAAGCCTATCTATCACATTTCCCCGGGGGGGGGAAGAAAAAAATAAAGGACAAAAGTGGAGCAGATGCAGTTGTGCAGCGCCGGGGCGGACTCTGTGTGTGCGTTAGCGGGAAGCTGTGATTTACCTGGGGTGAAACAAGGAGAGGCTGCCTGGTGGCACACTCCCCTCCGCCCTGGGGTTTGTGCCGCTGGGGAGGCAGAGCTGCCGTTGGGGTGCGTGGGTGTCCCGGGCTCCTAAGGTGCTCTGGTGGCACTGGAGCCAAAACCAGAAAGTAAAAGATCTGCTTAATTGCCTCTATCTGCTCCAGCATCAAAAATCTGCCCCAGTGTTGTACCTGCAGAGACAAAACTGACTTTCTTCCAACTTAGGAAACAAAGGCTTTGGATTTACTGCGTATTTACTTCCCTTCACGTGCCACTACGTCACCCCAACACATGCAGTGATTTTAACCTGTCTGCATGTGTGTGCATAGATAGACAGGCGTGTTCGACACGTGCAGGTATGTAGGGGACACCAAAGGACCATCACGTTTCCCTTCATACGAACTCCTCCAATGAACATTTCACCCTTCTGTATTGTTTCTCTCTGCTTCCTTTCTTCTGCAATGCTATAGTGCTGGCAGGGTGAGAAGGATTAAAGCACAAAATTATTTTTATTTTACTCACTGAATCATGTTGCTGAGAAATCTACTTTTGGGTCTGAAAGTCAGTCTGGCACTGCCCAGCAAATCTTGCAAGAATGGAAGTAAATCATGGTAACAGACTTAAGACCCAGCTTTTCTCTGTGCCCTGCTAGAAGGGGATGAAATCCAGTGCTTGCAGAGGCAGGAGAGGGCAGGGTGGAGATCTCAGAGAGCCACGTTCCCCAGGCTCCCTGTGTCCTGCCAGCCCAGACCCTACTGCGGTCCTGGTCCTCACATGACTGCCAAACAGCAAAGTCCAGCAGCCTGGCTTGGACCACTTTGTCCCCTTCGCTGCCAAGATGGGGCTGAGTGTCACAGCAGCACAGCCACAACTCCATCCCCGAGCCCACAGACAACTCCTCCGAGCGATGTCTGGGTGGTGTGTGCAGCACCAAACACGCCGCGGCGCGGCTGAGGTTGAGCAACCCGCGTCAGTCTGCACTACCTCCTAGGTGGGTAAACCTTGCCAACCTTTCTTCTTCTCCACCAACAGATGTGGTTTAATTTGACCTGATGCTATTGACACAGTTTTGAGGACACGACATGCCCTACAAGCCACAGCATAGCCTTGGTATGCAGAAAGCGCCGGTTCACATCCCTCCTAGGACTGAGCCAAACTCATCTCTATAGAGCTGAGGATGTGCTGGAAAACCTGTCATTAGTTGGAAAGCTGGAAGATGGATGAAGCTCTCAGTGCCTGGGATATGCAACGTTCTTTAGCTGTGCCGCTGTGGAGATGGGCTCTCCAGGGAGCATTGTTCCCTCAGCCTGGGAGCTGTGTCCTGCAGCCAGCCCCTCAGTCCGCAGTGGTGCCCGTGCCCCTGCTGATCACATCACCGTGGGCACAGCACCACATCAGCCCTAGGGACAGGGTCCCCACCTGGGAGCCTGGCACCCTCGCTGCTTCTCACTGCTGCTGGTGCTGGATGAGCTTTCCACTGCAGGAAAGAAATAATAATAAAAAAATCAATTTTGAAGTCAGCAGATGGGAGCGAGCTGAGATTTCTGCCTGTTTCTATGGAGCCCCACACGAGGCCCCAGCTCCCAGTGGCTGTCGGCAGTGTCCCTTCCTGGGGGGAGACTTTTTCCCTTCTACCCGCAGGGAAGCAGCAGCTCCCTCCTCTGCACCCATCCGCTTCAAATCTGCGTCCCACGCTCCAAGCAGTTCTGCAGAGCTCTGCCACGGCCACGCGGTCGGACACCCTGGAGCTGGGCAATCCCAGAGAGAGCCGCAGCACCCATGGCAGGCTGGTGCCACGCCATGGGGCATCCCTCTTGCCTGGTTTCCCAGGCCAGCAGCCACACCAAGCAATTTGTGGGGAGAGAAATCCATTCCAGAGTCAAATGAATTTGAATTTTTTCAGGTTTTGGGAGTTTTTTTGTGTTGTTGTTTGGGTTTTTTTTTTTAAGTGTTTTACATGAGACCTTGCCTGATCTTTCCTGCTCCTCTCCCCATTTTGCTCTCAGCTATCTGTTGGTAGAAGTGGTAGAGCAGGCTCCAAAAGGAATACTGGCACCTTCCTCCTGGGGCAGTGCCTGGCAGGCGGGAGCTCAGACCTACCAGGGGTTTTGGAGCTCCGCAGTCTGGCTGAGGGCACCCAACTGCCGTCCCAAACCTTCCCCTGCTGCACTGGCAACTTCACCAAACCCAGTCCTAAAATGCTACTGGTTTTCTCCAGATGAAGCTATTTGGAGAACACAGCCCCAGCCTGTGAAGAGCTGCTGGGTGGTGAGGATCACATTGTCACAGGTTGCTGCTCTCTGAAAATACCCCACATGCACCTGCACAGAGATGACATTGCCACTCCGAATTCCTTGTTTTACCCTTCTGCAGTGTGTTTGCAGGAGCCCGTAGGTGCTGGAACCATGCAGCTCTGGTCTGAGGTAGGCTTCAGCTCTCTCTTCTGCCGGAATTTGGATTTTAGGCTATTTCTAGCAATTCCCCAGAAGAGTCAGCGATTAACAAAACTCCAAGGGCATTCTTCCAGTTTTCCGCATTCTTTGTTTTCTAATCAGCCATTTGAGACACCTTTTCTTAGAAGGGGAGACAGGATGAAAGAAGATGATGCTGAGGGGGAAAGGTGTATAAATCCTCCCTCTCTATGATTGCAAAATAGCAATGGGACTGATAAATCACATTTTAAATCCAAACATAAATGTCTTCCCCAGCCTGCTAAAAAATCAAAGGATAAACAATGAAGCCAAATTTGTATTGCTTCTGTGGCTGTTGCACATTTTGTCTCCGCATTTTAATTTTCTCTTTGGCTTTATCTGCAAAACTGATGTTGAAAAATATTTGGCCTTGTAGTGACTATCTTTGTGCCACATCGCAGAGGAGCGTCAGTCATCTCCTCTTCTTTGACCTATTAAACAGATCTTTCTAATATATTATTGACTTTTATCAGGCTGAAAGAATATAATCAACAAGCCTTTTCAATTTTCCCTATTAAATTTTTCTGGGCTTTTGTTGTTTTATTTCAACATCATATTCTGAAATGCAATTCACCCTCTGCTCAAGCTGTGATTGTGGGCTCCGAGTTATTCAGTGCAAGTGCAGTTAGGTTTCAGATTTACTACACCCTGCATCACATTGTACAACCCACCATGCTACAGCATTGTGCCGAGATGAAAATAAACCCCCCACAAGCCGTGATTCAGGTCATTATGTGCAAGCCAGTAATTGCACTGGTGTGACTTCTCAAATCGCCGTCTCCAGTCTCCCCATCCCTTCAGCAGCACTGACACGTGGGGATAGTCCTCATTCCTGAGAGCAACCTCTCCAAAGTCTACAGACTGCCTCTGCTTGAGCTTGATACTTCTAAAATATTTCTTATGTCTGGCGGGGGGAGCAGGCGGTGTGAAGTGGGTGTGGATTTATCTCATGCCCACCAGCCTCGGTGGGAGCAGGGCTGGCAGCCACTGGGCACTTTTGGGAAGTTCCTTTGTGCATCACTAAGTCAGGCTTTCACGCGTTGTGGCGTCCAGCGGTAAGAGGAAAAAAGTCAAACAGATGTGTAAAACCTGACCACAAAAAGCCAAGCATCAGCATACAGTTCATAACATTAGAACTCCAGTAATCATCTGTATTTACCTGCTGCATTGTCTGTGAAAAACCAAGGAGCACCTCTGGATGGCCTGTCCTCACTGCGCTTGACTGTGTTTGAATACAATGGTCAATAGCCAAGATCGTTAAATAAGATAAAAAGCAGGACTTGGCCTTGGATGTTGACCAGGACAAATAAATGTATCCTGTTTGGTGCTGGCCGCAGCCAGCTGCTGAGTCACGACCCATATCACATCCTCGAGTTTAACTGACCGGGCTGTGAACAGATAAGCAGGGTAAAGCGATGCAAGGCAAGCTGTGAAAGAAACTTTACTTGGTACAAAGGTCTGTGCCCAATTTTTTTTGGTTCACATGAAGGTCTTCAAGAAAATAGGGTGTGAAACTAGTGCAAGTATCTGTGCTTTTCCTTCTTAGGAGGTAGAGCTGGCTCTTAGGCGGTGAAGGTAAACCCTGGATTCAAGCGTCTTCATGTAACAAGGGATGTAAGATCTGGACCAAGATCTGGAAGGGGTGGCTGGCATCCCCCTGCCCATGTCTGCTGCAGGAACAGCGAGTGCCCGGCCCCCCTTGCCCACTGTGGCGAGCAGCTCAGAGACCCCCGCCCTCCCCGCCTCCCCCCTGCAGCCGCACAGCCTCTGCCAGCCATCCTCTCCCCGTCACCGCTGCGTCCTCCAAACAAGCGGCAATGTTGACACAACCAGCCGTCGGTGTATGGGCACAAGTGGCTCCCGCGCTGATCCAGCTGAGCGCTGCGCCAAGGACTCCCGGCTGTGCCAGCAGGCAGTGCCAGGAGTGGCTGCCTTTAACTGAATGCACCTTTTTTTTTTTTCTTTTTTTCTTTTTTTCCATAGACTCTCAAAAGTCTTGTTGTTCCTCCACAAACCAACCCTACGCAGGTTCCCAAAGAGGTGTAGGAAGCCGATGGTCGCATCCTGCCCCAAATCTCTTCCCCACAGCCCGTCTCTTTTCATGTGTCCTGGATCCATCAGGAAAATCCATCACTGGATTTCCCCCAAGAGAGGCTGCAGCACCCACGCTTCTTGGAGCCGGGTGACTTTTAGTCCCAAGGCAGAAAGCAAAGTGCCCTAAATTTAGGCAGACTTTCGCCTCTGCCTCCAGCAAGGTTGGGCACAGCAGCTCTGGCAGGCAAAGGCTTTCTCGTGTTTGTGCTGAACTGGTGACTATCTGAAATTGTTACTGGTACAGACAGCTTATTCCCTGCCTCCTGGCATCATGTTGGTGGCACCCACATCTGCTCCCCTGGGGGATCCATGCTCTGCAATGGGTCCTTAGAGGTGATGGAGAGCAGAAGAGGCAGCCCTGAGTGGGGGAAGACAGGAATGTAACATGTTTCGTGAAGGAAAACAAGTAAAGACAACAGAGGAAAAAAAAATGAAAGTAACTGGCAGAAATAAAAATCTTTCCAGCAGAGGAAAAGAAGACAGATGGGAAGACAGGAGAGAAACAGCGAACAAAGAAAGAAGTGCAGAGAAGTCAAGGAGAGGTTGGGGGAAGGCTGTGCAATCATTTGGCACCAGCTCCTTGCATTAGTTCCCTGAAAACTGTGCAAAGCGGGGGCAGAGAGCTGCGGATTACTGAAGCGTAGCACCACAATATCGTGGGCTGGCCACTAAATTACCATTCAGAGAGTCTCTTGGCTTAGCCTCGCTGCTGCCATGAGAAGGAGAGGGATGTATGCTGAAAAACAGATCTATGGGGAAGAGGGTTGAGACTAGAAATTCCATTATATTCTTGGCACTTTGACATTTTTCTTCCCCTTTTGTGAAATCTCAAGGGAGCGCTGCCTACTCTTGCAATAATAATAATAAAAAAAAAAAGGTAGCATATGAGTTGGCATGGTAACTTCATCTACTAAGTAACTAACACGTAGGATTTGCTTCTTGATCTAGAATAATAATGTCAACAGCCCCCAGGAAGATGCTTTCTTGTGACTGACTGCCTATTGCTGACGGGGTTTCATGCTTCGCTCACGCTTGGTGGCCTTGGTGGGGCTCTCCATGGTGCAGGGACAGACCTGTGCTACACTGACACTAGGGTACACATTTTCTGGCTTCCTCCACTATGCCCTTCAGGCCAGCTTTACTTAATCATGACCAGGCACCGGTTTGCATTTAGTTACCATTATTCTTCGAGGTTTCTGAAAGGTCTTTAGAACTGGGAAGGTCTGAGAACTGAGCTGGGAGCACCGTGCTTTTGCCCAGCGTGGCCAGTAGCTCCAGTAACTCCTGCTCCTGAGCATTTCCCTGCCCACAGGAATTGGCCAGGGGGCTCTGCTGCTCCTGCTGAGCCTCTCCCGGGCAGGACGGACCACCTCAGAGCGATGCCGGCCAAGCGATGCTCCCGTTCACACCTCCAAATAGGGTACACGCAGTGCTACCTTGGAGTGCCCAGGTGGGGAGAGCAGGGGCAACACAGGGGACAGAAGAAGCGGAAACTGCTTCTTGTTACCATTTTCAAAATACGGAGGGAAAAAAAAAAAAAAAAAAGCGGCCTGATACTTTATTTTGCCCATGTTTATGGCTGAGGATTAGCTGTACAGTTGGACTCCTTGCGTCTGTACCCCTTCTGCTTCTCCACCCGGGACTGGTACTCCAAGAAAAACAAGTACAAAATGCGCTGTGCAAACAAACAAACAAGGCTGCCTGTGAGGAGGGGGAATGGCGGGCCCCCAGCACAAAAAGACATTGCTCCTTTCCTATCTGCTTTTTTATGTCCCTGTAGATGGGACTCCTTCTGGGGTTAGTGAAGGGACTGTGACCATCTTGGTCCAGGAGCTGGCAAGCTGCTGCTATCCCCATTGGGGCCCAGGGAGGAAAGGGAAGGGCCAAGGGATCATCCAGAGAAAACTTTGCTTTCTGTGGCTCGGCTGCTCCTGGGAGCTGGCTTCTCTTCTCACTTCTTGCTTTAGATTCCTGCATCCCTCAGCCCTTCCTTTACGTGGGTCCCACATAGTTTATTTTGGTCCCAATGAACAGACACTGTCATATTGCTGCAAAGACAATTTGGATCAGTGTGGCTTGTTTGAAAAGCTTGCAAATCTGGCAATACTGGATCTGGCCATAGGTCCATTTAGCCCACCACCCTGTCTCCGAATCCTAAATGAGTGCACGGAGAAAAGTAAGAAGAAAACAGATACATCGGGTACTTCTCCAACCACTTTCGGCTCAGGGCCTTCCTGAGCTAAACGTGGTTTGCAGCGAGCATGTAGCAACACTCAGCAGCTTCCTTTTCCAGGAACTCCTCCAGCTTCCTCTTGCATGCATGCAGACTTCTAGCATCCAAAACACCATGCAGCAAGGAGTCCCACACGGCCACTCGCTCTCTGAAGAACCACTTTCTTTTGCTTGTTTTGAAGCTGGGCTTCACTTTGAAGCAGACTTCACTTTCTGCCCCTAGTTCCTGTACTGGAAGAGACAGAGAATGTTTCCTTCAATGTGCAGGAAAAAACTATTTTAAAAGACGCCTTTTAATTACTGTATGGCCTGAAGAGTGAGTTAAGCTGCTTTAGTGACACTGATTTTAATTCAGTGCAGCTAAGCAATACTGAACAAATAACACACCAGGCCTTTGTGGTCTCCTCCGCCTCTGCAGGCTCTATCCTTGTTCAATAAATTAACGTCAACTGCAAGAAAGACAAGTCATAGGGCACCCAAACCCTTTCTGGGCCAGAGTTTGTCCAGTTCCTCTGACATATCAGCTGCTATAATAAAAGATAGATCTTCCTGCACTCCTTTTCTCTCTTGAAGCCTTAGACTGCCACTACCTTAGCACAGCTGCATCTCGCTGATGCTGTGCTGGCTTTGCAGTCCCAGCAAGAGCGCGGAGAATGCAAAGATACCTGAGTGAGTTTTAAATGAGCAAACCCTGTTCCTGTTAGCAGTGGCCAGCAGCTAATCCCACACAGCTCCGGCAGCCTTGAGCCACCGTGTTTCTGCTCCCCACCCCCAGCATCCAGTGGACCCGAGGTAGGGAGCTGCCCCGGGGGGTCACAGAATCACAGAATCAAATGGGGTTGGAAGGGACCTCTGGACACCATCTAGTCCAACCCCCCTGCCAAAGCAGGTCCACCTAGAGCAGGTTGCACAGGAACACGTCCAGGCAGGTTTTGAATGAAGGAGACTCTACCACCTCCCTGGGCAGCCTCTTCCAGTGCTCTGCCACCCTCAAAGTAAAGAAGTTCCTCCTCATGTTTACGTGGAACTTCTTACATTCAAATTTGTGCCCATTTCCTCTTGTCCTGTCACTGGGCACCACTGAAAGAAGCCCGGCCCTCTCCTCTTGACACCCACCCTTTAAGTATTTATAAGCATTGATCAGATCCCCCCTCAGTCTTCTCTTCTCCAGACTAAAAAGACCCAAGTCCCTCAGCCTCTCCTCGTAAGAGAGATGCTCCAGGCCCCTCATCATCTTTGTAGCCCTCTGCTGTACCCTCTCCAGCAGGGTCCCAGAGATGCTCTGCCCTTTCAGAGCTGGGCCACCTCCTGCGGGTCCTGGTCCACATACTGGGGGTTGCTGGTGTTGGGTGGGGGGACGGACAATTCAGCCTCAGCCTCCTGTTGGGAAGGGGGGCTTCATCTGTGAGGGCATGTGGTGTGCATTTCCAAATGTGGGCCGTCGCGTCCCCGCAGATATCTTTTAAATGCAAGGAATGTCTGGTTTTAAGGATTTTCATATCGCAGAAAGTTATTTAGAACGTCTGAGTGATAACCTCCTCAAAGGAAGATTTATAAATGTTTGCATCCAGTTCCCAGTGGCACAATAAAATATATATTGTACTTTAGGTAACTGCTTTGCCTAGGGGAGTCCCAATAAAATCAATGATCCATTTTTTTTTTCTTTGAGTGAGCAAGAAGCTCTAAAGCCCTTTATTTCCTTCACTGATCAGTGACTCAGAAATATTCTTCAGTGCAAATCTCTTCCCCATAGAGCTCCCTTTATCTTTTCTGTCTCTGCTGGAGAAACAAGCTATCAAAAGGCAAAAGCAGCTACTGCACAAACTTTTTTTCTTGCTTTATCTACTCTCTAAAGAAAGTCTGAGGCAAGCAGGGTGTCCTGAGAGCTGCTTCAGGGTTTCCAGATGAGCTTTGTAAATGCAGGGTGATCAGGCTCCATTTGCAGCCTCGCGTGGGTTTCAAACCCTCCAGTGCTTGAGTCCTCACCAGAGGTGTCTGTGAGGTGTCTTGTGGTCCCCCACCATCGCCCCGCCAAGGAGCGGTCACACACGCAGAGCAGGAGCCAGGGTCTGGCAGCATCAGTGTGGTGAGCGGTGAGCAGAAGTTGGGGGGCAGCCTTGGGACGATGGCGTGGGTTTGGTCTCTTTGAGAAATACGTGGGCTTGAAAAGAAGGGATGGAGAGCCTGCTTTATGTTTCTTTTGTGAGGATCACACAGTAATGCAAGGAAATAAAATCGTGACTCGTGTACGTCATGGTGCCTCCTCCCGCCACTTGTGAACACTCGTCGGTGCTCCTGGCTTCGGTGCCGGGGCTCGGTGTGTCACTGCAGCGCTCGGAGGCACCACGCACCCTCCCCACGGTGACTCAAAGCGATGGCGGGGGAGGCAAACAAAAGGGCGCTCGATTCTCTGTTTGGTGATTTATTCTCCTTCGCACAGGGCAGGGAAGAGGTCATGGGCAACCCGGCTGTGCCCAAAGCCCCACCACTGCCAAGAGAGGGGGTGAGGAGGGTATCATACCTTGGGATGGAGACGGGCTGCTGGTGTGATGTGCTGGCAGGGACTTCTGCTCTGCAGGTAACCTGTGAAACAGCCCTGCTGAGGGACTTCACACCTCATTTCATCCCAGCAAGAAATCATTCTTCTCTTTGCATGGGGCACCTGCAAAACACCGCAGTGTAACTCACAGCGGGCAGCAAAGGGCCCCACTGAAGAGGAGTCATTAAAGCCACATGATTTTTGGAAGGTGAGAAGTGATATAAAGCAGGTGAAATTCCTTCACAACGTGTTGGGTTTTTTTTTTTTTTTTTTGTGTGTCAGTGAGAGCTCCTTAGGGTTATGTTTTTAAATTGATGTTAATGATAAGTAAACATTGCTGATCAGCTGATGATTTCCGGCTGAAGCATGTGAACTAAGAAAACTCCTTAACTACAGTCAGTGCTAGGGCTGCTGTTTTCTCCATGGCTGTGTGCAGCCTTGCTAAAACAAACCAACCAAGAGGCATCTTAGAGGCCTTGAGTTTGTGCTTAGGGATAGCGTTAGGGTGAGGTGAGCTGTGATGCTGCCTGTTCCGTGGTGGGTGATACTCCCCTCACCCTCTGGAGGGGCAGGGAATGCTGGAGGGAAGGAGAATTGAAGCTGAGTGTGGGGGTGTGTGAGTGTGAGTGCACAAAGCCGCTAAAAACTCCTGCGTGAGAGGGCAGCTGGGGTGAGAAAATGGCTGTAGCCCGAGCTGGGGTTGGGTCTGCACGTTGTTGTGCTGGTGCAGTGCTCCAGCAGGACCCTGTCTGCCACGGAAAACGTCTTCCCTGTGGTAAGCTGGAGTTGTTAGGCAAGACCACTGGTGGCTTGCTTTTATTGTTTAATCTGCTGGGTTTTTGAGGACTTATGGCGTTTGCCCCCCTCGGGGTTGGCAATTCTGGAACTGCAGTGCCTGAGGCACTGAAGTGCTTTGGAACTGGTGGGACCTGAGCTGCATCCCCTAATTGGCAGGTTGCTGTAGATGTGCTTGTGTGGAGAGATGGCTGCTGTGAAGAGTGCCTTTGCTGTCTCTTGTGTGGGTCTGATGGGTCCTTCATGTCAGACCATGCAAGGAGGCTCCAAGCTTCCACAATTGGGCTTTGAGGTCTGCTTTCAAGCAGCTTTTGCTCTAGAGTCTCGGGCAATTATTTCCTTCTCTACCTATAAAAGCGACAGCAGAGATGTGACCACAGTAGGTTTCTGACTCTGTGCTGCTGCTAGGAAGAAGTCCCACATCAAGTGCTCTACGTGTTTATTTTAAAGGAAGGTCTTAACCCTCAGGAAAAAACAAAACAACACCACAACAGCTTATTTTTTGTGCTGGACCCATTTTGATTTATGTGCTGTTCAGGCCACTGGCACTGACTGTTCCTCCATCAGCTCTGGGACCATTTGCAGAGAAAAGAGACCTTCTTGTTTGCTTTGTGTCAGGGGCACAAAGATGCTGAAATGTCACGTTGTGGACATTTTAGTGCCTGTGCATCCCCATGAAAATGAAATTACCCTGGAATTTTTCTCACTGCTGTCTATACACTTACTTTTGAGTTTATTTCAGGGCAATTTCTTCCTCTCTTTCTCCAGCCACTGTTTTGCCAGAGATGCTCAAAGTGTTCTGTGAATGAGCCCAAGGAACAGATTTCCTGGCTGATGGAAACTGGCAAGGCTCCTCCAAAGTCAGGCGACATTAGGAGACAATAATTTTGGATTGCTATTAAAAAGCTTACAAGTCTGTAAACTATTACATGAAGTTGTCTAGCAATGTTATCTTCTGAAGTTATATAAGCCTACAACAGAAAATGTTTTAAAACATGGCTCCCTTTGCTTTCCTAAGGGTAACGCTATACCATGAGACCTCAGTCAAAGTAACATCAATGCACCAATTCAAAGGCAAGGAGGTGGCTTTTGATGATTACTTTTAACGCATTTTTTAAAAATAAAATTAGGCCTTTTGGTCAGCTGCATGAACAGCTGAGGCCCTTTCTATTACAGTATCACTAATGATCAGTGCCGTGATATGGGACACAGGTCTGGGGCATCTCAAAACCCAAAAGCTATAACAATGAGGTTATAGCAAGCCAGAAAAAACAGAAAGTGTGTAAGTGTCTTGCTCGTACTTGATGCTCGTATCATGATATTTGAGACCAGTTTGGTGCTGATGCTCCTGGTAAGCTCCAGTCCAACCTCTGGTCAGTGTGACACACATCTCACCTGCCAGGCACAGGAGACAGAGCTTGTCCCTGCCAGACATAGGGATACATCCCCATAAGAGACAAATGTTTCCAATTTTTGCAAACTTTTCCCTCATAAAACCACTGCTGTAGTTGTGTTTGCATTTCAGAGATCACATTAGGCTGGTTCTCATTTGGGGTTTGCCTATAACAGAGTTTGTTTAGAGACCCTGTTGCCCAGCTTTTGTAGGACGTACCCAAGGCAATTCTTCTCTCCTGTGCTGCTTGTACAGCTGTGGGTGGACTTGTGCACTATAAGATCTCAGCAGTTTTCATTATGTCTGGCCACTTTATTCTGAACATCTGCTGCAGGCATTCACGATAAAAGCTATTCAGCTGCTGTTGGCTGGACTTACTTTTACTATTGCTAAAGAGCTGTAGCTTGGTGCTGAGGGTGCTGGAATTCCACTGCTGATCCTGCAAAAAAAGTGCTATCCACTGTGGATGAAGCCATTGGATTTAGGAAAACTGCTGCCTGGGTAAGTAAATGCATCAGAAATTCTCAAGGGTCCTGTTTCTAGGAGATGGTATGAGGACACAGTGACTTTTGTTCTCCCTGATTTTAAGATCCATTTGCTGCTAGCTGGTTCAAACTATGCTGGCCATAAGCTGCTGCCTCCTGTTTATCACTCAGGAGATAAATGTTAGATAAGTCCAGATCGCTGACCATACTGTCCAAACCTGCAACTGTAGTTGCCGTGAAAAAGGCCAGTTCCTTCAAAGAAGTGGATATTGATTCCATCACAGGGAAGGAGAAAAGTTTGATTTTGTTACTCAGCGGTAGCACTGAGCATTTCTTAACCCATGAATGGAGACCATATTTGATGTCTGATGTTAGAGGATGATTCCTCTAAATTTAGGTAACTAAGTATTTCTAGCAGACCACAAATCTTCAGCCTGAAAGAAAGAAATGCGGGGAATGTAAGAGAAGTCTATGAAATCATAAGAGGTAATGGAAGAGTTGAATGTGGGATGATCATACCCTTTCTCTGTCAGTACAAGAACTGAAGATCATCAAGTGTAATTAGCAGGAGGTTGGCTCAAAACATAAGAGAGGTTAATTTTTTCCACACCACAGAGTTCAGCTGTGAATTGCTTTATGTAGATGACAGAATTTTACGAGGATTCACAAAGTGAGTAGGTAGTCAAGGAAAATGAAAATCCACTAAAAGGCAATTAAATACAGCAATGGTCTCCTGGCTCAGTAAGACCTTAAGATACAGGTGTTTGGGGTGAGGAATGAGGGAAGTACCCCTAAGGAAGGAAAAAAAAGAAAAATCACTGTATGCATGCTCCATACCTGTGTTCTTTCCCTAAATATCTCTCGTTGGCTGCTGTTGGAGCCAGGATGTAGGACTAGATGGGCTGTCAGTGTGACCCAGTGTGACTGCTCTGGTGTTGGAGAATATCTGCCATGGAAAGTCTCTGTCTGCCCTGTCAAAGACTTTCTGAAAGCCAGTATAATATGGACACGATAGCTGCTATTCTTCCATTTGTTTAAATGATGTGGAAAATATGGTCAATGCAAGAATAGGACAAAGCCCAAGTTGCACTGGAAGCCTGTTCTTGACAGTGTTGTGGGCTCTGCTTAGTGCTGTTATGTAAAAAGAATTGCCTTGGAACAGGCAACAGCATGTTTCCATCCTGATTGTTACAGTCATTTAAATCTGCTGAGGAAATTTTGAACATCTTTTTTTCCCATCCTTAGGGGTAGATTCCTTTCCCAGGCTCAGCTGAGGAGATGTTTTGAAGCTTTCTTCACAGAGCTGCTGGAAAAAAAAATGGCTGGAATTTTATCCTGGTGTGTTGCTCTCTTTGCTTTGTTGGCCTTCACTTTGAATTCCTCTAAGGTGATATTTGCTTGTGATTAATATAAAATTCTGCCTTTGCACTGATAATGGTGAATTTTGTTTCAAGTAATACTTATTCAACATAATGAATAAAAAGGTCTGCTTAATGTTTTCTTTGTCCCTCATAGCTAGAGAGAATATTTCCATGTCTGTTTTGAATGAGTCACTCCAGTTGCAATTGGTTCACTTGTAGGTGTCTGAGGTTTGGAAGGGATCTCACATGCCCTGTTGCGCTTGCCACCTAACGCTCCTGGGAAAACCTGTCAATATTGTTTAGCTCGTTTCTCTAGCTGATCTTTTGCAGGATCAGCCTGGAAGATATTTTTCATCAGTCTTTTTCTCCTATCTATTAATAGTGAGGATATTCAGAGCAGCCTATCTATTTTCATGAGGACTTCTCCCTATGTCTTTTGACATAATTTTTACCTTTTACCTCCTATCCTCAAGAAATCCCAAATTTTGCAATATTCACATGTGTGTGCCTGGCACACATTATTGAGAACTGTAGGATCCCGTGTAGGTAAGTTGTTTGAGGGCTGAAGTTCAAGTTCTCTTGTATGTCTTAGAAGTTTTATTTGTTTGCTGTTTATAAAATTACTTGGAGGATGGCGGGGGTGGGGGGAAAGAAGCGTTTGGGTTCCTGGCAATACTGTCCGGATCTGCCTTGTATGCTTACACAAATTCTTTATAATTACACAAAAATTTACCTGGTAATGTGCTTCACTTTCGATTTTTCTTGGGGACAAAAGTTAGAAGTTGCCAGCGATTTTTTTGGTAAATTTCCTGTCTTTATTTCTAATGTATGAAACAGTTCCATGTGGCCCATTGATGTTACTTTTTTCATCCTTACCTATTTTTACTTGCACAGTCACCTTGCCCCTGAAAGTTTTGATATTATAACCCTGCAGTAACAAAGTCTGATGACATGATAACACTTGTCTCTATCTTCTTCACTGCACCCTTCTTGTTTAGCGGTAGTGCTGGATGATTTTTAACAGCATAATTCGTGTCAAGAGTCTTGCACCCAACAGTGGTCTTTTTTTGCACAGTGTCACTCAGAGGCAGGGCTGTGTCCCCTCTTCCTCCAGTTGGGGTGCCTCAAGGGTTCATCACTCTCTTGTTCTTCAGTTTGATGCAAGCTGCTACTGGCTGCCTGCTCTCACTCGTGCTGAGCAGATCACTGCTCTCTCCATCTTGCCTATGACTCGAGCTGGTTTTCCAGCTGGTTTCTCTGTAGGTATATTCTGGAAACCTATCTGTAATAAGTCTATTGCTCCAGGCTTGCTTTTTGAGGTCCTGACTTCTGGCCAAGACAGCTTGGTTAGGACCAGTCAGTAGAGGGCCACTAACTGGTCCAAGGCTGATAAATAGCCAGCAGCATGCTTTTTCTTCCGGCTGAGCATTATCTTCTGACAGGCTGAGTTGTCAGCCTTGTCCTCCATGTAGAGGCTCCAATCCTCATCTCCACTTCTAGACATGAGAAATGAGTTTTTCCTGGGCTATATGCTCGTATTTCCTAGACCCCTGTCACTGTTGAGGTCAGAAATCCCCCCGGTCCTGCGCACTGGGAGTATGAGGAGGGTGAGGCATCTCGCACCGCAATTAAGCAAAGTGTAACTAAGTCCCATGTGCTCCTTTCTCTTACGCTTATGGTAAGAGGAAGAAGTAGCAAAGAATGTGCAAAGCTAAGGAGAAACGGGCACTCAGTCAACTTCTTTGTTGTGTGAGGATGGTACAAAAATGTTTTGTTTCTTGTTTTTACATTAGCAATTCAGGTCTTGTCTACCCTGTTTGTTTTTTCTTCACTGGAGAACTAATAGTATTATGACAGTGCAAGTAAAAGCTGACGAATTTTGAGTAGAATTGCTTTTGCTACAAAATGTTTTAAGCAGTCTGTATTTAGCTAACATTTCTCTAACTCCACTCCTAACCAACAGTTGGAAGAGAAAATCTTTGCAGTTCGACACCTCCTCCTCTCCCCCTTTTCACTAGAAGCTGCAAAACCTCCCACTCCACTTCTCTAGATCTTCCAAGGAGACCTCTGCCAAAACACAACTTGATGTTTGATATTTTTTTTTTTTAAGTAAGTAAAAGCAGAAAACAAAACACTTCCAGCCTCTCATACACAAAGAATCAGAACAGGGCACAAGTCCAATTGGTTTCCCTTCCCATATTTCCTGAATGTGAACTCTTGCAGAGGCAACCAAGGCACTGTGCTACATGCTCTACCCACCAGCCTTGCTGTGGCTCTCTGGCAGAAGTATCAAGGCTGTCTCCAACGTGACCCTGTTCTTCAGGGTGGGAACCAAAGCAGGGCCTTTCCTGGGCTCCCAAGATTTTGGCAGCAAAGGAGATACTGTCTTTGACAGCTCAGGACAAACTTTTCAGTGATGCACCAGCCAACAGTGAAGAATCTGGGTCCCTCTAGTAGTCATTGTTTCTGTAGCCATTAACTGTTTCTCATGCAATTTGTGGGTGTGGAGGCTTTTTTCCAAAGCAGAGCACAGTCAGACTTCCCAAGGGCTTGCCCAGGAGGTGTCAGGCAGAGATCGTCTGCCCCACAGTCACCTGCCAGCATCAGGGAGAGGCTGTACTGGGGTGACAAGGGCTGTGCCCATTCCCCACTGTGGGTAAAATCCACATGGAGGAAGTGGAAGAGGCTCCCATTCTGGACTCCTGGTCAGCCAATGGGTGAGGTCTTGGTTGGGACAATTGAATGAGCCCTGTGCAATTAGATCCTGGCTGGTGTGGGGCAATGCCTGTGCCAGGGCCACTGAGCAGTCTGCAGGGCAGCAGCCTGCACATGCCAGGCCAGAGCTGGTGGCAGGAAAATAGAATACTACTTTTTTTTAAAGAGCCTATTTTTCTTCTCTTTCCTGTCTAGAAACTCTTTTCCTTAAAACCTGCTGATCAGTTGGGACAACTCACTGCAGGCTCCTACCCACTAACAGCAGCCAGGCTTTCTCCTATCATACACAAGAAGTTAAATCCTGTTCCCATTGACATGTAGGCAATGTCAGTTCCAAGACAGCAGAGAAGACCTCCAAAACCTCTTCTTTTTTCCACAAGTTTCTTTACCTACAAGACCATGGCTTCCAGGAAGGTTGTTACCTCTTTTTAAACTTTGCCAGCCACAGGTGAGCAACACCTCTGGTGTCTCATGCTGCATGGCTGGTCCCTGCTGAGCCGAAGCTGCAGGGACAGTCTTGGATAACTCAAAGCTGATTTGCTTGGGAGGTAGGCTCACCTCTTCCTCGTTTTCAGTTTCTAAACATCCTGAAGTGTGTCATTGGAGGCTTTCTTGCATGAGAAATCTGTGATGCACACCTATGGATTGGTTTTCCAATCTCCTTGTCTTGCTACTATTCTCTCACAGGGCCACTGCAACCATAGTTTGACTGAAGGTCAAGAAATACCAATGCCTCTGGTTAACTCTGAACAAAGTGGCATGAATCCATCAGATTCCCATGAGAAACCCTCATCAGGTGCTGCAGAGTTAAAAGCTTCAGCATGTGATAAGCAAGGGAATGCAGTGTCCTGGTGCATCTCTGAGTTGAGCAAGTGTCCAATTCACAGTGCTTCTACTGCTATAAAATGAAATGTCAGCATCTCCTGCTCTTCCTTTATCTCATCTCCTCAAATACCCCTTGGAATACCATGGTCCCACTATGTGAAACCTGCTTCACACCTGACTTCTTCTGTAAGCTTTCCGCTGGCATTAGTCCAACCTGCCAAACATGCTGCATTTCCCAGACCTGTCCCAGGACAGCTCAGATGGCACTCTAGGACTTGCAGGCTAAACACACAAATCCTTACAGAAATTTCATTACTTTAGGAAGCATGGGCAAAAAAAATACCCTAGTCATTGACCGCTTACACCAGTGGTAGGACCTTTCTTCCCCATCACAAAGGCTGTCCAAAGAGCCCCTCTTCAGAAATGCTTTCTCTGAAGCTCCAGTTTGCAGGTTGGAGGTAATGGCTGCTGCTTTCCCGAGTTGGCTGTTCTCTGGAAATCATGCAGGTAACTGCATGAGGAGGACAGTCCTGGAGCTTTGCCCTGTCCTATTTAACTTTCTGAGTAGCTTGCAAAGAAAACCTTGGTAGCTTGCAAGTGTAGACACTGGGAGAGTGGTAACTCATGAAGAGGACCTTGCTACTGAGTGGACCCTCTTGGTAAATTAGGTTAAAGAAAGCAGCTTGTTTACGTCAGCATGGCCAAATATAGGAACCAAAGATATGGGGCCAGACGTTATGCATGAGGAGGGGGTTTCAGGGAGGCCAGAACTTCTGAAAGTTGCTGGAGATGCAGAGGGGATGGCCATGGTGATCAATAAGAAGAGGGGGTGCAGGTGCATGCTGTGCCAATGACAGAGAGCTAAGGCAATTCTCTGGTGCATAAAGCAGACAATGAGTGGGAGTGGTAAAGAAGAAATTCTTTACTGTGAGGATGGTGAAGCACTGTGAATTCTGTGGTTCTGTGCACTGGAACAGGTCGTTGTGGAAGGTTCCCTGGGTTGTTGCCCAGGGAAGTTGTGGATGTCCCATCCCTGGAAGTGTTCAAGACCAGGCTGGATGGGGCTTTGAGCAACCTGTTCTAGTGGGAGGTGTCCCTGCCTATGGCAGGGGGTTGGAACTTGATGATATTTAAGGTTCCTTTCAACCTAAACCTTTCTATGATTCTGTGGGGGAAAGATAGGAGACTGAGCCTTGTGTATGGCCTGGGATCATCCTGCCTATTATTAGGCACCAAACTATGGTCTCAAGGGTAGGAACTGGGTTGCCTTGCATAGTTGGTTAAGAGAGAGAGGGTCCCCCCCCTGCTCAGCCCTGAGGGGGTACAAGTCAGGCGTAGCTCTCCTGGGGCACCCTGCTCAGTGCTGAACCCAAAGCAGTCAGGGAAAAAGGCATCATGCTCCACATACAACTTCACCGGCAGCGGGCAGCTGGCTGGAGGTGACAGATGAGTGCCTGGCTCCATCCATCCACTTGCCCATGGTGCTGCCCATGGTGTACTGCGAATTGAATTGCCATTGACCTCTGCACTGTTAACTGCTGCTCATCTGTCTTAATTACAAGCAGAAGAGATGATGGTGTTTTATGGAGGAGAAAGTGCTGCACGTTAGTGGTTATGGAGCTGACATGCGCTGGATCCAGCCTGAAATCAGAATGAAAATGTGATTCCCTTCTGAAGCAAAATCAAGCCTTTTAAAGACAGAGGGGACTGGAAAGCTCCAAGAGGAGCCAGCTCGGGTCAGGGAATACCCTGGTTATGGTGGGGATTTTCCATGCCCACAGGGGGACTGCGGCTTGAATGCAGGATTATCACAGAGCTGTCTGGCTTTAATGGGAGATTCTGTCCTGGGCTGAAGGAGAAACTTCATCAAGAGCTTTCACAGCCACAACTGGCAGTGGAGCATTGGGAAGATGGTGTTTCATGAGCACATTAAGTGCCTTGTAAGTTCTTGATTTTTTTAATTATTTTTTTAAATGGGTAACTTGGATTCTCCCCTCTCCCTCCTGTAGGGTGATGTACTGCAAAAATTGCATGATATGGAGACAGATGGAGGGAGGGAAACTTCTGTCTGACCATGTGGTTCTTCACCTGTTGTCTTTCTCTTTTCAAGAAAAAAAAAATCAGTTTAAAACTAAAAATGGCATTTAGATGTTTTTTTTTGTCAGAAATGCTGATATAAAGCTTTGTTGTACTCTTTTTTTAAAAAGTACTTTTTTTCATCTGGAACTGATGACTTGAATGCAACATTATTTTCATTTGGAGCAGCACAATATGTCAGACTTACAATTCACTGAATAACGTTTTTCTGACCCGCTCTGACTAGAGAGCCTCTGTCCCAGAGGCTAACGAGGCAGGCAAGCATCTCTGCCCCTGGGGTGGCTGGGCTGAGAGCACGGCACACTGGCAGGACAAGCGACTGGTGCTCAGGGTGATGAGGGGATGACAGCGGGTGTCACATGGACTCATATTCCTCTCCTTGATGAGTGACCTCCAAGGGAGGGTGAGGATGGAGCTGGCGAAGCTCCGCACCTCAGTTAGCGAGGGACCAAATAAGACTCAGATGAAATTCAGCGTTGACAGAGTCCAACTAATGACTCTTCAGAAGATTAATTTTGAGGGCTTCTACTTTATTGGGTTTCTCAATTAACTGTGACAGCCCAAGGAGAAAACAAACCTTGGTGTTGCTGCAGATGGCCGGCCAAGGAGACGTGGAAAATGAGGCTGGAAAGACACTGCACTGCTGGATTTAGGATGGCTGCGATCAAGCGGGTCTTTGATCTTTATCCACAGGCTGGTAGGGGAGACAGATGTGCTGAGCGCCTCTTTGCCCTCCGAGAGCTCAGCACAGACAGGCACTGTCACTTGGTGGCCAACATGACCAGCATGCAAGGCCTTGCAAGTCAAGCCCAGGCCAGCAGGATCCTCATCCAGGGGAGCAGTGAGTGGCAGGGCTTTTCTTTGGAATTGTAATCACAAGGTCAGAGGGATTAATTAGTCATAGCCTCCTGTGGTTGAGAAAGAAAGCAGAAGAAATACTTCTGCTGTCCATCAGGGACAGAGCTCATTGGAAACCCAGACCTGCTAATGGAATGCAGCTTCGGACAGCTGAAGGTGATACTCTTATGGCATCCTGGCATCCTTTCCACCTCCTTCATGACCCCCTTGGCAGTCTGATCAGATCCTACATATCTTAAATGAAGGTGGCAGACCCGCACAGCCAGGGACCAAGGACGGGGGGAAGCAGGGTGGCAGCAGCCTCTATGTAGATAGTTATAAGCTGCCATGAAAAATGGCACCTTTGGCAAATGGGAGCAAGAAACCTGCTTTTGTTGTTGTTATTGTCTTTGTTTTGTTCTTCCATACTTGGCAAAAATAGTACTTAGTCACTGTAAATGAACAGAATTGCACCTGAGACACGTGTTAATTGGATCCTCAATTTTTCCAGGGGAGAAACAACCCTATGAAGTCCTGACTATTAGTTAATAGTTCACTCCAAGGCAGTAAGACTATAATAATGCTATTAAATAACTTGCTTTCAGCATTCACCTACAACTAGGTGTGCAGCTCCGTGGTCGTGCTTCTGGCAGGAGCACCTCAACCAGGTTCCTGGAAGGAAATGGGGTGGTTCCAGGCTTTGCTTCAGGCCAGGCTTCCCTCTGGGTTTGGGCATCTGTGAGCATCAGTGGGGGCAGATGTTGTCTTCAGAGGTGATGAAGGTCTATGCTGGGAGACTACTCCATGTCCCTATCTCGGAAGGCAAGCATGAAAAGAGTTCAGGACTGCAAAGCATCAGGGCAGGCAATACGCACATAATGCCAACCTGTACAGAGGAAGCAAGTCAGAAATAATTAACCTCACGTAATGAGGCTGAAAGGTGGTACACATAAAACTGCTGAAGGGAAACAGTCCTTCCCTGGTACATTGGCTGTGGAAGTCATCAGCTCAGCACTGCGGTGGCATGTCCCAGAGCAGAGCAGGTTGGTGCTGCCCCTCATCCCTGCTGCAGGGGTCAGGTACAGGCTAGAATCCTTTTGAAAACATTATTGTGGTTTTTGGGGTTTTTTTCTATATACTGGAGAATGATATATAACTAATACTAAATGTTAAAGGTTTCCATACAAGTTGCTCTCACAGATGCAGAACTTTTGAGATTCGACTGCAGTTGTAGGAAGGTGGTTTCTTGGGATTTTAGTAGTCATTAGGGATATTTGAATACTAGACCTAAGAAGCGGTGATGCGTGGCTGATCTGGGCTGGATAACTTCACCTCCTGGCACCTCGTTACACCGACGGGTGCTCAGCTCCATCCCTGTGCTGATGAGCTGCTGGCCTGGAGAGGTTTCAGGGCAATGCTCCCTTCCACGCTGATGTTTCAGCTGGTGTGAATGGCATGAAATTATGCTCTGTTTAATGGGGAAGGTCAATGTCTGGGCGCTTTTTCAGGCGCTCTGCAGTTCTCAGTTGCTTTAGCAAACCTAACAGCTAGGGAATGATGTTTCCATTGCAGCTCAGGCTTCTAAAATAGCTGTCTCCTGATGCCCCTGATCTTACCCAGCACAGCCCCAATGAAAGCAGGAAAATGGGTTGGGGATTAATCCGTAATGTTTGAGGTTTTATTTTATTTTAATCTTATTTTATCTTGGTTTTTTTTTTTCCCCCTGCCTCCTGACACTGTGCACCTGCTTTTATAGGAATGTGACAGGGCCTTTAAAATATGCATGGCAGACGTGGAACGGAGCTATATGACTGGGTATGGGTTGTGTGCAGGCAAAGCTGGTTCAAAAAAACTCCAGAGGTAAATCAAGTGTGTGAGAATCAAGATTTCATAAAAAATTTGGCTGAGTTTGCAAACAGCGTAGTTAGCTTTAAAAAGACTTGAGGGTTTTTTGGTCTTCAAAATAGCACAACCAGATGGCAATAGGCTATTTTTGAACTTGGGTTACATAATTTTGCTAAATATTTTTCTTCCCTCTGTAATTTGAAATTATCTGTAATTCAGACTAAGCTGGTGCTGTATATGGTAGTCTCCTGGTAAAGGCACTCATGACGTGCTCCCTGTGTTAGGGAGTAGCCAGTGCCAGGATGCCCACAACGGGAGCAGAGCCAGGAGATGAGATGGCCCCAGGTGGGATATGGCATCCCCAACACGTGGCCATGTAGGGACCAAAGGCAGAGCCAGGCTGGTCATGGGGTCCATTGACAGTCCCAGACACAGCAAGCGATGAGCCAGGTCCGGGCAAGGCGTGTGTTCCAGGTGACACAGATGGGGGCCAGGAAGGAGTTTTGGTGGCCAGGGAGAAGGTGCACAGACTGTTTGAGCTGTCTGAGGGGAACAGCATTGCCTGGGAAAAGAGAATATGATGGATGTGCAATTAAAAAGGGCCCCAAGGGGTCCATAAATGAGACCAATGCAAAGGGACCATAAATGCTGCTTTAGGTGAAGGCGTGAAGCTGTTTGTGCTCCCCCCACCATTCTCCTGCACCAGAATATGATGCTTTTGGGAAGAAAAAAACCATTTTGTTCCTCTACGTTAAGCAGCCATTGCTATTATTTAATGGTAAGAAGGGATAAAACTGTCCCTTTTCAACTCTTAAGTGACAGAGCTGCAAAGCTCCAACTGAAGGAAGCCGTACGTGAGAGCATAAGGGGCTGCTGACAAGGAAAAAAAATCACACTTCTCTGAAAACAATGTAAATAGCTTTTATAGAGCTTTTTTCCTCTTTGAGAGACCTCAAAGATCTTTATGAAAGAGGTCGGTATTTATTTTTCTTGTTTCAGCCTTCAGCATGACTAGACCTGAAGGGCCATAAAGAAGGTTTTCTTATTTTTCAGTCTTTTTTTTTGCATGTAGCTGCAGTGGATGCAGTTTTCTTCACCGCTTTCTTGGTGCAGTTGGTCACCAGCTTAGTTTCTCCCATGCTGAAGACACTTGCAGACCTTCAGAGGAAGTGAAAACTCAATTATGTTTTTAAGGAGTAGCTGAAAACAAATTTTAGTAAATGCCAGCTAGAGTGCTTTCTGAACAACTGAGTTTTGTTTTAATAATGTAAAAAAACCCACAGGTTGTCAGTATCCTTTTACTCCATTAAAATAACCCCAACTCATGACAATACAAATAACATTTTTACCTAGTTTTCTCTCTTCCTAGTAATATTTTCCTGTTGACTAGGTCATATGCATGCATTTGTCATGGGTTCCCAGTTGTGCTGTACATTCGTCATATAGAACAGCAAATAACTCTTAGCAGGAGACCAAGCTGAAAAAATACCAGTAGATTATTTTCCACCAGAAAAATATTTTTTTTCAGGAAAACTTTTTAAAATTACAGTATTCTGATAATCTAACTGATATTAATGGAAAGGGATTGCTGAGGATGGAGAATGTTTCAGAAAATCTTTGTTCTCAAATTTGGTTTTTGTATCAAAATGAATAACCTAAAATTCTTTCTTATATATTTGACTCAAATTTTTGATTGAAATCAGGTCTATTCTTGTGATTTTTAAATAGGGCATTTGCTACAAAGCAGAATTTTGGTTTCCTGCCCAGTACCGACAAGCTGCCTTCCTCAGGTGGCCGAATTCTGACCTCTTCATACCAGTGCTCCTTTATAATCACCCTCCAAGGACTCCTGGGTCAAGTCAGTACAATCCCCATCAGTCTTTGGATTAATGAGACCAGGGCTTCTTTTTAAGCATGGGCTCAGCCTTGATTTCTCCATTTCTCTGGGATCCCTGCAAGGTTTCCATTACCTTTTATGTGCTTGTGAGTTTAGTCCTGGCTCTGCCGTTCCTGACCCTGATCTGCACGGCGGTAAAATCTTGATGGGGCCAAGAGCCCCAAGACACCAACCACTTGCCATGAAGAGCTCAGGGAGGGAAGGCTCCTGTGGTTATCTGAAGCAGGGGAAGACAGCCCTCTTTCTTTTTTTTTTTTTTTTTTCCTTCTTCAAGTGTCCCAAAATAAATGCATCCATAGACAAATATTTCTGCAGTATCACTGGAGAGAAGGACAGGGATGGGTGGCTCAAACCAATCTACTTAGCCCAAAAGAAAAACATATTTTTTTTTTTTCAGGTTGCTCTGATTCTGATTTCTTAAAATATTTTGATTTGGGTTTAAAGCCAAAAAATCTCAGCTATTTGCACAGCCCTAATCTGAACTCTCTGGGGTGGGGTGTTGCCTCTGTCTACTGGAAAGAGAGACGATTCATCAAGCTTCAGAAGTCTCATTGCTCCCCACAACGTGTCCCTGCTGTCACCCACAGCATTGCGTTACCCCATACCACACATCGTATGTGTCAGCTCTCTCAAGGTCTTCTGCTTTCTCCGTGTTTGTGAGGCTACTGACTCTGTACAGGTTGGGATGTGTTTATGTTCGCATCTTGAGCGCCTCATGAGAGCTGAGAGCTCAGTAAAGTGACTGTGCAGCTTTAAAAATCTTGCCTGGATTTCTAAGTCTGTCCTCTCTCCTTACTTCTTCCTGTCTTCTTCTGTAGTTTCATGGCCCAGCCTAGACTGCACTACCAGTGGCTGTGCAAACTGCTGCCACTTATCTCCTGGGAGCAAAAATATGGACCTGCTGGAGCTGACTTGGCTCAGAAGAGGTCACCCAGAAATGGTGGCAGCCACGTGTGTATGTGGTTCTCCCAAGAAAGGAGATGGTTACTCCTTGGTCCCATGCAGGTGCACTGCTGTTGCAGGAGCAGCTGAAGCAGTGTGCTTTGCTGCTTTGCCAGCTCTCCTTGCTCATTTGAATCGGTTGGAAGGTGACAATCGGGCACGCTCATGTCTTCTCCTTGCAGTTTCTACAAGTTCTTTGCCCCTACGTCACACTCAGGCTGGACCTTCCTCCTTGCTTCCTTTTATACCGCCAGTAGCCCACAGCCACAAATCCAAATAGCAGGGCTTGTGATTGCACCAGAAAATTTAGAAGAGGGAAAAAAAAAAAAAAAAGAAAAAGTTGGTAGGTCTGGGTGAGAAAGCAGTGATAAGGACACAGGGATGTACAATATTGTGGGAGGACCACAGTATCACACACAAGCCATTGGGTTTCACCAGCCTGGTATGCTGATGTGAGCAAGATCAAAGCCAAAGCGGTGGGGATTTGCACTGGAGAAAAGGGAGCCTGGCCCACTGCCTTGGGGTGTGGGAGGAGCTGGGTGAGGATGAGCACCTTCCCCTGGGGCTGCTCACCCCACCACCCGGTGAGAATCGGTTGTGGCATGTGAAAAATGTGGGTAAGAGCACACCGAAAGGGTAGGACTGGGGCTTGGAGCCATGAGGCTGCCAACAGGGGAGCCAGCATGGGGGGCTCGCCACGGAGGACAAGTTACCTATGGAAAAAGGTGCACGTAAGGCTTCATTAGCACATTCAATTAATGCTGTGTTTGGTGGTGAGGAAGCACCTCACTGTGAACCAGCTGTAGGACTTGTCTGTAGACAGTGTCCTTAGGTTATTCTTCAGAGGGCCAGGGTGTTAAAAAAAAATGAATAACACATTTGTCTGAGCCTTGGCAAGGTGGGAGTTGCTAATGACCTTCAGGAGAGTGCCCTCAGAAGTGCACTGACTGCTTGCTAACAGGGAGCAGAGCCTTTCTCCTCCAGGCCCACAAAGTTTCTTCAGTCTAGTGAATATGGGCTGGATCTCCTTTCTGGCCAACATCTCATGAATGTGCCATTTTCCGAGCTTGCTGGCATGCTCAGACCTTGTCTGTTTGGAGTAACTCAGGACTGTTTTTTTCCATAGCAGCTCTCTGTTTTTATGCATGATCCATTTTATTCTAGGTTGAATGCCCTTTTCTGTCTTAGCACAACACGCTTTAGATGAGTTGAGATATTTAAGAATGGGGATTGCACTTACAATTAACACCCTACTTGAATCTGGTTTGCTTTTCAAGTATAGGCATGGCCCAAAAGTCAGGCCAGGAGCTATGGAGCCAGTGGAAACGGTTGCCCCAGAGGGAAGCCTTTGCTGGAGCAGGACTGAGCTGTGCTGACGGGGTTGGATTGGTGATGTTTGATGTCAGAAAGATAAAGAGAAGGTTTCATTCATTCATAGTGATGGGGAAGGAGAAGTCTTTCACCAGCTTCAGGGCTATGCCATTTTTTTCAGAAGCCAGATTTTTTTTTTAGGTGCAATAGGGCTTACTGATGAGCAGATGACCTCACTGCAATGCTTTACTGAAGCAGTTATGGGTAGAGCGTGGATCTTTGTTCCTGGTCTCAAAGCCCATCACTGGGTCCACCACCCAGGTGTCCCTGGGCAGCGACAAACCTGTAGCAGACCTGGACTGAAGTGAGACAGCCACAGCTGGACATCTGTGCTGGCCCCGTGCCTATGAATTGGGAACACAACAACACAATCCCACCTCAGACACACTCACAGTTTTGGGCTCCTCTTGGTAGATGACTTTTCTGTTTTTATTGGGGGAGGCTGATTTTTTTTTTTTTCACTGGTGATGTTTAAACCTCTAAGTGAGAAGACTGCTTATATTCCAGCTGTGAGAGGCAGCTGCTTCCCGCATGGTGAGGATGAGTGTGTGGCAGCAGCAGTCAACATCTGTCTCTGTCAGGTCAGCAGTAAAACAGCAAGAGACCAAGCTGTGTCATGAAGATGATGGCTGGGAAGGGGCTTACACTGAATCTGGTCCATTCGCTTTCCCTTCCCAAACATAGGTGCCTGTACGGCAGTCAGTCAGTCCTTTGTGGAGAACGATGGCCAGAAAGCATCAGAGACTTCCAGCCCTGGGAATTGACAGGGCAGAGGCAAGGCCATGATGAATATTAATGGTGGCCCCCCAGGGGGTTGCTGAGTCCTCATTAGAGAAAAACAGTGAGTGCTGATAATATTCTTACCCTTACAGTAACGTCTGATCTTTCATTCCTCCATCAGCAACACCACCCACCTCGTCTGAGCTCAGTGTCCTGGAGAAGAGTGTGCTTAAAGGTGAGGTCAAGGTAATTTCAAGAGGTGCTAAAAGAAAAAGTGGGGGCAGGCTGGCAGCCAGGAAAGGGAAAATTGGCCCCATTGTTAAAGGAAAAAAAGAACATCAGAGGGCTTTTTAAAATGTCAAGAGTGGAGTATTGCTGTGTGCTCTTTGCTTATTGAGCAGAGTTTGAGGGAGGTTTGCCTTAAATATACCTTCCATACAAATATACAGAAACATGTTTTTTAGTGAACTTTAAACATTAGCTATAATAGTCTTTGGATAAAAAGGCAGTCATTATTTCTTCGAGCACACTTTCTACTGCCGAGCAAATGTTCCAATGTGGCAGGATGGTGGCTTTAAAAATAGCTGTTCACTCCAGAGCCTCTGAGTGTGGCTGGGAGGTAAATTAAATGTTTGACTGTGAGCAGTCATTGATGTGGTCCAAGAGCTGCAGCCGGCAAGCCCTCGTTTCACTGAAGCCAGTGGAAATACGAGGCAGTGGGAAAAGCTTGCAGAAAGAGAGAAGGTTTGGGCGTCTTCGAGAAGCTCCAAGTTTTTTGGGAGCTATTTTTAAAAATAGTCATTTGCTGAACTGTTATGACACGCGTCATAAAAATCACAGGGAACTGGGTGGAAGGGCACTGACAAGGTGCTGTGACATACCTGTGCCATTTCTCAAGGTACTTGTCCAATCTATTCTTAAATGTCCGGAGACGGAGACCCACATGCCTCAGCTCAGCAGCTCTAGTGTTTCGCTGCTTCCACCAATCCAAAACTCTGCTGGGTTTTGTCTAAATCTCTCTTATTATTTTGCGCATTATTTTTGTCCTACCCACAGTAGAAATGGGAGAAATGGTATTTCTTCTTTTCTTTATGTCCTTTGAATTCATCCTCTCTTCTCCAGGCAGAACAGACCCATTTCTGCAGACCTTCCCACACAAGTGATGTTTTTGGGTCCTTGCTCTCCCAACTGTTGCCTCCTCTGACCTCCCTCCACCGAGCTCACAACCTTCTTAAATTGCCTCCAAACTGAACGCAGTAACTCAAGCTAAAGTCTTACCAGTGCTGGACAGACTAGAATTACTTCACGTGTCTTATCAGTAGCAATCCTGCTTGTGTGTCACAGTACGGTATTTGGCTTTTTTGCAGCAGCAATGTTGATTAGCAATCAAGTTGTGACGCCACTAAAACCTTCAGATCCACTCCTACCCAGCTGATACCAAACTAGCTTCTTATCTTCCATAAACATGAATGCCTGTTCCTTCCTATAGTTGGGACTTTGAATTTGTCCTCATTGAATTTCATCTTACCTTATTTCAGAATATTTCTCTGATTTTTTGAGACTACTTTACATTCGCTTGTGATCCAGCATGAAGCAGCCTGCCCCTTGCTGATGCTATTTGTGAATGTAATAAGTGTCTTTTCTATCCCATTATTAACCTTAGTGGTGAAGATACTGATGGATGTAGGACCCTGCAAAGATGTCTTTTGGACTGTAAACAGCTCCAGTCTCACCATGAGCGACTGATCACTGAGTACACTTGAGTATAGTCACTGGGTACTCTTTTACCCCTTAATTATAGCTGTTTGGTTACTGCAGGCTGTTCCCCAATGTGGGGGACCCCAGCACCACCAACCTGGCTAGGGAAGCTGTGAGCCCACCAGCGCCTGACCAGTTCTCCTGTGGGCATGGCAGCAGCCCAGTTCTCTGCTGCACCCACCCCCTTCCCTGGGCACAGGGTTCCAGCATTATTTTGTTTATATATTATCTTGGACTTAATACATTTATATTTTCAAATGGGAGTATACTTCACTGTAACAAGAGGGAGGGAAGTCATGGGAAAGTTTCATTTCTGGCAAAACTGTAATTTCATGAGAAATTTCAGGAAATGTGAAAATATTGATTTTGTCTCCACTTGTCGATTTTCAGAATATGGTTTTTTTTTCCTTTTGGTCAGGTTTTTCTTTTCCACTCCCCACTTTCATCAACACCTCCCCTCAACTTTTCCTCCATCTCCTTGCCAGGGAAAGTACAATGTTCAGATATTCTTTCCAAATCTTTCTTTTTCCACTGTCTAACCTTTTAAAACTTTGATTTGGAGAAGTTAGAGAATGGGGGAAAAAAAGAACTGTGAAAACAAAAATGCTGATTTTTCTAGGACGTGTGTGGAGCCGTTCTTGCGCACGGACACAAGTAGGAGAGTCCCGGTTAAGAAAAAAAAAGAACATTAATGTCACTCAGTGGCCAAGAGGAAGCAGCAGGGAAGTAGGGAAGGCAATGCAAAAGCAAAATGCATTAAAAGGTGGGGAAAGAGAGATGTTCTGCTCTGACATGGCAATGCATAAACACATTTACAATTTTAAAAGGGCAGGTATTCTCCCATCTCTCCCCCTTTCTTTGCCCTGACCAGGTTCCTCTGATGGGCTGTATCTTCTCAGCCTGATTCTGCTTTCCACGGGGATGCCTGTGATGGAAAGAGACAGGTCTCAGGCATGCTGTCCTTTTCTTTGCCATCTCTATAGGACTAAATACATCCTGCACTGCGGTCAGGGCAATCCCAAGCACAAATACAGGCTGGCCAGAGAATGGATTGAGAACAGCCCTAAGGAGAAGGACTTGGGAGTGTTGGTGGATGAGAAGCTCAACAGGAGCCAGCAATGTGCACTTGCAACCCAGAAGGCCAACTGTATCCTGGACTGCATCAGAAGAAGTGTGACCAGCAGGTAAAGGGAGGTGATTCTGCCCCTCTACTCTGCTCTCATCAGACCCCACCTGGAGTATTGTGTCCAGCTTTGGAGTCCTCAGCACAAGAAGGACACGGACCTGTTGGAGACGCTCCAGAGGAGGGCCATGAAGATGGTAAGGGAACTGGAGCACCTCTCCTAGGAAGACAGGCTGAGCGAGTTGGGGTTGTTCAGCCTGGAGAAGAGAAGGCTCCGGGGACACCTCATAGCAGCCTTCCAGTACCTAAAGGGGGCCTACAAGAAAGCTGAAGAGGGACTTTTTACGATGGCATGTAGTGACAGGATGAGGGGTAATGGCTTCAAACTGGAAGAGAGTAGATTTTGATTAGACATCAGGAAGAAATTTTTCACTGTGAGCTCGGTGAAGCACTGGAACAGGTTGCCTAGGGAAGTTGTGGATGCCCCATCCCTGGAGGTGTTCAAGGCCAGGCTGGATGGAGCTTAGAGCAGCCTGTTCTAGTGGGAGGTGTCCCCACCCATGGCAGGGGGGTTGGAAATAGATGACCTTTAAGGTCCCTTCCAAACTAAACCTATGATCTATGATTCTATAATTTTCATACCATAGCAGCAAGTTGTTCAGTGACCATACCGCAGTATAAAATCCAATCTTAAGCCTTTTATTAATTAATGTTTCATGCAAAGAGCCAAGAAAGAACTGAACTGATTACAAAAGTACAGAGGATAAACTCTTCTACAAATTTGAAAAGTACAGCGCTATTACTTTTGGAGAGGGCACAAAATGTGACTCAGAGCAGGACTGCCAACTGGAGTTCAGCTGGCCAACCTGTCATCCCCAAGACCAACAGGGCTGCTAATCTCATCCGCTAGATAATCCCGCTCCCTGCTGAAGGCAGTAATTAAGGGCCATGTTTTCAGCAGCCCTACAAAAATAGGCTTGTTTGACTGCAAGAACTGGACAAATTGCAGCGTACGTAGATAGTACCATGGCACAAACGCTGATTTTCCACATGCACCCGGAGACAGCGAGTGTTTGTTCTGGGAGGCCGGCTGGGACTGTGGCTGGAGCTGCCTGCCTACCCTGCACTAAAGGCTGCAGCTGTAGGTACAACCCTTGCTCCCACAGGGAGCAAAGACCGTGCTGCCTGAGCCCCAAGGATGGCTGCAGGGCCCCCCTTGCCACCTTGAAACAGACCCCCAGTTCGCACCAGTGCAGCAGGGTGGGATGGGCCGTAGGTCCCAGTTTCTGAAAACAGTGTCTCTGAGGCGTATTTCTCTATGTCCCCATGCTCTCTATGCTTCCACAGGCTCAGTTAGAGGCCATTTATGGTTTTTTTTTTTTCCTTTTCCTTCCTTGCTTGCTGTTTAGAGCGTAGCTTAACTAGGAACATTTTCTGGTTAAAAATATAAGATGGATGTGAACCGAGAAGCTACATCCCAAGCTTCCCTGAAAGCCGTGCTGGTTTGGATGAAGGCCTGCCTATGCTCTTTTAAAAAGCAAACCACAGAGCCCCATCCTCCTGCTGATTGGAAATGCCATCCTTGTTTTGCAAAACGGGAAGCAAGGAGGCAGCTCCTCGCATGCGGGGGTGAGGGCAGGAGAGGCAAAGGAACATCTCCTAGATTTTATCCTGACTCTGTCAGCTTCTTTGAAGGCCTAGCTTTGCTTAGATGGGAGCGCATAAATAAGGAAGCTTTTCTCTTTGCGCACTGCAAGTGCCGAGGCGCAGAGCTGCCTGTTTGTGTGTGTGAATGGCGTATTTGCACAGAGCCACCTCCTGACCCAGCCCACGACCCCAGACGTCAGTCTCCAGGTGAGCTCTGCTGGTAGCCCCTGCGGTCCATCACCCTTCACTTTGACCCACTATTCCTGTGATAGGTGCTCCCTAAGAAGTTTTCAGTCTTACCTCTCAACCCCTGCTTCTCCTACTGTTGGCTCTTTACACGTTAACACCTTGTGGTAGGTGGTAGGTCCTGTTGAACTCCTCGGTGCCATTACAAGGACCAATTTTGTGCAATGGTAGCACAAAAGTAAATGGCTCCAGAGTGCCCTGGCACTGCTCCGGTGGCTCTGTGCAGCAGCAAAAGGCACACCGGGTTTTATAATGTTTGAGCAAGCTGTTTGCTGTAGACTGGCTACTGCATTTTATGATGCTATTTGTACTTTCATCATCAGCCTCTTCTCCAGTACCAAATAAAGAAATCAGAGAACGCTTATCGCACCAAAGATTTCACAATTCACAGCAAAAATGTTCTATACAGAGACAGATAAAAGATGATACTACTTGGCCAAATCTTGCTGTTATTACACTGCTGTAAATCACAGCCCAACCATGAGTTCTTGAGAGGCCTCTTCAGTTTCTCGCCACTTGAAATGACTGCCTAGCTGAAATGTGTGCCTACCTTGGTTGGATTTTTTTGTCCTCCAGTGCTTAACCAAGTACTTGTTAAGTTGCTTTAGCAATCTCTCTAACATTCTGTCTCCACAGAGGTCATGGCCAAGAGCGTATCGTCTTTGGTGTTGATCTCTCTTGACCCCAGCATGCAGGTCATGACTAAACCCTCTGGATTTCTTCTCATGTTACACCTCTACAAAAGGGCGCATCTAGCTGTGCTAGGACCAAAACTCCTTCCCAGACTCTGATGTTTTGTGTTTTGCTCCTTGCAAACCCCCTTCTGCTCGATCAGGACAACTGCTCTGTGGCCCTGCCATGATCCATCTGTGCTGCTGCTCAAAGATCACCGTCCCCACCACCGCTTTGAGTATGCCACTCCCTTGACATCCTTCTCACGCCTTCCTCTTCTCTGTGCCACTGCATCTGACCTGCCTGGCTTCCCTTGCAAGGTTCTTCATAGCCCTCAAGGGAGTAAAGCTGGTGCCCATTCTCTTTCAAGGGGTACATCACTGATGCTGACCTCTGTAGCCTTCTAGAAAAAACTTAACCAAGCATATCTATGTTATCCCTTCTCACCCTCTCATTTGTGAGGTGCTCAGATAAACACCCATAAAGTGACATCTTCCTCTTTTCAGATTCTCTTGCAAACCTGGGCAGTGGGACCCAGGATACTACAATAATGCTGTTGCGCTGCAATAGTACAGGAAATATAAATAAAGACAAGTCTATTTGGGGGCAATTTTAGAAGTGGGGATTGTTTCAGTGGTGGATTGCCATAGTTTGGAAGGAATTGCCTTTCAAGAAAAATGGCCTTTCTTTTCTTCTGCTGATTTCTGTCTGCCCTAAACATTTTCTGTATTTTCTGTGTGATTCTGTAAGAACATTTTGCTGCTCTCCACCCTGATGAAATATATAGCTGGAAGATCTTACACAAACAGAAGAGGTCAGGTTATTTTGTCCCAATGTTAAGTAAAATAATTTTATTCCATTTTTATCTGATTTTATCCATGTATTTAATTGTTCCTTTCTTCAGAGTGTATTCTAAAGCCTTTCATATTATCCTGGCATGTATGTGCTACATTTGCTCTTGCCTAGTCAGCTGTGATGCTCTTGCCTAGTCAGGTATGGCTGCCCTGACTTCCCTGAGGAGCCTTGCTACTAGGGCAATGACTTCACATGCCAGAAGGCTCCAGTGGAGATTATTTGTTGTTATTCTCTGTCCATTCCTCCCACTGCATTTGCTGACTCTAACACAACAATATGTTAGATTTATGCTTTTACTTTAGGTGTGATTTCCATTTTGTTGTCTTTATTCCCATTACCTAGCCCACCTTCTCTGTTATTTTCAGCATCAATGTTCTCACTCAAGCAAAGCATTCACTTGGTTTTGGGGAGATACCTCATCTACTGTGCTCTCACCACACAACAGAACAGCTCTGTCCTTATTGTCCTTTTATTTATGTACCTGAATGAGCCCAGTATTATTATTTCCTGTGCAAAGTTTAACTCAGCCTGATTCTTGCTACTCCTCATTGGTTTCTGAGCCATGACAGTACGAAATTCATTACCAATTGCCCTTACTTCCTAGGCTGCTGCTGGGGCAGTAGAGCATCCCATAAAGATACGGCTCTTTCAGCATGGCTCTGCCTGGTATTGTTACAGCAATATTTGTCCATGATGAGATGAATTTGCTGTAGGGGCCCAACACAGTCCTGGTAGACCATCATTCCCTAAAATAATATGACTCTGCATATTCTGCCTCCTTATTGCTCAACAGTCTTTCACAGCGTGACCAGAAGCTTTACCTTCATCTCCTGTAGTTTCACTATTGCATCTCCAGGACAGTGTGTTTCCTTCAGTGCCCGTGTTGCAGTCAGAACCTCAGTTTCTCCACACCCCACAAACAGGAAATTTTAACTCTGTAGTCATACATTTCTATCAAAAGATGTCTCACACACAAGGCATCTGTTTCTTCCCACTCTCTCCTAGGCTCAGCCTTGACTGGGATTGAACATCAGAAGAGGTTGCTCAGGGAGGTTGTGGTGTCTCCATCCTTGGAGATGTTAAAAATCTTACTGGGCACGGCCCTGAGGAACCTGCTTTTGGTGACCCTGCCTTGCACAGGGGGTTGGATAGATGGTCTCCAGAGGTCCCTGCCAGCCTCACCCATTCTGTGAGTGGCTCCAGAAACCCCTATGCACTGTCTCCAGCCAGCTCTATGTGAAAACGCTCCCTTTTGCTGCGGCTATTGCGCCGCTGAAGGCATGCTGCCAGCGTTGTGGCTGTTCCTCTGGCTTGTCAGACAGTGAAGATCACAAGCTCTGGGATTTTCTAACGCTAGACAACTTGAGTTTCCGCCACCTTTTTTCAAAAACACTGATGTTTTTTATGATGACTGTCGATAAACTGCACTTATTTCAGAGTCATTGGAAATGCCCTGGTGATTTTTTTCATGTCTCTGTTAGAAGTGTTTTATTTTCCATTTCTAGGTAAGCAAGAAAAAACATGACTCTCCCAACTCTGTTTTCAGATTTGGTATAATCAAGTTAATTACAGACATTCTTTTTGATACTCGGTAATTTCAGCCTAAAGACATGTTGAACTCGGCAGCACTAAATACTCATATATATATATATGTATATATATAAAATGGAAAGGCCAATCCATTCTTAGCTAGACCAAGGTGAAGGTAAGGTGACAAAATAAAGCTTTAAATATGCTGCTTCATTTAACTGTCTCAGCAACCATCTGTTTACCGTGTGGGAAATCATTTGTAAGGTTTCTTAAGGGTTTGTCCACTGTTTTGGGCATGTTTCTCTTTCTTTTCTTGCTGAATGAAGATCTCATTCTCCCACCTCTCAGTCTGATGGAGCTGGAGACTCGGGATAGGTACTTGTGTACCAATTGTGCTAGACAACATTTACTGAAGCACAGAGAGGTAAGTGACTGGAGACATCTCTATTGCCTGCTATTAATTGGCACACCTGTTGCACAGACCTGTTGGTACCACGGGATGTAACAGGGAGAGATGAAATCATGGTAATTGCAGTCTTCCCGCAAGCTATCATTTCATTTACATTTTAATTAATTTTTCTAAGTCTTGTAGTTACAAAATATTGAAGCAATTAAAGGCATGAAGGAAAGAACATGCCAGTGTCAATTAAGGACAGTGAGTCAGAGAGGAGAGTTTCATTCAAGACAAAGTTCATATGAAAAATAATGCTTTGTAATTTATAGTTCTGTCTCGGTGACATTTTCTAAGTTCTTTGGAAAATTGAATAAAATAAGACATAGTTTTACAGTCTTAGCCAATTTGAGAGATTAGGAGTTTCCTTAGTTTTCAAGTGGGGAAACTGAAGCAGACAGAGTTTGAAGATCAGTTTCCTGAGCTCAAGGAGAAAATCTGCAGTGGAGCTGGGAATCCAATCCTGAGCTGCTGAGCAATCCAGGTAAGTATCTTCCGTACAAGAGCATCCTTCCAACTGTCACACTAAAAAGAATTATGAAAGATGTGTGTTTTTGTGAGTAGGGTGATGCCTTCATAACACAGATTTCATAACCTGGCCTTTGGCTACTCAACCATTTGGTGTTCTCAGAAAATGGCTGTTACTAATGAAAGTGTTGCTAAGCTTTGTGATTTTTGCATTTATTTTTTTCTTAAAACCCCAGTTCCTAGATGCAGAAGCTTCACTTCTCTTTAAATGAAAAAGAAGTTTCTAGGTGTCAGAGCTGTGTAAAATATAAAGCACTGCTCCTAACTACACGGAAACCAAAACACCAAATTAAAAAGGACTTAAATTTATTTTTGAATAACACCCAGTGTACCCATACCTTGAGGTTTTTTCAGCAACCTCCATGATTCTGAAGGACAGATTTGGGACTTTCAGTGTTGCTGATGTTGCACACTGGACAGGAAAATAAGCCTGGAGGTGCTGAGCTGCTCCGAGCAGTCATGGTCACACCAACAGTGCATCATCTGAAAGGTGCCAAGAAGTGGCTTCCTGAGAGGGGGGACAGCGATGCTGATTTCATCTCTTTGGACCAAATATTGGTGCAAGTTTGAGTGCCACACCAGGGACAGAAGGGAGCTGGGTTTGCTGTCATGAAAAATGCAGATGTCTGAGAATTAGGTTGTTTCAAAGCAGCAGGTAACACAGGTCACTGCTTACGCTGGTGAGAGGGCTCAGCCACCAGCAGGTATCGGGCTAAATCTGTGCTGAGGTGCAGCAAAGATATGACAGATGATTTATGGTCTTTTCAGAGGGAGTTATCTGTTCCTATGTTGTATTCCTACAAAGCCCCTGAGGGATGACACAGCAGAAAGCTTTATCTTTGCTTAGTACGGGCAGAGATGGCACACAGCCTGGTCTTGGAGGTGATGGAGAGAGAGCTGGTCCCCAGAAAGGGTTCGTGTCTGTGCAGGGAGACACAACTGCTGGACTGAGGAAACCCAGGGAGGAAAACCATCTTCGCAGCAGTGGTCTGAAATGCAAACACAATTTACTTTTATTCTGACTCATTTTGATTCTTCTCTGCGCCAAAGGGTTCTTTGTTCTCTTCTGCTCACAACACCTGGCTCTTGAATTTTGGTTAATTTGGAAGCTCAGGGTGTGGAAAAGGGCCAGGGGGATCCCTTGAAGATTTGTCTGACTCAAGGTGGGGCTGCCACAAGAGACACCGGCACCAGTGGGGACTGGTCTGCTCCAGGTGGCCAGGAGCCAGGAGCCCTGTGAGCAGCCGGACAGCAAGAGCATTTTTGCCACCACCGTGGATATGCTCAGGGCTTGCTTGGACACTGTGCTTGGCCACAGCGTCAGTCCCTTGGGGAGGCAGGATGTTCATCCTCTCGTGGCAGGGCTTGCTGACCCAATGGTGTAGGACCTAACCCACTTTTTCTGGTTTTCCTCACTGCAGTGTACCTACAGGGAGCATGTCTCCGTCCTTCCCTGCTGCTCCTTCTCGTGGGCAGGCAGGTCACCTCACCGGTGTTACCTCCCAGAGCCCTAGGGATGCTCTCCCCCTGCCTGGCCGCTGCCTGGATGGGGCTGCTCTTGCTGTGCTGTGAACCTCCAATTAATCAGTATTTTCACACTATTATAACTGGAGAGATGTGGGCTCCTGGACCAGTCCTGGGGCTGGGGAGAGGCTGTTCTTTACCTTCACAGCACCATGGTGCAGAAAGCTGTTAAAAACAGGCAACTCCTGGCTAGCGAGGGATGGGAACAGGCGTGCGCTTCCTGTGGGTGTTCAGGTTGTGTCCCACAGCTGGCTGCTGTGCTGGAAAACAGGGGCTGCGGTGGCTCCAGCAGCTCTGCTAGCACCTGGGGACGCATGGGTGGCACCGGCTGCTGCAGGGGACAGCGAGGGCAACCTCAAGGAGCAGCCAGAGAAGCATTTATCTTTGTCCTGGAGGGAGGAGGCCGGGTGGAAAAAAACACGAGAGATGGGATGAAAACCGACCAGGAGAGCAAGGTCCGTGGGCCAAATCTGCCGCAGCTGCCAATGTCATCAACGGCGGGCCCGGCAGTGGGGCGGGAGCCACCCTTTCCAAACACGGCGGAGGACATTGGATGCTCTCCCAGAAGCAGCACTGCAAACCCACCCAGAATGCTCCCGACACAGGCAAAGAGAAATATTATTCTCCTGTTTTAAAAATAAAAAGCCTGATAAGATATCCAGAAAACAGTGCTGGCTCAACCCTGCTCAGCCCTGCTCTTGGTCCTGGGGGCATCCAGGGTGTCACCCTGCTCTGGGGACAGGGACACAGATATTGCACTGGGTATGGCCGTGCAGGTGCCCAGAAAATGAAGGGCAGACAGGCCCTGCGCTGCAGGAGGTGTTCCCAGCCTTTTCTCCCCTGTCCCTGCTCCCATGCCGTCCTGCCCATCACCTTCCTTGCCATCTGTGGAGGGATCCCTGCATCTTCCAAGCTCCAGATGCTGCAAGTGCTGACACTTGTTCAAATCTAACACTGCAGATCATTAACATGGGAGAGCAGTTCAGTGACGAGTGGAGAAAAATTTATTAATGTTCTTTTCATGTTGAAATTATACCTTTGCTCCATGGGCTGAGTGATGAAAGAGAACAGCTGTGTCGATGGTCCATAATGGGAGGGAGAAAGAGTTGTTTACAACCATATTGGTTCTTAGAAAAGGTTTAAATCCTTTGTTTGAAGCTGTGCGTGGCTCCAGCGTTAAAGTATTGGGGAGGGGGGGTGTTGCGGGTGTGCTCAGAGCATCCCCCAGCCACTCTAAGGCATATGTCAAACTGAGCAGCGGGAGAGTCCTAAATGGTGAGACCAAAGTGCCAGTGAAGATCAGAGCTCAGACACCAACCAAGATTCCCCGTTTAGGACTTGTTGTGGAATGCAAAATGTAGGCATCTATGCTGCTGATAAAGTGCTGCTTATGGGGCAAGAGGAGCAGATCAGGGCAGATGTCACTGAAGGAGGAAAGACAGATGTATGGGGAAATTTCATGCAAGAGGTTTATCCTTGTGCTGGCTAGAAGGTTCTGGACCATATGGACCAGAGCAGAGGTGAAGATCGGTGGCTGCTCCGGCCTGCGAAAGGGACCCAAATCCACATCCCCTTTGACAGAATTGTGTAAGTTGAGGAGGATTTTGAAAACAATCAAATCTTTTTTTTTTTCTTACAGATTTTTCAGCGCCTTACTTCCCCATTTTTCCCTCTGAACCCTTGCAGTAGATCTTTCTTGTTTATCTTCTCCAATCCCAGGGTAATGAGAATTGTCTACATTAGAGTTCAGATTGTTTATCCACTGATTTCTTTAGCAGAAAAAGCCTTAGAAACACTTTTGTACGTAAAACACTGAAGCTGCACATTTTAGGCAAGTTGTCAGGTCATGCAGAAAGTTTTAGCCTGAAATTTAGAGATGTCAAATTAAAAATTGCATCTCTCCGCCCACTAAATTAATGTTTTTCCATGTAATGACCACGGTGATTATGCCAGGGAGGGTAGAGAGAAAATATTTCTTGGAAATCCCTTAAGAACCCCAATGTCACAAGTTTTGCACATAGGGTTTTTTTCCTACCTTTTGCAGTGATCCTCTTTGTTTCCCTTCATTTTAAACATCTACTCAAAGATGAGATGGATCTTCCCGAAAAACGTCTGCTTTTCTCCATTGACTACAAAGGGAATAGCTTGGTGTGTGCAAATCTTTGAAGCTAACGCAGGGACCTGCCTGCCCTCTCTGGGCTCCTCTTTACCTGCTTTCCAAGAGCTTGCTCTATATCTCAGCCATCAATTTTACCAAAGGCGCTAAAGGGAGATTGACTCTGCTTTGCCGCATATGTGTTTTGAGGCCAGCTCTCTCAGGAAACCACTGTGTTTGAATGTGTTTGGAGATAATAAGGCCCAAGACTTACAATGCTTATAATACTTATAAACACTTAAAGGGAGGGTGTCAAGAGGATGGGGATGGTCTTTTTTCAGTGGTGCCCAGTGACAGGACAAGAGGAAATGGGCACAAATTTGAATATAAGAAGTTCCACGTAAACATGAGGAGGAACTTCTTTACTTTGAGGGTGGCAGAGCACTGGAAGAGGCTGCCCAGGGAGGTGGTGGAGTCTCCTTCTTTGGAGACATTCAAAACCCGCCTGGATGTGTTCCTGTGCAACCTGCTCTAGGTGGACCTGCTTTGGCAGGGGGGTTGGACTAGATCTCCAGAGGTCCCTTCCAACCCCATTTGATTCTGTGATTCTGTGAGACCTTCAGTAGCCTATTTCTGTCCCTCCCTAGGCAGTTGCTGAAGGCAAAGCTCACCCTGGTTTGTTATTTCCAAATTTCCAGCCCATCAATGCCTGAGCAGCAGGTCTGGCAGCAGCCTCTCTTCCCAGCTGCTGGTGCCCTGTGTGGCCACCTGTGGAGGCTGCTAGTTCCAGCTCAGTTGGTGGCCAAGTACCGGTGGGCTGCCAACATGTCACCATGGGTCAGGGAGTAAGCGAACAAGGTGTGCAGAGATAAAGCCCTCCCTGGCCACAGTTACATCGTTACGTCTGAAAACTTTGGTTTGTGTGTCCTTTATATTTCCATCCTGCCATTGGCACTATTTCAAGCCGCTCCTTGGAGGTCTTGAGTTATTTATTCTGATAGTTAAGCTGCTCACTGCTCCTCCAGGCAAATCCACGCCACCTCTCCATGGGCTGGGAGAAAGGCAGGAGCCCTTCAGAGCAGAATGGCCAAAACGAAGATGATCATCAAAGATGCCACTTGATTAGCAACCTCCTTCATGTCCTACCCTCTCCATTTGATGTGGGCAATCAGGAGAAGGTGTTGCCAAGGCTACAAGATCTTGTCAGTCTGCCTTCCAGGTCCTCTGTGGCTTCCCTTTCCCCTCCCTAACCATGCCCAGACTTCCTGTTTAAATACCATCTACTTCAGCTGCAATTTGCACAAGTGTCCCAAAGCGCTTCGCTCTTGATTCTACAGTAATCTGCCCTTTGTATGCTAACCCTCTACAAGATGGTCTTGTTACAGAGAAAATACACTTGTCTTTGAAGAATGATAAAATAAGGATGTGAAGAAACAAAAGACAAGCAGGTCAAATCTGAGATCGATGTTGCCTGAGCAGGATTCTGCTGCAGATAATTCCTGAAGACAACTTGTGATCAAAGCAGTAAGGCAAGAATTTATCATAACCACTGAAAGGGTTAATGGAAGATCCAGCCTGTGATGAAGTATCTACCTCCTGCACATTCCTGCTCATATTCTGCAAGCAAAATACTTACTGGTGTCAGCAGGGGTGTCAGGCAGGGAGTAACAACTTTGCCAGGTGATGCACTGCACCAATGTGGATCAAACAGGTTTAAAACTAGCTGGGTTTCAAAGGTTAGATGCTGATCCCTCTCTGCTTTCACCCTCTCTTCCCCCAAGTTTTGTCTCTTTTACATGAAAACAAATTTGATGTAGGCTAGTCGGATTGTTGCTGGCAAGGGACATCCCTTAAACAACTAGTCTGGTCCCAACACCATTAGAAACTAATTAAAAAAGAAGGACTAGTCCCTTCCCAGCAGGTTCGTGGTAAGGTATTTTTCACAGTATCTGACCAGCACCTGTGCACTTCTTGCAGTATTACAGGAGGAGTAAATATTATCCAAATCACTAGAATTTATTAATATTTTCAGGTTCCTCCTTTTTCCGTTTCTCTTGTACTCCTACAGCACGTTTAGGAATATGTTCGCTGACAGCATCATCTTTGGAAAGGCTCATCAGCATTCTGCTATGGGCTGTCCTGCTAACACTACCTGTTATTCAAGCTGCTTGCCTGATGCTTCCAGATTATAAGACCATTTTTTCCCTTTTGTTTGCAGCATTTTCCTGTTTGGGCTGATATGTAATATTAAGAGCATTCTCACTCAGGCAGGTAATTTCGTACTTACCGTATATATAAAAATGTTAACCTAAAGTAGCAGTTTCTAAGAATAAAGCACAAAAAAAGTGTATTGCTTTGCCCATTTTATGAAACAATTGCAGGAGTGATTTGAAATTTGGTGGTTGTGTTGTATCAAGGCTGCCTTTCTCTGTGAAAATTCCCCTAAATGGAGCTAAACGTGTGAACCTTCAAAATAATCACAGTTTGCACAGGAATTTGCTTGCAGGAATTTCACAGCTGAATTCCTTGAGAGTCTCTCCTTTCCATGAGCTCTGTGTGCTGCAGGGAATGTTGCCTTGAAACTGTCAAAGCAGCATTGCACTCTCCGTTCCCTGCAGCCACTTCTGCACATCACCAGAGCTCTGGGTCTTGTCTGTGTCGGCTGGAGCTTCCCTCAAGATCCAGCAGGAGCAGATGTTTTCTTCAAACATGGCTAGCAAAGAGATTTTCTGCTTGATGTCCTGTCTTACATCCTTTTGTATCCTGCAAACCAAGCGGCATGCCCTGTGGCAGGTCAAGGAAGGGTGGTTAGGGAAAAGTTGGAGCTGCTTCTCACAAAGCTTCTCTTCTGAGTGTGATCCAGTCAGCCCAGCAGGGTCTTCCCTCCCTCTTGGACTTGCCCACTGATGGTCCCACGGGTCAAGGCAGGAACAGACCCCTGGACAAGGAGCGCATCTCCCCTTTTCTCTGGCGATTGCCTGAACTTGCTCCTGATGCCTCTGGTATGTTCAGTTGGCTCCCTGATTTACCTGGTGCCTTCATCCCTGTGTGCCTTGGGGCATTTCTCTCAGCTAAGGAGGTGGGAGAAGGGTGAGAAAGAGTAGTGATGGACAGGAGACACTGTGAGAAGGAGTAGAGATGAGCAGGAGAGACCTCTCTCACAGTCACCTGCATGGCTGAGGAGAAGAGAGCATGAGACCAGTGCAGGAATTTCTTAACTCCTTGCCCTTTGGTATGGGACTATGAGTTCAGTCTGGGCAGAGGATAAAATGGTCCCTGATTAAGGGAGGCTCTTAAATCACAGGGGAAACAGAAGAGTTGGAGGGTTGGCTATATAGGAAGAAATTAGTTGTAGGGATTGGGGCTTCATGGTCCTAATCTTTGACAAACGCCTGACACACTTTGCCTCTTCAGGGGTGTAAGGTGTTTATCAGTGCGTTGGCCAGAAAAGCCCTGAGGAGGATGCAGAAGTGCAAACCAGGGAGGAAAAGCAGGCACACAGGTCAGAAAGCTGGACACCTTGCCCGAGCAGAACCAGGAATGGTCTCCTGGGTCCCATCTGGCATCCAGGGCCAGGTCTGTCTCTGTGCGTGGAGGAGGCAACAGTTCAAAATACATTTACCGTTGTGATGGGTTGTGCGTCTCCTAAAACAGCCACAGAAACGGGGCAGGTGGTAGCATGCTCGTACAGACCTCTCTTCTCCTGGAAGACCAGACAGTCTTCCCAGGTGGGTCTGACATCTCTCTCCCCTTCAGCATGTGACCCAAGGGGACTGAAAGCAAATGGGTCTGGACCCCAGTTTAGGAGGAGTCAAATGGAAGAGATGAGTGGAGGGTGGTTTCCCCTGCACACCCAGAGCAAAGGGATTTCTACGCTGGCGGATTCTGCTGGGTGTGCTGAAAGGTCAGCAATATTTCAAGACAACCAGCCAATAGCTATTTTTGGCTCCCATTTTGCAAACACCACATCAGAAACAAAGAGTTATTTTGGTCCACCAGGATTGCTCTGATAACTTTGCTCAGTACAATGTTAAATAATCAAACCCCACAGGAATAACAGCACTGTTTTATAATCCCATATTATCAGATATATAGAGGCACACAGGGGTGTGTGTGTGGAGGGGAGAGCTTAAATCTCTTAACGAGTACAAAGGAGTATTTATATTATTCATATCATCGGAGTCCACATATTGAAATGATTTGGAGTATTGTGTAGGTGTGCATAGAGGTGTGGATTTTTAAACAAGGGGGTACTTGTCCCAACAGGAGAAAATAGCAATAGCTATTGTCCTCCACTGTTTTTTAGCAATGCCAGTGCACAATGTGGTTGGTGTGACAAGGAGCAGCTGAGGTGCCTGCAGAGCCCCACTCCTACACGCGCTGTCACCATGGCTTCCTCCACATCTGTGTTGTGGAAACACCTCCTTTGCCCATGAAAAGCCTGGTGGAAGTGGAGCGTACTGATTTGTGAGTCACTGGTACCACTGCTACAGCAACAACCCTGGAGAGGAAGTTCCAACTACTGACTTTCTATGGTTTATGTCACACAACACCCACATAGGACAAGAGTTTCCTTTTGCTAAACACTGCAGGGACTCAGGAAAGACAGCCCTTGCCCGAAGAGCTTGAAGATGTCTGGACCTGGAAAAGACAGACAAAGGTAGGAGAAAGGGAGCCTTATAATATCAAGTTTATGGCTGGAGAGGTTAAGCACAGAGACCTTGCAGACCATCTGCTCTTCTGCTCTATCTGTACCTACAACTTCCAGTGTATTTTTAAAAAATTGCTATTTAGGTGTCAAAGAAACCTCTGTATTTCCAAGCATGATCTTCATGGCAGGTGATCACCACATGGAAAAAAATCTCCTCCCAATTGTCCAGATGGTAGCAATGAGAAACTGACCTCCTCTAGAAACACAGAGGAGCTATTCTTCTGAGAGTAGGACATTTTGGAGCCATGTTCCTCTGATTAGCTGCCAATGGTGTCAGGGAGGCTGGTGTTGGAGTGAGTCAATATGCCAAGATGTCCTGAGCACCAGGCCTGCATCAATGGTTCATCTTTTTATTAAACCCACCTTTCCAATCCTCAGAAGGCTAAAGGGGGGAATCTCCTTTCTGCCTTGTCTTGTCACCAGTGGGTGGTCATGGAGAGGAGAAAAACTCTTCTCAGGTGTCCACAGTGAAAGGGCAGAAGGTGACAATCACATATTGTCACAAGAGATGGGACGTAAAGGAAAAAAACTTTTCCAGGAGGATAGTCAAACAGGAGAGCAGGAGCCCAGAGAGGATGTGGCGATTCCGTCGTTGAAGGTGTTCAAGCTTCGATGGGATGTAGGCATGAGCAACTGGCTCTACCACCAAAGGTGCTTTGAGCAGGGGTTGGACCAAATAAAGTCTACATATCCCTCCCAGTCTAAATTATTCTGCAATTTTTCTGAGTTGAAAAAGGTTGCTGGCGTGCTCCCCATCCTGTCTGAGCGGCTGTGTTTTCCCCAGGAGGCAGCATCAGGATGAAGCCATTGCTTTCAGACCCGGGGGCCCAGCTGTCTGGTGCACACAGTAGGATGTGAGGAAGCCTCAGGAGTTTTCACATCTGCCTGGGGAATTTGACCACATTTCCTGCCTCAGAGATTATTGCTCTCTAAAGCACTAGGGAGCTGTGAGGCTGCCATTTATTTTCAACACCTTAAAAAGCGAAGAAAACCCACTGCACTTTGCATGCAACATCAAAACGCTGTTTGTCTGAGAAGGGAAGAGAAAGACTCTGTAGGTTGCTGCTTAGGGCAGCCAGCTGGAACATAACTGTGAATTAAAAAATATTTTGCAGTGAGAATTCACTAGAGCAAGGGTTGAAATCTTGGAGTCTCACTTTCCCTTGTCCTCACATCTTCCCAGATACCAGCCTCTGAGCTGTGCTCTTTCCAGCTGACCTGAAATGCCTTTCCCAGCTGGTGAGGGCTGCCCCTCTGTCCTGCTGGGATGAGGGGAAGGCTGGGGTGGCCTCAAGAAGGCTCCTGGCTGCAAGTGCTGAGCAGAGGCAAACACCCCTCGACGCTGGTGTGTAAGTCACTGGGAGAGGTGGAACTTGAACCACCTCCTTCCTCAGGATTTCCTGCAGCATAACTTGGGCTTCCCTGTGTGTATCAGGCTGGCTTTAATAAGTCCTGCTTCCCAGGCACAACATCTTCCCATGTGCCTCCCAGGGACCCTCCGTGTGCCCTTTCATGAGTCTACTGTTTTGCAGGATGCACAGGGTCTGGCCCTTGTGAGGGTTTAGCACAGAGGGGCCCAGTGATCGGCCCAGAATCGCATGAATAGGCTTGAGAATGGTGGGGGAACGTGGGCTTCCAAGGCAGCATCACTGACTTAGGGTTTATTCTTCTCTAGATCATGTTCTCTCATTCTCTCTCTGGGAATCCAGCACCTGGAGTCATGAGACTACCAGAGAATCTCAATTTGGGGATTTTCTAAAGGGTGTTCTCAGCCCTTTGTGGTGCAGAGAAACAATTGAAAAGGCAGTACCTCTCCTCTTCCCCTGCTGCAAAAAGCAATTAAGGAGCCCAGATCCACTCGTTTTAAATCTTGTCATTTTAAGCCAACTGTAGAACTTTTGAACACCTGGAGTTGACAATCCTACAGCCCAGAAGTCTTTGTGCTTAGACCACCCAGCCTTTGCAAATATCTGCACAGATACATATGTCTTCAATTTGTAATGTATTTTGCAAAAGCTGTTTCAATCTCTTGAAACAGGCACTTGGTACCTTGAACGTTCACATTCCAAAGCACTGGTCTCTTTTGGCGTATTCATGTGCTTTTTTTCTGTGTGATGGAGAGGCTGCTGTCACTCGGTCAGAAGGAACATAATATATGCAGTTGCATATTTGCGTTGCTCATCTTCTGGAGCGTTGAACAGACTTCCTAAATGATGCCTCAGTCCTTTGTTCAATTTTCAAAATGAATATCCCAGAAAGGTCTACATTTTCTGGCTCAGAAAGACTCTCAAGCACAATGAATCAAAACGGGGATGATTTTTGAAGCACTTGTATGGGAAATTTATGGCTTTGCTCCTTCTAAGATGAAAAACCTGATGTAGGCTATAAATTTACTTAGAGGTTTGCCTTTAAAACTCAGCTTGTGCCTTCTCATGGGAAACAGAGGATGGGTGGGTATAAATCAACCTGCGCTAAATGGAATGGCTAAGACTTCAGAAAGAGAAGTCCCAAGTATCTGCTCGTTGTGGAGAGTTGTGGAGTTAAGCTGAGCTCGAATCCAGTGTTATCATTTCACTCATCTGTGCACACAAGACCCTCTGGCATGAGTTCGGTGGCACTTCCAGCCGGGTGAGCTGGTGTGAGAAGGAGTAGGCTCAGCTTGCAGAGAGGAGGGAGGCTAAAAAACCGTGCTTGGAGCACTCCTATAATATTCCACCTGTGCCAAGAATGAGAGGTTTTCCCAGTACTGACCAGGGGAAAGAGCAGGATAAGTGGGTTTGGGGCAGCACAAGAGGCCGGTTACCCCATGACTCACACCCAGCCTTGTCTACCCCACAGCCAGCGATGGTCGTCCAGCATAGGTGATGTGAAAGCAAATCCTGAACCGCTTTGCTGGGACAGAGAGACAAAAAAAAAAGTTAAATTGCTATGGAGGAACAATCCCATGTTTATTCCTCATGAGTTTACATTGAAACATGGCTGCTGACAGGTTATTTTGGTAAAAAAGGCAAGAGCTAACCGTGTCCCTTGTTCTGCTGCCTCCTTTGCATGGGTGGAATTTCAGTGAAATCGGCTGGAGCCCTTCCACACACAGCAAACGGCAGGATTAGCAGTGATGTTTTGCAAATATCCCTCTTATTCAAATAACCTTTAACTAAAATGCTCCATTGAGCTGCAATCACTAGTACGGTTGTTTTAGTTTATAGTTTCTATGGTGAGTAGTGTGTTTCTGGAAGCTGGGCTAAGTATTTTTTTTTTTCCTCCACTTGGAAATATTGTGTTGAAGAAAGTGGAGATTGTTAGATGTTTTGAAACATGTTCTTCTGCAAAAAAGTTCCCATTTGAATGCTTGATAATAAAAATTCCTTTGCATGGTGCTATAGGCTGTGGGCTAAATTTCATGGCTGGATGGTTATTTAGCAAGATATGGAGTTGCCACAAAACTCAGTCAATGCAAGTTCAGAAAACAGCCAGGCACTGCCTGAGTTTTCAACTCTGGTGAACCATCGCAGAGCAGAGGGATGGAGAGCTGGTGGCATCACACAGAGTGCTGGGCAGTGCTGGGGCTGAATGCCACACGAAGCCAGTCTCAGCACTGAGGCACAGGACATGGAGCTGAGAGGCAGGTCCCATTGACAGCTCTGATAGAAGGTTTCCTGTCTGTCCCTCTGCTCTGTAATCTTGGAGCAACAGCTCAAGCTAGCCCCAGAGGGATCCTAGGGGTGTCGCAAACATCTGCTGATGACTCTGGGGTGGGTGACTGCCCATGTGTCAGCCCCTTTGGCAGACCAGGATGAAGAGAAGGCAGAGTTGGGTACGTGTGGGCTGTGAAAGGGTGACAATTCGATTTGGAGGTGTTGGTTTGGTGGCACCTGGAGAGGGCTGAGCACCGGCATCTGCTCGGGGCAGGCAGCAGGGTCACTGCCAGTGGCAGGTTTTGGCCAACCATTGCTACAGCCACACGTTTGGCTCCTCAGCTCTCTTCTGGCTGTTCGTGTCCAACAGAGGCAGCGGCATCCTGGAGAAGAGAGATGGGTGTGTAGCAACATCAGGCGACTGACTGCTGACAGGAATGTAGAATATTTGAGCTATTTCGCTTTTTGTGTATAAAGCTCAGCATCAGCACCAGAAATGCAACAGGAAAGCAAATGTCAAAAAGGAAAAGAGTCAAGAGCTGAAGAGTAACAGCTTCTGGTAAATACGTGCATGTTTTTTGAAGATGTAATCCCTAAATCATGCCAGCCTTAACGGTATGTTTTATGCAAGCCGTTACTGTCTCCAGGAGCTGCAAGTGAAAACACTGTTGTTACACTCATGCTCTTATATCACATATAATGATTCTTGTCCAATTTGCTAAGCAGCAGTGTTCAGTGTCACATTGTGTGGGCATTAGAAGCATTATTTGGTAGTCTTTTTTAATTTTAAACGTTTCTGAAATGCTAGGCATATAAATTGCTGCTTTCAAGTTTGGGGTGAAAAGGAAAAAAAAAATTAGAAGATTGTCACTGCTTTTAACTGTCGTATCACTTCGATGCCATGCTCTTAGCCAGGAAAACTTCACAACTGCTCAGCAACCTTCCTCCTGCCCCAAGAAGAGGCAGCCAAAATCTGTCCTGTCTTCTGGACCAGACCCCACTGATGAGAAAGTTTGTGAATCCCACAGGTGTATGTGACTGTGGGTGTCAGATGTAAGAATGCAGAGCCCTTTACTGAGGAAAGGTAGAAACTCCCAGGAGAGTAAAGATGGAGAGGTTGAAAATTTGGGGACTGAACATATAAATTTCGTTGTGTGATTTCAGCTCAGATAGGTGAAGTGGCTACACCTAAGTTTGTGGTGAAACAAGAACCAGAAGAGACATCTAGGGATTCCTACAACCCAGCAAGCGACACTTTTCTCCCCTGTCTCATCTATTTTCTTCTGAATCATTTATGGATGTTTTGAGGCTGCTTATGAAGTTCAGAGGCATTAGGCTGGAGAAGAAAGTGCAGAGAGGCGTTGCATGTGCTGTCAGCTCCCTGGCGATGTGTCCATCTGCTCTCGTGCACTAACGAAGACCTGCTGTGTGATGCCTTTCAGGAAGCTCCAATCTTCAGGGCCTTTTGCATTAATCTTTAATATGCTCTTTGTGTGCTTGTCATGTAGGTATTCAAAGACAGAAAATAATCTGCTTAGCAAAGATGGGGTGCATTAGCTGACTTCTACTCCAGGCTGTGGGCCAAATCCACCAGCCTCTGGTGCAGAAGAAGACAAAGCTTGGGCTAACATGCCCTTTTGCAAAATTTTTCCAAAAAGGAGAGGGGAACACGAAAGCAACACAAGGGATCTCATCCTGTGTTTTTTAATCTTTCCTCTGTTTGATCTACCTGATCTCTCCAAGAAGACACATGAGAAAAGTTCTCAGTAGAGGCCCACCAAAGCTGCCAAGAACAATGTGTCAATGCACATCAAATGAACACGGCCACAACCACTTCAAAAGTAAGCTCCAATAACAGTCCAAATGCCCAAATTCAGTATAGAACCCACTTAGAAGGTCCTCAAAGTCAAAGGAATTACCTCTGTATGTACGTGATCTCAGAGGAACATTGGGTTGGAGGTTCATGAGCACAACCTCACCAGACCGAAACTAGCAGCATGGATAGAGCTGTGGTTGGTTCACGCCTTTGTGATAGAAATTGAGTATCTGCATTAGCTGTTTTCACATTAGACATTGGAGATTCCTGCTCTTTCCCGTATATCGTTTGCAGTGTTTTGAGTTGTTTCCAGTGCTTTGAGTTTGGTAGCAAACCATTACTCAGAGGTATCATTCTAGATAAAAAAATAAATCCACAAAGAGAAGATCTAGCTTAACTATGGGATAATTCAGTGTACAGAGTGTTGTGTGTTCCTGGTAGCCTGTAGAAAGACTGGTATATTCCAGTTTTCTGAGTTAGTGCTGGCATATACAGTCTTGATAAAATTCAATTTGTGAATTCTAGTCATGATCTTGAAGTTTATTAAAATGCACTGAAAAGAAAAGTGACATTGTAAAACAGAATAAATAGTGGTGCCTTGCAAAGCCTGAAATACCAACACAAGTATCTTGAGTGCTGGGCTAATCACAGTAAATCTGAGTGGAAATCAACTCTCCCAGTTTCTTCTGAAATCTTACTCTGGAGCAGAGCTGATGGTCGCTCTAGGAATGATTAATATTTGATGTTTGGCATCATATGCTCTGTGCTGGTGTGTCTCATACAGTTTGTGTGTATTTAACTTGTGTAAATTAACTACTCTGCAGTAGTACATTACTTACAAACCTACCTACTGCGATGTATTGCCTATAGCATATGTTGCCACAGACGCTGTGTTGTTTATGAACATTCCAGGCGTGATTGCATTATAGTGATAGCTGTATTCTGCTCTGGTGTAAGGCACGGGCCTTATCCTGCCCATGCTTCTCCTAAGAGCTCACATCCTCTCGTGTGCAAAGCACAAAGAAGTTGTTGCCTGTGGAATTTTCCTTCTAAGTAAGAATAGTTCCAGGAGCAGGAAGATTTTGCTAAAACGTAGCAGCATCTGGTTCTCATTTTGGGAATCAGTCATCCAATTTTCTAAGACTGAGACAGGAGGTCAAATGATTTCAGTTCAGGCACTGAGTTGTTGGATCAGGTTGATTTACACCTCAAGATGCTCCTAGTTCTCTCCTTTGGCCAGCAGATGTTACAAACCAACAGAAAAGATAGTTTCCAGCATTAATGCAGTATTACCTGTCTCTTCTCCTGTAACCTATGCGCACCCACATATTAAGACTCTGTAAGATCACATCATAGTGTTTTCCCAAGCCTGTATATGTTTTCTGATTAGATATGTGTGCTGGAATTAGACAAATCCCCACTTAAGTGCTGTACTCTATGTATCTAGGTCATTTGCCAATTTTTATTGTAAATCTGGAATAATAAGCACAGCTCTTGGCAGAGTTCTGCGTGGCAGAAACACTTTCTATCTTCACATAAATGCATGTGAGGTTTTATGGAGGGGGAAAAAGAAGAAAGAACAAAGTAGTTAATTTGTCTTTGGTTTTCTTGGCAACTTAAGGGTAACCAGGAGAGATAACTGGAGAGACTCAGAGCTGTTGCTTTTACTCTACTTTTAGGCAAATGTGTTGGGCAACTCTTGGACCATTTCACCTGCCTCTTCTGGTCTCAGCCCACTCTCGGTTTGGCCCTGGGCACCTGCAGTGGGGAACGCAGCAGAAACCTGCTGGTTTTGTTCTTGCCTGAGGCAGCTTGACCGCATAGCTGGGCTCTGCTTGGGTGGGCTGCAGGGGGAAACTGGGCTGGCAGCAGCAGGGAGAGGGGCGATATCATAGAATCATAGGATGGTTTGGGTTGGAAGGGACCTTAAAGATCATCAAGATCCAATCCCCCTGCCATGGGCAGGGACACCTCCCACTAGAACAGGTTGCTCAAAGCTCCATCCAGCCTGATCTTGAACTCTTCTCTGACCAACTTGTTCCAGTGCCTCTCCGAGCTCACAGTGAAAAATTTCTTCCTGATACCTAATCTAAATCTACCCTTTTCCCGTTTGAATTCATTACCCCTCATCCTGTCACTACATGCCCTCGTAAAAAGTCCCTCTTCAGCTTTCTTGTAGGGCCCCTTTAGGTACTGGAAGGCTGCTATAAGGTCTCCCTGGAGCCTTCTCTTCTCCAGGCTGAACAACCCCAACTCGCTCAGCCTGTCTTCCTAGAAGAGGTGCTCCAGTTCTCTTACCATCTTCATGGCCCTCCTCTGGAGCATCTCCAACAGGTCCACGCCCTTCTTGTGCTTTGGACTCCAGAGCTGGATACAGTACTCCAGGTGGGGTCTCACCAGAGTGGAGTAGAGGGGTAGAATCACCTCCTTGTACCTGCTGGCCACGCTTCTTCTGATGCAGCCCAGGATACAGTTGGCCTTCGGGGCTGCGAGTGCACATTGCTGGCTCATGTTGAACTTCTCATCAGCCAGCACCCACAAGTCCTTCTCCTTAGGGCTGTTCTCAATCCATTCTCTGCCCAACCTGTGTTTGCACCTGGGATTGCTGTGACCCAGGTGTTGGACCTTGCACTTGGTCTGCTTGAACTTCATGCGGTCTGCACAGGCTCACTTCTTGAGCCTGTCCAGGTCCCTCCAGATGCTAACAGGTGCCCCAAAGTGGAGAAGGCACAGCCCGAGCCTTGGGCAGGGGATGGGCCAGGTACCTCTGCATGGGTACAGGCACCACAGGCATCTTCTGCAGCTTTCTCCCACCAGAGGAGACCCTCCTGCTTGCAGACCAGACCCCCCTGCCATAGGTGCTGTTCAGGTATTTCCAATACAAAGGAACCAAAAGGCAGTTGCTGCCCTAAAGGGTTTAAAATTGAATCATTTGGAAGGAAAGCTTTGGCTTGGTTACATTAGTGGTTATCACGACCAGAGTCAGGCACTAGGTTGTGACAAAATCACCTATTGCAAAAACAAGGTAATTACATGTCTGGGTTATTTATGAGTTGAATCGGTTCTTTCCTATTTGCAGAAATGAAATGCAAGCACCTAAGCAATGTAGTTTGCTGCGTTGTTCAGTGAAGCACCTCCAGCAGCACTGCTCCCCCAACACGCTGAGTGGTGAGAAGGGCACACATCACTGTTAGAAACCAGAAAACCTTTGAAGAATGCAGTAAAATCTGCACTGACTCAGAGAGCTGGCCTTGCGTGGGGGAGCGGCTTAATGTGATAAGCACCATCTCTTGCTCTGCTTATTTCAATATATTACTGAGTATTTCTATAAAGCAGGGGTTTAAAATACGCTTGTTTTATTCCTTTTTTCTTTCCCTCAGTACCTAAACTCATCCCTCAGCTCCAGTGGACCCAAAGAAATGCCAGCAAATTTAGAGGATTTCTACCAATGGATCTGCAAGCATGGTTTGTACCCACGCATCAAAACTCTGTATTATTTTAATAGCTTCTTTTTCTCAGAATGTATATGAAAATCATACAGATGATTTCTAGCAGGACAGTGGTTCATGCTGAGCCAGCAAATAATTTTCTCGTCTTATTTTGAATCACTCTTGGAACAAGTCTTAGCTATGCATGTACAAACTAGGCCAAAAAAAAAAAAAAATAGGGTGGGGAAAAAGACACAAGGCCCTTTGTCCTCTCTGGAATTTGTTTAAAACCTCAGGGATGAATAAGGCACTTTATTTAACCCAGCCTGGCTATAAATAGGAAGCAGCACCTTAGCCTCTTTGTGAACTAGGGAATTCAGATGTGTCTCCTCAGTTACAATCACACTTGAGAGGCACAGCTTCAATCTGAGGTGTGTCCTTACGCTAAAGGGTCATTAAAGGTAACTGAGGGCACCAAGTTTGGTCCAGAGAGAGACCTTGAGCAAGAAAGAGGGTGCTGGGGCCAGTACGAGTCAAACGGCTGCTTTGCCTTTGCTCATGTTTTCTGGCTGTGCTTTAAGCACCAAGTCCTCCTGGTGTTTACCATCCCAAACCCCATCTTAATTTTTTTTTTCTTGTCTCTACTGGAGCAAAATTGGTTTCAGCACGGAGGGAGTGACTGTTCATCACTGTGGTACCTCAAGGTCTTCATGGTGGAAAAGGCACCAGGACGTGCTCTTCCTTCCCTGCAGAGACCCTTCGCAGGAGTGGTTAGCTCCTGTTCCCTGAAGGGATGTGGTCCCACCACCTCTGGGCTGCACCACTGGGCCAAATTAACCAAAACCAGGATGGACAGGAACACCTGAGATTTCGAGAAACCTCTTCTGCAGCAGTTCCCAGCCCTTGGGCTCATGAGGAGGGGGAGGATGAGCCACCTCAGCCACATGTGTGTCCTGCTGGGGAACAGGAGGGCTAGCAGCTGGACACGGCCATTAAGAATTAAAAACCCAACCATGTTGCTTCCAGAGCCAGTGCACTCCACAGCTATGTGAAGATCCTCTTTGTGTCCAACTCACTTGTCCTGCCTCAGTTCTAAATTTGGGGACAAAAAGCTAGTTGCTTCCCCCCTGCACACCCAAGCTGGGAGTTAAAGACCAGTACCTGTGAAATAGCACCTGAGTTCATAGATTCATAGATTCATAGATTGGTCCAGGCCGGAAGGGACCTCCAAAGGTCATCTAGTCCGACCTCCCCGCAGTCAGCAGGGACACCCCCAACTAGACGAGGTTGCCCAGGGCCTCGTCGAGCTTCACCTTGAATATCTCAAGGGAAGGGGCCTCAACCACCTCCCTGGGCAACCTGTTCCAGTGTTCCACCACCCTCACGGTAAAGAATTTTTTCCTAATATCCAATCTAAATCTCCCCTTCTCCAGCTTAAAACCATTGCCCCTCGTCCTGTCGCTGCAGGCCTTTGTAAACAGACCCTCCCCAGCCTTCCTGTAGGCCCCCCTCAGGTACTGGAAGGCCGCAGGAAGGCTGGGGGGGGTCTGTTTACAAAGGCCTGCAGCGACAGGACGAG